>NC_073303.1:115120437-115763562 GCF_027595985.1 Sorex araneus | reverse complement strand
TGAAGTTCAACCCTCACAAATAGTTAAAGCAATCCTGGGCAAAGGAAATGGGTGGCATCACCTTCGCCAACTTCAAATTGTACTGACTATGCAATGGATAAGTGATCAGCAAGGAATCAGAAACAGGTCTTCAGATCCTCACTCTAAAGCATTCACTTCCACTGAAGCATTGACTTGAGTTGTGCAGTTCAAGTCATTAATGTAGCTAATCAAATTCCACATATAAACAAATATATTTATTGATCATTCCATCTCCAAAGAGATTACTTTATCATTCTTTAAATATAAGGGAAATGTGATAAAAATTTGTCCATGCAGTTTTTAATAGCCTCCTGTTTAAACGCTACAGAAATAGAACATGTGTGGAACTCCCACTCAACTGAACAAAAATTCATATTTTAATATAGCTTATAATTTGTGCTAGATTGAAAGAATATCATCGCTCTTCACTTCTCCCCAAAGCCTTGTCCTGTACAGTTTTCTTGCAGTTGCCTCTGAGTTATTTCCCTCATAGAGTACAGTGTAAGTATACTATACACAGCAGTCCTAATTCTAGATGTCAAAGAAAAATTTGTGTATTTCTGCTCATTGTTTTAAAGACCTGCCCACATTGTTTGGGTAGCTGAGAGAAGTTGGGAGTTAATGAGACCACTCCAATAAAGCCTCCAGTCAGTGCTATTGAAGCAGCAAGTAACTCAGCGACTACCACTGCTTGGAACGAACCATTCAGAAACATTCTGGGGTCAGAAGACTCATGAGATACAAGATTTTTGTTTGAAGACATTAAGCCATGATTGGTTTTTCTACAACAATTTTTAGCAATACTTTTGAGTTGGTAAGAGTCATTGTTTATATAAATTCATAAATTAGTCTTTATCATATGCAAAATTTCTTATTACAAGTAATACTTGATACCGCAATTAAATTCACACCAAATTTACTCCACTGGAAGGCCAAAAGCTGGGTTGGTTACTATGAACAAATATTTTCCATTTTTAAAAATGTTTAATTTTTTTTGGCATCAAAATAAATACAAAGAAAATACAAATCAAAAATTCTCAATTTTGATAAGTTCAACAATGACTTATCGTCCCAGTCTAACACGTAGAAGCAGTGGGTAGAATTCTGTCTCTCTTCAACAGTTAAAAAGTTTCAGCTATACAAGATCATTGAGTTTTAGAGAATTGTTTTACTGTATTTTGTACCTATTTTTGGTAATACTGTATTGTACACTTAAGCTTTTAATAAGGGATCTTGTGTTACAAGCTGTTGAAAAAGAATAATTTTGAAGCAAACTGAATACCTACAGAGCAAATTGGGTGAATGTTTTGTAATTTTAAATCACCCAATATTCTATTTATTTAAAACTCTAGTAACAATAATTGTAAATTAGAATGTTCATTAGTTAAGTGTAATATTTACATGTGACCACTAGATAGAGCTAGTATAATAATATCCTGATAGAATAACAAAAATATGTGATTAAAAATATTGTATACTTTGCAAAATATATGAAACTATCATATATCAAGTTTTTCATATTGTGTAGGCTGCCATGTAACTCTGACTTTGTGTACCTTAAACTATACAATTCAGTTTTATTTCACAGAAATACATTTAACCGCCAATTTCATTCAATAGTGCTATAGACATGATGAGTTATTACGTTAATTCTAGATCTACAAAACTAGAATGATATTTTAAATATTCTGACATAGAAATTGTCCCCCAAATTATAACATTTTGTGACCTAAAATATTTTATAACTTTTGATACTCTCGTCTATTATAGCGTTTTTCAGGCATAGGAGACTTGCAATTTTCATGAAAAGAAAAATTGTTTAAAGGTGCAGATTAATGTTAATATATTAAAAGTGCAGATAGATTTACAAAGAAAGAAAAATTAGGGGCTACAATGATAATACAGTAGGTAGGACATTTGCCTTGCAGTTGGTCAACTCAGGTTTGATCCCCGGCATCTCATATGGCTTCCTGGGCACCCCTAGGAGTAATTACTGAGTGCAGAACCAGGAGAAATCCCTGAGAATCTCTGGGTATGACACAAAAAAATAACAATAGCACTGTAGTCCCTTTGTTAATCGATTTGCTCGAGCGGGCACCAGTAACATCTCCACTGTGAGACTTATTGTTACTAGTTTTGGCATATCAAATACGCAATGAGGAGCTTGCCAGGCTCTGCTGTGCAGGTGGGATACTCTCAGTAGCTTGCCGGGCTGTCCAAGAGGGATGGAGGAATCAAATCCGGGATAGCCAAGTGCAAGGCAAACACCCTACCTGCTGTGCTATGGCTCCATTCCAAAGTAACAATAATAATTAAAAAAAAAATAACAAAACTTTCTCACTTCTTTAAGGAAAAAACAAAAAAATAAAAAACAAAGAAAAGACCAGTATAATTGAACCAACATTATATAATGCTAAAATTTGTAGGAAACTTGCAGAGACTGGAGTGGAATAGCAAGCCTAGGATGCTTGTGACTTGGCTTCAATTACCAGCATCACTTGGTTACTGGAGCAAGGGCTCCTTGAGCACTGCCTGTTATGGTCCAACAAATCTCCACCATAACAGGACCGGGTCAGCACTGCTACTTCATGCCATTGCAATGACCCACTTGTCATTGGTGGAGAATCTACATTGACCCCAAGACCTGATTGTCAGTTGAAAACTTGAAGGCCGAGATCAGAATCTTACATATATTTTTTTTGTCTTTTAAAAACACCCACACTATCATGAAACAGTAACATTTTACTCATTTGTTCCTTGAAGGCTATTATGATTTATTTACTTGGTTGCAACATCAATACGCGTTAAATCAAATATCCAAAAGTTAAGTTGATCATCATTCAATGCAAAATGTGTTGATTCTGATTTCAGAAAATAACATCTCTAAAATTTAATTTTGCAATATGTGAAATATGTTGTATTATTTTGAAGTAAGTTGGAAGCATTTAACTTTTCTAGCTAATATGCAATTGTATCAAATTTTGTTAATGGTTACTAACCACCTAAGAATAATCATTGTAAGTAGCAATTCTATTTCCAGAGCAAATGTCATAGGCTCTAGGAATGTACATTTATCATATAGACCTGACGCAGAAGTTCAGATACAAAAATTTCACAATTAAGAACATAGCTGGAAACTGAGGCAGATGTAAATTCTAAATTTGTTTCTATTGTTTTCTCTCTAGATAGAGCAGGGGGACATATAGGAGGGAAACTAGAGATATTGGTGGTGGAAAGTGTACACTAGCGGAGGGATGGGTGTTAGAACACTGTTATGACTGAAACTCAATCATGAACAACTTTGTAACTGTATCTCATAGTGATTCAATTAAAAAATAAATTTATTTCTAAATTGACAAACTGTAGTAATAGTACATTTTAAAAGTAGCACTGTCATCCCCTTGTTCATCGATTTGCTTTAGCAGGCAACAGTAACGTCTCCATTGTGAGACTTGTTGTTACTGTTTTTGGCATATCAAATACACCACGGGTAGCTTGCCAGGCTTTGCCATGCAGACGGGATACTTTCTGAGCTTGCAGGGCTCTCCAAGAGGGATGGAGGAATCAAACCCGGGTCGGCCGCATGCAAGGCAAATGCCCTACCCTCTTGCCTCCAGTCCATTTCATAAAAGTAGCACTAAGAATCAAAGAAGCTTGCTTATCTATATACTATGTGACAATTCTTCATGCAAATTTACAAATGGAGATCATTGCATTATCTTGCTCAATAATGTCTAAATGGCATGAATTTTCTCTATCAACTTGGTCAACTCATAAATGATTGTGGTGATATATACTTTGTAATGCTTTGGTGTTTTAACTTTCTTTGACATTTGTTATATTAGCCAGTTTCTGATAATTACAGGCCTACATGAGCCACAATGTCAGTTTGTCTACTGGTAATTATTTACCATCTTGTTCATGTGCTCTTTTATATTATGCCCACTATGTTTAGGAGCAGATTTCCTTGCTACATGGTGGGTCAGTCCAGTTTAGCACAAATGTAAGTTGTCAAGAAAAATATATAGCATGCCTTTTCTTTCAAACAGAAACTTCAATACTCTTTCCTAAAGAAAATGTTCAGTGGAATTTTGTCATCTAATATTTTAAATCCTTTACTTGTCATAGGGTTGCTCATAAAATTGTTAATGCATGACCCTTGGTGAGCCCATTGAACTAAGCTGCTATTAAAGTTCTGCATTTACATAATCTTGCTTGCTGGTATTATTCTATCATTTGAGGAAAAGATGTGATGTGTATAAAATACACTGACTCTCAGAACAATTATCTTGTTTTTAATGTGATCACTAGAAAGGATGTACACTGATATAATGTACTTATCTAGCTTTTGAGTTTAACAGAAAGGTCCCACTCTGACACTGGAAAATATTCTGAATTAAATAAACAATGATAATAATAAGATAGACTACACAATAATGTACTTGCCCAAATATTGAGCTATGTATTTGGAAGGTAATGTTTTCACATGTTTAATTCCCCCTCAGAAACAAGAAATCTAGAAATAGTATTTTTTGAACATTTGTAGACTCTCTCTGCTTTATATTTAATATCTCACAATTTTAACTTCCATCAATAAGTCTGTTAGAGCATTATTTTCCCTGCATTGACAGGTGAGGAAACTGAGTCTTAATTCCAAAGCTGATGCCTGAAATCTCATCAGAAACCTCTCTCTCTCTCTTTCTCTGCATCTCCAAGTCCTCTCTTATGGAGGATTTTATTATTTCTAGTCGGCATTTCGAGGATATGTGGGGGCTCACCACAAATAATACCATGTGGGTTCAATCTATTTTTCCATTTATTTCTCATTAATCTATGGCCTCCTCTGCAATTGCCGGGTTCTTGAAATTGCCCACTACAAAAATTACTGCTAAACCCAACTGAAGGCATATCTTTTCTTTGTAGCACACCAACATCTTAGTCATCATCCTGTCCCTTTCTTGAATCTTTCTTACCGTAACAAAGTGTAGAGATGCTTTCTGTGCAAAGTATTTTATTCCTTGTATTAATCCTCGTAGGAGAATTCTGGGACCTCAATCTGAGAAATTCCCAAACTCATAGAAAACTAAACTTACAAAACCCTCTTTCCAATCTTTTCTTTGATAGTCCTGTTTGAATTTTCCCTTAAAATTGTCTCAATTCTCTTTACTAAGTATTTGTAGGATAGAACTATTTAATGTGAAGTTTTCTGTTGTTTTGGTTCCACAAAAGACAATGTTCCTGGTTAACTCCTTGCCCTATGGTTCAAGGATCACTCCTGTCAGGTTTGGAGGGCCATAAGAGGTGATCAAACTAGAGTTAGCAGTACATAGGGCAAGCATCCTACCCACTGTACTGTCTCTCCAGCCAACTTTTTTTTTTATAGTTTTATTTGAGGGCCACATCCAGTGGCGCTCAGGGACAATTACTGGGTCTTTATTCAAGGCTCGTCACTAGACATGCTATGGGGAACATATGTGGTTCTGTAGATTTAAACCAGGTTCTCAATCCTGCATCCCCTTGCAAGGCAGGTGTCTTACTTCCTGTACTACTGCTCTGACTCCTGTTTCAAGTGATTTTATAAATGTATTAGTGCAGACATATTCATAATACTAGTGTATTTAGTTTACTTTTGGGTGGGATCTCCTTCAACATTTAGGAGAGTTAGAAATGATTGATATATTTATTTATAGCTCTCTGTAGCATTATAGAAGAAAAGATAACCTATCAATGTTTTGTCATGCTTATTGAAAAGTCTTTGTCCCCTAATAGGGTCTATCTTGTCAGACCTCAATGTGGAGGTGCAAATACGTGTAAATCTAAAAAGGATTAGGTGTGAAACGCCTATTTTATCTTTACTAGAACGTGTCAATGTATGTGGTCCCAATGCCATTTTGGTTACACTGAAAACAAAACTCAGGACCATAAAAAGAGTACAAGATCCGGCTTGCAAATCCTAACCCAGGTTTGGGCCCCTGGAGCCCTAAAGGTATCACTCAGGAAGCACTCCCCAAAAAGTGAATTAAAAAAATGTCCATAAATTCCGATGTAGTGCTAACTATAATCAAACATGAGTTGTCTTCAAAGAAAAGCCATAATGAATTCAGTGGCACATTTAAAGTATATTGAATTTTGCTATAAAAATATATAATTGCATAAATAGGAAATATATTCATACATTATTTTATTGTCTCAGAAGATAATGTATTAAGTTTATGACTGAGTATTTCACAGTCTATCTTACTATGATTTAACAAAATGAATTAAACTTGGGAGCATACCATTTTACAGCATTGTCTTATTATCCTATCATCCCCTTTTTTATCTCCCTCTTATTTTTTTCTTCTTTCCCTTCTCCTTTCTTTGTTCTTCTGTACTCTCAGCATCTTTATATCTTCCCCCTCTAATACAAACATGTATTTTGAATACTACAAACTCAACTTTTGGTTTAAAATACAACTATCAAGCTGAGCAAGTTAGAGGGAGAGAGACCAACATAGAATGGCTTCTCTCATATGTGGGATATAAGGAAACATAATAGGGGAAATATTTATCCAGGAGCAATAGAAACAAAGAACAAGAGGCCTTCAAGTAGAAGTGTAGGGTGGGGAGGTGCAAGATTTTGGGAGTGACAGGACATGGAAGAGAACATTACAAAAATGGTGAGGTAAATGGTCAACCAGGAGCAGGAAAAGGTGCTGAAAGAATATCTAATATGCATGAAATATGCATTACGCATGAAAACCTAATCACTATCATCCCTGTAATACCACAGTGCCAACAATTATTTAAAAAATGCACCAGTCACACATGTAGCTGGTGGGCAGGAAGGAAATGGGTGGGAAGGGGATATTGGTGGAGGAAAATGGACACTGGGGGAAGGAACTGGTGTTGGAATATTGCAAGCCCCAAACCTAATCACAGATAACTTTTCAATCCATGCTTTTTTATTCAAGTCTCCTAGGAGTTATAGCATCAATATACATTTTAATGTCTGCAATATATTTTCTATGCATCAATTAAGAAGTTAGATTATATTATGCTAGGATCTGTTTTGTTTCATTCTATAAAAGAGAACTAATTTTAAAAACCTCATATCAGATATTCAGGGTCATCATATCAAAGATATACTTTACAGTCTTTACATAGTATTTTATCACTGTATCACTGTCATCCCATTGATTGATTTGCTCGGGTAGGCACCAGTAATGTCTTTATTTGTTATAGGCCTGAGATTTTAGCAGACTCTCTTTAACTTGTTCTTCCCAGCAATACCGCATTGGAGGCTCTTTCAGGTTAAGGGGAATAAGACCCATCATTGTTTCTGTATTTGGCATATAGAATACGCCACAGAGAACTTGCAGCTCTGAAGTGCGAGCAGGATGCTCTTGGTACTTTGCCAGGTTTTGAAAGAGGGAAAACGAGGCTATAAGAAGTCACATGGCTGCAAATGCTTCCGGGAGCAATGTTTCATCGCCTCTCGATCTTGGCGATCTTGGTTGTTGATGGGATTACACAGTGCTGGGGGCAGTTTGTGGGTGTGGCTGCCAGGCTACTGGAAAATGAAGGGTCTGGGTGGAGGAGGCCCAGTCCTAATCCAAGAAGGCTTAGGGATCTCAGCTCCGGGTCCTACATACGTGGGTTCCTCTGCAAGTTCCTTTATGCATGAGGCACGTCCAAACTTGTGGAGAGGGGCCTTGCACATGGCTGTGGCTAGGTTCCAGAGGTCTCCGGCTGCCAGTGCTCTGCTCGGGATGGGAAAGGAAACTCAACCCATCCCACTCCGAAGGGCCCCGATGAAGACAGCCAGGCACCAGAGCAAAAGACTGCACCCAGGTCATCGCTGACCCCTTCTATCCCTGCGACTCTGTCTTCCCAGGTCCGCTGGATTCCAGGCTGAGGCCTGTATCACACAAACTTGCCTCAGACCACTCGGAACTGCTGCCATGGAGCCAGCCAGCCGCAAGCACCCTACCTGGGGCTGCAGCACCACTGCTGTCTCAGCTCGGGATCTTTCAGCCCAGGCCCAGACACATGGACCCATGCAGGAGCTCACTGCACTCCCACCCCACCCCCCGCCCCCAACTGCCATGTGGGCGCTCCAACAGTACTGTTTTATTTTTTAAATTTTTTTATTAGTGAATCACCGTGAGGCACAGTTACAGAGTTACAAACTTTCGTGCTTGCATTTCAGTTATACAGTGGTCGAGTGCCCATCCCTCCACCAGTGCCCATTTTCCACCACCAATGGTCCCAGTATCCCTCCCACGACCCCCACCTCACCCCGCCTCTGTGGCAGGGCTTTCCCTTTTGCTCTCTGTCACTCTTTTTGGGTGCTTTGGCTTGCAATAAAGGGTGCTAGTAGGGCCCATTTGGGATGGGAGATGTGGGCTAAAATTAGACTATAGACCAAACATGATGGCCACTTAAGACCTTTACAGTACTGTTTTACATCAAGAAAAACTACATTCAAGAAAAAAATAAAATAAAATCTCATAAATGAAATTGAAAAAAGAACAGACAAGACAAAACTTTATTATTATTATTATTATTATTATTACTATTATTATTATTTGCTTTTTGGGACATACCCGGCGATGCACAGGGGTTACTCCTGGCTCTGCACTCAGGAATTACTCCTGGAGGTGCTCAGGGGACTATATGGGATTTAGGAATTGAACCCAGGTCAGCCATGTACAAGGCAAATGCCCTACCCGCTGTGCTATCGCTCCAGCCTCAAAAGACAAAACCTTATAAGACTGAAATTCTAGAGAGAATAAAAGCGACGTATGAAGAAAACCACTGTCTGCAATGGGAACTTGAAACACAATATCAACATCTTAAGTGACTGCTTTCTTATAGAATAATATTGGAACACACGTGGCATGACATGATGAAAGAAACTGTAAATTGAGTTAAAGAATGCAGCTGAGCCCAGACGGATGTCCCTGTGGAGAGCTGTAGCATATGGCCCAGGATGACCACACGTCTGGTGGATGGACCTGGGCCTGCCTTCACTCAGCCCAACAATTGTTTACTTAAAATTTTGAAATATGTTAACCAATCATGGCATGATTGGGGGAGCACAATCAGTCTTTCCTTCTTTTGGACTCAGTATTAATAAAAGAGAACCAACTTGCCACAAACCCCAGGGCCAGAGAAGCTGATCTTGGGTTCTGCTGAACTGGCCCTCCTGGGGCTTCCTAACTGTGATAAGTTAAAAGTATTATGCATCCACTGAAAAAAAAGAGTATATTTTATATTTTATAGAGTATATTTTATATGTGGGAAAATCTATTAGGAGCTATTAAAAAATCTACTAATAATTCCCTGGTTACTGACCTCAGTTAAGGAGAATTATAATAAAAACCAAAAGGAATAAAGGTCATTGAGCAATCTAACAGAGAGGGCTCAAGGAGTTACCAGCATAATTTTTGGTTCTGAAATCAGGAATCCAATACATTTTCTAAAAACACAGAAAGATCAATAAAAAAAATCACTGTATCACTGTCATCCTTTTGTTCATCAATTTACTCGAGAGGGTGCCAGTAACTCCATTTGTCCCAGCCCTGAGATTTTAGCAGCCTCTCCTTACTCATTTTTCCCAATGATTTGAGGCTCTTTTCAAGGTCAGAAAATGAGACCTGTAATTGTTACTGTATTTGGCATATTAAATATGGCACGCGGAGCTTGCCAGGCTCTTCCATGTGGGCAGGATACTCTCAGTAGCTTGCCAGGCTCTCTAAGAGGTATATATTTCCCTTTATGATGACGTGCCGCACGAGCAGTCCAGGAATATGTTCACTCGTGCCTGAGACTCAGCCCGAGCATGTGGAAAGCAGTCTAGAGTGCGGCGGCAGTGGGGTAGTGGAGGTCGGCTGCCGGGGCTGGGTCGGCTCTGGGGCACCACTGTTTCGGAGTCCAGTGGCATGGTTATGGGGGCATCATTTTCTGCTCCCTTCTGGGAGAAGCAGCCGTAAATTCTGGACGGTGGCTGATGAGATTATCTGATAATTTTTTTTAAATACCAGATAAAACCAGATAAAAAAAATATTCTAGAAATTTCAGTTCAGTATTACTAGAATATACATGATTAGAGTGTAAATTCTAGTTCAATATTATTCGCGTATAAATGATCAACTGATGGAGTTTGTGATATTCAGTGATTTTTTGAATAATAAAAATAACATTTTTGTCTTTATCAACATTAAAAATAAGAGAATACATAGAAATTTAAAATAGGGGTGATAATATTAGAGAAATATCAAGTCATGTACGATATTGTAAGCCATCATAAGTTTAGGTATATACTGAATTAGTCAAAAGTACTGAAATTGGTTTTAACCACAGGGATAGCACAATAGCGTTTTCATTTAAAAAGAAAATGATTGCTCAGGCTGTACAGAAATAACTATCTTAAAGTCTGAAGAATTAGTTTACTATAGGACAAGAATTATTTAGGAGTTTAAATCACTCGAGTAATAAATAATGAAGATCCTACAAATAAAACTGGTTAACAGCATAAATAAAAGGGCAAATGGAAAAAAAAAAACATGTGAAATTGAGTAGTACTGTATTTAAAGTCAAAGAGGCAAAAAAATTAGCATATTAGTGTTTCTAGCTTTCAGAGCCTAAGACAGTACAATGGGTAGAGTTTTTGCCTTGCATGCAGCCCATCCGGGTTTGATCCCCCACAGTGATCCCAGGCAACCCATAGGGCCTTTCCCCCACCAGCCCTTTAGGAATGATTCCTGAGCACAGAGTCAGAAGCAAGCCCTGAGCACCACCAAATGTGCCCACCCCCAAAAATGTTTTCCAGTGTGTATGTTTCATGACTAAGTGACTGTGAAAAGTGGCACAGATGGTTTATGAAATAACTTCCGATAGATGCATATATGCTCATAAAGCGAATGAGGACCTATTTGAAGAGACTAAACAGGAAGACGGTAACTCCTTAGGCTAACAATAATCAGGCTATTAGGAAGAAAACCAGGAGAATGATTTAAAAAAGATAATCAAAGGTAAAAACAAATTATATATTTAAAATAAATTGAAACATCAAAAAATACAATCATTGTATTGGGCCATTTGTAAGTTATTCACTTGACCATCACCTTACTTATGGGAAAAATAACCAACATTTAGTAGTTTTACCATAGCTATCTTATAAAAAACTTTAAAAAGGTTATCTTTATAGCTCTTTTTATATAATATGTTTTAATGGTCCTTTCTAACATAGAAACATGGTACCTTGTTAAAGGAGCCTTTGGAAATAGGTTTTTGTTCTCAGATGGTTGATATGTCATGGCAGAATTGCCACAGAATGCTCCATGCTAAATAGGCAGTTGGTTATAGATGAATTTGGAAACAGATTAAGGATTAACAGAATAATTTTGCTTTGATCATCATTCAGTTCAAGAGGCACTTTTAACCTCCAAATAGAACTTTTTTGAACAGGCAACTGGGTACATGCTCTAGCCCTAAAAATAGATTCATGTCAAAGATAGTACATATGTTTAATTATAAATTAATGGTATGCAACATCAAAGTACAGTATGAAAAAACACAGCAATGTATCTGTGATACACAAACACATCAAATTATCTTAAATAATCAGCAATGAAAATGGCAAAGTTGTAACCAAAGAAGAAAAACTCGTGATTTCAAATGAGTTTTTTTGAGGACAGACTTTCATTTACTGTTAAAAAAAAAGTCTCATTTGTGTAAAAAAAATGCTAATTGTTGTATTAAGATGAATCTGAGAAATTCGTCATTGATATTGATGTGACAATAAATATTAACTATTAATCAATTCCCTTTACTGGCTCAGTTTCCATTGATTGAGGGGATGTAACCTAGAGAGACTGATGAGAAACAGAGGTTATAGATGGGGTTGAATGATGACAACTCTTTTAAGCAATTTGACTAAATAGAAATAGGAGGAGAGCTAAATGGTGGTACAAATGTGCTCGTCAAAATTTTTAATAGGTGATAAACATGTTTTTTTGTCTACTGAATCAATTTCACTGTGAAATTTGGAAGTTTCCTTTTCTCTAGGGAATACTTAGAAGGAGAACAGCTGGATCGTCTTAGAGGTCATCTATTTAACTTAAGAAATGACTAGGTGTTTTAGTAGGTCATACATCCTTGAAGTTTGCAATAACACTGTATTGCCATTCACTAGATTATTTCCATACCAACTCTAGAGTTTATTCATCTTATTTCAATGAACTAGTAAAAGGTTTAATTTTTGGCTTTTCTGTGTTTGGTTGTTGGGCCATAGCCATTGGTACTCAGAGCTTACTCCTTGCTTTGTGCTCAGGGATCCATGTGCAGTTCTAGGGCTCAAACCCAGGTCAGAACATGCAAGACAAGTATTTTACATGCTGTTACTCTAGCCTCAGAAGGTTTAGAGAGGTTTAGTGCTTATTAAATATTATTACACTTTTGAAGTATCTGTGCACATTATGAGGCTATTTTTATTGAACTACCTTATTACTGAGATTATTTCTATTATAAATAGAAGATATATTTAAAATGTAAAACATGACATTTTATTTTGCAGCTTGATATTTATTAGAGAATTTCAAAAGTATTTTTATTTTAATAAGGCCATTTTTAAAAAATTGTTTTTATTATTTATAGATCTTTATCTTACCTAATAAATGTTTGCAATCTTCAAGACACAGAATTGTAACAGTTTTTTCCACTGTATCACTGTCATCCCATTGCTCATCGATTTGCTCAAGCGGACACCAATAACGTCTCAATTGTGAGATTTGTTATACTGTTTTTGGCACATTGAATACACCACAGGTAGCTTGCCAGGCTCTGCCAGGTAGGCGAGATACTCTCAGCCTGTCAGGATCTCTGAGAGAGGTGGAGGAATCGAACCCAGGTTCACCATGTGCAAGGCCTAATATTAGTTCCATGCTTATCTGAGACCAATTTTGAGTCAATTTTTTATGTGAGTTTTTACATTTCTCCTTACAGGAAAAATCAATTTCTTCCAGTATAATGGGTTGAAAACATACTTTACTCACTGAATTATCAAATAACTTCCTTAAGATTAGTTGCCAATTTCTAATCCTTCAGTTTAATTCATTTATACATGTGTATTTATAAATATTTTATTATATTTATCACTATAATTATATACTGTATGTTATAGAGCAGACAATATAAAAGATTGTATGTTGGGGCTGGAAAGAAATTACAGCATGTAGGAAGATTGCCATACTTGAGGCATACCCAGGAGAGTTCTCTCTGGCATCCATAGGAATGCCAGAGATAAACGAAACAAAAGAAACATAATCTTGGAAAGAAAAACAAATACAATCATGTCTTTCCATTTTGAATCTATCCAGAAGTATCATGAAGAATCATGAAGTTCACAGGTTGTGCTATGAAGCCAATAAAGAAGTATTTGAAATATTCTGTGATAGACTCTGGATTATTTCCACTACATAGCTGCTTACTAAAATACCGGTGTTCATCTATTCCTTAGAATTCCTACTTTCAACTTTTTTGGATATGTAACTCAGAGGAAAACATCTGGGTTTTATGATAATTCTATATAATTTAGTCCTAATAATTCTGTATAAAATCACTTTCACAATGAAATATGGTTGCCCATTCTTTTAACTTAAGTAGCTTGTGATTATTGTTTTATACTTTTAGGAAACTTTCCTTATTAATTTTTATATTTCATAAAAGTGAAGATGAAATATGGCACTGCCTTTTTTAAAAAAATAAAGCATAAATCCATGCTAATAAATGTTTTGTTTTATTTCAGTGAGTCAGTTATCTACCTTGCAAATTCACCTCAAAATTTAAGTTTTACCATTACTCTTTTTTGTTATTATCCACTACTGTAAACATTGGCATTTATAGTATTATAACTGAGGCCACGGCTCCAAATTAGATGTAGATGGCACTGTAGAATTTGGGCAAGTGATTGTCATTGCATTAAACAGATATAGTAAAATTACCATATAACAAGAATAATAGACATTGAGATATAAAATGCACATAAAATATAGCTTAATGAAATCTTCTCTAATAATGAAACTAAGTAAATCTTACTTATGGCTAACTTATATATAACTCTACCATGAATCTTGAGATTACGCTTATTCTCAAATAACTGTTGCTATTCCTGAACTCTAATAGAATACTTGGAAGTCATTCAACATAAAAAGTTTTAGGCTCTTGGTAAACCCAACTCAGGAAAACAATTTTCATACTTTATAGACCACTGTGGAAATATGAGAGGACTAGGTAGACAGACACTGAGATAATGAAGAAGGGAAACAGACTCTGGTGGAAATCTGGTGTTGGATGTTGTATGCATGAAACATTATTAATGACACAATTGTAAATCATGGTGCATCAAATAAAAATTTCAACTGTTCAAATGAAGTTCAAATAAATTATAATTCACAATATCAGCAGTTAGTAAGGAATTATTGCCCCAGACACTATACTAAATATTGAGCATATAAATTTTTAGAAATAGCTCTCTGAATATAATACACTAACAAGCAAAATAAAAAATAAGGAAAGAAGTTAATCTTATATAATCTACTGTTGAAAAGCTATGCGAAGTAGTACTTTTAAATCATTTCAGATACCCGGGCTAAATCATTGTCAAATCTTAATAAAATTTATTTTAGCAGTTATGGAATACAGCAATGGTAAAGTATAATTATCAAATATTTTCGTTTATACTGTAAATTGCTTTTTTCCACTTTTAAATAATTAATTTTAATCAGTAAAATTTAATTATTTTGCCATGCTACAAAATTGCTCTCTAAACTGTAAGCTAAATTAAGTCATATTTAGTTTCAATTAAATTATATGATGGTTTACTATTTTAATAAGTAGTTAATATAAAAACCTTAGGGATTTCTTCTATGGTTAAATGATATACAATTCAATTAACGAGAGTGGGGCAATTATGTAACAATTAAAATTCTTTATAAAGCAAACTATTGCCCCAAATAAATTTATAATTGATTAAAATCTTACAAACTAAAATAAAACTATAAAAACACTAAGTAGAAAATGGAACATATTCGAGCAATAAGGGGGGCAGAAAATTTATTTGAAGACATAACTGTATCACAATCACTGTCATCCCATTGCTCATCGATTTTGCTCAATCTGGCACTATAAACATCTCCATTGTGAGATTTGTTGTTACTGTTTTTGGCATATCCAATATGCCATGGGTAGCTTGCCAGGATCTGCCTTGTGGGCAAGATACTCTTGGTAACTTGCCAGGCTCTCCAAGAGGGGCAGAGGAATCAAACCTGGGTCAGCTGCATGCAAGGCAAACGCGCTACCAGCTGTGCTATCACTCCAGCCCATCTGAAGACATACAATAAAATAATAAAACTAAATCTATTTATAATATTTCACAGTAACACAAGTGCACTATAGCACTGCTCTGTCGTCCCATTGTTCATCAATTTTCTGGAGTGGGCACTAGTAACATCTCCATAAGGAGACATGTTGTTAATGATTTTGGCATACTAATATGCCATGGGGAGCTTGCCAGGCTCTGCTATGCGGGCGGGATACTTTCAGTAGCTTGCCGGGCTCTCAGAGAGGGACAGAGGAATCGAACCCAGGTTGGCAGCATGCAAGGCAAACACCCTAGCTGCTGTGCTATCACTCCAGTCCTAAACAATATAAGAAAACAATACAAGAAAAAAAATAGACCTGCAGATACTCTAGTCCAAACTGTTTAAAAGATAATTCAACAAAGATGCAATATTCAAGGAGGATAACAATGAATAGAAATGAAACAACAGGTGCCAGAGTGATAATGTAGCAGGTAGGGAGTTTGCCTTGCATGTGGCCAACCCAGGTTCAATTTCCGCATCCCATATGGTTCCCCTGAGCAGCACCAGGAGTGATCCTCAGTACAGAGTCAACTAGCCCCTAGCATTGTTTGTTTACCACTCCCTGCCAAAAAAGAATAATAATAAAGCATAATTCCAACAATAGGTGACAAGTATAAGAGTGATAAAATATAAAATGACATAATTTTTATGAATACTTCTTCCACTATAAAAATGGCATAGTAATATAAAACAATATAAAAATAGAAGAGACCTAGGAAGATTCTATAGAAAAAAAAATAATTGGTTTAGAAAATAAAATGGTTAAAAATAATATGATGAAATCACAAAATCCCGTTAATCACCAATTCTCGGGCGGGCTCAGTAACATCTCATTTTGTCCTTTCCCTGAGATCTTAGAAGTCTATCTCAACTTGGCCCTCCTAACGATGTTGCACTGGGGGCTCTTCAGGGTCAGAGGAATGAGATCCAGCTTGTTACTGGATTTAGCATATGAATACACCATGGGAAGCTTTCAAGGCTATCTCATGTGGGCAGGAAACTCTCAGAAGACTGCCAGTTTCTCCCAGAGGGAGAAGAAGGCTAAAGATATCTGCTTTTAAGTCTCTCTCTGGATGTTGGCTGTTGATGGGATTACACACACCTGGGTTTCTCTGCCAGTACCTTCATGCATGAAGCTTGTCTGAATGTGTGGAGAGCTCTTTGGCCGCCGGAAGCTCTGCTCGGGGTGGGGAGGAAAGCTGGAGCCCATCCCCTCCAAGGGGCCCCGGGGAAGACAGCCAGGCGTGAGGACAAGAGACTCTCTTAACATACCAGATAATTAAAAGCAATTTGCAAAAACTGAGAACCAGATTGAAAATAGCTCACCTATGTAAGGAGAAGTGGGAAACTCATCAGTTGAAAGTTTTCACCTGTTTAAGAACCCACTCAAATTAGTGACAGTTTGTGCCACATGTGCTGGCTACTGTAAACCCCAGTTAGCAGGACCTGTAGGAATACAGGCTCTGCCCTTGTCTAGGCCTTCTTGGAGCACTAAATGTAATGTGGTGCCAGAGACACTCACCCTCAAAGTTAGATCAAAAGTTTGGGCAGAACTTTAATAATAGAATTATGCTTGCTACCTGAAGACTTAAAACCAAGAATCTTTATGATAGCTACTGAAATGAAGAAATCAATAGAAAAGAACTTAGATAAAGAAAGTATGATTTAAAAAAAATTGTGCCAACATAGATAAGAGAGCTGAAGATGAAGTAACTGAGTAAAAATATATGAGCCTGGCGGGCATAAATATTTTAGATTTTAGTGCTCATCAGGTGGACTAGACAATTTCTGTAAAGGAGCTACAGAAGATAATTACCAAGATCCCACTGAAATTCCATTGATCGTCGAATTTCTCAAGAGGTCTCAAGTAACCTCTCCATTCGTCCTATCCCTAAGATTTTAGAAGCCTCTCTCTACTCGGCCTTGATGATTACCAAGATGATCAAGATAACTACTAAATAACTGTGATAATTCAGGGACAAAAGAAGAGGGGCAACCTAATACCTCTCTTGAAAATATATTGCAAAACTGATGGAATTTTAAAAAGGAAAGTTATGGTACCCAAATAGACATGCAGATTTATGGAATAGAATCGGGACACTAGAATTGAATCCTCACACATATGATAAGTGAAATTGTGACAAAAATACCAATAGTAAAGTGAGAAATTCTTCTAAATGAAGGTTAGGGAAACTATATAGCCAGATGAAAATTGTTGACACCAGATCACCATGTTACATAGAACAAAAAGTTAATGTGAATTAAAGATCATTAGGTTTAGGGCACAGGCCCCACTTGCTGCCAAGATGTGATCCCGGGGGCCACACGTGTGCGGCCTCCCCGCAGCTGCAAGAGCATGACTCCAGAGGCAAGCTAAATTACTTTTGGTATGGACAGCTCCTTGCAGAATGTCTCCAGACTGAGAACTAAGCTGTTGGCCCCATGCCTTCCCAGGAGGGGAAAGTGGGAAAAGATTTCAAGAATAAGGCCCTCTTGGATTATGAGACCAACTCAAGGGAATACATTTAGAACCTGAGATGCCTGTTCCAGATCTTTCCTACCCACCTTATGCCGCTGACCTTTCTTTCAAAGGTTGCAAACCATACTTGGGACTGGTGACCCTGTAACTGAAAGTCCCTCTCTAGACTTTGCTCAAACTGACCTTGGTTTCCAAGACACTACACTCATATTTTATAATCTATTCTGAGATGCAAAAGCAGTCTATTACCTTTTTGCTTTCATTATCAAGGGCTGATGTGGCCTCATCCAGCAATAAAATTTTTGGTTTTCGGAGAAGAAAAAAAAAAGATCATTAGGTTTAACTTGGATGTTAGAAGCAAAGAGATAAATACATTAAAAAAAAAAAAACACCTCGAATAGATAAAACATTCCATGGACTGGAGAAACAGTACAGAGATTAAGATGCTGCCTTGCAAGGTTTAATTCCTGACATTGAATATGATCCTTCAAGGACAGCCAGGTGTGATCCCTGAGCAGAGTAAGGACAAGGGAAGGATAGGGAGGGAGGAACATGTTGTGTTTCGGGAATGTATTAAAGCTCTAAAGTCCAGTGGCAATGGGAATAAAAGCAAAATGATATATAAGAATTTCCCAAACTTAATAGAAAGCAGGGAGAAGAATAGAGCAGTCAGATTGCCACAATGGGTCTATGATGGCCAACAAGGTGACAAAAGGGAAAGTCTTCTTATCATCACTCTATAATCAGGGCCGTGAGAAATCAAAACATTAATGATATCTCCTCACACCTGTGAGAATGGCTTTTGTTAAAAGATGAAAATCAAGTGCTGGGAGAGGAATGGACAAAAATATATCCCCACCTACTATTGGAGGAATTGTACACTGACCTATGAAAAAGAATATGAATTTCTGATTCAGAAATTCCATTCCTACGTATCAATTCAAGTAACATCCACACAGGTGCAACATTTAACAAAAAACAAATCTAATTTTAAAGATATATGTACACTTTTGTTCAAACAGCTGGAAACAACTGAGTGAATTTTAAAAAATGTCTCTCTACACAACAGATTACCACGGATCCTTAAGATAAAATCTCAATATATGTGACAACGTGTATGTAATTGGACAGAATCATGCTAAGTAAAATAAGTTAAAAGGAAAAAGACAAGAACTGGGTGATCTCATGCATGTGTAGGATACAGAAAAGCAAAATACAAAGTAAAAAGAAAAAAAAAACAAGTTTGAGAATTTAGACAACTAGAGAGATAGAAGAGAAGATAAGGTTTAATGAATTGTGGTAGAGGAATATTGTCACCGATCAGCATGATTTTGTATGGTAATATATATTTTGAAGACACATGAAACTGGACCCCTAAACTTAGTAAATGTCATTTTTATTAATGTAGCATTTATTAATGTAACATTGTTTAATGTAGCATTTAATGTAGCAGTATTCTCTAAATACTGTAGCATTATCAGTATTTAGAGAAATATAAATGTATATCATTAACATGAAAAGCAAATACTCCCCATAAATTATTAAAATAGTACTGAAAATATATAAAAAAGCAGAGTGCAAAATATTTATAAGTATTTTTCAAGTCAAGTGATAAAAGAAACCCATTGGCTGATTAGATTCTTCTTGTTTCATGATAAAATACTTTTCGATTAAATTTAAATCAACACATTAAGAAAATTTTATCTTTGAATGTCTGGCTTCTTTCTATACTAATGACATTTTAAACATTTTTGCAATATAGTATTTGTTTAAAAATCTAAAATTGAAAAAATTACATCAAATGCTGGAAAATAGAAGTTCAAAATTTCAGAATTCAGAAAATCTTAAGCATTTGTCTTATAATTTATTGCAGTGAGAATAGAGGAAAATGGCACTGGGGGAGAAGGAATGCTCAAGAAAGATAAAGATAAAGCAAATGTGGTCCCTGGTGTAAGTCGGTGAGCAGGAAAGACAAACAGATGCTTATAAGGGTGGTAAAATATAACAGATTATCACTACCGGGAGCATGCAAAAGATTCAGAGATCAGGAGGAGCCAGAGAAATAGTAGCACCTGATATTGTTCCCTGAGGACAAACAGGAGTGATCCCTGAGCACGGAGCAAGCCCTGAGTATAGCTGGGTGTGGTTCCCAAATAAAACAGAACAATCAAAACCATAGACAAGGCAGAAAGAAGCAAAGATTCTGTATAGAAATGGGAGTAACCATAGCAGGAAGCAGTGCCAGGGCCTAAGGGAGAGCAGAGAAGCACGCGTGCCTGTTCTCATGTTTTACATTCCGATCATCACACATTCTGCTTCTCCTGTTTGAATCAACTCTGTTGTGAAATTCGGGATGAATTATTTCCTTTCCCCGCCCCACTATTAGCACCTCTGTATGGCACAGATAGGACTTGCAGAAACACCAAGCATCTCACTCCACAAGCTACATACAAACACACACGCTTCCTGCCACCGGTACTGAGAGTCAGGCCAGTAGTAAATCAGGAACTTAGGACTTCAGATCAGTCAACCAGAAGACGAAGAAATGGGTGTGATCGTCTGATCTTCCAGCATTCCCTGCTGAGTCACATCTCCAAACTCTATAATCCTAATACCCCAGTAGGAGCACAGCAGTTTGGATGGAAATGTGAGAGAGAAGCTAGCTAAGCACGATTGTCGTTGTCACTGTCATCCCATTGCTCATTGATTTGCTCAAGCGGGCACCAGTACTGTCTCCATTTTGAGACTTGTTACTGTTTTTTGGCATATCGAATATGCCATGGGTAGCTTGCCAGACTCTGCCCTGCGGGTGAGATACTCTCAGTAGCTTGCCGGACTCTCTGAGAGGGGCGGAGGAATCGAACCCGGGTCAGCTGTGTGCAAGGCTGCTCTATCGCTCCAGCACAGCTAAACACAATTAACAAAAATATTAACACAGAAGTCTCAACAAGCAACAAAAGCTAAACAAAAACATTGACACAGAAGCTCAACTAGCAACAACAGCTAAACAAAAAACATTAACTCAGAAGTCTCACCTAACAACAACAGCTGGTCAATCCTCAGAATCTTAATGTCGCCATGGTGAGATATAATAATTTTCATGCATTTCTCTCATGGAACTATTTATCATTCCATTAGCCATTTACTGGTCACAAGCAGTATAACAAACTGTTGTGGGTCTGCTGCAGGAGCAGGCTTGAGGGGAGGTTGTGAAAATGGGAGTGATGTAGGGAAATTGACAGTGTTGGTGGGACTGATGTTGGAATATTGAATGCCTGGATCAAAGCATCATGAACAACTATGTAATCCACAGTATTGAAATATATAAAGCAGGGAAAATAATAAAATACAGGAAGAAAACTAGGAAGGAAATTTTGGAGAGTGTCAGCCCAAAGATTTGACTCTTCTCAGAAGTGACACCATCCCCTTCCTCTCACCTGCTTGGCTTGTGTTATTCATGTGACAGTTTTAACTGATACGTAGATGGGAAACCTGAGAGTTGCTCGAACATTGAACTCAATACCAGATTTTCTATCCTGTTCTCAGCTCCTCGACAAAACTATAACAGTGCTGTCTTAATCTTTATTTTGACTCTATTCTCCAATTCCAAACCATTTCTCTTTTTCAAAATGACTTCTGATGACAACCTATCACAACTAGGCTGAAACTAAACTTGAGATTCTGAGAAAAAAAAGTCCTATTTCTGATTCCCCCTGGCATATCTTTAAGAAATGATAACAAAATTACATCCTTTTAGTGACTTTTACACAGACTATGTCATTGAAAATCATGTTGGTGCCAGTCTCTTCATTGTAATGATATTCTTCCTCTTGTCTTCGTAGACACATTAGAAATTCTGCCGGGCTCCTCAAATGAGTTTACATCTCAGGAGATCTCTACTGCCCTCTTCACTCAACTTCAATTTGATCAGCAACCAGGTCCCCTAAGATCTGTGACTGAAGGATTGGCAACAACATGGCACCGGGAAGGAACACAGAGACCAGAGGCTCTGCAAGATGCTGAAATGATAACTGACAAAAGGCGGTCTTCCCTTTGGGTGAGCACCATAAGTAAAAAAGAAAAAAAAATGTATAAAGTTCATAAAAAGATGAATTTTTATAGATACAGCATGGCCTGGAAAAGGTCAGTGCTGATCTCTAAGCTTGTCTATGCAAGACATCAGGATTCTCCCAAGGCCCTAGAAAAGCTTTATGTCCTAGGCACAGAAAAATGTTGCTGGGAAGAGCTAGAATTTTGAGGTGGAATTATTTCTAGTACTGTGGGAGGGACAGCAGCAACATCTGCAAATGAGAAATCTAAAATCTGAAATATTTTATCTATGACTATGAAAGGGATTCGATGAGCTACTTGATTGGCATTCCACCAACTGGAAATAGAGAGATTCCCCTCCCATTTCCTGTGAGACTATCACTTAAGGATCACCAGGGATGAACCCAAACTGCAAGTGAAGCTTCTACATAGGAAAGGGGAAAGAATTCAATAGGACCAAACACATATGCAAATAACAAAGGGAGAAAAGAGGTTAAAGAGGTGTATTTGCTGTAAGAAAAAGCTTGAAGCAAGAGGAGAATCAAATATCTGATTTTTAAGGAAAGCACTTAGGTTGACTTAATTATAGCACAAAATGTTTTCTAGATTGCATATGTAGGTGGACTGTCAATTATATAAGTATGTGTGCAATATGTGTTTTTGAATTTAATAATCATAAAATTTTAATTAGGTTGCTATATATGATACAAATTAGGAATTTATTCAAATTAAATTTCTTTTCAAAGCACACCCTAATAGTATGGCAGAAAGAGCATAAATGATATACAAGTATGAGGAAAAAATAATTAAGGGGCTAGATTGATACTACAGGAGGTAAAGCTCTCCCCTTGCACACAGCAGACCTGGGTTCAATCCTTGACATCCCATATAACCCTGAGAACCACTGCTATTCTTGAACACAGATCCAGGAGTATCCACTGAGCATTGCCAGGTATGGCCCCAAAGCAAAATAAAACTTACTAGAAAAAAAATAACTACAATAAACCTAATTCTATAGTAAAAAAAAATTCATTAAAGTAGGATCAATAAAAATAAAAACCACAGGCATATTATGGCATAATTTTTAAACCACAGAGTAAAGAAAAAAATCAAATATGTATCCAGGTGGGGGCTGGAGCGATAGCACAGCGGGTAGGGCGTTTGCCTTGCATGCAGCCGACCCGGGTTCGTATCCCAGCATCCCATATGGTCCCCTGAGCACCGCCAGGAGTAATTCCTGAGTGCAAAGCCAGGAGTAACCCCTGTGCATCGCCGGGTGTGACCCAAAAAGCAAAAAAAAAAAAAAAAAAAATATATGTATCCAGAAACAATTACATACTTACAAGGTAAAATAAATCAGTAAAATCGGATCTTTAAATGTTAACACAACTTAAACAATTTCACAACATGAGTAGTCAGAAAGTTGCATATACTCATCCACAGTATTTATATTAAAATATATGTCTATATTTTTATGGGAGGTATTAGAAAATTGAGTTTTTAGAAAAAAGGTAACATGAAGAAAAGAGAAAGACCTATTCCAATATTTCCTGATAAGCATAATATCAGTATTTCTTGTGATGAAATCCTACAACATTTTCTCAAATTTCCGATATTCAAGTAATATCACTTCTTACCACAGAAATCCAAATAGGGAGATGGAATGCAAAGATGAACTAAACTAGTTAGGTTTATTTCTTTCCCCAACATACTAATGTCAATCTGAGATAAATAAAATAAATGGAGATCAGGAGATTTCCCTAAGGAAATTTAAAATTTTAGAAAGATTAAATGAAAGTTATGCCTCTTTTAATGTCAGTGGAAAGAATTTTTTTTTTTAATGGGGTTGTGCGAGGAAGAGGCTCAGGGTAGCCGGGAGGGATGGTATTGAGCCACAAGAGCAACATGCAGCCTTGCCAGGTCTTACTCCTATTTTTTTTTCTGTGGGGCTTTTTGTGTG
Organism: Sorex araneus; assembly: GCF_027595985.1. Taxonomy (NCBI): domain Eukaryota; kingdom Metazoa; phylum Chordata; class Mammalia; order Eulipotyphla; family Soricidae; genus Sorex; species Sorex araneus. The sequence continues at coordinate 115,739,645 of NC_073303.1, read as the reverse complement.
TATCTGTTTTGGATCTTTTGCCTTTTTGAGCAAAGCTCGGTGGCATTCAGGGCTTTTTTTGCTCTGCACTCAGGGATTACTCTTGTGTTTGGGGGAGTCTTGAGGAATCACTTGAGGTATTGAAGATAGAACCAGGGTTGGTCCCCATGTAAGGAAGCACCCTGCTGTACTATCACTCCAGTCTCATTAGGATGTTCTCTGCAACCCACTCTATACAATTTTAAGTGATTCCAAACAAATCCCAGCAATCTACTTTGTGAAAACTAACAATGTTGTTTTAACTTTTATGTAGAAAACCATGAAATGACTACAGAGTACAGAGTAGTCACTTCAGTATTAAAGAAAGTTAGGAAACTGATGTTATCTAATCTCAAGACAACAAAATCACAGTGGTGGAAAAGAGGCAAATGGAAACACAACAAATCATGGTCAAGAAATAGACTCCAACAAGTATAGTCAACTGATCTTTGATGTAGTAGAGATGATGCAAGTAGGGCTTATAAAAACCAATCTCATGAAACAAATGAATTTAGATGCAGATTTTACATCTTTCAAGTAATGTAACTCAAAATAGGTTTCAGACCAAAATGTAAAATGCAATATCATAAGCTCATGAGCACAAAGGAAATAGAAGAGACCAGATAAATTTCAGCATGGCAATGTGTGTGTACATGTATGCATGTGTGTATATATATATAGTATATATATATAATGTTGAAATAAAAATTTTATGAGATCAAATGTATTAAAATGAAAAAATTCTATTGTCTGAAAATAATTCTGTCAATATAATTAAACACCATGATGTATATTACAGAAAAAATTTTGCAAAAAGACACATACAAAGGCTGGATAGAGACACTTTTAAAGGCGGGTAGAGCATTTTCCTTGCACACAACCAACCTGAGTTCCATCCTTGGCATCCATGTGGTCCACAAGACAAGGTTGATCCCTGAGTGCAGATCCAGAACTAGGCCCTGAGCAAAAAATCAAATTAACAAAAAAGGAATTAGAAAGCATGTACATAAACCTATTTTTACTGCATCTTTAGGGTACTGAAAATTAAAAGTTTTAGTACAAGATAGTGACACAGGTCACTTCCAGCAATGGATGTGCCAAATCTATAGCTACATGGAACAGAATCTCCCCTCAAAGAAATCTATAAACTAAATACCTTCCAGACATCAGAAAAATGAAAAACATCACATTAAAATGGACTGGTGGGCTGAAGATGTAGCACAGCGGGTAAGGAGTTTGCCTTGCACGAAGCCAACCCGGGCTCAATTCCCAGCATCCCATATGGTCCCCTGAGCACAGCCGGGAGTAATTCCTGAGTGCATGAGCCAGGAGTAATCCCTATGCATCGCCAGTGTGACCCAAAAAGCAAAAATAAATAAATAAATAAAATGGACTGGAAGTGGGTGGAAGGAAACGAGGACTATTTGTGGTAGGAAATATGCACTGGTGAAGGGCTGTGTCTTGGAATATTATATGATTGAAACTCAATCATTAACAACTTTGTAACTGTATCTCTTGGTGATTCAAAAAATAATATTTAAAGAATGAATCTTCTAACCTCAAGTAAATTAAGGTAAATAAAAAGGACTGGAAAGACTTGAGACTCAATTTCATCATAATTCTCCTCTCTTTGGTCTCCAGCCTTTGCACAGGGACATGCTGACAGGAGGAATCACACAGCTTCTGACTTTCCCCAGGGAGCCAGATATTTGACACCCACCTCTGGCCACCTAGCTTTTAAGATTGCCACCTGAGACATAGAACCTCAAAATACGTGGCTTTGAAAGCTGATGGGGCTTGCATTTATGAGACCATAAGATTGTAAAAATACTCAGTTCTTAATGGAGTCTCATGAAGACTCAACAAATTTCATGGGGTTCAGCAATGAAATAAAACAGTCCAAGATATGCCTACTCTTTCCATGAATGAGTACTATTGGTTTAACTGGCTTATCTTTAAAGCTACAGCCTCAGTTTCATGTACATTGTAAGCTAGACGAGAATATTTTCCAGAGAGCAAGATGTCTTGTGAGTGACATCTTTCTGATCTCCCTCTGTCACATTCTAAATCACTAATATCTCCTAGGACAATTCTGTGTATTTATCCGGCACCCAGGTTTTAAACTTCCCCCAGGAGAATAACCTAAGTTGCCAGAATCTGGCAGTCAGGAAGCATGTATTTGTAGGCTCCACAAAATGATGACAGAAAAGAAAAAAATTATACATGTACATATATATATATTCACAATTTCTACTGTAGAGGTAATAAACAATTTTCATACAAAAATAATTTCCATACAAAAATAAATTATCAAAATTCTAGTACTCCAGTACCCCTTATCAATTACTTTTAATGACAAAAGAAATGATTTATTCTAATCATAATAGTACAGCTGAATGAATTTCAAATATCAAAAAGTCAAATTGGTAGGAAAGCAGCAATCCTACAGAACATTTATGCAACCCACCTGTGTTCCAATGCCCAGCACCATATATGTAGTTATCTTCCCAGGCCACACTGGGAGTAACTCCTTAGCATCAAGCAGGTGTCAGCCCTGAGCACTGCTGAGTGTGGGCCCCGCCCCCCGAACAAGAAACTCAAAAATTTTTAAAACATAAAATATTCAACTCTGAGCTCCCTATAAGAGACTCACCTTCAATTTAAATCTAAGAGTGAAACAGAAGAATTATGATAAAAATGTGCATACTGAAATTTAAATAAAAATCAATAATAATAATATGAAGTCTGAAAGTGACAATAACAGAATCATATTTGCACATATTTGTACAATCATATTTGCACAGTACGAATCATTATACAAACACAACAGAATCACATTCAGTGCAAAAGAGAGCTGTACCTCTATTAGAAAAATAGGCCTTAAGAAGTATGTAATAGGAAACAAAAGGCATCACATAATTATAGAGTGATCAGTACTATAATAATATTTAGTATTTAAAACTGCGTGTACCCAAAGAGGAGTACTCAGCTGTATTTTATAAATAGTAGTAGACCTATAGTTCAAATGAATAGCACTGTAACACTGTCATCCCATTGTTCATCGATTTGCTCGATTGGGCATCACTAACATCTCCAGTGTGAGACTTGTTACTGTTTTTTTTTTGTTGTTACTGTTTTTGGCATATCCAATATGCCACAGTTAGCTTGCCAGGCTCTGCTGTCAAATGTATAATAATACAATAATAATATGGTACACCATTTTTATCTACGGATATATCATAATATCATATACATATCAATGAGGAAAATATAACTTAAATAACATTTAATAAGTAACAAGATAATCATTTACAGAGCACACATCAAAAAGCAGCATATTGGGGCTGGAGCGACAGCACAGCAGGTAGTGCATTTGCCTTGCTCGAAGCTGACCTAGGTAATATTCCCAGCATCCCATATTGTCCCCTGAGCACTGCCAGGAGTAATTAATTCCTGAGTGCATGAGCCAGGAGTAATCCCTGAGCATCGCAGGGTGTGACCCAAAAAGCAAAAAATAACAAAAAAAGCAGCATATCACACAATCTTTTCAGGTTGGCAAGTACAAATGCATTGTGTTCAACCAGAAAAAGAAGCCATAAAGCAATTTGAGATGATTAAATTGCTTGCTTTGCATGAGGCTGACTCAGGTTTAATATGTGACAGCACAAAATATCCCCCCAAGCAAATCCAGGAGGAATTTCTGAGCTCAGAGACAGGAGTAAGACCACAGCAGCACAGACCCTGCCACCAAAAGAAAAACACTTTAAACATGAAATTCTACTGTCTTTTACAAGCATTGTGTTATTTATATCGAAATCATTTACAAGAAAATACTGAAAACTTGCTAAAGGTGGAAACTACATTTTAAAAGGGAAGAACTTTAAAGGATAAAACTTTAAGAACAAAGACAAACGAAAATGTAAAATAATAAAATTTAAAGCTTCTTTTTCTTCATTGTATCAGAGGTAAATTCATACAAAACTTCTGTGACAACTGATACATTAAAAAATCAGGACTGGGGCCAGAGAGGCTCAGAAGGAGCAGTAGGCAGGCTGCTTGCTTTGCAGGCAACCCATCTGGGTTCGATCACGGATACTGCAGAGGGTACCCTGAGCACTGCCAGCAGTAATCCATGTGCACAAAGACAGGGTTAAACCCTGAGTACCACAGGGTGTGGTCCATAAACCAAAATAGAGTCACAAAAAAACTTCAATTAAGAGTGTTAGATTTTAAAGAACTAGCAAAACTGGAAGAATGTATTCCATGACTAGTAGATTGAAGAACAGATCATAGTGTAAATAAATGAAACACAAAGCAAAATTCAAGAGATGAACATTTAAATACCTGGATTTTTATTTGATTTATTTATTTATTTTTTTGCTTTATGGGTCACACCTGGCAATGCAGAGGGGTTACTCCTGGCTCTGCACTCAGGAATCACCCCTGCCAGTGCTCAAAGGACCATATGGGATGCTGGGAATCAAACCCGGGTCGGCCATGTGCAAGGCAAACGCCCTACCCGCTGTACTATTGCTCCAGCCCCATACCTGGATTTTTAAAAAGAAACAAAAGTGTATACAATTTGACTGAAATTTCAGAAATAATAAATTAATTTATAAAAATGATCAGCCTGCTCTTAACACCTTGAACACACCTGTCTGTGTCCTTCCTCACTTATTTCCACTCCGAAGAAGCCTGTGTTTTCTAATATGTACTTCTCCCTCTCCCTCACATCACTCTAAATAAATTAAAAAAAAATTATCTAGCTTCCCCAAGATAAAAAAGTTTATAAACAATGATCCAAATATAGCCCCTGCAGCGGAAGTTACTTTTATAAAGAAACGTCAATGCCAGAGCACCAGTACAGTGGAATGGGCATTGGTTTATATGAGACTGACCTCAGTTTAATCTCTGGTATCCATTTGGTTCCCTCGAGGCCTGCCTGAAGTGATTTCTGAGTGCAGAGACAGGCATCCCCAAACAAAAAAAGAAATGGTCATAGGAAAACTGAAAAAGGTATTTACTATATTCAGATTTTTTTAACATCACATGCAACACATAATCTACTGATACCTGGAAGATAACACAGCAGCAACAGGAGGGTCTTGCCTTATTCTAACACAGAGAGGATCAGGTAATTAATTGTAAGTGGATTTGTAGGAGGATTTTTTTGTTTGCCAAATGGAATTTCATGGCTTCCTGTGGATTATTTAATTAGAAAATGGAGCAGATTCAGTACTTTGAGATGGTCATCCCTATCTTCCTTAAATAACTATTTCAAAACCAGATCAAGAGGACATTTCAGGATGTAGGGAAGAGAATCAGGTAAAAACACTCAGTTGTATAACAGTGTATAAACTGACTTTTATTTATAAGGACATAAACAACCAAAATGTATGTAATATTAGCATTACATGTTATTATGATGCTATAAAATTAATTACTTCAAGAAAAAATCCAAATTCAATAAATATGTATTAAAAATATCACCAGAATTGCAAGACACGTTCAAAAAAAATATCAGGTAAAGTCTTTCTCTCCAGAATATGTAATTATGAAAATTTAATAAGGAAAAAACAAAAAACAAAATAAAGACCCACACTGAATAGAGAAATATAGAAAAATGTGAATATACATTTCAACACAGAAAAAACCCTAAAGCTGAAAACTAAGCATATTTAAGAATATTGGTTAGTCATTAGAGAAATAAAAAATAAAACGTCAATAGGATACCAGTAAATATCAACCTGAATGACTAAAATCAACATCAAATGTCAGAGATGATATAATGCAAGTAGAACTTTCACATGTTTCTAGTGAAAATGCAAATAGTTTAAACACTTTGGAGAACATATCGGTAGTTTAAGAGCCAGAAAATCCTTCTGAAAAGACATATTCACATAAAGGCTTGCCTTGAGATATTTAAAAACAGCTTTGAGAGAAGGTACACCGATTTAGACATTTGCCTTGCATACAGCCCGCCTGAGATAAACCTGCCCTAACCCATATGGTCCTCTGAGCTACAGCAGAAGTAATCTCTGAGCACAAGCCTTAAGCATAAGTCAGGTCATACATAAGCCTTAAGCAGCACTCTAAAACAAATAAACAATGGAAACAAAACAAAAATCTCCAGATTCCGGACCCAAACATTATGTCCATCACCTTAGTAATTGATGAGTGTATAATATGTGCTTAAAATGGAAATCTGTAGGATAATATTGGTTTGCCCTTCCTCCCTGGCCACTGGGAGTTTGTGCTTGTTGACTGCACCTCAACCTGTCAATTATCTTTGTCTCCTGATCAGACTCTGAATTGTGAATTGTAAATATTGTCTTTCTCTTCTCCTTAATGTCCTTTGCATGGTTAGTGATTTCAGAGCAATTGCTTTTTGTATGGATACAGGAAGACAGATAAAAAGATAAGCCTGTGGCTTGGGAGTTGATTGACCCCAGATAATATTACCTCCTGGACATCTGCTCTCTCAATTAAGACTTTACTTCTTAGATCCCCAAAAGCAGCGTCCAGACAGGGAACTGGATGGATTCAGGGCAAGCGGTGAATTATGAGCTACCCTGGCATCGAAATGGGCCTAGCCAAATTGCCACAGTGCTTAATTATAAGAGCTTGGTAATGGACAAATTCTGTCATGATCCAAAAAGTAATAACTAGATTTGGACCCTGCTGGGGTTATGAAGGACTGGAGCAATAGCACAGCAGGTAGGGCATTTGCCTTGCACGTGGCCAACCCAGGTTCAATTCCTCCGTCCCTCTCAGAGAGCACAGCAAGCTACTGAGAGTAATCCCGCCTGCATGGCAGAGCCTGGCAAGCTCCCTGTGGCATATTATATATGCCAAAAACTGTAACAAGTCTCACAATGGAGACATTACTGGTACCCACTCGAGCAAATCGGTGAACAATGGGATGGGACAACAGTGCTACAGTGGAGGAGTTATGAATGATTGATTTGGCCTGAGCATTAGAGTCTGAGTCTGTGGTGAAAATTCCCCAGGAGAGTCACTCTACAAGCTTGAAAGTATCTATTACTGTGTCCATACAGAATGGTAAATAATAGGAAGTAGAATTAAAAGTATTAATTAAGTTGCTGGTCTAAGGAAAGGAGAAACACACCTTAAGGGCTGTTTTGTCCTTGCAGGCTGCAGGTGTTTGGGAAGACTGGAAAAACATTTAGATTGCACTTCCCATGGGGAGGCATGAGAGAAAAGAGAAAAAAGAGCGGCGGCTGCAGGGAGAAAGAGGGATTGACAAATGGACACAGACAGAAGAGGACAGTAAGAGTGAGAAAGACAGAGAGAGAGACAGAAGGAGGAGTAAATGAGTGAGACAGAGTTCTAGGAAGACTGAGGAAGAGAGAGACAGGGAGAAGAGTCATAGAGTTAGAGGAGAAGGTTGTGAGTTACAGAGAAGGCTGAAAGTGGCTGGGGAGATTGGAGAGGAGTCACGGAGAGAGTGTAGAGCGAGTTCGAGAGAGGGTTGTAGAGAGCTGGGAGAGACGAGAGATTGAATAAGTGGCAACTAATCAGCAACCAGCTTGGCCCTCGCTCTTCCTTCATCCATCCAAGCCAAAATCCAACCTGGGTGGGGAATCAGTTCAAGAGCACTAGACGCAGGTGGCGAGAGAGAGAGCACTGCCTGGAGAGCCTGTGAACATCCTTTCATGTGTAACCCCCCACCCCCACCCCATGTAGTCCCCGAGCAAAGGAGTTCACACAGCTCCAATAGAGGGAGTTTTCACAGAAATCTACACTACACAAGCAATTATCTACCAATAATCAACAAATACATCTCATATCATGTATGGAATTTAGAAGATATTAAATAAAAGCTGTCAGATACAAGCTGGATATCATCGTGACAACGGAACTTTCCTGGCACCTCGTAGGCTCAGCTTGAAACTCTGAACCTCAAGATTGCTCCCAAGCACCCAGGATTGGTACCTTAACTCACAGCTAGAAGTACTAACCACAATCACCTGTGGCTCAAACATCTCTCCTCCCTCTCTCCCCTCCCCCTCTCTCCCCCTCCCCTCTCTCACACACACACACACACACACACACACACACACACACACACACACACACAGAGCTGTCAAACACAAAGCCAAAATGTTAAGATTCATTTATATATTATTCTTAAAGGGAAAATGTATATTGTCAGAAAACAATGACCATAGCGGTCAGTGATGGTTCATAAAAGGGGGTCACAACAAAAGGACATAAGGGAGCATTATGCATTGCTGTTAGGAATATTTTATATAATGCTTTTTTATGCTTAAAGGATTGTATATTTAAAACTGCTTACTTTTTTGGATAAGTTTATATACTAAAAATGTTGATTAAAAACCATTCCCCCCCATGATTTAATCGTTTAAGAGTACACAACTCCTTACTAAGATAATTTACTATTTAATTTCTACTTATAATAGTGTAACTCAGATTTTTCATCTTTAATTAGGTCATTGAATAACTAACTGAAATTAATGATTCTTCCTTTATAACCCCTATAACACATGCTTTATAAGCCTCAGTAGGTCTTAGACTTTAAAGTCAAATGCATAAAATAATGTTTGTAGTTTACATTAACATTATAAAATGAAAGTTACTATTGTTTATTATCATCTAATGTAGAAGTCATGCCCAATGCATCTTTATATGGAAACTAAGAATGCATATAACACAATGTTTGGTTCAGTAAATACGGGTTCAATGCAGTTGAATAAAGGATGGAATGTTTATTTTCATATTGGGATTTTCCAAGGTTGTGGCATTTAATTTAAGCATAACATGAGAGCATTATCCTTGGGACAAAAGCTGAATTGTGACTAACGGTGAGCACCTTGTTTTTCTATTGGTTTTACTCATCATCACATTTTCTCCAAGTGAACTATTTATTGAGTTTCAGTAGCACTGAGTGCCAAAGGACAATTAAATTGATCCTCAACAAATTACTAAGAAACACTTGCTTGATTTTAGTGTTTTTCCTTAATTGTGACGCCATGGCAGCTCTACAAATAAATGGGTCGCTTAACAGACTCCACTACTAATAATGTAAAAGCTCACATTACCTAATGCTGGTTACAGCATCTCTATTTGCACTACAAATGCAGCCAAAAATGAAGTGATAAAGAAAAGAATATTTGCTATTCTTTCACAACAAACTATATGAGATCGTTGAATCCCATATACACATAAATATGAACACTGTGCTGTTACTTTTGCTGTTTTGCTAAGAATTTGATCCATTTAAGCATTTTATAAAGTAGATGACTTTGCTATAATACATAATAAAATGAATTTACCACAATAAATTCCATAATTAGGGAGGGGTACTATACAATTTTGCTTTTACACAAATTGTTGAATGATTAGAACTAATAGACCATTTCCAGAAATCTAGCTTTGAACTATAGCAATATAGTCAGTATATATATTTTTGAAGCATTTATCTATGATGTCTATGTTATTACTTGATCTATGCCATCTGAAATACAAAATAAATCATAATGACTTTCAGATTGCCTGTCGCACTGTCGTCCCATTGTTCATCGATTTGCTCAAGCAGGCACTAGTAACCTCTCCATTGTGAGACTTGTTACTGTTTTGGGCATATAGAATACGCCACAGGTAGCTTGCCAGGCTCTGCTGTTCAGGCAGGATCTTCCCGGTAGCTCTCCAGGCTCTCTGAGAGGGGCAGAGGAATTGAACCAGGGTTGGCCCTGTGCAAGGCAAACACCCTACCTGCTGTGCTATTGCTCTAGTCCTTATGCTGTAGAAATTAGTTAACTAAGTTTCTTATGTATTCAAATATTATTAATTCTAAAATTTTTGTGAAAGGAAAAACCAATATTCCTATCTATTTTCCCATTTAAATGATAATTACCGTTTATATCAGTTTAGATAGCTTCTCTGACCAATTACCATAAACTTAACCACTTAAAACCCACTTTTAAAAATCACAAACTACTTACAGTTCTGAAGGTCTGGGGTCCTGAAAACAAGTCTCCAGGAGAAAAAAAGGCTTCCCCAAAAATTCTAAAGAAGAATCCATGCATTCATGCTTTGCTGCATATAGAGGTCACCCACATGCTATGTCTTCTATTTCTTTTCCATTTTTCAAAACCAACCAAAACAAATTTCTACCCAATTCATCTTCTGTGTTGACATCTTCCTGTGACCCCAGCTAGGAAAGGTTTCATGCTTTCTGTTCCTTAAATATTGGGCCCACCTGGATAGTGCAGACCCCACCCCCTATTTCCAGGTGTTTACAGTTAAGCACTGCTTCAAATTCAATTGGAATTTGAATTCCAATTTAATTTGGAATTCCAATTTGTAATTTGGAATTCAAATTCCAATTTGGAATTCCAATTGAAAGTGGAATTGTCAGAGCTTTACAGGTAGGAAAGGTTTTGTGCTTTCCTGTTACTTAAATACTGGGTCCACCGGGATAATGCAGGCTCCACCCACTACTTCCAGGTGTTTACAGTTAATCCCTGCTTCAAATTCAATTGTTTTCTAAAGTAAAATTGTAAGCACTTTCCAGGTCAGAGATTAAATCAAGGTTTCAAGGTCATTTTGCAAGACAGCTTTTGAGTCTGAGTTGGCCACAACAATGTCTTTAATTTCACTGTGACCATTCTCTAGGCTTTTGGCTAAATGGCAAACTTTGTGTAAACCCTAAAGGAGTTTTTCTTCTTGAAATTTAAATACAGGACAAGACTTAAGGGCATCCATTTTACAGAGGGCTGGCTCAGAAACATTGGCAGCCACCAACTATGGACGATCCTGGCACTCATTAGTTGTTTTTTTTTTTTTCTTTTTGGGTCACACCCGGCAATGCACAGGGGTTACTCCTGGCTCTTGCACTCAGGAATTACTCCTGGCTGTGCTGGGGGGACCATATGGGATGCTTGGAATCAAACCCGGGTTGGTTGCATGCAAAGTAAAGCCCTACCTGCTGTGCTATGGTTCCGGCCCCAACACATTAGTGTTTTAAATGCTGATGACAAAACTGAACTTTGGGGACTGATTTTTTTTCCTTTTTTCTCTCTGAGTCTATCTGTCAATCCATGCTCTCTGGATAATAGATGTGCATCAACAGTATACTACATGCCCATATAATACTGCCTCCTGTTTGTTCTTTCTCTGGGTCCCAAATGAAATAAATGCTTGTACAGGTCCTGATCGTGAGTGTGTCTTGACTTGTCATCTCTGTAAATAGTGCTCACCCTGGACATGGCCATGAATGTTTCCATACTCAGGATTTAAGTTCAAAAATTCTAGACCACCTCCACATCCCTCAGTAAATCCAGAACCCAACACATGCATTTTTTTTCTTCTGTCCATTCACTTCTCTCTCCAGTCCTCTTTCTCTCTCCTTACTCTCTGAGTGCTCAGCCATGCTCTGTAAGTTCCAGGCCTGTTGAATAATACCTCTATTCTTTACAAAATGCTCTGATGGTTACTGCTAAAGAGGTTATTTCACTCATAATAAGAACCCTAAGGGTAAGTCCTAAAAGAAAACTTAAAAAGAAAAATGCCAGGGCTGGAGCGATAGCACAGTGGGTAGGGTGTTTGCCTTGCATACGGCCAACCCGGGTTCAAATCCCAGCATCCCCTATGGTCCCATCAGCACCGCCAGCAGTAATTCCTGAGTGCAGAGCCAGGAGTAACCCGTGTGCATTGCCAGGTGTGACCCCCCCCCCCCAAAAAAAAAGCCATCTTAAAAGGAAAAGTGTCAGGGGAAACTCTCCAGAGTCCAGATGAGTTTCAAAACCCCCAGAGATTTTGAGTCAATACTATTTGGATCAATAAACTAAGCCAAATACAACACAGAAGCCCATCTTCCAAATACAACACGGAAGCCCACCATCTTCCTGAACGCATTCCTCTTCTCTATACTTCAAGAGTAAAAAATTCCATTCCGCCACTTCGCATTGTTCCAAAAGCACTAGACTGGGCCTCGTGTCTTTAGTTCTGCACTAATTCCTCACCATTGCTTCAAAGTACCAGCACTTACGAGTTTCTAATCATCCAGACATACGATTTTGACCTAATTTTGTAAATTATTAGGCTTCAACTTCCCCCCAAAAGATTGTCCTCTCTTGTCACTTCCTTTCATAACTTTATCCTCAACTTTGCAACTTTGAATGGCAATCTCAACTGGAGGATGAATATACTGGCCTTTTTCTATTTTTCCCTGTTTGATTTTTTTTTTTACTTTTTTTGTGTGTGTGCCTGTAACAGTTGGAAGAGATTTAACTTTCCTGAGAGCCAAAAAGCAGAAAGAATTAGACTATATCTACCAATTAGTATGCCTATCTTTTCAGATTTCCCAAGACTACAGCCTGGAAAGAATTTAATTACCAATTGGCACATTTTAAAATGTAAGTATGACAGAAAAAGAAAAAAAGGGTAAACTTTTTTTTTTTTGGAAGAACCTAAGAGATTGTATCAAGATTAAGGTGCTTGCCTAGCATGTGACTCTGGATGTGACCGTGGTTCCTGGCAATGAATATGCTCCTCTGGGCACTGTTGGGTGTTGTCCAAATACCAAAAACATTTCAGAAGCTAAAACTCCGAACTAATTGTAGCTTTACTAAATTCTATTTGGTACAGGACTGGAGCCATAGCACAGCGGGGAGGGTATTTGACTTGCACGTGGCCGACCCAGGTTCAATTCCTACATTCTTCTTGGAGAGCCCAGCAAGCTGCCAAAACTAGCCCACCCCCACGCCAGAGCCTGGCAAGCTACCGGTGGTGTATTTGATATGCCAAAAATTTATAACAACAGGTCTCACAGTGGAGACGTTATTGGTGCCCACTTGAGCAAATCGATGAACAATGGGATGACAGTGCTACAGTGCTACTTTTAAGAAAACAGGTCTGAGATAGTTCAAAGTAAACACTTTTGAAGTTAGAATTTTCCTCCATGTCCCATACTGCTCCATACCCGGGCCTAACAGGATTCTTAACTGAATCTTTTATTAAATTTCACCATAGAACTCTCAATCCACCTCTTCTGAAAACCCACCCACACACATCACTTGGGTTTCATTGCCCATGTCTATTTTCTCTAATTCCTTTCATTTGCCATGATTTGAATGTCACTATCTTTGCTTCAGCTTCCCCAGTGATGATGCCATTTAATAGCAATACCCTATTGTTATTAGCGACCCATTTCTGGGTGCTTGGGGACTGTGTAAAATTAGCATATAAAATACCAAATATCTTTGATGTCACGGCTTCTTCCCTTACTAGCTTAAGCAGCTACACCTCTAGGCACTGCAGCCACTATAGCCAGGTCCCTGGGTTTCCAGCTTTCATTGCTCAGGTCCCACATTATCCAGTGTGTGGCATCTAAATCTCAGGATGTGTGCTGAGACATGTGCTCCATGACAACTGGGTCCCACACTGTCCAGCTCTCCGCATTAGGGTTTGAAGTCTGACCTTTGATGCTGGCGCACTCCATGACTGGCCTCTCCTTGGCTGGGTTCACTTTTCCTGGTTCTTTTTCCTGCTAGTTACTTCTCTGGGACCTGTGTAAAGGTCGAGCTGTTGTGTTTTTGCGTTTTTGTTTTTTTTTCCCTGCCAACCCATTGTCTGTGTGTTGACATGGAACCAAAAGACAAAATTCCCTCTATGTCTTATTCCTGCCATCCACTAGTTCTGCTCTCTGACCATAACCATGCAAGTGGAATTTTAAATCATCATTCTGATGATCTAGTGTTCTCCTCCACCTCACTTTCTGTACTTCACTTTTAACATTTTCAGTTAGTGTTAGGTGGTATGAGGTATTTGGGCGCTGTTGGAAGAGAATGTGGTAGAATGAATCCTGAAACTCTACCAAAGGCCAGGAATATGCCATACTGTTACTCTCACCTGCAAAGGCTTAACACCTGATTATTAAACTAGTGCTTATTTGGCTCAACTGATTACATATGTATAATCCAAAACCAAAACCTCAAGTGGAGATAACTAGTTGAAATCCATGAGAAAAAATAAATTTTCCTAGTTTAGAATTTGTCTATGATCTTCTATAAGATTCCACTTTCTGTGAAAAATACTGTTTGAGCGTTTTTTTTTTTTTTTTTGGTGGGGGGGTTTGGTTTATTTTTGGTCCGCCCCCAAAGATACCCAGAGGTTATTCATGGTTCTGTGCTCAGGAATCACTTGTGTGCTCAGGGGACCTTATCCTATAGGATGCTGGGGGTGGAACCTGGGTTGGCCACATTTAAGCCATCTGCTCTCCCACTGACACTGCCAACACCATTTGGTCTGTTTTCATCTCTGTTAAATGCCTTATCAGTGTTAGAAGTGCAATAAAGTAACTCTTACTAGTTTATCCCCTGGTTGTTACAGAAAAAAGGTTTTAATTTCTTCATTCTATGTAGAGGGAAATAAGTTAATATATTCAGGTTTTTTTTTTTGGATAGGGAGAAAAGAGAATAATCACATTTTTTGTATATACCTTATAACCTATTTTTTTCTCTATGTAATCCCTGTTGTCCTGATGTTCATCTATTTGCTCGAGCAGGAGTAAATAGTAACGTCTCCATTGTGAGACTTGTTATGTTTTTGACATATGGAATACGCCACAGGAAGCTTGCCAGGCTCTACCGTGAGGGAGGGATACTCTCAGTAGCTTGTCGGGCTCTCTGAGAAGAATGAAACCTGGGTCAGCCACATGCAAGGCAAACACCCTACCTGCTATGCTATCGCTCCAGTCCCTTAACATCACAAAATTCTAGGGACCTGAAATTGTTTATAGTGTTTCTGTCATCCTTGCTTTCACTGTTCACTAACATTTGCTATTGGCATGTAAATTTGCTCATTATATTCTATATACAAATACTTAAAAGGCAGCAGGAGCAACTCCATTTGACCTCCCCACAAACGGTTTCCTGGTGTATTTTACCTATATTTAGAGCAAAATCATAGCAAAGTTCAGTGAACTTTTTACCCTGATTTGCCCACAGATCACTTTCACACTGAATTTGAACTCTATTTCCATTTACCACAATTGGCCTTGGGTGAGCTTTGGATTCAGCACTAGGGCACTTTTCAAGCTTTAAATCCCTCTTAAATGTACTGTTATCATTGCTCCCACTTTACTGTTTCCTCTAGTGATTGCTACCCTTGCAGTATTCCTTTAAGAGCTACAGTATCCTTCTAAGGCCCACAACCAGCCACATCTGCATTGAGCTGCTAGTGTTCTGTAACTTCCAGCAGGAAAGTGGCATATCCTCAGATCTCCTGGAGAATGCAAAATACACCCAGACTTACTAAGTGCTAAGCAAATGTCTAAACCACTGGGTCATCTTCCAAGACCTCTTCCCTCAAGGAAGGCCATTATATTCCTGCCTAACATCTAAAGACTGCTTGAAAAATAATGTGTACCACAGGTGGAAATGATTCAATCTAGCAGTAGATGTTAAGGTGTTTGAGGCAGATTTAAAACTCTAAAAGTTGCTAAATGTTCTCTTACTCATAAAAATGCATGCATGGATTTATTGAGTGTTGGGTAAAACAATAATAATATGTACTTTTAGTGCATTTTCAAGAAATTGGATAAAATTAAATAAAATAAAAACATTTAATACAGATATTTTCATTAAAACTGTGAAATTTTGTTTTTGCAAATTAGGTTTTGCATCACCAAAACAATTATTTGTATGGCTTGTGATTTCTTTGGGGAGATTTTAATTTTATGTACATTGATTTATCCTAGGTTATGTCTTTTTTTGCAAACTCTCTGAAAGTGCTGAGGGTGCTGTTGAAAATATCACGGTCTTTTGAAATGCAGCCCAAATTCCAATATCATGTCTATTCATGCTAGACTATAACATTGGAAATTTATACATAAAACTTCATGTATTTTTCTGGAACTCAAAAGTAGAAAATGTTATAAGTAATGTTAAAAATACTCAAGTACTGTGCTCATAAGTGTTATACATTGTCATAAATAAATTACTGTAAGAAAAGTATAAAATAACAGTGATGATCAAGATCTAATTACTAAGTTTTGTTATTAGTTTTAATTATATAAAATAATTTTGCAATAATTTGTTCCCTTCCTTAATTATACTTCGAGTTTGTAAGGTCTATAAAGTCTCCCAGACTACTCAACATGAGATTAGTGCAAGAAAATGTTATGAAAAAAATCAGTGCAAGAATTTATGGAAGTGGAGCTCAGACTAACACAAGAGTAAAGAACTTGATGAACTTGAGAGTGAATGCATCAAGTTATAAATTGAAATGAAGTTGACTAAACACCATGATCTTGATGTTATTGCTGTTTTCTCTTGAATGCCACTAGCCTTTAGAAAGTTATTTAATGTGGCGTATTCCTTACAAAATGATCCCTGTAATCAATTTTAATTTTATTCCTCTTATTCTTGTTTTTTGATCTCACTATACTTAAGAAAAAATAATGACAAGTTGTTTTTATATCTAAAATAGCAAACAATAGAGAGGATATGAGGCTTTATCTCAATCATAAAACTTAGCCCTCCTATATATGACAAATTTAGTTTGATATCCTCAGAACCCACCGAACATCACACAGAGAAAGGTATATAAATAATAAAAAATTACATTCTGAATATAGTATTTTAAGGTTTTCACTTATAAAAAATGTTTAATATTTTTCAAATTGTTGTGTATTATTAGAGCCCTATCTTTGTATACATCCATTAATGTAACACAGTAGCATACACATGCCTTTTAGAGATTTCATAGAACAAAATTACAATGAATGGGATAAATATTAAATATTTTAAAACATATACAATTAAATTCTTAGCAATAAAGATTTAAGACCCTTACCAAAAAATTTTAGGTATTTCATATTTACAAATATAATTTTAGTGTCTTTTTAATCTAGGTAATAAGTTAATTATTTTAATTAACAGAATTTGTTTATAATTTATTAAGTATTATTGGAATTCATTGATTATTTTATCTTTATGATATTTGACCTGTTGATAAAGTTTTATAATTAAAAATAAAAGAGTATAAAATAATGCATTTTGTTCATCTTATATAAGTTAAAATTGTGAGAACAAATTCAATTCTCTGAAAATATCATAACCATTGCATTAATTAGCATTTTATATTCTGCTATTGTATACCAAATTTAATTTTTTTCATTTTTTAGTTATTTGAAATGAACTCTGTTAAATAATGTTATTATTTATAAAAATAGATATTTTAAACACACTTAACTCATCATTTTGCTCCCTTTTTCTTTGCTTAAACTGACAGAATACATTTAAAAAGTATACGGCAAAAATAATGCAATAATTATATATAATAAGGCAGCATTTTTTCATAAAATATGTTTAAAGTTATGAAAATCCTTTATAATTCCCTAGGGTTAAATAGGCTTAAAGACAGCATTCCTTGGCTGAGAGGCACATGAGAAAATGTTCAACATCACTAATCTTCAGCGAGATGAAGATCAAAACAACAATGAGATATCATCTCACACCACAGAGACTGGCCCACATCCCCCAAAACAAAAGAACTGGTGTTGGCGTGGATGTGGGGAGATAGGGACTCTCTTTCATTGCTGGTGGGAATGCCATCTGGTCCAGCCCTTTTGGAAAACAATATGGACAATTCTCAAAAAATTAG
The DNA here is from genome assembly GCF_027595985.1 of Sorex araneus. Classification (NCBI taxonomy): domain Eukaryota; kingdom Metazoa; phylum Chordata; class Mammalia; order Eulipotyphla; family Soricidae; genus Sorex; species Sorex araneus. The sequence goes on along the minus strand of NC_073303.1, from coordinate 115,721,975 downwards.
AAATTGAGCTTCCATTAGACCCAGCAATACCACTCCTGGGAATATACCCCGGAGAGGCAAAAAGGTATAATAGAGATGACATCTGCATTTCTATGTTCATTGCAGCACTGTTTACAATAGCCACAATCTGGAAAAAAAGAGTGCCCAAAAACAGATGACTGGTTAAAGAAACTCTGGTACATCAACACAATGGAATACTATGTAGCTGTCAGAAAACATGAAGTCATGAAATTTTCATGTAAGTGGATCAACATGGAAAGTATCATACTGAATGAAATGAGTCAGAAAGAAAGAGACAGACATAGAAAGATTGCACTCATACGTGTAATATAAAGTAGCTGAGAGGTACAAGCTTGCAATGATGCAATTTCTGGCAGATATTTCTTTGGACTTAGTTACTTAAATACTAAAATACAGAAATCCAAAACCGTGTAGCCGCTAGTGTGGCCACTCAACCTCATATCTCTTCATTCTCAGTAATGGAAAACAAATTATCAAATGCTTTCTTTTCAGCAGGTCCGACTTTAGGGTGGAGAAACTCCAAACAATGATAGTGAGTTTTTTGTTGAAATATTGAATGTAATCTAAGTAAAGTAAAAGTAAAGTGAAATTTATCAGTTACACAGGCAGGGTGGGGAGCTGGGGAGGTGGGGGGGAGGGGGGAGGTCTGATTCTTGGTGGTGGAATATGTGCATTGGTGAAGGGATGGGTGTTCGAGCATTGTATGACTGAGACTTAAACCTGAAAGCTTTGTAACTTTCCACATGGTGATTCAATAAAAGAATAAATTAATTAAAAAAAGACAGCATTCCTTATTTGAAGTTCATATCATATAGTCTATTTTTTTAAAATTTCAAATCATAATGGTATACTAAGTAGTTAGGCATCTGACACAGAATTCTTTTTGTTATTTTTCCAGTAGTCATTTATGATTGGCATAAAGATACTTCAATGCTGTTAGTCATGATTTCAGTTTATCACTTTTAGATTAAGTTGTAGCTGGAAAGAAACATTTCTTCAACAGATTAGCTGTATTTGCCATGTTCCTCATGGACACAGATTGTTTTCATATATTGGTTGTTTTCATATTGGTTGGTAGAGTCTCTTGCCCCCATGCCTGGCTGTCTTTACCGGGGCTCCTTGAAGGGGAGCGGGTTGAGTTTCCCTCCCCCTCCAGCCCCGCCAAGCAGAGCCCTGGCAGCCAAAGACCTCCAAAACCCAGCTACAGCCATGCTCAAGGCCCCTCTCCACACGCTCTGATGAGCCTCACACATGAAGGAACCAGCAGAGGCGCCCAGGTGTGTGAGACCCAGGGCTGAGATCTCCAAACCTGCTGGGATCGGGACTGGGCCTCCTCCACCCAGATCCCCCATTTTCCAGTTTCTGGGCTGTCACACCCACAAACTGCCCCTGGCACTGTGTAATTCCATCAATGGCCAAGATCCAGAGACTATAAAACAAAGCTGCGTGACATCTTATAGCCTAGTTCTCCCTCTCAGAGAACCTGGCAAGATACCGAGATCATCCTGCCCACATGGCAGAGCCTGGCAAGTTCTCCATGGTGTATTCAATATGCCAAATACAGTAACAATGATGGGTCTCATTCCCCTTAGCCTTTAATGCAGCACCTCTAGGAAGAACGAGTAAAGAGAGGCTGCTAAAATCTTAGGGCTAGGATGAATGGAGACATTACTGGAGCCTGCGCGAGCAAATTGATAATCAATGGGATGATAGTGATACAGTGATATATAGATAGTGATATTGGTTGCTAAGAATCTTGTTTCAACAATCATAAAAATTCAGAAATCTCTTTGAGATATTTATATTCTTTTGATATATACACAGAGGTAACATTGCTTGAATATATCAGTTCCATTTAAATTTCTTTGGAACCCCTATACAATTTATCATAGTGGTTCTGACAGATTTTATTCTGGGTAACAGTACACAAGCATTCTCCCTATTCCCCCACCCCATGTCTTTGTTAGTATCTGTTATACCTTATCTTTGATAATATCCATCCTAACCGCTTATAGTTAATAATTTAAATGTAGTTTTCACTATTATAATGATGAATGGTAATGAACCCCTGTCATTTACCTGTTGTCTATAATTATGCTATTTTTGATACACATACACATACAGAGTCTATGCTCACTTAAAAATCAAATTATTTTTCTTGTTTTTCACTTGTTTTGCTATTGACTTGAATGAATTTCTTATATATTTGGGACATTGACTCATTACCAGACCAATAGATTATATTTTCTCTTATTCATTACATTATTTTTCAAATCAAGAAAGTTTTTTTACACAGAATGAATATGTATTTATATAAAGCAAGTATTTGAATATGCTGAAGAAAATAAAACTAATTTGCTGCTGGTTGAAATAATTAAATATAGTATAGAAATGTTGGAAACCAGTAGGCTAGGCATCCAATTAATCAAATATAAATTATCATATGACCCAGAATTACGTCTCCTAAGTATTACCTGATATACATTCTGATAAAGATGTGTGTTTAAACTAGTGTTATTCACAATAATCTAAAATTATTAAAGAAACCAAATATCTATCACTTCAGTGAATGATGAAACAAATAATCATATATCCACACAATAATTCACTATGTGAAAAAAGTAAGATGCTGAGAAATGTAAGAAAATGTACTAATTTTAAAACTTTTATCCTAGATGAAAGAAAACAATCAACAAATGTTACCTACTTTTTGAGTTCACTTATATAACATTCTAGAAATTGTTACTCTGAGGGAGAAAAATCAGATCAGTGTCTTCTAAATAGGGTAGAGTACAAAACTGCATGCAAAAGAAAGCTAAGAAACATTTGGTATAACAGAAATATATTAAATTTGATTATGTTTTATATGACTATACAGTTTTGCCAAATTCTTAAAACAATATATAATTAGTAAATTTTGCTGTAAGTTCTTAGAACTACATATAGTCAATTTTACTGTATGTATATTTTAACTCAATAAATCTGACCTGAACAATGTGCTAACTTAAATTCAATTTTCCTTCCTTCCTTCCTTCCTTCCTTCCTTCCTTCCTTCCTTCCTTCCTTCCTTCCTTCCTTCCTTCCTTCCTTCCTTCCTTCCTTCCTTCCTTCCTTTCATTTCCCTTCCTTTCTTTGTTTTTCTTTCTTTTTAATTGTTTCTTTATATATCTTTCCTAGGATCACATAACAGAGATGTGATCCTAGGTTATGTGATCCAGATGTTATATTTGTTTTCCTATCTTGAGTTGAATTTACTATACATATTTAAAATTATGATAAATAGAAATCTTGGTGAAAAGAAAAACATCATTCTCAAATTTCTATTTTTCAATTTATTTCACAGAAAAAAATGATAATGATTAAAGATGCCAGAGTAAAATTTTCATAGCCTTAAACATATTAAAGCTGGAGGCAGAAACAGATATTTGAGGTCTCTCATGAGATAATGTAGTCTCACATTTTTCTACCCTTATTTCATCATCAAAGAAAGTTCAGATGAGGAAAAGGAACTCAACCTCCCAAAGCTTTGTGGTTCACCTATCACTAATTTAAAAGAGCATAACTCATTCTGTTTCATATACACTGAGGCAATATCCCACCCTATGTCTTTTAATCAGTATATGTAGGTGAGATTCTCTTGAGAGGTTAGAAGTGAGTAAAAGAAAAAGAATATATAATTTCCAAACTCATGATTCTTCACATTTGCTAGAAAAACTTACCTTCTCATTACAACGGATTCTCCAAAATGTACCTTCCTACATGCATCTATTCTTTTATATGATTTTAAATCTTAAACATATTTTATCACTACTACTATAAGCATGATTTAGATGAGTATTGGCACTTAAAGATAATTTTTGGATATTATTCATGATTAATATAAGGAATGTTCTCAAAATTTGAAAAGAATTAAAAAGAAAGGAAATCTCTTCTATCAAGACAGTGTAAGCAATAGTGAAAATTAATATAAGATTCCTGAATGAAGAATGGTATGGAAGTAAAGAATTAGGGAAGGAACTTCCTACCTAATTCAGGCATGCCACTCATGCCACTTCCATTATTATTAGGAATCTTAAAGTAAATTCTGGAATATGTGCAATACCAAATCAAGAAATTCTTTGTGTGTTTGGGGGCCACACCCAGCTGTGCTCTGCACTCAGGGGTCACTTCTGGTGGGCTTGGGGAGCATATTGGTGCCGAGGATCGAACCCACTATGCTTTTGCTACAACCAGAAATGATTTAATTTTAATATTTAAGTACTTAAGTGAATTTTTAGTAGCCATGTATTAGATTATCTAGTTTTTTAATTGACTATCTTAGACTTTCTACAATAGTCAAAGATTCTTAGTGTACTGTCTTGACTAACACTGTGTATCTTCTCTTACCTTATCTCTTTATTCTTATTTTAAATCTTTTAAATCATGCTAATTCTTCTAACTTTTTTCACTTCAGTTTAATTTGCAATGTGATAGCTTTTGTTCTAATGCATTTTACCTCTTTCAACTGCAGAGTGAAGCCTAAAGGTTTGAAAGTCATGCTAACTTGAATTCTAATGTCTTCTGTTTCCCAGTACTTGTATAGAAGTAAACAAAACCATTACCTCTGATGAAATTTAGATTCATAATTTAAACAAGTCACTTGTCACTTGTCATCCTGTTCAGTTTGCTCGAGCGGGGGTCAGTAATATCTCCATTTGTCCCTGTCATGTGCTAGTGTAGCCCAATGATATCTGCTCCTTCGAAGAACAGGAAGAGCCTCAAATCATTCATTCAGGGTTTTGATGAAAAAATTTAAACAAGATGAACATGATATATACCTAATCATTTTCTGAAGAATGAAAAGGAAAATAAACATTTTTAAATAGGAAAATAAAACATTTCTAAATAATATGAACCCGGTATGAATTTGACCCTCTTTACAATAGATTAAAGGTTAGACTAAAGTATACCAAAAATTGTAATGTCTGAAATTATATGAGTAAGTTACTGAGTCTTAGTGACTATCTCCAATGTACATAGGAGGTATAAATGTGTTAGTATTAAATTAATTCATGGAGTTTCCTCTTCTCAATCTATCTGATATTTGTTTGAATTTTTGCCAACCTAAAAAACTCAGAGGAATCTGGGATTTTTTTTTTGTTTTTTCTGATCCCAATGAGACCTAGGTTTTTAACCTATAGTTTACTTTCCTAAAAATTTTATAACCATCATGATGCAATCAACTGACAATTTTTCAATTTTCATGAAGTTGATTTAAATATAGAAATACTTGAAATCATAAAAATCCTATACAAGTGTTATTTGTTGTAAATCTGTGTGTCTAAATATCTATATGCCTAGGTATCCTTGAAGAATCTTTTGCAAAATTAAAAATAAAAACAGAAAAAACTATGACATTATATACCTTATTTTGATTTAGTTAGTTTATTAATTTGGGTGCCAGGGATAGAACTTGCATTGGTCCATATTCAGAGATGATCAGGACTTAATCCTGGATGGCAGCTTAAGAATCACTCTTGGCTATGCTAAAGGTCCATGTGCAATTCTGGGGACCAACTCCTGATTTTATATAGGCCAGTAAGTGACATACCTGCTGTATTACCATTCTGGTTCCTAGTATCTCTTTAAATATATTCAGTGAATTTCAGGTATTGGGGCCAGAGTGACCGTGCAGTGGGTAGGGCATTTGACTTGCACTTTGCCGACCCGGGCTCGATCCCCGGCATCCCATATAATCCCCAGATCCAGGAGGAACCCCTCAGCATCACCAAGGTATGGCAGAAAAACAAAACGAAATAGAACAGTAGAAAGAAAAAAACTAAATAAATATATATAAATATATTCAGTGTAAATATATAAATATATTCAGTGTATGTATTTATCTGCCCTTGGAGAAGCTCGAGTTTTCTCTTAAGCATCTCTCTCTCTCTCTCTCTGTGCTCATCTTTCTCTCTTTCTCTGTCTCTGTCTGTCTCTGTTTCTGTCCCTGTCTGTCTCTGTTTCTGTCTCTGTCTCTGTCTCTGTCTCTCTCTGTCTCTCTGTCTCTCTGTCTCTCTCTCTCTTTCTCTCTCTCTCTCTCTCTCTGTCTCCCCTCTACACCTTCAAAAGCCCTACGAATAAAATCTGTTTTACTTCATTGCTTGTCTATTCCTGAAATTCCTTTCTGCGAGGTGAAGCAAGAACCCCAAAACCCTGGTTTGACAGTGATTTGGAAAGTAATTTGACCAAGAGAAGGCCACTCCTCACAAGCTCAGAGGATCCTCACCTATGATGGAACCTGCAGAAAAAAACAGGTATGCAAGACCCGTGACTGAGATCTCCAAGCTCGCTTAGAATGGGACTGGCCTCTTCCCCATAACTCCCCAGTTTGCCAGTAATTTGGGAGTCACAACCACAAACTGCCCCAAGTACTATATAATCTCATCAGTAGCCAAGATAGAGTCTTTGAAATAAAGCTCCTGAAAGAAACACAGAATGTCCTGCAGTGAGCATTTGCAGCCATGTGACCTATTATACTCTAGCCCATTGATGTACCAAAAGTAGTACACATTTGTTTATTTTTAATATACATGCTTGTGATCTCTTACATAAGGACTTAAATGGCCCCAAAGATGAAATATAACAATCTTTACATATTTTCCCTTTATGGTGGTGGGAAGGTGCATGATGGTAGGATTGGTATTTGAATATTATTTGTAATGAACTATTGTGAACAACTTCATAAAAATAAAATTAAAAAGATAAATATATTCAGTGTATTTATTGAAATTTCCTTCCATGATTTATAACCTGTGTTATGCCAAATAAATTTTAATATAAATAACAGTAAAAACCAAACAGTGTTTTGACATTTTTCCTAAGAGGGTATTATGATATATGTTTATGCTTCTAAGAAGAAATCCCAAACTCTTTGACATAAGTTCCCTGAAAGTGGACAACCCAAGTTCTAGCCCTGGCACCACATATGGTGCCCTAAGACTTCCAGGAGTAATTCCTTTTTTTTTTTTTTCCAGGAGTAATTCTTGAGTGCAAAATTTAGAGTAAATCCTGAATACAGTCAGGATGAACCAAAAATACACCAAAAAAGATGGGATTGATAGATATTAAGTGACAAGTTACAAAAGTATGGTTATGTCTTTATCCATCTAACAGTATGGGCATAAGAAAACACTCAGTTTTATAAGTAACAATGATTAGAAAGGTTCTAAGATTTGACTGATATATCATCTTTGAACACGGAACAAAGCAAACCGCAAACAATTATGAAAACAACATTCTTCTGGAACTCAGCAACTCCTGAAATGTATGTAATTGCTTTGAATGATAAATAAGACATATTTTCAGTGTGGGATGATCTTCCCTCAACTACATAAACTGCTTCTGCTACTTAATATACAATGCCATTTTTATGTTGCAAGGCACTTAAGATATAATGAATGCTAGTATTTACTATAACATTTTAAAAGGTATAATATTATCATATTTGTGTCTATATAATTATCCTCCAGCAAAAATGTAGCATTTAATTCACTTATTTATTTCAGCTTAATATTTAGCTTTATTTTATTGCTATATGGGTAACAAAAAATGAGCTAAATGTATAATTTTACTATTGGTTTATTTCTTTTTGTTTTTGGCCACACCCTGCCGTGCTTGTGTCCACCTTGTGGAAGGCAGCTATCCCCTGCACTATTACTCTAGCCCTTGGCTCTTAAAATTTTAACTTTATGTGTAATACAACACCAAGGAAAGCCCTATGGGCTAAGTAACAGTTAGGAAGTGATTTCACATTAAAATGTGGTGACCAAGAGGAAATGCTTTAAGGAAATAACATAGCAAAAGCCATTTTATGCCTTTCTGAATGCAAGGAGAAATGGATCTGACTTAAGGGAACGTTATTTCTGAGTTATACATTTTCCTAAGATAGGTCAGAAATGGGAGCGAGGATGGGAATAAAATAGCAATGTAAATTCCTTCTCTGTTGAGGGAGTCTCAAAATTCATGAAATAAGTATTTGGTATGTAGATTTGTATATTGCATATGTGATACAATTATCATAATGATATAGTGTAAGTTTAAGGTATATAAAATATTGCACTCGTGTATTTTTATAAATTATGGTATGATTACCATGCTAGTATCTGTGAACATCTCTGATATCAAATTATGTAATTTCCTCTCTGTGTTGAGAATATTAAATATAAATTATAATTCACCCTCTAGTTATAGGTTTGTAGCCTTTGACCAATAACTCCCAATATCTCTCACACTTCTATATACTTTTTTACTGTATGTCTGAATTTCTCATACTTTGCTCATAGTTAGTTCATATAATTGTCTTTCATTTTCTGACATCTCTTAACATAATACTTAAGGTTCATCCATTGTGTTGCAAATAATAGGATTTCTTACTCCTTTCTCAGATATGCCTGAACATGTATATATTTTTATATATACATGCCTATTATAAAGATGATATATATGTATGTGTATATATAATTTTCTATGGGGAGAGATATCTATAGGTGATATTTTAATTGTTTGCTTACACTTGGCTGTGCTTATGTAGGGTCTTATGTAGACCTACATAAGACAGAACCCTACATAAGACATAGGTTTTATGTAGGGTTCTGTGCTCGGGACCATACGTCATGTCATAGATCAAATTGGGTCTTTCATGTGCAAGCCAAGTGCCTTATCCTCTGTATGAGGTTCTGGGTTCTGTGCTTGGGGAACATTTTAGCTACATTTCCTCTGTCCTAGCTCTCTGATTCTATTTACCCATTAAATGACACTTAATTTGCTTTCATACTTGGCAGTTGTAAATAATGACATATAATATGTGAAAGTCTTTTCAAACTTATTCTTTTATTTTAAGAGTTAAATTCATCAATTTGAAAAGAATAAACTATACTATTTGCTATGGTGATGTTATTTAAAATAACAAGCAGCTATCTTAGTAACAGGGCCTATTAACCTCATCTTCTAACATTTTTATGAAACAAACAAAAAAAAGCGGTGAGGGGAAAGTATTTCAATTGACCTTTGTAAAATATTTATTATTCTGTGTGAGTTCTGTTTACATACTGACTTTTTCAAATGCTAAATTATTTTAAAGTTCTAAGTTTTGGTTATTTTCTCTTAAATAAAAATTTATTATGGCAAAATATTTTATTAAAATAAATGGACACAAATAATTTAAAAAAACATATTTTTTAGACATTTTCCAACATCTAGATAAAAATGGTGTCAGTTGGCATTCATACTCTACTACTTACTTGAGAAATTTTGGTTGACATTTTTGATTTTTAGAATAATTGGATCACATTATATGTAGAGTATCTCATTATGGAAGTAATATAGTTCTGCTTGCTTTTACTAATATAAATTTTTTAGAACGTAACATGAAGAGTGAAGTATCAATTTTATTTTTTATATGTTCTGACTGTACTAACAATTATCACATAGAAATTCTGTATACTACTATTTTAAAAAGTTCATGCAAAATTTGTTGTGGTAGAGAAATGTGACACCATTAATTAAAGAAATTTCAAAATAGCTTATTTGAACACTTCTTATTCACTGACTCAGGAACTTCCCCAGCAATTTTCTGTAACAAAATATTTGTTACTGGGCACATTTCCCTAAAGGCCATCACAGATGGCATTTTTCCAAAGTCCAGGTGTTTAATTTATATCAATTGGAAGTTTAAACCCACTCACTTTTCCTAGAAACATGATACAAACTATGTAAGGGAATAATCCTATTTCAAAAACAATTATAGTTTGAATCTCTGACAAAAATTAGAGAAGGATTCAGAATTTTACTGTATCTGCTATTCAACAATCCTATCTATAAGTTTCCAGATATTATCCAAAGCATGCACTTACATATTTCTGCAGTCATAAACAAAAACTAAAAAATATATTCATAAATGATGCAAATAATGCAATATACATAAATAATGCCAAGGATATATTTTTTTCAACTTAAAAAAAACTTTGGTAAATAATCTCTATAGTGTGTATTGAGAATGAGCATGCATTCACAATGACTGTGAGATAATTGGGAGGGGGTTATATAATTTCCATTTTCCTTGTTATGCCAGAGCTGGCAGTGCTCATGGTGTCCTCCTGGCTCTGCACACTTGGATCACTCTTGGAGGTGCTTAAGGGACAATATGTGTTGCTGGGGATTGAACTCAGATTGGCCACCGTCATGGTGAACAACCTACCCACTGCACCATAATGCTGAACCCTCCTCTGCCTACACTTCTAGGTCTATGTGAGATTGCACATATTGGCCAGAAAGAATTTCTGTATTAAAACCCATAATGCCCCAAAGAAGATAGAGAGTAAGAAGGAAGAAGACAGAGTAAGAAGGAAATTGTCTGCCACAGAAGCATGGGGTAGGTTGGGGTGCGGCTGGCAGAAAAGGATACTGAAGACTTTGGTAGTGGAAATTGTACCCTGATGGAGGGATGGGTGTTTGATCACTGTATGACTGAAACTCAATCATGAAAGTTTTGTAACTGTATCTCTTGGTGATTCAATTTAAAAAAAGAATTTCTTATGAGAGAGAGAGAGAGAGAACTGCCATAGGGGGTGGGGGTGGGGAGTGGAAACTAAGGACATTTTCGTGGGAAACATAAACTGGTGGTAAAGGACAGGTGTTGGAACATGATATAGTTGGAATCCAATCATGAACCACTGTGTTTTTCACTGTGATTCAATTAAAATATATATATACTTTTTAAATTGTCTCACTATTTTATCCTTGGCATCTAGAGAAATGGCAAATGGTATGACATCACAATTTATAGAATATGTTATTATATACAGAGTTATATAATGTTTGCATAACTCTAAGTGGTTGAATTTTCTATCATACAAACACAGCATTTTCTCACCTTATTAAGCATTTAAAATATAAATTACATCAAGCAGTTTAGTAAGTGGCTTCAAAATGTCACTTCTCTGCTCTCATATGTCCACACACACATTTCAGACTTGTGAAATTTCCTTTTTTTGGCCTGATTTTTTTTTCCAGATAGCCAAATGCCATCACTTCTTCTAGTCACTCAGTTCTCTTTTTAATTATTTTAATCAATGATTATTCTTAAAGTTTTTAAAAATATAAAACACAAGTCATAGAGTAAAAACTCATTCCCTTCTTTTTTACAGGCAGAATAATACCAAGCATTAAGATGATTCCATAAAAATGCTATAAACTCTCAGGACACTTTAAACTCTCAGGGCCACATTTTAGATCGTTCCCATGCTGACCACTATTGACTTCTTTTTTTTTTTAAATTTTTTTATTAGAGAATCACTGTGATGTACAGTTACAAACGTATGAACTTTTGCATTTGTATTTCACTCATACAGTGATCATTTATCCATCCCTCCACCAGTGCCAATTCACCTCCACCAATGATCCAAGTATCCCTCTCATCACCCCTACCCCATCACCCACCACCCCACCCTGCCTCTGCGGCAGGGCATTCCCTTTTGTTCTCTCTCCTTTTCGGTGTTGTAGCTTGCAATAGAGGTATTGAGTAGCCTTCATAGTCTACTTTTAGTTTGCATCTTCCAACCTGAACGGGTCCTCCAAACATCCTCTACTTGGTGTTCCCATCTCTATCTGAGCTGCCTTTTCCCCCAGCATGTGAGGCCAGTTTCCAAGCTGTGGGACAGACCTACTGGTCTTTATCTCTAGAGCTCCTGGGTGTTAGTCTCCCACTCTGTTCTTTTATCTGTTATCCACAGATAAGTGCAATATTTCTATGTCTCTCTCTTTCTGACTCACTTCACTGAACATGATACATTCCATGTTGATGCATGATGTCATCTTTTCTAACAGCTGCATAGTATTCCATTGTGTAGATGTACCAAAGATCCTTTAACCAATCATCTGTTTTTTGGCACTCTGTTTTTTTCCAGATTTTGGCTATTGTAAACAGTGCTGCAATGAACATGCAAATGCAGATGTCATTTCTACTATACCTTTTTGCCTCTGCAGGATATATTCCCACGAGTGGTATTGCTGGGTCAAATGGGAGCTAAATTTCTAATTTTTTGAGAATCTTCCATATTGTTTTCCAAAAGGGCTGAACCAGTCAGCATTCCCACTAGCAGTGAAGGAGAATTCCTTTCTCCCCAAATCTACGCCAACACCAGTTGCTTTTGTTCTTTTGGATGTGGGCCAGTTTCTGTGGCGTGAAATGACATCTCATTGTTGTTTTAATCTGCATCTCCCTGATGATTAGTGACGTGGAGCATTTTCTCATGTGTCGTTTAGCCATTCGGATTTCTTCTTTGAGAAAATTTCTGTTCATTTCCAGCCCCCATTTTTGATGGGGTGGGAATTTTCTTCTTGTTGAGTTCAACCAGTGCCTTGTATATCCTTGATATCAACCCCTTATGAGATGAGTATTGAGTGAATATCCTTTCCCATTCTGTAGACTGTCTTTGTATTTTGGTCACTGTTTCTTTTGAGGTGCAGAAGCTTCTTAGTTTAAGGTAGTTTCATTTGTTTATCTCTGTTTTCACTTGCTTGGCCAGTGGCGTGTTATCTTTGAAAATACCTTTAGCTTCAATGTCAACCACAGTTGACTTCTATCATCAGGTCTCTGTGACCTCTGATCATGAGACTTCACTGTCTATGACTGGGAGAGTTAATTTCTACTGTAAATTTTCTGAAATCTATATTTATACATAGTCTTGTTTCTGTGCTTCTGTAGAATGCTAATTAATAGAGAGCTATTCATAGTTACCTTGGTGCAGATAACATTGTAAAGACTATTCAGATATTGAAACAGAAAGGAGGATCTAGGTCATTACTAATGTTAAGTCACATTCCCCCAAATGGTACTTGCTATTTTTTTTTGTTTCTATTTTTATTTTCTCTGCAGGTGGTGGTGGGATGCATCACACTGAGGGGTGCTATTTTCTTACTTCTAAGACCACTTCTGATGGTGCTCAAGGAACTATCTTATCCTCTGTGCTATCTCTCTCTATCATGGCTCTTGTTCTTGAACTTGAACTTAGCATTTCAACTAATAAAAATATGTATATAGGTATAGTAATTTCTCTCATTAAATAATTGTACTAATTAATATGTTGTATTACTACTACTCTCAATTAAATAAATTATTCTGCTTTTAAGTTGGCTGATATTTGGGGCTGGAGTGATAGCATAGCAGGTAGGGTGTTTGCCTTGCACGTGGCTGACCCAGGTTCGATTCCCATCATCCTATATAGTCCCCTGAGGACCGCCAGAAGTATTTCCTGAGTACAGAGCCAGGAGTAACGCCTGTGCATCGAAAGGTGTAACCCCCCCCCAAAAAAAAAAAAGATGGCTGATTTTTTTTTCAACTCTGCATATCTGCAAGTGTAACTAATATCAAGATAATCGTTAGCTATGTTGATGGTTTTAATGCTTTGATTCAATTCATTTTTCGATTTGAAGTCAACAAAAGAAGACATTGACTCTACTGATTTCTAGAGAAACTTGAAATACTCAAGAGATAGTGAATGAAAAGTCAGCCAAACTGAGATAGATAAGACCTTGCCTGAATCAGCTGAATATTATAAGAAGTCATAAATGCATGTCTATTTGTTTATCCCACTGACTTTTGAAATGGATCAAGAAAATGCTAATTGATATAGTGGCTACTGTTCAGTTTTCTCAGTGAGTGTTAAATTCTTTTACCCTCAGTAAGTAAAGTTTAAAGCATGTGAAGTAAAATATATGTAATTATAAATATTTGTATGTTTATCGAGTGCCACATCTGTATTTATTAATGACAAATTGTGATGTAGTATAAAGTGAATCACTATTTAAATGTCAAAAATTTGAAAATCATTCTCAGTGAAAATGATTTTAACTGAGAAACAATTTCTATATATCCTAAAATTTAACACAGTTTAAGTTTTTTCATTTGATTTTCTGGAACAACTATATCTGTTTTTTTTCCTTTATTCTAAAAATCCATGTTTTGGGGCTGGAGTAATAGCACAGCAGGGAGGGCGTTTGCCTTGCATGCGGCCAACCCGGGTTCGATTCCCAGCATCCCATATGGTCCCCTGAGCACCGCCAGGAGTAATTCCTGAGTGCAGAGCCAGGAGTAACACCTGTGCACTGCCAGGTGTGACCCCCCCAAAAAAATTAAAAAATTTAAAAATAATAAAAATAAAAGCCCATGTTTTCTAATTCTCCATCTTCTATGCAATTTTACATAAAATAAGAAAACATAAAACATTGGAAGAGGTTGAACGTAATATTTATGGAGAACTCTCATAATTAGAATTAGAATGATCAATTAGAATTAGAATGATTAATGTTATAACAGTATTTAATTGGAATTTAAAATCATCAGTGTAGCCTAATATTATATATCAAAAACCAATATCATGCATATTGAAAAACTATCGAAAACTATAGAAAAGTTTGAATGATCTTATTCTTTTCTCTCTCACTTAAGTGGTAAGAATCATGTCCCATTTCAGAGTTTCATATGGCACAGGGAACCCCTCAGAGCTCCTTATCTATCCACCTACACACATTGCACACTATTGCTTAGTTGAAATGGGATTTCAGGGCTTACAAAGCAATTCTTTTACAACTCCTTTTGTAACCAACATAGAAGGAGCCCTTGCATTCCTTTGGATTGCAGGACCCTAAATAATAAGATCAGTGATAAATGGAGCAATCGGCGTTTATTATAGGACTGGGAACTGAAGTGTTGAATTGATGCACTCTCCTAGAAGATGTTTTTCTCCATTAATGATATTTCAATTTCCTCTGATCTAAGAGCCTTTCACTTCAAGTTACTGTGCAGAACATGTGTATCTCTAGAGACCTATTCCAAATTCAAGATTTTGTCACTCTCAATATGTGAGAAAGAGAATAAAGTTTTAAAATTACAAATTCATTACTTTTGGACCTGCCCTACCATGCCACTATGCCACCTGACAAGTGTATATTTTTTTCTGAGAGAAGATGATACAAATTTTGTGAATACCATGTGTCATACTGCAGAATGTGTAGAGATTTTGCATAACTGGCAATGCAGGCTGTTTCTATATTAAGTATAAAATAACTTACATTAAGAATATTGATATTTTAAAAATTTTACTGATTTAAAATTTTACCAAATAATACAATATTTTAATACAATGCTTGAGTGTATATAGTTTTATTTGGATACACATAATTTATATTTTAGAAATAAAAACTTTACTATCTCCAATAGTAAAAGATATTTTTCATGAAGTTTGATCAATGTTTAAAAATTTTCTATCACATATGCATTGATAATATACATTTAACAAATGAGTTTGATTCTAGTAGCTGCAATATTGCATATAAATACTTTTAAGAATTCAAATACCTTTAATTTGAAGATGACATGTGGCACTTTTTCATTCTTAATTCTTTAGATTGAAACCATTTGAAAAATTTTAACCAGACCTTAACTGCCTGTTGCAAATTTATAAACACACACACACAACCCTCCTTTATTATTGCATTGATTTTATAATTGAAATTAAAAAATATTTTAAGTGATATTAAACCCTCTTGTCTATCAGAAGATGCAGATAAGTTTTAAGTACAGGATATTTTATCCAATCCTCAAAGATTCCTTTAAGCTACTAAAGGAATGTTTCTAATCCTTGACTTAGAGAAAAATTATGTCATTCCTCTGATTTCATTTTGTTCTCATGTTAATGTACAGACACTAATGAGGCCAATAATAATATAAGCATAAATATATTTATAGTCATCACTGTATCACTGTTATCCTGTTGTTCATCGATTTACTCGAGTGGGCTCCAGTAACGTCTCCATTCGTCCCTGAAATCGAGAGATTTTAGTAGCCTCTCCTTACTTGTTTTTCCCAACTATTGGAGGCTCTTTTCAGGGTTAGTGGAATGAGACCTGTTATTGTTACTGTATTTGGCATATCAAATATCCCGAGAGGGGCTTGCCAGGCTCTTCCATATTTATAGTCATATGACATATTATTTTCTTTCACTCAATAAATATTTATATTCCCAGGACCTATACTCAATTTCAGGGATAAAATGCAGAGCAAAACAACAAATAATGTGCCTTAGTGAATTTAGAATTTTCACTGTCATTGTGAAAGAAAAGTAGACAATTAAAAATATATATCATGTCTTGGCAACCATGTATGCGGACTGTGAACTAAGCTTTTGCCCCACGCCAGCTAACGGAGGAAATATCCTTCTCCCTTGGTCTCTCCTCTCTCCCGGGGGAGAAGGCGTGGTGTCCGACATTTTACGGGTCCTTTGAGCAGGTATGAACTTTGTGGCGCGGAAGAAAAAAAAAAATGTGCTTTGAACTTGAAACCCGGACACCTGGGCAGGCTCAGGCCGGGGCCTGAGCTCGGACTCCAGCCGAGATTCGACCCGGGTGGCCATGCCTCTGCACAGCCATGGGAATGCCGAACGAGCAGGAACCAGAGGCAGCTATAAGACTTGGGGTTCCAGAGAGTGCTTGCAACCATGTATCCAGACTGTGAACTAAGATTTTGCTCCATGCAGCTCCAGGAAGGGAAATGATTCAATTTCCAACTTTAATCTCCCTGGATTTAATTACTAAAATACAGAAATTGTAAACTGCGTGGCCGCTACCGTGGCCGCGTGACTTTTTATTTCTTCATTCTCATCAGTGGAAAGCTCAATATCAAATATTTCCTTGTCAATAGGGCTGTATTCTTGGGGGATAAATTCCAACAAAAATAGTGAGTCTGTGTTGAAACTCCAACAACAATAGTGAGTTTGGTGTTGAAATATGGAATGTAATCAAGGTAGAGAGAAGAGTGAAATTTATCAGTTACCCAGGCGGGGGTGGGGGTGGGAGGCATACTGGGGTTTTTGGTGGTAGAATATGGGCACTGGTGAAGGGACGGGTGTTTGAACATTGTATAACTGAGACATAAGCCTGAGAACTTTGTAACTTTTCACATGGTGATTCAATAAAATAAATTTTTAAAAAATTAAAAATATATATATATCATGTCTCAAGTAGTAATGAGTTCTATAGAGAAATATAAATCAAGGGAAGTGTAAGAAGTAACACTGGATCTGGAGAAGGGTGTATAATATCCTTAGAGAAAGCCTTGCCAAGGGTAGAAATAAAACCAGAAATTGAGGAAATTTGTTTTGAGGCAATCTTGTGAGGGAACACTGGACAGAGAAAATTTCATTTTCTAATTCATCAATTAGATTGATGGGCTCAGGAATCTTAAAAGTAGCAATAGGGGTCGAAGCAATAGCACAGTGGATAGGGCACCTCCTTCCACTCGGCTCACCCTGGTTCAATCCCCAGCATCCCATATGGTCCCCTGAGCACTGTCAGGAGTAACCCCTGAATGCTGAGCCAGGAGTTAACTTTGAGCATCACCAGGTGTGACCCAAAAAAGAAAGCACTGTCTGTAGCACTGTCATCCCATTGTTCATCAGTTTGCTGGAGCGGGCACCCATAACATCTCCATTGTGAGACTTGTTGTTACTGTATTTGCCATATCGAACACTCCACGTGTAGCTTCCCAGGGTCTGTCGTGCAAGTGGGGTACCCTTGGTAGCTTGCTGGGCTCTCCAAGAGTGACAGAGGAATCGAACCCGGGTTGGCCACGTGTAAGGCAAATGCCCTACCCTCTGTGCTATTGCTCAACTTAGTTTCTTTTATTTTAATTCACGTGAAGCACAAGATGCTAATAAACTGAAATAACAGCTACACATATTTTTATTTATTTTTATTTTTTTAAATTTATTTTATTGGATCACCATGTGGAAAGTTACAAAGTTCTCAGGCTTATATCTCAGTTATACAATGCTCAAACACCCGTCCCTTCACCAGTGCCCATATTCCGACACCAATAAAAACAAAAACAAAACAAAAACAAAAACAAACAAAAAAAACAGTATACATCCCACCCCTCACCCCCCAAACTACTCCCTGCGTGACTGATAATTTCACTTCCTTTTCTCTTTACCTTGATTACATTCCAGATTTCAACACCAAACTCACTATTGTTGTTGGAGTTTCAACACAGACTCACTATTTTTGTTGGAATTTATCCCCAAAGAATACAGCTCTATTGACAAGGAAATATTTGATAATAAGTTTTCCACTGATGAGAATGAAGAGATAAAAAGTCGTGCGGCGGTTTACAATTTCTGTATTATAGTAATTAAATCCAGGGAGATTTAAGTTGGAAAATGAATCATTTCCCTTCCTGGAACAGCATGTAACAAAAGCTTAGTTCATAGTCTGCATACATGGATTCAAGCACTTGCTGGAACCCCAGGTCCTAAAGCTGTCTCTGGTTCCTGCTCGTTCCACATTCACGCAGCTGTGCAAAGGCATGGCCACCCGGGTCGAATCTCGGCCGGAGCCCGAGCTCCAGCCCCGGCCTGAGACTGCCCAGGTGTCCCGTGGCTGTTTCAAGTTAAAAGCACATTTTTTTTTTCCCACGCCACAAAATTCATACCTACTCAAAGGACCTACAAAATGGTGGACACCACGCCTTCTCCCGGAGGGGAGAGAGACCAAGAAAGAAGGATATTTCCTCCGTTAGCCGGCGTGGGGCAAAAGCTTAGTTCACAGTCTCCATACATGGTTGCAAGCTACACTTATTTTTAAATTAGAATATAGAGGCCTAGGTTAATTTGTAGCTTGCCTATAAACTTCATACAGGTAGTTCCATGATCTGAAGTGTTCAAATAAGGAAAACATAGCAGAAATTTGATGTTCTCAGGTTCTCCCCCCAGTTCAGGGCCTTACTTGTGAGTGAACAAACATAAAGCTCATTGTGTGTGCTCAGGCTACTTGAGCATCATCCATTCACTTCTGAACTGCACTAAGAAAATGCGATTAGGTAGATGGGAAAGTATCAGCTAGTGCCCATTCTCTACAGTTTTATCACACAAAATATCTCCATTTTCCTTCTCACTTCATAAGAGCAAGCCTCTTTCTCTCATCTATATCCATTGATTCTACTTTTACTATTTTTGATTTTACTTTCAAAACTCTGTTTTCTATAGGGATCAAATTTCTTCTCTGCTTCCCAATGTTTTCATCTTGCTTTTTGTAAAATGTAGCTCTGTTAATGACAATCCCTAATTTTTAATCTCTTATTGTCATCTTCATAACATATTTCATTTAGCCTATGAATATTTTTAACTTATCAACCCCCCAGAAAAGAAAAATATATTTTTCAATAACAAAATATGAATATTTACTTATAGTATAGCATATCATATTTCTTTCATTAGTGTATTTCAGTCACTGTTTATTCTAAGAAAAAAGAGATCAAAATGTTTCAACCTCCCTCATTAGTCCCTGCTTATCAAGGTCATTTGACTTGGCAATATATTTCATGATAAAATTTTATTTGGGCAATATATTTAATCGTTGTTCTCCTTAAACATGTGTGAAAATTATGAATTATGTACTTTTATGTTACATATAGGTTTTATATAAAATTAGCTATTTCAAAATGTATAACTTCTGCCTGAAATTCTTCATATGTAACAATCTCTACTAACATTTTTTAGGTTGCTCTTTCTCTAAAAACCTCAACCTGTTAGAGGAAACTTCTTCCTTCTCTCATCCCTTAAACATTATAGGTCCTTATGGTTCTGTAAATGTCACTGTTCTTCTGACTCTTCAGATATGTTTTCCATATAATCTTATCCACTTTTCATAATTTCGAGAGTCACTTTATACTGATTTGTTCCTGATTTATCTGTAAAACTGATTTACTTTGTGGGGTTTTGCCATAAATTCATGGCCAGTGTCTTTATTCCAATATGAAAAAAGATGATAAAAAAAATCCTTAAGTGAAGACTAACTAAATGTTTGAAAACATGTAGAGCTTTGAAACATTATTCTAATGTTTATTACCATATTTAATTCTCAAAAAAACAGCTGATTTAAATCCAAGTATTACATTAAATGTCACAAATGAGGATAATATTGCTCAGAGATATAGACTCTGAGCAATATAAGTACTATTATAGGAGCCTTACAGGCAGAGAGGAAAGAATTAGAAATTTGTATTTGTAAAAAATGATCCATATACATTGCTCCAAAAATTAGAAATTGAGTTTCCATATAACCCAGCAATCCTACTTCTGAGAATATATCCTGGGGATGCAAAAAAAAAAACAAAGTAAAAATGACATTTGTACTTTTATGTTTATTGCAGCACTGCTCACAATAGCCAGAATCTGGAAAAAATGGAGAGTCCAAGAACAGATGAGTGGTTAAAGAAATTCAGGTACATCTACACCATGGAATACTATACAGCTATTAGAAGAGATGAAATCATGAAATTTGTATATAAGTGGATGGATATGGAAAGTATCATGTTAAGTAAAATTAGTTAGAAAGAGAGGGACCTACATAGAATGACTACATTCATTTGTGGAATAGAAAGTAGCATAATATGAGACTAACACCTAAGGATAGTAGAGATAAAAAATAAGAGCCAGCAGGATCACACCATGGTTTGGAAGCCGGCCCCACTTGCTGGAGGAAAAGGCAGTTGGGATGGAGAAGGAACCACAAAGTAAGTGATGAAATGGTGGAAAATGTGCACTGGTGGAGGGATGGGTGCTTGAGCATTGTATGACAGAAACGTAATCATGCAAGTGTGTAACTGTATCTCACCATGATCCAATAAAATTTATTTTTAAAAATAAGCCATATTTCAGCCTGTATGCAGCAGTTGCTTCTACAAATATGTCATAGGAACATGTCCAAACCATTCCTACCTTCTGTTCCTATTTTGTCTTTCTGTATGTTACTTCTACTTGTAACATTTGCATCTACTCGTCATAAAACTTGGTGTGAGTCAAAATCTACAATGGCCACACTCTGTCTTCCCTATTATAGCACCCATGATTTCTCAGTTTATAATTTTAAATCTAAAAATTAGGAGCAGTTAGTATTACTTTGACATAATTATGAAATGTTATTCCTCTGGACCTTTTTCATATGTGTCCTCTAGTATAATGCATGCCACCTTCTTTTGCATCTGACTAATCCTCACCTTCCCTCATGATTCCATCCAACTGAAGCATATATACTGTATGCTTCTGGAAAGCAAAGTTACCATAACTCCATGAATTACCACACACCTTTAATTGTAGTGAATATATTTAACTATTATAATAATCTGCTCATAGAGGTAATAGCATGCACTTAGGTATAAATTTGCATTCTTACAGAGTAGCCTGCCTAAATTTTTTAATTTGAGAGCCTGATATAGTTTAATTCTTAGGACACATGCAACCACAAGATTCCCCCAAATATCAGCAGGTATAGTCCTGGATGCCCTCCAAGTATTTTTAAACAATGAGCCATAGTTCAGCCTGTATGCAGACTGAAGTACCATTGGGTGAAGTCTTGGAGGCTCATCACCATTGGGGTGGCAGAGCATAGGATAACACTGAGTTTGTCCTTTCAGTCTTGCCTCAGGGAACTTAGGTCTATCAGGTTATACCCATAACAGCTCTCTTGAAACACTCCCATTTCTTTGTTTATCTGAAAACTCTTCTTTATGCTCTCCTCCCCAACCAGTTAATCACCTTTTACCTAATCAGATTCTGTTAGCTTGAAAGATCAGATCCTTCTAAGGACAATGAACTTATAAGTTATGTCTTTTAGACAGTTTACCTTAAAGCAATGTACTTTCTTTATGGACACTGGAAGACAGTTAATATTATTCTTTTGTAACTTGGGAGTTGATTGACCCTGAATAATATTTACTCCTGGGTATCTTCTTTTTTGACTCAGTTGCCCTTATTTCCTAGCACCCCAAAAGCAGGTTCCTGATAAGGGACAGAATGGACCTAGGGCAAGCTGTGAGATACTCTGACATCGAAATGGGCCAGTCCAAAGCGCCACAATACTCAACTATAAGTTGAGAGCATGGTCATAGACAAATGCTGTCATGATCCAAAACTATAATGAGATTAGGACCCTGCTGGGGTTAGGAAGACCCTGGCCTGAGGGCTGTGGTCTGGAATATATAGGGAGATATTCTCAGGAAGAACCAAACATTAAGTTTGATATATCTCTTGCTGTGCTCCTACAGAATGACATTGCTAGAAATATTAGAAGTAGATTTACTACAACTATTTAAGTGGATTATTAGCTGAGGAAAGAAGAAAGAGACACACCCTGGATGGGATCCCACCCTTAAGCAGAACTTCTAGTAATCTGGACTAATCTCCTTAGATGAGATTTTATCCTTGGATTAATCTCCTGGAGGAGTGGCCTTACCTCTCTTTGTTGATTTACTAATGTTCAACCTCACCTTTGTATCACCACCCTACATGATTGCTATATAAACTAGTGTCAGGATCCAGGGAAGAAGAAGCAGAGAGGAGGAGGAGGAAGTGGAGGAGGAAGATGAGGAAGAGGAGGATGAGGAGGAAGTGTAAGAGGGGTGGGGCAGGGGCAGAGTCAGATTCAGAGTGTGTGAGATGCGAGAGATGAGATATGGAATAAACAGCAACTAATCGGCAACCAGTTTGTTCCTCGTTCTTGCTTTGCCTGACCATAGCCAACAGACATCCTGATCTAGTCTGTACACAGCGATTTGAGAGCACCAAACATGGGCAGTGAGAGAGAGCCGCCCGGAGAGCCCATGAACACACATCATCCTTGCGAGCATATATTTTTCACAGCCGGGGTCATCTCCAGCACCTCAATGCCTGAGCAGCACTAAAGCACTAACATACTTGAGTCCTGTCATTGAACTGATGTCCTGACTCATGTCCTGATTGGCCAGGATTCAACAGGAGGGACTAAATAGACATCCTAGAATTATTTGAAAATGACCCTCCCCAAATCAAATCAAATCCTGTCCAACATTCTTGTAGTAGCTGAATCCTCTAACTTATATAAATGAGTTCCCTACAGTTACACTTGTGATGGTAAGGAAGCCTCTTGCTTTTTCACTGTCCTAAAGATTCCACCATAACTTTCCTACCCTTGAATTCCAAACAGAGGCAATTTTTTTGCACTATACCAAATATGAAGAGCAACTAGAATTGTCTTACTTTACTAGTGGGAACACGATGATATCATTCTTTTGAAAACAGTTTCTTACAAAGTTAATTATACACTTTATCCTAAGATTCAACAATCCTGTTCCTAGGGGTTTACTTTAAAGAACTGAAAACTGGGTCACAGTGATAGGACAGCTATGATAGGATGCTTGCTTGCCTTGTACACGGTAGACCCACTTTTATCCCTGGCACCACATATGGTCCTCTGAGCCCTGCTAAGAGTAATCCTTGAGCGGAGAGCCAGGTGTAATCCCTTTGCACTGCCAGGTGTGCCCCTGAGCTGAAATTAATAAATAGAATAAAGAAATAAAAAATTATCTATATTAAAATTGTGTGCTCTGGTATTTAGAGCTGGGCTGGAGCAATAGCACAGCAGGTAGGACGTTTGCTTTGCAAGCGGCCAACCCGGATTTGATTCCTCTGTCCCTCTCAGAGAGCGTGACAAGCTACCAAGAGTATCACGCTGGCATGGCAGAGCCTGGCAAGCTACCCGTGGCATATTTGATATGCCAAAAACAGTAGCAAGTCTCACAATGGGGACGTTACTGGTGCCCGCTCAAGCAAATCGATGAACAATGGGATGACAGTGCTACAGTGCTACACAAAGGGAATGAGCATATGACTCAGCCTTAGGTACCAGGAAAGGTAAGGAATTATTTGTGAGTCACTGAGAAAGAATTTAATCAGTTTAAAAGAGAAAGGGGTGTAGGAAATGCACACTCCTGAGATTGGTCTGCTAAGTCTATCATAACCAAATACCAGCCCCACCTAGTAACTTAAAAATAAATAAATTTGCTCCCTGCTCCAAAGGCTGGGGTTGTGCTGACAGGGCTGGTTTCCTCTGAAATCTCTCCTGTACTGACCAATGCCACCCATGCTGCCTTTGTACAAAATTGTTGTCCTCTGTATACTTGCCCTAGTATCTGACAGTCAACATTTGAAACGTTTCAAAAGACACAAGTCAACTTGGTTTAGGACCAACTCTAATTTTGTTTTTGAGTAATACCCAGCAGTGCTCAGGGCTTACTCCTGGCTTTGTGCTCAAAGATAACTCGTGGCAAGGCTCAGGGCACCATGTGGGGTTTCTGTGCTTGAACCTATAGGCTGACCTCATGGAAGGAAAAGGCTCTGATTGAACCTGATGTTCAACCATTCTGGCCAGAACGGCCTTATTTCAAGTTCATTTTCTGTTTAACTTGTAATGTTGGTTCCCCCCACCATATGATTTATTCTACAATACTTCATCTTTTTTATCTTGGAAATATTCGTGCCATGGTTTGATTCCTCTGGTGACAGTCATCTGATGGACAAACCTAATCCAGAAAAGTTCTAATATTACTGATTTTTATTTATTCTTCTTGGAATCCTCTGTCTGGCCGATACATTGTTTAAGATTAAGAAATTGCCTTATGGAGCTGGAGAAATAAGATAGCAGGTATGGTTCTTACCTTGCAAGTGGCTGACCCTGGTTTAATCCCAACATCCCATAAGGTCCCCCAACTTCTCCAGAAGTGGTCCCTGAGCACAGAGCCAGGGGTAACTCCTGAACACTACTGAGAGTGGCACCTAAAACAAAACACTTTTTCAAAAATAATTGACATATCAAAAATGATGTAGTATTACAAATTATAATTGTTCTTTAAATATTTACTAATACATGAGTAAAGCACTAGTTGATAACACAATATTGATAAAATTGATTTTAATCTATTACGTTGCATTTATCATCATTTTCTGCCATTCATAAAAGTGCCTAGTTCTCAGTAAACATTGATTGAAATAAACTGTGTTTATGATCTTTTTGACACCCAGCATATATAACCATATTTGCAGACTCTCTTCTGAGCTTGAAAAGTATTTTTTGATTACCTTTAATGTAAAATAGAGCAATATTTCTTTACATTTTTTCTCCTAGTCACCAGATCACAAAATTAGATTTTCCTCTGTTCTCTAACTGCACATTTACTTATCCATGGATTAGTAGTGATTTTATATTTTTAAGTAATACATGTTAGTTTTTATATAATCATAAAATTATATTAAAATCATAATTTTATATAAATATTTTATATAAAACATAATATTTATATAAACATTAAATTATAAATTTTTATAAGATATTTTATGTGAAATGTTGTATAAAATTATATGATGTTATAATTTTATATGGTTATAAAATATATAAACATTTGTATATAAATAATAATTTGTTTTTATCTAACCCAGGGACTGCCCCTGCACCATATAATCCTGTCAACGGCCAGCATCCAGAGACTTAAAAGCAAGCTCCCAGAAGCGTATAGCCTATTTGTCTCCTAGAAGAACCTGGCAAACTACTGGTAGTTTCCCAAGGTCCCCATGGTATATTAATATGCCAAAACCAGTAACAAGCTGGGTCTCATTCCCCTGACCCTGAAAGAGCCTCCAGTACGGCATTGTTGGAAGGACGAGTAGAGAGAAACTTCTAAAATCTCAGGGCTTGGATGAAATGGAGACATTACTGAGACCTCTCAAGAAATTTGTCGATCAATGGGATGATGATGATAATGATGTTGATGATGATATTAGTTTTTACTTTATTCTCAGTTTAAGGAGCCGTGTCATACCTGGTTGTACTTCAACAGGCTTATTTGTGGCTGTGTTATTCAGGGGACACAAGGATTGAACTTGGGTCAGCTACATGTATAATAAGTCCATTTGCAGCTGTGTTATCTCTCTAGCCCAGTTGTGACTTCATTATGTAAAATAAATATCCTCGATCATAACCCAGTTGCTATATCTTTTGTTCATTCAGAAATTTAGTGTTAAAAAATGGTTATTTGGAATTAATGAGTTTTCCTAATATGATAATTTTTGTTCTGACACAGACTCAGTTCTTCATTGAACTGATTTCACTTGTTAAATAACTTTTTATTAGATGAAATTCTATGTTCATTTTAGTGTTATGTCTTATAATTTTAAAATTAGAGCTGAAGATTCCTACACATATGTAATCAAACTTCACTTATAACAATTTTGTATCAGTTTATCATACAAATATATTTTATAATTTTCATTAGATAAACAGAAAATTAATAACTTCATGAAATTAATACTAATTCTATTTTGTCCTTTAACTTCATACACAAAAAATAAATTTGACATGTTTCATGCTTCTCTGATCCATTACTATGGGACCCGAAACTCCCAGAGTATCCATCGAAGCTCTGAATTGATGTATATTTCTGGTGAAAATATGCCCATGGCTTATACCTTTAGACAGGTGTGTTAATGACTCATCAGTTATCCACCTCAAAAAGAAACAGAGCTAAAATAAATAAATAAACAAACAAATAAATAAATAAATAAATAAATAAATAAATAAAAGAAACAGAGCTAAAGTCACTCCTGAATACTTTAGACAAATAAGACGATTATTTGGTTTTTACTTGGTTCTATTTGAGTATCCCAGCTTCCCAACTGATTGGTAGGGCTTGGAGATTGGAAAGTGAATGGAAGTAATTAGAATCTCTCAAGGAAACTCCATGCTTACCTTCATATCTATATGTGTTGCTAGAGTTAAAAAGCTTACCAAGTTTATTCCACCTACCTTAGCTTTTCAAAACAAGAACAACAACAAAATCAGAGCCATCATAGATCCTACATTGAAACGTACCTTCTTTATGTGAACAAATAGAAGGTGCCTATTATAGTACTAGATGTTTCTCTTCTGGATGTTTCCAGGTAGTACTAGTACTCCCCTGGGTCTTTTCAGCACCCCCCAGGAGCAACATCCCCCACTGAATGCTGGGACATTGTAAAAGCACTACACATAAAAATGACTTATAAATGGCCGAATTGTACATAGGCGCTATTATAGTGCAGGTTCATAGTTATCCCTATATTCTAGGACTATAATAATGCAAGATTAGAGTAGCAAAAGAGACAGTAAAACTATATGAATAAGTCAACAACCAGGTTGTCAGATGATACAATATGGCACTGACATGTCAGAAGACATAAACAACATTCTTCTAGTTAGTTATTGTGTGAACTAGGAAGTATGTCTTATTGGGAAAACTAGTGTCTTACAACCATACTTTCAGAACACTTTAAACAATTTTAAAGTGACTTCATTAAGCAATGTTATCCAAATAATAGATACATTTTTTCTTGAGTAATGACAGCTATTTCCCAAAAGTGACAATATATTTTGGAAGATTATACTTGGCAGCATTTAAAAATATCTGTATTACATCTATATATAAATGATATATTATGTTATCCATTTATTTTTATTGTATTGCATAAAACAAAGCAATAGAATTTTGTTTTAAATCAAAATCAGAAAATATCCTTAAGGTATTGTTTCTTTCAGCTTATCTCATTAAATTGTCCTCCTGGAGATAATACAAATGGCACTCTCCATCAGAGGCTTTATACCTTTTATTAGCTAGAAGTCTATATTTGGCTGTTGGTAATGTTGAGTAAAAAGAAAAACATATTCAGTTAATGGTGAGAAACTTCATATAATTCATCTTTAAACAACAATCATTACATAAGAAAAACGTTTGGAAGTAGGTGATTCCTATAATTGAAGGAAACTGAATGATATTTGGAATATATTATCAAGGAATTAGGCCCATTTAATTTCAAATGTCTGGAATGATATGTGCCAGAGCACTGCGAAATGGGAATCCAGAGTGATTTAAGATAGTGGTAGATAGAAGGAAAGCCACAACAATGGTCTTTTTTTGTAGAGTGACACTATAAACTTATCAACTCAGCAGCCATGTGAAATATTTCACATAGATCTTAATAAAATTGGAAATATAAATCCAATATCTCCCTTGAAAAGAAAATTACTCACTCAAGAAAATGCTGGTTAGTTTAATCCTGGAGACTATTTAGTATTCTCCCAAGGTCTAGAGAATTGTAAAGGCACCAACCTTACTTGTATGCTTTGACAAAACACACATATAACAGCCTTGTAGGCATTACATTCAAAATACAACTGGATCAATGGTGGAGGGACATGGGCACTGATGAAAGGTGTGGTGTGTGACAGCCTATCATTAACAGTACTGTAAACCACAGTGATAAAAATAATTTTTTAGGCAGAATTTTCTGACTTCAGGCCAGGCCAGGCTGTCTTCACTGGGGCCCCTTGGAGGGGAGCAGGTTGAATTTCCTTCCCTGCCCCAAGTAGAGCCCCAGCAGCTGAAAACCTCCAGAGCTCATCTGCTGTCATGCTCAAGGTCACTCTCCACACGCTTGGACTAACCTCACACAGGAGGCAATGGGCAGAAAAATCCAGGTATTTGGGAACCCATGACTGAGATCTCCAAGCCCACTGGAATCAGGACTGGGCCTCCTCCCCCCAGCTTTCCAATTTTCCAGTAGCTTGGCAGTCACACCTACAAACTACCCCCCCAGCGCCATTTAATCTCATCAAAGGCCAAGATCCAGAGGTTGTAAACTAAAGCTTTTGGAAAAGAGTGATGCAGAATTTTGTGGAGCTTGCAGCCGCATTCATAGCCATGTGACCTTTTACGACCTAGCCCACTTACTTACCAAAAATAGCACATATTTCTTTAGTTTTAACATACTTGCTTGCATTATCTTACATACAGGCTTAAATGGCTCCAGAATAAAATACAACAACCTTAACACACTTCTCTCTTATTTTGGTGGAAGATGCTTAGTGGTGGGTTTGGTGTTTAATATTATCTGTGATGAACTGTTGTGAACTAATTTATAAAGATAAAATATATAAATATTGAAAAAAACAATTGTTTTTAAAAAAGAAAGGTCAGAGATATAGTACAGAAGATAAAGTTCTTGCCTTCCATGTAGCCAAATACAATTTGATCCTCTGCACTCTATATTTGATCCCAAGCACTGGCAGAAATAATTCCTGTGCACAGAGCCAGGAATACATACTTAGCACAGTTTGGTATGGCCTAAACTTCCCTCCCCACTGAAAGCAATTAAAAATTACCAGGTAGGAGATTGTGACTTTATAAAGAAGGGTAATTCAGAACAGAGAAAATAACTAGCATAATAACATTGCACTCTTATTTTAATACTGAGCATTTGTGAGTGAGAGAAAATAAAATTTGAAATTGTGCCATTTGCTGGAGCAGTAATACATATGATCAAGCTGATATATGGGTATAAAATAGAGAGGAATAGATCCTGTTAAAGGTTTACTAAATCTAATAACCTGTTCCTTACATCATGGATTTAATTCAGTATCATTTCTATACAGAGTCTCCCAAAGAGATAGAGTGAGAACCTCCAAAATCATATAAATTTAAACTCTTCATAATTTTCTATTGTAGTAAAAAGAATACTATGCTTAAGTTTGTTCTCTAGAGACTTTTGGAATATGAAAGACATACATGTAAATGGGTAACAGATAAACTTATATCACTTGTATCACTTGTCATACCGTTGCTCATTGATTTGCTAGAGTAGGCACCAGGAACATCTCCATTTGTCCCTGCTGTGTGATAGTGTAGCCCAATGGTGTCTACTTGCTCTAGGAACATGAAGATCCTCAAACCATTCATTCAGGATTTTGACGAAGAAGTCTGACCATCTCGGACAGTCATTCTTTTGACGTCCCATGGAATCCAGTCAGTAACAGCTCTATTCCAGAGAGGTCATCTCTAAATCGCATTATGTGCCTGGTCCATCTGATTTTTGATGCCTTGGCAAACAAGACAGCCTCCCTGATTCTCGATAGTCAATAGAGGTCAGAACACCAGATTCCTTCTCTCACTTGTGTGAAATGTGATACTCCAAGCATAGCTCTTTCGATTCTTCTTTGGGATACCCAAATAATGTTCTTATCCTGTTTTCATAGGGCCCAGGTCTCTGAAGTGTATGTTACTGCAGGAAGAATGGTGGAGTCGAAAAGATGTGCCCAGAGCCTGAGGTTCTTCATCCTCATAACAACTTCTTTGACGCTTGTGAAGGCATTCTGTAGGATAACATAGCTTCAGGTAGTTTAGATTTATTGGTTACTCCCATCACAGTGCTCTCATTCCTCTTGTGTTTATTTGTAGCTTCTTTCTTAGTGTTTCATTGACTTGTAAATATTGTTTTTCTCTTCTCTTTGAGTCCTTTGCATAGTTTATTCAGAGCAATGTCCTTTTTTTATGGACACAGGAAGACTTAGCAAATGCTATGCTTTTGTAACCTGAGTGTTATTTAACTCTACATGATATTTTCCTCCTGGGCATCTGTTCTCTCAACCTAAGCCTCAGCTGCCCTTACTTCCTAGCACCCCCAAAAGCAGGGTCCCGACGAGGGAACGAGACAGACCCAAGGCAAGCGATGAGTTGTGTGCTACCCTGGCATCGAGAGGGCCTGGCCAACGTACCTAATGCTTAACTATAAGTTAAGAGCTTGGTCATGGACAAATGCTGTCATGATCCAAATAATGATAACTAGATTTGGACCCTGCTAGGGTTAGGAATGATTAATCTGGCCTGAGTGCTATAGTCTGAGTCTGTGGCAAGGTGTTGCCAGGAGAGCTGCCTTGCAAGCCTCAATGTATCTCTTGCTATGTCCATACAAAAATAACTAGTATTAAGATGTAAATGAGTGCTTGGACTAAGGAAAGGAGAAAAACACCTTAGGAGTCAGGAAGGGCTTTGGAATGCCCCTGGGTTGTGCTCCCTTTGAACCTGACAGCCCTCAGGAAGGGCTTTCTTATGTTGATTTTGCTACTTGGCTGTGTATAGCCTAGAGGGAAAGGGCAAGAGAGAAGAAAGGAAGGAGAGAGACAAGGGAGAGCAGATCCAGAGAGAGGATGGAACTTGGAGTACGGGAGATTAGAAAGATGGAAGATTGAATAAATGGTAACTAATCAGCAACCAGCTCGGTCCTCGGTCCTGGTTCTTCCTTCGCCTGTCCTTGGCCAACGGCCGTTCTGATCCAGCCCATACATAGCTGTTGCAGAGCACCGAATGCAGGCGGTAGACAGAGCCACCCAGAGAACCCGCGAGTTCACACACCCATGGACATGCCTTAGTTTTTTACAGCGTTCCACACTGCTCTTTTCCTCCTGCACAGCTCAGATGCCAGGTCATTTATCATGTTGAGTTCTCGACTGAGGTACACATAACTGCTGCATTCAGAGATGTTTGTTCCATTGAGAGCAAATGGAACATCAGGAACTAGTCCATTTCTCATGAACATTGTCTTTGTGAGATTCAGCTCCAGTCTGACCTTTCCACACTCATGGTCTAAGTCGGAACAATGTCATCAGTGAATCAGAGGTTATGGAGTTGCCGACCGTCTATCTTCACTCCCATTCCTTCCCATTCCAGTCATCACATGATGTTGTCGATGGTGGCACTGAAGAGTTTTGGTGAAATGATATTGCCCTGCCAAATCTCTTTATGTTGATGATTGCTTCCTTGCTTCCATGTAGAATGGTGAGATCCTGGTGGTGAATCCATAATACAGCTCACAGGGGATTCTGATGTACTGAGTTTGAATGCCCTATTTGGCTAGGGCTTCGATGACTGCTTCAGTCTCAACAGAATCAAAGGCCTTCTTTAAATCAATGATCATTAGACAGAGCAGCACCTTGGACTCTCACGAAACCTTAATGAGCTTGATCACTGTGTGGATATGGTCAATTGTTTTGAATCCTTTTTGAACCCGGCTTGCCCGCATGGTTGTCCTTCATGTAGTATTCTGCAAATCCTATTCAAGATGACTCTAGTGAACAACTTGTAGTGAAAAGATCAGGTGATAGTTGCCAGTGTCGTGGATGTCTCCCTTCTTGTACAACAAGACAACCCTGCTGGTTTTCTATTGAGACGGAACCTTGCATTCAGACAGTTAGTGTGTGAAGAGTTGAGCAAGTGTATTGACAAGTACTGGTGGCAGATGCTTCACAGATAAACTATGTCACTAACCAACAAATTGGGGGTACAGTTTCTGATATAATGTGCATCTCATAATAAAATGGAAGTATCTGCGCACTTAGACTGTAAAGGGATGTGATGATTCTTTAATGAAGGTAAAGAGCCTTCTCCAACAATCCATATGACTTTAATAGAAGCAATTATGATATAATAAGAAAGAAAAGCATTCCACAGAAATACAAAAATAGTAGAATTTAATCCTTGGATTGAGTTTCCCATAGATACCCTACTCAGATTCTAATTATATAAAAGTTACTAAAATATTTCTGAGTATTCTATCAATAAGCACTTCTATAATTTTCTTTCTTCTCTCTTTTTTTGGAGATGGGATCTTTGTCTTTAAGAATTCAATTCAGGCTTTTTGTCTTCGGCCTAAAAGTTAATTAATGGCTTTAATCTTTATCTTGTTTGAACTTTAAGCTACATTTGATAATATTGCCTCCTAATGTTTTGCTGAAAGTTTATGTTACTAAGATGACTTCACCTGACATCTAAACTATCTTCTATTTATGGTTTTCTCTGGTTACTTTCCCTCAGTCTCTTTTTCTAGTGATTTGTCATATTTTCAACAAATATGTATGGAAATCTCAAAGCCCAATTTCTTAGTATATTTTTCCTCCTTTCTTTTCCTTTCCTCTTTCTCCTTTTTCTTCTTTCTTCTCATACAGTACCTTATATTTATCCTATTTCTTGATTTTAAATAGCATCAAATTATAGGGTGCATTCCAAATTTTATCTATATTCTAGATTTCTTAGTTTTACTTCTTTTTGTGGGGTGAGGTTAGGGGACATACACTCAGTAATGTTCAGGATTTACTCTGACCTCTGCGCTCAGGAAAGTGATTCCTGGAGTGCCAGGCTGGGGATTACAGTTTCATTGGTCCCATACAAGGCAAGTGTCCTACCTGCTGTAGTATTTCTCCACTCCCTAGGTTTCTTATCTTAACATCAATCTCCTATGTCCAAAACTGTTGCTCCAGTTTAGATAACAAATGTATTTCAGACATCATACATGAGAAATTCAATGCCTACTCTCCTTCCAAAATGGATTTTTTTTGCTCAACTCAATGACAATTATATTCTCCCAGGAGCTGGAGCTTCACTGAATCATTCCTGGCTTCTTGCTCACTTCCACCCTTTATCAAATCTATCAAAAATTTTCAGGAGTATACATTTGAAATTAATCTGTTATCTCATGATTTTTCACTTTTCTTATTGCTGGCACACTGTACTAAAATACCATAAAATAACATGTATTATTGCAATAATTTCCTTCCTTCTACTGTGTGTCTGAAATATTTTCTCATTATAGCAGCCAAAGTGATCTTTTTTATAATGTAATTCAGCTCTTGTAACTCTAGTTGGAAATGCTCCAGTGACTTGTACATATAGCAAAACTCATCTGGGTGCATAGAAAGCTAGACAATTTGTACCTACTACCTCACTAAATTCTTTTATTTTTACCTCTAATCATTTGCTACTTTATAGTCATCCTGGCTAGAATATTCTTTTACTTAAACAAATAAGTTATGGTCAGGCTTTTGTTTTAGTTGCTTTTTCCTACACAAAAAGATGTTCCTCTGTAAGTGCTCTTGATTCCTCACCTACTTCATCACCAGTTGAGTTTACAATATGAAAGGACATCTTCCATTTCCAGCACTCCTCAGAATCTTTGTTTCCCAAGTGTCTGTTATACTTCCTGCCATTTAGTAGACTCTAGAGGAATATCCCCTCAACTGTTAGTCTCACCCACTAGGATGAATTTGGGGATTCGAAACTGTGATATTCATTGTTGTATCTTGAGCATACTAAAACATTAACTGAGGGACTATAGAAATAATACAGGAATTTAGGCTCTTGCCTTGCATGTAACTTATACTTTCAATTCCTGCCACAACATTTGGTTCCTTAAGCCACACAGGAGTGATCCCTGAGCAGAGAGCTAGAAGTAGGCTCTGAGCATAGCTAAGCATGCAACACTGAATAAAAAGGTGACAGTAAATCATTTGAAAGTCAATGGATTAATAAAGTGATCCTACTGAAGAAATATTTTGGTCTAGAGGGACCATTTTACTAGTAACTGAGAAGTTATAAAAAACAAAATGTAGGAGATTATTTGTGAAAATCCTTAAAATTCAATTAGATTTTTTTGGGGGGAAGGGCGGGCACACCTGACATGCTCAGGGGTTACATCTGGAATTATTCCTGGTGGTGGACGTGAGACCATAATGGGATGTTGGGGATCAAACCTGTGAACCAAACCTGGTTCAGTCACGTGGAAGATATATTCCACGCCCGCTATACTATTTCTCCAACCTCTCCATTGGATTTTTAAATTGAAATGTTTTTAGAACTCTGTTTGGTAATTCTTTAGGACGATGTTAAAATGATTACATTTTAGTGCCCACTCAAGCAAATCGATGAACAATGGGATGGCAGTGTTACAGTGCAGTGCACTACTATGCTATTTGATAACTAATATATTCAAATATTATTACATTAAAACCCCACAACATACTATATGTAAATATTATGAACATATATTTTTTCAAGATACATCTTTTATGTAGCTCGCAAAATCTCTGTCTATGTTTGTTAAACCCTAACTCTAGTTATGACTATGGTGACCACTTTCAGCAATAACTGATCAGGCACGAGTTTATTTCAGAATTGTATATTCATTTATTTATATATATACACATATATATCATGTATATATATATACACAATATATAACTTGTGGAATGTGAGAGATAACACACAGGTGGTAAACTGATGGCTGTGGGTTTCAAACCTTTGCCCTTTGGGTTATTAGTTCTACAACACATTTAATGAAGCTTTTACTTAGGAACTGATGTGATAAAATAATAGTGATCCACAGAAGTAGTGAATTTTAAATACTTGCTTGTCCATCTCTCTTTCTTCACACACACCTTCATTTCCATTTCACACATTCATTTCAGTTTCAGCTTTGGTGGGAACCCAAGTCTCCCTGCATTAACATTTTGAAATATGTTTTATCTATTTCTTTAGAAATGTGCTATAGGCAACATTACAATCTCCATTTATGAGAAGAGTGAATCCCAGCTATTATAGCTCTCAAAGATAAAATAATCAGTATTAAGTCATTTTTTTTGGTCTTATTCCAAATCTATGTACTTTCAATGAGGATAGAAATACCTAAACAAACTAGCTAACAGAATCCCTAACTTATGATGCTTTTTGATTTATAACATAAGATTATAGGGCTTAGAGTTTTATTGTAAGAGACAGGAGCACCCTAAAATTATATGATAATTCATAAAAATTATAGGATAATTCATAAGAAAATGAAATGAGCTGTGAACCTAAATAAAAATCATTATACATGATCACGATCATGAAATCCCGTTAATCGTCGAGTTGCTTGAGTGGTCTCAGTAACCTTTACATTTGTCCTATCCCTGAGATCTTAGAAGCCTCTCTCTTCTCGGCCTTCCCAATGATGCTGCATTAGAGGCTCTTTCAGGGTCAGGGGAATGAGATTCACCTGGTTACTGGCTTTAACATATAGATACACCATGGGAAGCTTGCAAGGCTGTGTCCCATGTGGGTAGGAAGCTCCCAGTAGCTTGCTAGTTTCTCCCAGAGTGAAAAGTAGGTTATAAGATTTTTCGAGGTTGCTTTGCGCTTTGCGGCCGTGCTTCTGGGAGCTTGCTTATAAGTCTCTGGATATTGGCCATTGATGGTGTGTATTATACACAAAAAGGTTAAGGTAAACCTACCCATAGTTTTTACCTATTAAACAAAAGGTAAGATCTTTTGTTTTCATTTTTGTTTTGAATTTGCACTTGGCAGTTTTCAGGGATTACTCCTAGTAGGGTCCAGGGGAACTGATGGGGTTGTCAAGGAACAAATCGGGTCAGTTTAATGCAAAGCAAGTACCATACCCTCTGGCTGTACTATCTTTTCTGCCCTGGTGAAGTCTGTTTTCACATTAATCCATGAACGTGTGATAACTGTGATAGATATCAAAATCTCTGGAAGCCTCATCTTGAAGAACTACATGTAGTTTTACCTTCTCCTTAGTTGTATCAGTTGGAAGGCTTCAGTAGAATACAAGGTTGACTGATCTAATCAAATTATCTGTTGCCAAGATTTTTCATTACCACAATGTCTATGCATAGTTCTCTGTCCTATGATAAAAGACCCCATCTCTTCTATCCCTTTCTCATTCAGGTTCACTAGTACCTCATTTTGATCGCTTTCTTAACTCACAACTACATAATTAGCTGCTTTATTAAACTCTTTTTAATTACTTCAATTTTGAGTATGCCATCTGTTTCCTCTTGGGATTCTGGATCAAATCAAAGTCAACAAACATAATTTTTTAAAAAATACTCTAAAGTAAGAACTGTTTGAAAGTAATTAGGGACAGATTGTCCATCATAATGGGAGGGACAGTAATTATTAAGGGGAATTAGTAATTTTATTTGAATATGAAAATAGAAAGCAAATGTACTAGTTATGGTCAGAAGGTAACCCTTTGAAAAATGAAAGTCTTACAATGAACCCATAATAAACTAAGAACATTTAGTATGTTTGCATTGAAAAAAATAAATATATGACAAACTTTTATGAACTTTCATCCATTGTCAGAATGCTCACTATTGGTTATTATACTGAGCAATATTTCAGTTCTGATCTGTGTTGATATTGTCTATATCCTTGATGCAAAGTGACATAGGTATTGACTATTGATGTATTTACCATGAACTGTATGGTTTGGAATTTAGAACTATTTTGACAGAGAAAATATACTTCTTAACACATACAGGTTTGCATTAAATGGATTTCATTCTGCATAGACTGTGCCATAAAATTGAAATCTAAAGTTAAATTTTATGGATATAAAACCATGAAATATAATCTTAATAAAGAAAATTTTAGAAACTGCTTCAGGACTAGAGATTTATATAACTGTAAAATAAAAGATTAATGGGGTAGAAAGACTGAAGTACAGCTTACTGCTTTTCCTTTTTTTAGACTTGGTGTTAAGTCTTTGATTCTTGAGCAGTTATGTATAATTTCACTGTTATGTATTAACAGACTTTTTTTCTTCTTATATAACTTTTACTTTATAAGCGATAACTGTTTTAACCTTTATTTTTCTTTAGTAATAAATAACTCAGTAACTTTAAAAACTAGCAACGTAGTGTTTTAAACTATACGTTTCCTCACAATGTTCTCTTCCAATTATTATTAGAAAGAGCCTGTAGTAGTACACTTTTGATTAGTATTTTCATTTTATTGTGTTTCAGCACAGGCCCAGTATGTGTCCTTGTAAATATAATTGGTGAAATACACTATACTGAACCTTGTATCTACTACTTATATGATACAAAGCTCCAAAAATTTATTACTTTCCAGATGAATTATTTTGTTTGGTTTTTAATACTTTGTAAATTAAACTGAAATGCAAAATTTTTCTTCTGATATTTGAGTTTACAATTTTTCTTAAGATGTATTGTAGCCCCGAGAGATAGTACAGTGGGTAGGGTACTTGTCTTGTACACGGTCTATAGGGTTCTATCCTTTGTATCACATATGGTCACTCCAGCATCACTAGGACTGATTTCTGAGTGCAGAGTCCAGAGTAGGTCCCAAACACAATCAAGTAGGGCCCCAAACAAATAAAATAACTAAAAACAAAACAAAAGCCATTATACCCCTAAAGAAAGATCACAAGACTATTTCTAAAATTTACACCCATATTACTTTCCTTTAGATTGAAAGAAGATTTCCAATCTCTACCAAACCTTATTTTTTTCCTTCTGTTTACTATTTTTGCTCCTTGGGTAGATATTTTTCAACACTTTTGTACTTCCATTCATTTTAATCCTACAATATTATTCTGTTTATTTCATTCACTTCATTGAACACATATTCTGTTTATTTCCATTGCTATGTAGCATTTTCATAACCATATGAAGTTTGACTACAAATATAAGTATATTTATATGTATATAATATATAATATTACATATAGTATATGATATACTTATATATTATAATAGTATATAAATATAAATACTACCAAGCTTCTCCCCAAATTTTTTAAATTAATGTTTTTCTTTTACCAGCAGTATCCGAAAACATTCCATTCACAGTATGGTTTAGGAATAAAGGTTAAAACTGAATAAAATTCTGAATGACACAGCCAGTGGTAGGAAGACTGAAACCGTAACTTGTGGAAAAGCTATGACAGTTATTCTGATCTACTCATAACCTTTCAGGGAAGTGCTATATGACTCTTATCACATTTGGCTCAGCCAAAACATCTCTTTTATCTACCTAAATAATTTTATAAGGCTCAAGTACATTAATGCCAAATCTGAATGATTTAATGCTTTCTATAGCCTTGTAAGGATGATAAATGATAAACAGGGAAAGAAAAGAGCACTTGTAAAGAATAAAGCAGAAAGAAAATAATGGGAACTGATAAGTAATTAGGCATGATGAATTAACTTAAAGAATAGTTTTATGAATGAATCAGGGTGATTGGACCCAAAGTCCTAGAGTATAGAATTCAAGGAGGCATGTCTGCTCTAAAGCTAAAAGACAAGAGAATAGAAGTACATTAACAACAAAAAAAAATCCTTGAAAATATAGAAATTTGTCAAAATCACAAGTGAAAAAGTAAATCCAGGGATAAATTTGAAATAAGAAATTTTTTAATGATAATCATTATCTATGGCTTAAAAGAAATAGTAACCAAAATGCTTTAAGGCCAAGATACACAAAATATTTGCAATGTTAAAATTAAATAGTGTAGCTTTTATTTTTCATAATGCTTAGAAACAAGCAATTTAAGAAGTAGTTTGTATAACTTTGGTATAGATCACATCTCTATGTTGTATCAAATCTTACACTGTCATATCTTGAATATGTAACATATACCACTGGCTCCACATGGAATCTAGCTTCTTGTTAATACTTATCAAATATTTGCATAATCCAAGAAGAAAATGATAGATGAATAAATCACTGTTGTATCACTGTCGTTCCGTTGCTCAACAATTTGCTCTAGTGGGTGCCAGTAACATCTCATTCATCCCTGTCGCGTTCAAGCCAATGGAATGAGGCCCATTATTGTTACTGTTTTTGGCATATCGAATTTGCCACAGGTAGCTTGCCAGGCTCTGCCGTACGAGATTCTGTATTGCTCCCTTCTGAGAGCTTTGTTTTATAGTTTCTGGATCTTAGCCATTGATGAGATTACATGGCTATGGTTTCTGAGTGTGGCTGCCAACCTACTGGAAAACTAAGGACCTGGGTGGAGGAAGCCCAGTCCAGATCCAAGCATGCTTGGAGATCTCAGCCACAGGTTTCACTTACCTGGATTCCTCTGTTGGGTCCTTCATGGGTGAGGCTTGTTCGAGCATGTAGAGAGTAGCCTTGAGCTTGGCTGTGGCTGGGTTCTGGATGTTTTTGGCTACCAGGGCTCTGCTTCGGACTGGGAGGGAAACTCAATCTGCTCCCCTCTGAGATGCCCAGGTGAAGACAGCCAGGCATGGGGGCAGGATATTCTGCCATTATATGTAGTTTTTGTAAATAAAGAAACAAGCTTTCAAAGTACAAGCTTTCAAAGTATTCTTTACATGAAAATATGTGTGATATGCAAAATTATACACATTTTAAAAGTTTATATTTTTACTCTAGCAATGAATAAGTAATGTACCATTATTATGTATGTAAATTAACAACAATCCTTTTAATTTATAAAAAAATTAGTATCAATTAGGAGACAAAGAAGACTTTTACCTTTTAGAACTTAAGATAAATTAAGGGTACTATTTCGGAAGCTTAATCAACTGAAATTTCTGGAGTTTCACATCTGCTGATCAAAAGGATACTCCTGGTGTGAGATGGAGACAATATTCTTACACAAAATCATATCAGACAAGTTAGACAAAACTTTCTAGACTAATGTCTAATAGTGCTGCTAGACAAATGTAGAACTTCATTATTTCCTTATTCTTAATTTTTTAAACTTTTCTGCCTCAGTATAAGTATAATGATAAAATCCTAACAATTTTGTTCTTACATTATAAAAAAGTCCTATTATGAAGCATTAGTATTTTCAAAGTATTGTTATTTCAGGATTAAAATAATATTTTGACCAAAATAATAAAACTTTGTTTTTTATATCACATTATACACATTCTTATTGGTATAAAATTTTAACTTTTAGAAACAATTATCTGACAGGTATTCTTATCTTCATTTGCTACATATGAAATAGAGAAGATTAAAATTATAAATAATATAGAACAAAAGGAGGAAAAATTTCAGGGATTGAATTCTAGACCAACCACTCTTTATTTCCATGAACTGATGTAGGACAGAGATGTAACTGGAAATCAAAACCAATATAAATAAGGCTTTCAGTAGGGCAAACATAATTTTTCTCACTTATGTTTGATGTTTTGAATACTTGGTCACTTAAATTTTTCTAGAATTCTTTCCCTGTCCCTAGTTTATTAACAATATAAGTCACTACCAGCATCCTTACCATTCTTTGATAACAGAATATCCTACTTATGATATCAATACATTTTAAAAACCTATTCACAACAAATTTATAGATTTTTATCTCACAGGAAATAAAATTCATAGAAAATAAACCACATTTTCAGTTTATCTGTTTATCCATCATAGTAAGCTACCAGGAATATCCCGCCTCGCCCGCAGGGCAGAGCCTGGCAAACTACCCATGGCATATTCGATATGCCAAAAACAGTAAGAACAAGCACAACAGTGCTACAGACAGTGCTATTCATCATAGTGGTACCCAAAGATAAAAGCAACATTTTCTAGAGAAGTAACGATTTAAGATTTCCCATCATTTCTCCTTCTGATTCGCTTAAGTGTAAATGACTGATCAATGTTTTAAGATTAAAACTCTGAGTCTTACAAAACATTATCAGATGCTTGCCATCTTAACAGCCAACTTTTTTTTAAAAAATAGGGCAAATCTTGCACTGTAGCATTGTCGCACTGTTGCCCCATTGTTCAACGATTTGTTTGAGCAGGCACCAGTAACATCTCCATTGTGAGACTTGTTGTTACTATTTTGGGCATATCAAATGAATATGCCACAGGTAGCTTGCCAGACTCTGCTGTGCCTGCGGGATATTCTCGGTAGCTTGCTGGGCTCTCTGAGTGGGACGGAGGAATTGAACCCGGGTCGGCCGAGTGCAAGGCAAACCTCCTACCTGCTGCGCTATCGCTGCAGTCCAGGGCAAATCTTATTGCACACAATTATTCTCTTTTTGGTAATCAGGTAAAATCTCAGAAATTGTTAATCAAGTAGGCAATACAAAAGATAACCAAGATAACTTCCCATAAATCTCAACTCTGCAGATGACCATTGATATTTTTACACTTAAGCTATTTTCATATTAGTCTTGTAAATAGTATATATAAAACAAGTTAGGTGTTAAACATTATTATGTGCAGTACAATTTATAACTAGTGTTTCAAATCTTGTTGTTAAGAATTAATTTGTGGAACGAAGAATATGGTTTTAACGGAGGAAGAATACACATTGTCCGCTAAAAGTACTGAGTTTGATCACTAGC
The DNA here is from genome assembly GCF_027595985.1 of Sorex araneus. Taxonomy (NCBI): domain Eukaryota; kingdom Metazoa; phylum Chordata; class Mammalia; order Eulipotyphla; family Soricidae; genus Sorex; species Sorex araneus. The sequence continues at coordinate 115,680,290 of NC_073303.1, read as the reverse complement.
ACTTTATGCCCTATCTTTAATTGAGTTCTACCCACAGCAGCATTGCATCAGCAGAATAAGCACCAAATTCTCAGGGTCCTACTCTCAGTGGAGGTGGTCTCTGTGCTCTGAAAAACACTGGCAGGATCTACATGAAAAAATAGAATAAAATGTAATCCCTGAGTAAAAAATCTTTAAAAACACTTAACAACTATCATCAACTGTGCATGAAAGTGAAGATTGTTAATTTGTATGTATATTTTCAATTTTCTTCCATAAATTAAAGAAATTTGAATGAATTCCTATAAGTTTCAGTCAAATATTTAAAATGGTAGGAGTAATAACATGAAATTTTATATCTAAATTCTATTATAATGTTATTAAAAACTGATGCCATAATTATAATCTGGACCATATTATTTAAGAAAAGATCATGTATCTAAATCAACTTAAACATGTCAAATTTTACCGAATGTTGTTAAAGCCCTGCTTCCATAAAATTTTATGCCACTTCAGAATATGAGCATTTAATTTGTATCATCAAACTAAGTTCCACCCTAAGTCTCTAGAAAATGACAAAGTAAACCTTCAAATTTAGGGAAAATTAAAAAAAAGGGAGAACGAAGTTCATAACATTGAAAAAATGGTAAATCAAATGTCAATCACTGCCACTTTGGAAACAAACAAAAAAACCTGATATAATCTAATAACAATAACAATGACAAAGGTTATCTAATAATAATGATAAGTACCAAGAAGAAAAAGAAGGGAAAGTATTCCATATGGCATTAGCATTAGAATAGTTCACTATCCCCAACTCTTATATTTCAGAGTAGATACACCAGTTGTTGAAATCTCTATTGCAGGATGTCAGGAAGAAATAATTGATATTTATATTACCTAAAGAACAAACAATTAAAAATCCATGCAGGTGTGGAGAGATGGCTCCAGGAACTAGTGCTCTGGCTTTGTTTGTGTTCTGCCCTGGCATTATGCCCTGAACTGTATGTTACCCCCAGCGCTGCCAGGAGTAACCCTTGGCACTGAACCCCTGAGCACCTGCAGTGTACCTCATAAAACATAAACAAAAATACATGGAAAACAACAAATAATATAAAGGATATTCAGGATACAAATTGATTTTTTGACATATTTTACCAGGATAAGCTGAGACAAGACTTTGCCTCGTCAGCTATATTCATGGCTTACTCGTGTCTCTGTTTCCTGACTGTTCTCTATGCCGTGCTCAGGAGAGCGTGCTGGGTTTTAAACCATGGCCTGATGCATGCAAGTCTTTCCTTCTGTTCTCTCTCAGAACCAATTTTACCAAAAGATTAAGATGAAAGCTTTATTAAAATATAGATAGATCAGGTCTCTACAGTTGCGGATCAATCTTGTATTCTTACCAAGAAGTGCAGAGGAGAGGCCTAGAGTGTTATCTCAAAGGGCTGGAGTACATGTTTGCATGTTAGATGCCCAAATCCAAATCCCCAGTTCTGAATGGCATGCAGAGCACCGCAGTCAACCCAAGTACCAAGTCAGTAGTGACCCTTGAGCATGACGAAGTAGAGTCACAAATAAAAATAAATAAATAAATGAATAAATAAATAAAAGAAAATCAGAAGAAAAATATAGAGGGGACAAATTATAAGATGGCATTCTTTATCTTTTTAAATTTTTTTTTTTGCTTTTTGGGGTCACACCTGGCAATGCACAGGGGTTACTCCTGGCTCTGCACTGAGGAATTACTTCTAGCAGTGCAGAGGGGACCATATGGGATGATGGGAATCCTGGTCGGCTGCACACAATACAAATACCCTACCGGGTGTACTATTGCTCTAGCCCTGGCAAATTGTTCTTCCAAATCTTGTGTGTGCTTATGTACATGTGCATTTATGTATTGAAGAACATGGTTACAATAGTGTTTATACTGGGCCAAAAAGTTAGCATAGGGATAAGTCATTTGCCTTGCCTGCAGCCAACACTGATTTGTTCCCCAGCACCATGTGTGGTTCCCCAAACACAGAGCCAGAAGGAAGCCCTAGGCACTGCTGGTGTGGTCCAAAAATCAACAAGAAAATGGAACAGTGTTCATAATCCTGGTATGAAAGCAAGACTATTCTTCATTTGTACTCTTCCTTGTGTATTCAACATACCTTGTTAAAACTGATATCATTACCGAGGATTTTGCTCTTTACTGAGTTAAATTGCTTAGGTTCAAGATAAGAGGTCAGTTCCGAGAATTAGAATACAAATTCAGAAGCAAGCAGGAAATTTTGTTTTATGATGCTCAGATCTCTTAAAATTCTCTTTAAGGGCAGAATATATTCTACTCTTTCAAGCAGAGTTAATCTTCACATAGTGTAAAAGTAAAATATTTTGACTGTAAAAAGACTGACAGCTGAGGTTGGAGAGAGTAGATCAGCTCGTCAGGCACTTGCCTTTCAAGCACCTTTCCCAGATTCAATCTCACATATAGAATCCCACGTCAGCATCACATATAGAACCCTGAGCCAATAGTGATCCCTGTAGCAAGGAGCAATCTTTGAGAACAGAGCCAGGAATAAGCCCTAAACACAGACATGTAAAACCCAAAATATGAAACTAAAATATGATAAATAAAATGATGGATATGACAGAAGAAGCAAAGATATAATTTAAAAACTTTATAAATTAATTATTTCAAGCATCCAACATTTTTAATAGGAATTAGTATTTTGATACTTATTTTCACTTATTTAAAGAACTTGGATTTATTTAATTTCTTTATTGCATTTGATTTTAATATTAGTGTATCTAACCCTCGTAACAGTTCTGGAAGTTCTCAAATGTATTCACTTTGCAGAAAATTAAACCAAAAATTTAAGTAATTGTTTTATTCAAGAGCACATAGCCAGTGGATACTCTGGCCAGTTCTCAAATCCCATCCTATCTTACTCTAAAATTAATTTTTCTACAACTTCCTCATTTAAAAATTTCAGCTAGGTTATTTTACTAAATCTTATTCCTCTAGAATTTAATTGCAAACATTAGTAAATGTATACACACTCAGTGTCATATGTATCCCAAGAAAACATTTTTAGGTCGATGTCTTATTAATGATATTGAATTTAATAATTGACTTGTTCAAAGCTTACAGAATGTAACAATTCAGGAGGTATATATTTTAATAAGGAATTATATGATTCTTTGGGATCTCATAAGTGATCTAGAAGTCTTCACTTGACTACACTCTGCCTTTCTCTCTTAGAACTTCAGCAAAAAAAAAAAATCCCATTTGCTTCCTTTGTATTCTGCCAAATGTGTCTACCACAGTATTATTCACACAGTGGGTAACCAATTTATTTTCTTAACTGAGTGAAAGATGATATCATTATATAATAAAATTTTCTTTGCTTCACAGCAATTAAAGCAAAAGAATACCTAAAAACTGTCATAGACCTTCCAAAAAAATCTGTTTAATAATGATGATTAGTAATAGAAACTATTAGTTACTGTGCAATGCAGGGCATACTAATAAAGACAAAGCATGTTTGACTAATCCATTTTCAGAAATGTTCTTGGTAACAAGTTTTTGAAAGGGGTCAGTCATTTTCCTTATTTGAAATGGAAAGGTAATTCTAATGCTTAGGAAAGAATGCTTTGCAATCTGCCAGGAATTTTAATTTCAAAGCTGGGTGTTTTAGCATTTATAACTGATAACAGCTGTTATAATGCACATTCCAGGCTTCTATCATTCATTTTCTTCTCCACAAAGGAAAAGTGAAAAATGGGTAACTTTGCTGTACAAACTGCATTACAAGTTTGAACTCTGATCAAATTTCAATGTTATCAAATTTTGTTAAATTAACTTGTTGATGACAATGTTGCATATATCCACATCTGTTATCGTTCTGCTCAAAAGCAATTTTAGTCTGAAAAGGAAATAGGAAATGAAGTGGTTTAATTTAATTGAATGGCTGATAACAATAATCAATGTTACTCCATGAGCGAAAATCAAAAAAAGGTAGAGATGCCTCTCTGTCCTCCGAGACACTTTAGCAAAATGGACAATGGGAATGAAATATGAAATACAGTTTCTAGATCCCTTTATGCTATTAAGAACAATCATTTCACCAAAAAGCCCAACAAATGTAATGGAACAAAGTTCACAACTACCTACATAAATGTTTGAAAGTTGCTGATATATTCAGTAATGTTTAATATTTGTTCACTAAGCATTTGTCTTGCTCCTTTGAGTTATTGTATGTTGTGCCATTTAAAACAGAGTTCTTATTAAGGCCAGAGAGTTTAAAACCAAGCCTGTTATTAATTTAGGAAAAGTACAGCAAGCAATTCAAGGATATGTAAATATTCTTTTACCTCACTCAAACAGAGAATTAACCCCAACCAAACTTCAGCTTGTTATTTGGGTCTTTCTAAAATCTTAGAAAAACTGAATCCCATTCTGATCATCTACACAACTTTGAAACCCAATAAACTATTGCCTGGATCCTATTAATACTAAGTTATCATGAGATTCCCCACCCTTACATAGGCAGGCTCTATGTCTTTTGCCAGCGTAAAGAAATTACAGAAGGCTGACTTTCACCCATGTACCCCTTACAGATTTAAAGGGGTGGAATCTCTTGGGAAGTGGAATGCTGCTGACAGATTGACTTGGGGCCCGAAATAATGTGTTTGGGGGAGATAATGAAACTTAAGAGATTGCTTAGCTCTGAAGTAGCTCGAAGGCATGAGGAACAAATCCTTAGCTCTTTGCAGAAGGTGGAAACTCAACAGTGGAACTTCTCAGTAAACAAGCTCCAGAGACTGTAAAAGTCATAATAAGAATATGAAAGCGTCATTAAGAATCCAAGGCTTTCCTTGTAGAATGCCCTGATTATCTTTAATGTATGCAGATCATACAATACAATACAATACAATACAATACAATACAATACAATACAATACAACTAATACAATAAATTTAGAGACATTGTATATAACCTTCTCCCAAAAGCCTGCCTCATACTTCACTCTAGACAAGCCAGTGTTCTCTCTTGAACATGTACCTTTCTCTTTATCCCTCCTCACAGTTCTCTAAGTAAACTTCTTTAAGTAAATTCTCTTTTGCTGAAATAGGAGAAATAAAAGAATGGGTGGAACTGATATTTAGAGGGGACCTATTTGAAATCTTCTGTGGAGTAGAGTAGGCAGGCGCTCAAACAGAAATACCAGCAAGCAATTGCAGTGCACAGGGCTAAGGGATTCATCATGTTAAATCACGCAGCAACATTACCTTTTCTGCTTTAAAACTAAAAACTATTAAAGCAAGAGAACTCATCGTACTACGGGAGAGGGCAACTGATGAATCAGAATCCTTTTTTTTTTTTCCTTGCTTATGAACTACAAAAAGAGATCCCGGACACACTGATCTTATAAGCAGGGACTGTGAACTCTGGCATATAATGAGGTGCATTTCGGAGCGTTCTTTAAATTCTGAGGAGTGATATAAGAGATGGTACTAATACTTGGAGGTGAACCTCATTTTGCATCATTGACAATATACGGCCGTAATTTAAATTATAGTTTTCCATAATTGGGGCTGGAGAGATAGTAGAGTGGGTAAGTCACAAGTCTGGAAAACAGCCCAATCAGGTTTGATATCTGTCTGGCACCACAAATGGTCCCCAAATCCCACCAGGAGTGATTCCTAAGTACAAAGCCAGGAGTAAGCCCACAAGAATGCTGGTTGTGAACCCCATAAAAAAACAAACAAAAACCTTTCTAAAATCTAGAAATATCTAAATGCATCTGACTGTACTGTTTTATACCTGTATGCACCCCATGTGCTTATGTACTGCCCCATATGTGTATATGTACTTGCATGTTGCTTTATGATTATACATGCTGCTAGCCAAGTAAATACCCAATATTCTCTAGGGGTTCACCACTTGTGCATTAAACTTCCTACTCCTAATCCCAGCAAACAATTATTTTCTTGGAAGATTCATAAATACGTCCATACTTAGATTCAATACTTTTTTGATTTCTTTTCCATGTTAAAAGAAAAAAAATATATATGTATGCATACCCACATTACATATAACAATCTAGAATTAATCGGTCTCTCAATTATGCCAGTACTATATCTTATGTATATTCAAATATTTTCTTTCGGTAATTGGTATCTACTTTCAGAAATTGAGATGTCTGTAAAAGGCACTGTTTTAAAATCCAATACTGAGGGGCTGGAGCAATAGCACAGCGGGTAGGGCTTTTGCCTTTCACTCGGCCATTCCTGCTTCGGGTCCCAGCATCCCATATGGTCCCCCAAATACTGCCAGGAGTAATTCCTGAGTGCATGAGCCAGGAGTGACCCCTGTGCATCGCCAGGTATGACCCAAAAAGTAAAAATAATAATAATAAAATAAAATAAAATCCAGTACTGAGCAGGATTATCCTTGATACAGGTGTCAATAAATATCCTTTAATGACTAATAAATTGGTAATATTGAAACATTATTCTGGGTAAATTATCTTTAAATATTACCTTTATTCAGTAGGAAATTTACCACTGAAACTTATTGTACATTATCATTATTTTGAATAGAACTCAACTATTAATTAGAAGGAGAAGCATAAACTTTCAATTTTTACTCTTGTTTTTTATTGCATAACTCATCACACTGAAATTTAACTTGTCTCTCAGTCTCCTGTATTGACTGCAAATTAGTAGTTGGATCAGTTACAAATTAGGTACTATTGGCAACTACTAATTTGTAGCAAATATAGAAGACAGAAAGACAAGTTGAACTGTAAGGTAATGACTTATTAAATAAGAATAAATCAGAGACTAAAAATTAAAATTATAAAGTGTTGTGATCATCCATAAGGTAGATAATTATATCAGGTTCTGGCTGTCTTTTTATTTTAATATTCCTATTAAAAAGCAATGCGTAATTAAGACTTCTCAGGGGGAAAATGGTTCATTTTCATTTTTACTATGATGTGTCAAAATGTGTTTTTCTGAACCAGTGTCAGTTATCACACTTGGTTTTTTGGTCTAAATATAAGCTTTTATATCTTTGTCAATTTGTGTATTGTAATTTTTTTTTTCTTTCTGGGTCACACCTGGCGATGCACAGGGGTTACTCCTGACTCTGCACTCAGGAATTACCCTGGCAGTGCTCATGGGTCCATATGGGATGCTGGGAATCGAACCCAGGTCGGCCGCATGCAAGGCAAACGCCCTACCCACTGTGCTATCACTCCAGTCCCTTGTTTTTTTTATAATAAATTCTATTAGTAACTGATTATGCTGATAATTTTTCTTTTCTCCTATCTCATAACCTCTTATATAACTCATTTATCTCTACACTATTCAGTCTTTGCTTAGTAAGTGGTTGATACCCTATAAAATTTTGGTATATTTACTTTTTAAAATTAACTAAATATATTTTGTAGTGCTGTGCTAGTAGTGTTGGGGGATCCCAAGGCATTGAACTTGGCAAAACATAGTCGGTTTTACTCAGCCACTAGTGTTATCCTTCTCCTCCCTTCAATAAGAATTCTGTGTGTGTGTGTGTGTGTGTGTGTGTGTGTGTATTTACGTGGATGTGTGTGAAGTAAAAATAGCTTTAGTTAGAGAAAAATGAGGGAAGGGAGCAGTGAAAGCAAGAGGAAGAGGGGTGAGAAAGAGTGGGGAGAGAGAGAGTGAGAGAGACAGATAAACAGATAGACAGACAGACTCATATGTGGGTAGCCTCAAAGTTGGATTATGTGTCTACAGCAAAAGAAAGAAATTATGCATCTCAGACTGGAAGCAACAGCTCCAAAAATGAAATATGTACTACCAGTATTCTATAAAATATAAATTGTGTCTATTTTGGAGTATCTTATTTATCCAAAAATTTAGATCCTTTTTGTATTTGTATACTTTATAAGCTTATGCATTTTACTCACTCCTTACTAATTGATTTTTTTGGTTTTTAAAATAACAATTATAGGTATATATATTAATTTTTATTGAACTACCGTTGGTTTACAAGACCCTATGCTTAAAGACACCACACCACTCCCACAACCAAAATACCAATATTCTCTCACCACACTCCCCCTTCACTCTGTTCTGTCAATCTCAGTTTGATAATCAAGATACAATAGCTTTTCGTTGTTTTATTTTTAATAAGGTATTACTTGGTTTATTGCATAATCTATAACCCATTTATGATTTAAATTACCTGGTTATTTGTTTTCCTCCTTTTCACTTATCTACATGATGCTCTTAGTTCTATTTTTTCTTATAGATGAGTAGTATGCTATTGGTAATATATGCTACATTTTCTTGATCAATTCAGATGCCATTTGGCACTTAGTTATTTTCTATGTCTTGTGAATAAACATTATAAATAGCATTGAAACAAACATGCAGGGACATTGATTTATTTTTAAATAATGTGATCTTATGTTATTTGGATACTTAGTTGAATTGCTGTATTGCTTGGGTACATCTATTTTTTAATATTTTGAGAATCCTGAAAGTGTTTTTCATAGAGGATGAACAATTTCATCACTGTATAATTGTCACTGCATCCCGTTGCTCATCTATTTGCTCAAGCGGGCACCAGTAACATCTCCATTGTGAGACTTGTTGTTACTGTTTTTGGCATATCAGAAACACCACAGATAGATTGCCAGGCTCTGCCTTGCAGGCGAGATACTCTCAGTAGCTTGCCGGGCTCTCTGAGAGGGATGGAGGAATCAACCCAGGTTGGCTGTATGCAAGGCAAACACCTACCTACTGTGCTATCACACTGGCCCCAGCTTGTCATCGTCAAAACAATTTCATATTATTAAATATAAATAAATTTAAAAAAAAACAACAAAAAATACATGTATCACAAAAGAAAAAAAATTTCATATTACAGCTAATAGTGTAGGAGTTATTTTTTCTACAAGAAAATACATCATATTTTTTCTTGCCTTTTTGGTGTAGGGAGGCCCTTCTCAAAATTGTGAACTTATATATGATTATAATTTTTACTTGCCTTTCCTGATAAGTGATTGACAATGAACATTTTTTGGGGAGGGGGTCTTAGGAGTTACAGGGGACTATACTCAGTGTTTCACACATACAAAAATGCTCTCCATTGAGGAATCACATATTTAGTTCTAATAATGAGAATTTTCTTTATGAGCCTGTTGGTCATCTGTGTGATTTACTTGGTTAAGCATCATTCATTTCTCACCTTATTTGAAAGGCATTTATTTCCTTGAACATTGTACTGATAGAAAAATTATCTTTTAATTTCATTTTTTAATTTTAAGATGTGTTTAATTTTAGACACTATGACATAATATGATTAATGATAGAGTTTTATGCATACAATATTCAGTACTCTACCCCCTTCAAGTACTCCATTCTTTTTTGTTTTTTGCTTTGTCAGTCACACCTGGCGATACTCAGGGGCTACTCCTGGCTCTGCACTCAGGAATCACTCCTGGAGGTACTCAGGGGACCATATGGGATGCTGGGAATCGAACCCGGGTCGGCCACGTGCAAGGCAAATGCCCTACGTGCTGTGCTATGGCTCCAGACCCCCCAAGAACTCCATTCTTGTTCAACCAACCCGCCACCCTGTTTCCTACCCTGATAAGCTCAGTTCCGTAGACCAGTTCTCAGGCTCTTTGCCTTTAGACATTTGGGTTTTTTTCTGACAATGCTTTCTTTAATCATGCATATGAGAAAGTTTATCATGTATCTGACCTTCTCCATCTGACTTACTTTGCTCAGCAAAATACTCTCCAGATCCACCCACATAGCAACACATTATATGATTTTATCTTTTCTTAAAGTTCCAGTAGTATTTCATCATATATATAAACCACAGTTTTTTAATGCAGACATCTCTTCTTGACACTTGAAAATCTTTCAATTTTTAAACTAATTAATTTCTCTATAAAAAATCTAGTTAGTTTGATGTAATCCCATTTGTTTACTTTTGCTTTTTGTTCTCTTGCCTGAAATTGAATTATTGATATCACAGAGACCAATACCACAGAAAGTTTTACGCATTATTTAGTTGATATATTTTCTAAACTTGTATTCAACAGTTGAACTGGAGTGATAGCACAGCGGGTAGGGTGTTTGTGTTGCACGTGGCCGACCCAGGTTCAATTTCTCCGTCCCTCTCGGAGAGCCCAGCAAGCTACCAAGAGTATCCTGCTCGCAGGGCAGAGCTTGGCAAGATACCCATGGCATATTTGATATGTCAAAAAACAGTAACAACAAGTCTCACAATGGAGATGTTACTGGTGCCCGCTGGTGCAAATTGATGAACAACAGGATGACAGTGCTACAGTGCTACAGTGTTCAACAGTTAAATCCTTAAGCCACTTTGACTTATAGTTTTGCATGGTGGGAGTTTTATTTCACTTATAAAAAGTCATTTTAGGGGCTAGAGAGATAGTATAGCAGGTAGGGCACTTGTCTTGCATGCCTAAAGTTCCTCAGCACTGTCAGGATTAATTCCTGAGTGCAGACCCAGGAGTCAGTCCTGAACATCACTAGTGTGTGACCCAAAATTCAAAAAATAACAATGAAAGTGTAATTTCAGTCATATCATGAAACATTATGACAGGAAACAGATTAATCAGGAAATTATGTTATAAGACACCTTGAGGTGGGGGGAAGATAGAGAGAGAGAAAGAAAGAAATAAAAAGAGAGACATATTCTTGGCTTCTGTAAACTTGAACCAGATGGGTCTATAGGATGGGGAATTGTATCAAACTTTTACCACACTGTTGGTTTCCACAGAAAAACTTAAATGTTAGCATTTTTATGTTAAAAATTTAACAACTGGATCACTGACTCTCATGTTACTTTTTTGTTTTTTTTGCATGTCCGTGACTGATAAGCTTTTCCAATATGATTTATTAGCAACACATTTCTTTATTCATTTCATGTTGGTGCTGTTAACATAAAATTATCTTTCCACATATGTAAAAATTTGGTTCTGGATTTTTAATTCTATTTCATAGATATGTGTGTCTATTCTGATCCAGTATGGTTATGTTTTTATTATAATAGCTTTGTAGTATAATTTGAAGTCTAAGAGCATAAGTACATGAAGTTAATATCCTCTGCATAATAAACTGAGCTTTTCCCTCCATGACTTAGCTTTGTATTCTTTCGTCACTTGATCTCATTCTCTCCTTTGAAAAAGTGAATTACTATATCTAGCAACGTAATTATAGGTAATATTTGATATCAGGATTTTACATGGTTTGTCTAAGACATTTTTCTCTCTTTGTTCTAGCTACTGAGTTCTAAAAATTCTGGAATAGTTCAGTTCATTTTTGTTCTGTTCTTGCAATTTTCTGGTTCAAACACAAATCTCAACTGTGTGGCATGAGAAGTACTACTGAGCTATATCTCTGCACCACCCATTAACTTAATTTTTTATAATGAGGTTTTGTTTATATTTTAAATCATGAAAACGTTGCCATTTCAGTCTCTCCCTAGAAACCAACAATACACCGAGAAGTCTAACACAATTTCCTACCCTATGCCTCCTGATTTAAGCTTAAAGAAAGAAAGACTTTCATCTCTTTCTTTGTGTATGTTTACAGAATATTTAAGAAGATAATCAGTTTCCTGCTGTAGATCCCACTTTGATGAAATGACTTATTATAAACTTCTTTGAAAAAATAAAAAATTCCCAAGGTTTCTGGCCATACCCAGAACTGTCTTAGCTCTCTGGATTTATACTTTCTCATATTATTAGTTTATATGAATGTATCTTAATCTCATGTTGGTTTAATAAAGCATTTTAAGTGTAGAAATCATATTTTATTATTTTTCTTTATATTCTTTCTTTTAACTCTTTGGTATTCTCAATATATATATGCAAAACAAATATATATTGTTTAATCAGTTTATAAGCTCAGTAAGTCAACAAGTACTTTTACATTAATATAATCAAAACAGGAATATATTATTATATTCTCTGTGGAACTAAAATTGTTTTATTTTCCCCAGCATCATTCCACATTAAAATTAGTTCTTTTTTTCCAACATTTGTATTATTTTTTATTTTTTAAATTATTATTTTTTTTAATTGAATCACCATGTGGAAAGTTACAAAGCTTTCAGGCTTAAGTCACAGTTACACAATGCTCGAACATCCGCCCCTTCACCAGTGCAAGAACTACAGTAAACCTCCCCCCACCCCCCACCCCCCAGCCCCCCACCCCGCCTGTGTAGCTGATAAATTTCACTTTACTTTCTCTTTACTTTATTACTTTCAAACAAAAAACTCACTATTATTGTCTTGAGTTTCCACCCCGCCCCCTGCCCCCGCCAGAGTCGGTCCTGCTGGAAAGGAAGCATTTGATAATTTGTTTTCCATTGCTGAGAATGAAGAGATATGAGGTCATGTGGCCACAATAGCAGCTGCGAGGCTTTGGATTTCTGTATTTTAGTATTTTAGTAACTAAGTCCAGAGGAATTTCTGCCAGAATTTGCATCATTGCTAGCTCATACCTCTCTGCTACTTTATATTCCACATATGAGTGCAATCTTTCTATGTCTGCCTCTTTCTTTCTGACTCACTTCACTCAACATGATACTTTCCATGTTGATCCACTTATATGCAAATTTCATGACTTCATCTTTTCTAACAGCTGCATAGTATTCCATTGTGTAGATGTACCAAAGTTTCTTTAACCAGTCATTTGTTTTTGAGCACTCTGTTTTTTTTCCAGATTGTGGCGATTATAAACATTGCTGCAATGAACATAGACATGCAAATGTCATTTCTACTATACCTTTTTGCCACTCCGGGAGTGGTATTGCTGGGTCAAATGGGAGCTCAATTTCTGATTTCTTGAGAATCGTCCATATTGTTTTCCAAAAAGGCTGAACAAGTCGGCATTCCCACCAGTAGTGAAGAAGAGTCCCTTTCTCCCCACATCTGTGCCAACACTGGTCGCTTTTGTTTTTTTGGATGTGGGCCAGTGTCTATGGTGTGAGATGGTATCTCATTGTTGTTGATCTGCATCTCCCTGATGATTAGTGATGTCGAGTATTTTCTCATGTGCCTCTCAGCCATTCGGATTTCTTCTTTGGGGAAGTCTCTGTTCATTTCATCACCCCATCTTTTGATCAGGTCAGCAGTTTTTAAATAAATAAATAAAATTAGTTCTATACATTTATTGATTTACTTACATATATTCGACATCCTACAATCTCTTAATTTTGTAAATTACTTAAGTCATAGCACTAATCAATCTACTTATGCACTTCCAATAAAGAAATGAGCATATTTATCACTATTAATTTTAATGAATGAGATATACTTTGCATTTCATATAAATGTACACATGCTTCAGGATAGGAATTTCCTTGAAAAATACCACTATACCAAATACTTTTTAAAAAATATAACACTCAACAGAGTGTTTGTCCTTTTCGGTGTTTTATTGAGAAATTTGTGTTTCTCCATTGTATGACTGGATCTCAATAATGAAAGCTTTGTAGCTGTGTATCTCATGGTTATTCAATAAAAGAAAAGTATTTTTTAAAAAAGAAATTTGTGTTTCTCAATAGGTATTTTAAATTAATATTTATTCTTTTACATTTTGTTGATATGTTTAATGATATTTAATACCATTTTTATAGTAGCAATTGAAAGATAGCTTTAAATGTATTTTATTTTCATTTTTATTTTGGGTTTGCACACAGTAGTGCTCAGGACTTCTAGGTTTTCACTCAGGGATCATATCTGTTGGGGATCAGGAAACTATATGGTACGCTAGGGAACGAATCCAGGTCAACCCTTATAAGACAAGCATTTAACACACAGTGCTATTGCTCCAGGTCAAGCATATCTTTTAAAACCCTTACTTTATATTATTTAAACAATGTATTTGAGACGTATTTCTTCTAAATGACATCTCCTTGGCCTAGAAGCCATCAGCAAATTTAAATTTTTCAATAATAAATGAAAGATTGAAAATGAATATAAATGGTATTAAACTATGAAGCATAGTTAAACTGAGATTAAATATTAATTTCCTAATATCTGTGTAATATGTAATGTTTCACTTTCCCATTTTCAACTACCTCTTTGACTATAATAATTATGAAGTGTCGCTATCAATATCACTTGAAGGAAAATTTATTAGCAGTGATTTATTTGGTCAAAGTTTTGATAATATAAATTATGTCATTCATAAAACATGTCAATATGCTAACTGGAAATATGGCTTTAATATTGGAGCACTTGAGACTGAGGACATAGAGAACATTGGTGATGGGAAATGTACACTGGTGAAGGAACAGCTGTTGGAACATAATATAAAGGAAATCCAATCATGAACAACTTTTTAACTGTGTATCTCACTGTGATCCAATTAAAGAATAATTTTGAAATGAAAAAATTAAAGAAAATTAGAGTAACCCACACCCCCATTTTTTCAATCTACTTCATATTTCCACTGGATTGTTATTCTTTAGAATCAACAGTAACAATAAAAGGAGGTTCCTAATAAATTTTGTTTTCGTGATAGGGAACATGCCCAAATGTCAATGAACAAATTTGTCGAAGATATTTTATTTTATTTATTCAAATTAAAATACAGTTATCTCATCTCTGCTGTTTTGTTTAGATAATTTTATTGTGAGGAGGTCAGAAAATAATTGCAACATTATTAATGATGTGATTGACACCATTGGCAAGGAAAATTAAAGCAGAAGTAAATGGGATTATTTCCATTAAAAAGCTCCCGAAAAAAAAAGAAAAAAAAGCTCCCGCACTTCAAAATAAATGAGACCTAAAATAATAAAACACCCCACTAATGGGGAGAAAATATTTGTGAGTCATACATCAGACAAAGAACTAATATACAAGATATAAAAAACATGGGTAAAGGTCTACAGCAACAAAATAACAAGCAACCCATTAAAAATATGGAGAAGAGGGGCTAGAGCAATAGCACAGTGGGTAGGGCCTTTGCCTTACACTTCGCTGACCCAGGTTCGAATCCCAGCATCCCATATGGTCCCCTGATCACCACCAGGGGTAATTCTCGAGTGTAGAGCCAGGAGTAACCCCTGTGCATCACTGGGTGTGACTCCCCCAAAAAAGCAAAAAAAAAATATGGAGATGAGCTAAATATTCTATTTCTGTTGTATAAAAATGTACATTTTTATATCATAAAAATGAAATAAAAGTGGCTGACAGAATATGAAAAAGATGTTCACTGTAGATTATCAAGAAAATACAAATCAAAATGATAATAAGATCTCACCTGATACCAAAAAGAATGACCTAATTCAATAACTGTAGAATAAGAGCTACTGGAATATAGAAATGAAAGTAACTTTCATTTTATGAGGGTAGGGCTGATTCTTGATTAGAATATTTGGAAAATGGGTTGGAGTCTTTTCAAAACTGTAAAACAGGAGATTTTACATGATCTTGCATGTCACTTCTGAGCATGTTTCCTAAGAAAATAAAAACTGTCATTTGAAAGGGCATATACAGACCAAACTTTACCACTGAATCACTTTCAAATTCCTATAAATGGGGGTAACCCGAGGGGCTAACAACGGATGAGGACTGAATGAATCAAGAATCAGTGGCATACATACCAAATAGAATATATCTCATCTCTGAGAGAAATAGGAGATCTTTCAATTTGCTAATACTTAGATGGAACTGGAAAGTTTCATGATCAAGCAAAATAAGTCAGAGGGAGAACAAATACCAAATTATCTCACTCATATGTGGACTATTGAAAACACGAAAAATGGGATTAGTCAATCTACAAAACAAACAAATCCCGGACATGCTCAATACAAATGTGATCTGAGATAAACTCATCAACAGCCATAATCCAGAGACTCTTTGTACTTTTCTCAGAAGAGAGCTTGAAACAACAGGCATAGCCATGCCCTTAGATCCCAAGCCAGGATGTTTCATTTGGGGCAACCCGGTGGGGGACAGGCGGGCCCCTCCCCACCTCAAGGGACCAGCCTTGACAGCCAAAAAGTTCCAGAACTCAACTGCCACCATGCTCACGGCTGCTGTACACACTCAGGGAAGCCTCACCCACGAGTAAAACAATCCCTGGACATCTCATACCTCACACCACTCATACTCTAAGAGTAGCCACCACATTTGATAGGGTTTAAAGTATAAGACAACCAATCTTATAGGGAAATATATTTTTGCAAATGCATATGTACATATACATATATGTTTATGTGTGTGTGTGTGTTTGTATGCTCATATATATTAAAGGCTCAATCTTTAACAACTTGTTAGTAATCTCTTATAGAATGGCTTAAAGACCCCTGGATGAAATACAACAATCTTTACACACTTTCCTCTAAGGAAATGTTTTGGATCATTTTCAGCAGTTTATTCATAACAAACAATACTGTCACTGTCACTGTCACTGTCATCCTGTTGCTCAATGATTTGTTCAAGCAGGCACCAGTAACATCTCTCATTGTGAGACTTATTGTTACTGTTTTTGGCATATCCAATACAAAATAAATTATTTCAGTTCGGCTTTGGGGCAGGGGTTGTGGTTCAGGATGGAAACATCCAAAATATGGTGGTGGGAAGGTATAATTATGGTGGCATTGGTGTTCAAATATTAAATATAATCAAATATTGTAAACTATAAAGAGAAAAGAAGAGAAAAGAAACATTATCTGAGAGTACTGAGAGTGGGGAAAGGGATTCTACAATAATGGCGGAGGGATCTTGACACTCTAGTGGTGGGCTTGCTATATGTAGTAGTGCTGAGAGTATGAAACAAAAATATTTTGTGCTATAATTAAAAAATAACTTTAGGCAGAAAAAACTAAGTTCAATTTTGAATACAAACTAAAACTCAAGTAGCCATGAAAAAATGATTCCTTTCCTAAACATTTTAGACTTTTTATTATAATAGCCATGATAGTTATGATTTAGGAACAAGATGACACACTTATAGGTCCTAATTAGTTGTGAGTCTATACTCTAGTGTTTAATGTATCACTAAATCAAAAGTTATAGCCTCACATGGTTTTCCTATTACATGAACTTGTTTTACATATAATAGCCGTGTTACAAATATCCTTTATGAAGTGTACCAGTGAGAGTTTAACATTATCGACAGAGATATATCATTTAATATTACAAAGATTTACTGTATTCATTATGTAATATGTATTTTCAAGTATACATATCTCAATTTAAACCTTGCACTGACATCTATCTTTTCCTATTATTTATTATTTTGAAGTACTAAATTTTAATGCAATGCTTTGCAACCCATATTTCTTTGTCTTGCAAAATTGATTTCTTGAAATGGAATAGAGAACTGCTGTTGACAGTTTAACCCTATTTATTTTCCGCTAACATGCTTGCTTCTTATTTGATATTTTCCTTCAACTTACTTGTAAATGGATATATTAAATTGCATTCTGATTTGGAATATAAGCTTTGACAAAAAAACCTTGATTTATTCTTACAACCTAAAGAATAGAAGTTTTGCATTGTGATACTTCAAATTTGTTTAGAACATTTCAAAAGAAAATAGTTTGAATTCTTTGTTTGCAGGAAACACATATTGAATATGACATATTTAGCTCTCAAAAGAGTGATTCATGATCAAGGCATTATTTCTGTGTATAACTAAAGAAATATGCAGGTGGCTTGTCAAAGTTTAAAAAAATGGTCTTTCCTCATGCAGATTTCACAAAAGTGTTCCACCAAAAAAAAACATGGTCTTTATTTTTTTCTGTTTCTTTTCATTTTGGGCCATACCCAGCAGTGCTTCGATTTTTCTCCTTGTTCTGTGCTGTGTGATTATTCCTAGTGAGGCTCAAATGACCATATGGGATGCAGGTTGGCGGTGTATAAGGCAAGTGCCCTACCTGCTGCTATACTATTTCTCCAGACCCCAAATATGTTGATTTTTTGCTGACTTTTCCAAGAAAGATAAAAAGTAAACACTTTAAATTCATATATATGACTGAGGGTGTACTGAATTTACTTCAGCCTTACATTTGGGCTTTCATTTAAAATGTGTATGACTTAACACAACTTTTGCCCACCTGTCCTTCCAGGGATGCTGATAAATCTTAGATGAGTTGTCTAATTTTGATCCTGATGGTGTCTGATCCATGGAAATGTCATCTCAGCTCTTCATATTTCTCTACTATGCTTATTTCTCTTTTTTAGATCACTTCCCCAAACTTGATGATTCACATGCCTTGCCTCACTTTCAAAACCAAAAGTTCCTCAATTCCATCAGTTGTGCAGTTTAAAATAAAGAATAGTGTCTATGTCATTCTACCTCCTAAAATAACTGAACTGGATGTCAACAATATTTCTAGAATTTGAATATTTTGTGGGGGATCTGAAATGTTTCTCAGGAGGCTCAAAGATTACTCTCTGTGATCTCTCCGTGATTCTCAGCAAACCAAGTTGAATTTTAATGTTAAGATTTAAGAAAAAGGTTATTTGTAGGACCTAGGAAAACCAAGTCCACACCTGGTAGTTGCTTGAGTATCTTCAGAGGAATTATACCTGGTAGCACATGGGAAAAGCATGTAGTGTGGGAATCCAACCACAGTTAGTTGTGTGCAATGGAGACAATCTGACCCCTAAGAATTTTTTATTTTAGTAATTTATAAAGACATATGCAATCCCATTTTTGCCAAGTGTTAATTACAAATATGATATTAAAGCAACCTAATTTTGCAAGAGCAGATGAATTGATTGAGAATTGAAAAAGCTCATTAATGGCCATGATCCAGAGACTCACAAATAAATCTCTCAGAAGAAAGCAATACAGAACAATATGCAACAGAGATATTGTTTGGAACCTGTGCCAGGCTGTCTCACCAGGGGCTAATGGAAGGGGATGGGTGAACACCCCTGCCCACCCCAACAGTGCCCTGGCAACTAAAAACCTGCAGAATCCAATCACTGCCATGCTCACGGTTGCTCTCCACAGGCTTGGACGAGCCTCATCCATGACATTTAATACTCTATACCAGAGATGTATGTCATATTTAATGGGGTATAAAGTAGAAGGCAACCCACCTCAGGGAGAAAAACTTTTTTAGTGAATTATTCATAACAAACAATACAAAATAAATTATTTAAGTCCTTCTTTGGGGATAGGGTTTCAAGGTAAGGGTGAAAACATTCAAAATATGGGGGTGGGTAGGTGTAATGGTGGTCGGATTGCTTTTGGAAAAATAAAAATATAATTAATTATTGTGAATAGTTTTATGGAACTAAAATTAAAAAATAATAATAATAAAATGTGGTATATACACACAATGGAATATTCCACCACCATAAGAAAAAATCAACTCTTATTGTTCACTGCACCTTGAATTAAACTGGAGGGCATCATGTTAGGGGAGATAAATCCATGGGAGAAGGACAAATACAAGAAGATCTAACTGCACTGTACATACACAAAAGTAAGGAATGATACCAAATGGTGACACACTATTGGTCTTGAATTACAGAATAGAGCATACTAAGCAGTTAGAAAACATGGTGTAGGGGAAGGCAAAGATGGTCTAGCAGTGATATAAGGGCAATAGTGGAAATTTTGGGGCTCTTGATTGGTGGAATGTTGTAGTATTTATGCACATCCAAGCTACAAATGTTAATACTATTGTGACCATGTTATCTAAACTACAATAATATTTTGTGATTTTTGATTCTTAAAATTGTTTTCCAGAATTGATATAACTATTGATAGTTTCCTCGATTAGCCAAAATGTCAATATTTTATATTATCTAGAAGTTTCTAAGTTTGTAGACATCAAGGGCAGTGAAAAACTCTTGAGGTACTAAGAGTGACAAATCCTGTGTTCTAATCTATCCTCCACATTACTAGGAACCATAAAAAACTAAACAAGATACGTAATATTTCTAAGCAACTGTGAAGATGAAGTAAGAATAATCTCCTTTAAATTAGGTAAAGCAAGATAGGTGGTTTTCTATACGCCTGGCAGATATTTGCTAAACTGAAACTTTAATTTTTAACACCATTTTTAAGAAATAAAAAATTTAGACTCCAAGAAGAACTAATAAGTTATATATGACATTGAATCAGAACAAAACAAATAATTCTGCTTATTATTTTCTTGGATATTTTGCCCTAGCCAAGATCTACAAACATTTTAACTAGAATATGTTTAACAATGACTATGATAATAGCTCCCAAGCATAGAATTTAGAATTTTACTTTACTGTCGTAGTAATGGTTCTAATCTCATACTATTCTTTCTCTGAATATACATATATAAAAATATCAAATGTTCCAATATCAAGAGTTTAAAAATATTAGTACTAGAAATATTTTCATGCCTTTTGACTGTAGACAGTAGATGGGTTCTAAAACACTGACATTAAACACTGAAATCATTTGATTAGAACTTATTCCCACAGGGCTGGCAACCAGTCTTCTAAAAATCATCTTTTAAAGATGACTGCACAGTGATGGAGAGATGCCATTTGCCCTACCGCATTAAAATCCTCAGTCATTTTCCTCTTCGTATGGCAAACACTGACCCAGATGCCAGCCCGAACCACAGTTCCCCACAGCAACAGCTGGGTTCTTGGCAGCCTCATTAAGTGTGGCACTGGCCCCTTTAATACTGTCTGTACTCTCGAACGTCATTATGCTGCCCATAGCTGCTCTGGGCTCTCGTGTCCTTCTGCTTAATTCATCCCCTAGACTGATCTGTTTCACAGATTTTGTTAATTTTGCTATTTTATTAATTAGGCAGTCATCATTTGGCACTGGCACACATGGAGGGACCATGCAGGGTAAATAGAAAATCTCTAATCATTTTCCATCTTAATTTATTGTGAAGTGAAAGAGCTTATTTAAGCCACACATTTCAAAGGAGTTTTCTTTCCTACCACAAGTCCCCCAGATAAGGAAAACAATGTAATTTATGTATCGTAATAATGATCAGATCAATTATGTTCTTGAGAGGGAACTCATAATCCCTAGCCACAAGAAATGAATAACTACCTGATTTATTTGTTATGCTCCTTCTGGACAAATTAATTACTAAGGCGTCTGTGAATGCATACATTAGGATAAAAATAAACACACACACACACACACACACACATACACACACACCCCTATGTGAATACAATCATCCAGTGACTGTAAACAATCAACTTTACGTATCCTTTTGAAGACAATCTGCCTCTTTTGGAAAGAAAAGGATCTTGAGTTTGCATTACCCATGGATTCACAGAAATGAATGGATTGACAGGTGTTTAGAAGGTTAAAGAGTAAAGATTCTAAGATCAAGAAAAGAGGTTTGAAGTAAGACATGAGATTGAACAAAGGAGGGGCTGGAGCGATAGCACAGCGGGTAGGGTGTTTGCCTTGCATGTGGCCAACCCGGGTTCGATTCCCAGCAATCCATATGGTTCCCCGAGCACCACCAGGAGTAATTCCTGAGTGAAGAGCCAGGAGTAACCCTTGTGCATCGCTGAGTGTGACGCAAAAAGCAAAAAAAAAAAAAAAAAAAGACAGACAGATTGAACAAAGGACTTCCAGGGATTTGTTCTTGTGGAAATAATATGAATGCGTCTTGCTCAGTGATAGAGTACTCTCTCTCTCTCTCTCTCTCTCTCTCTCACTCTCTCTCTTTTCTGACTCCCCCCCCTTCCCTCCCCCGATCCACTCCCAATTCACATACACAGAGTCAAGCTAGGAGAAGATCCATCATATACACCAGTACTTATGATAGGACTTGGAAAAAAGGAAACTGGTCATTTCTATTGCTGACCTGAGAGAGAATTGGACCAGACTGTAAAAAATACAATTAAATTACTAGCTCAGCTCATTTACTCTATTGTAATACCCCAAGAAGCCAAGAAGTAGAATACAGGTGCACTGAAACAAGGACTTTCTATATTGCTTTTTTTTTTTTTTGCAGTGGAAAATATACTTGCTGAGAGTTAGTATATGGAGTAAGGTGCTTGCAGATATGTGGCTGAGTTTGTTTTGATCCCTGGTACTGAACATGGTCTCCAAGCAGTGAACCCTAAGTGAACCTTCAAAAGAAAGCAGCTCTGAGCATCACCTAAATATAGGACTCTGAATAATAATGCCGAGGCATGAGGATCTTCAAAAACTTGGCTCTGCAGAGTTTGATGTCCTAATTTCAAAACACATTTTTATCACCACAGATAAAGAAGAAGTCTTCTAACTAGAACTTGTCATTGTTTTCTGCAGATCTTATAATTAGTAACTTTAAAAAAATATTACACAAAATATTGTGGTGCTTGGAATATTAAGATGCTGGTATCCAACATTAATTAGTTAGTCTTGACTCAACATAGGAAAAAAACTACTGAATGATAATTTAGATCCTGAAGAAGTTTGGTTTTATGTAAGCGTATGTTTGTGCAGTGTTTGGGTGTTTATAACATCCATATAACTTATTTGGAGTTAATGACTATTTTGCCTCTGAACCTGATGTTTAAATTCTCTATTGAACCTCCTCTTGAGTCTTTCCGGGGCTCTTTCATATTTCTGATATATGAGTATCCTAGTGTTCAATCAAGAAAAGAACTAAATTGGGCCAGAACAATAGTGCAGTGAGAAATGCACTTGCCTAGTATTTTACCAATGTGGTTTGTAACCTCATCATATAATATGGTCCCCCAAGAATCCCAGGAGTGATCCCTGAGTCAGAATATATCCTGAGTACCACTAAGAATGGTCTCAAAACAACCAAAAAAATCCATGGCCTTCCTATATGCAAACAAAGAGACAGAGGAAAGGGACATGAAAAAAGCAATCCCGTTCACAATTGTGGCCCAGAAAATCAAATACCTTGGAATCAGTTGAACTAAAGAAGAAACGGACCTCTACAGAGAAAACTATAAAATACTACTCCATGAAATAAAAGAGGACATGAGGAAATGGAAACATCCCCTGCTCATGGATAGGGAGAATAAACATTGTCAAAATGGCAATACTCCCCAAAGCATTATACAGATTTAACGCGATCCCTATAAGGATACCAATGACATTCTTCAAAGAAATGGATAAAGCAATCCTGAAATTCATATGGAACAGTAAACGCCCACGGATAGCTAAAACAATTCTTGGGAAAAAGATGATGGGAGGCATCACCCTCCCTAACCTTAAACTTTACTACAAAGCGGTAACACTTAAAACAGCATGATACTGGAACAAAGACAGAGCTGCAGACCAATGGAACAGAGTGGAATATCCCTACACACAACCCCAAGTGTATGATCACTTAATATTTGATAAGGAGGCAAGAAATGTGAAGTGGAGCAAGGAAAGCCTCTTCAACAAATGGTGCTGGCATAACTGGATAACCACATGCAAAAGAATGGGCTTAGACCTCGACTTGACACCATGCACAAAAATCAGATCAAAATGGATTAAAGATCTCAACATCATACCACAATCCATAAGGTACATCGAAGACAAGTTCAGCAAAACCCTTCACAATATTGAAGCTAAAGGTATCTTCAAAGATTACACGGAACTAAGCAATCTGGTAGAAACAGAGATAAACAAATGGGACTACATTAAACTAAGAAGCTTCTACACCGCAAAAGACAAAGTGACCAAAATACAAAGGCAATCTACAGAATGGGAAAGGATATTCACCCAATACCCATTCGATAAAGGGTTGATATCAAAGGTATATAAAGCACTGGTTGAACTCTACAAGAAGAAAACATCCAACCCCATCAGAAAATGGTCTGAAGAAATGAACAGAAACTTTTCCAAGGAAGAGATACGAATGGCTAAAAGGTACATGAAAAAATGCTCTACATCACTAATCATCAGGGAGATACAGATTTAAAACAACCATGAGATACCACAGAGAATGGCACACATCCAAAAGAACAAAAGCAACAACTGTTGGAGAGGACGTGGGGAGAAAGGGACTCTCCTGCACTGTTGGTGGGAATACCGACTGGTCCAGCCCCTTTGGAAAACAATATGGACACTTCTCAAAAAATTAGTAATTGAGCTTCCATTTGATCCAGCAATACCACTTCTGGGAATATACCCTGGAGAAATAAAAGAAGTATAGTCGAAATGACATCTGCACTTATATGTTCATCACGGCACTGTTTACAATACCCAGAACCTGGAAAAAACCCGAGTGCCCAAGAACAGATGACTGGTTAAAGAAACTCTGGTATATCTAAACAATGGAATACTATGCAGCTGTTAGAAAATATAAAGTCATGAACTTCGCATATAAGTGGATCAACATGGAAAGTATCATGCTAAGTGAAATGAGTCAGAAAGAGAGGAACAGACATAGAGATTGCACTCATCTGTGGAATATAAAATAACAGAGTAGGAGAGTAATACCTAAGAATAGTAGTATACAATACCAGGAGGTTGACTCCATAGCTTGGAACTTGGCCTCACACGATGGGGGAAAGTCATATCAAATGGAGAAGGGAACACCAAGTAAATTGTGAGTGGAGATCCCACGTGGTGAGGGAAATGCGCACTGACAGTGGACTAGAGACTGAACATGATGGCCACTCAATACCCCTATTACAGACCACAACATCCAAAAGGAGAGAGAGAGAGAGAGAGAGAGAGAGAGAGAGAGAGAGAGAGAGAGAGAGAGAGAGAACAAATTGGAATGCTCTGCCACAGAGGCAGGGTGGGGTGGGGGGATGGATGGGGGGGGAGGGATACTGGGTTCATTGGTGGTGGAGAATGGACACTGGTGGAGGGATGGGTTCCCGAACACTGCATGAGAAAAAAAAAAAGCACGATATGTTTGAATCTGTAACTGTACCCTCACTGTGACTCACTAATTAAAAAATAAAAATAAATAAATAAAAATCCAGAAAACATCAAAATAGACAGGAAAGAAAAGTTCAACAAAGATTTTAGGGTTGTTCACTCTAGAAGTTCTAGTTTCCTCCCATAATTTCCAGTTATTGGTAACCCCAAGTTCTGACACTTCAAATATTTTACTTATGCTTGATCCATGTTATTCAGACTCAAGTGTACTCTGAAGAAAAAAAAATCCAACAGAGTTATATCATACCCAGTGTACTTTGTTCTTTCTTTTTTGTTGTTTGTTTATGCCACACTCAGCGGTACTCAGAGTATACTCATGGTTTTGAACTCAGAGATCACTCCTGGCAGGGTTCAAGGGTCCAGAGGGACGCTGAGGATCAAACCCAGGTGAGCTACATTCAAGGCCACCACCAGACTATAACTCCTGCCCTGTACTTACTTGCTTCATCAACTCTCGATAGATCAACCTGACTCAAACTTAGCAGGGACATACTTTATCTGAGGAAAGAAATGGAAGAGAAAGGTTTAGTGTGTATATATATATATATTATATATATATATATACACATATATGTATAGAGAGAGAGAGAAAGAGAAAGAGAGAGGAGATTTCACCCCCAAAAAGTGATTACACTTTCTTCTCAAGTGTTCCTTGTATATTCTCTAAGAAAAACTGCATGCTGGGCCACAAAACATACCTCCATAAAATTAAGAAGATAGAGATTGTATCAACAATATTCCCAGACCATGATGTGCTGAAAATAGAAGTGAATCACGCACACACAAACAGAAAATCAAATAAAACACCTGGAAATTAAACAACTCATTATTGAACAATGAGTGACTTAGAAAGGAAATCAAAGGGGAAATCAAAATATTCCTGGAAACAAAAGAGAATGAAGACACGAGCCACAAGAACTTATGGGACACAGCAAAAGCTGTATTAAGAGGAAAGTTAAGAGGAATGCCGAGTGAGCCCACAAAAGTAACCTAACATCGCAGCTTAAGATCTTGGAATATGAACAACAAAAGGAGTGTTCCTATAAATAAAATCAGTTTAAAAATATAACTGAGTCCAGAAAGATAGTACAGCAGGTAAAATGATTACCCTGCTGGCAGCTGACCTAGGTTCAAGTTCTAGCACGACATATGAGGCAGCAGGAGTGTTCTTTGAGCACAGAGTCTGGGATAAGCCCCATCATAGATGCATATAACTTTAAAACCAAAGTAACAACAAAAATGATTATTGTATTATATAATTGAATCATATATATACATATATATGTATTCTATACCTGAAACAGCCGGAGAAAATTGTACTTAGACTTTTCTTCATATATAATAGGAAGCAACTTGTTTTAAGGCAAGCAATTTCAAAAGTTGTTCATCATCTTCTTCTTGGGCATGTGACTCTAGACTAGTCCAATAAAATATGAACCAATATGAGACTCGTTAATGTATACTAAAACTAAATTATTTCTACCCTTGAGTGGTTTTGTACATTTTATGAACTTATTCATATAAATGCATAAGAAGCATGATGATGCTATAATTTTTTAAGAAAACAGCAGTGCTATACAGTAACCTTTTCATTTTCTTAAATTTCCATTATCAATTTACTACTTTTCAACTCCATCTATTCTTGGAAGTTATTTTACAAAAATATAGGAAACATATAAAATAATATCAAACAGGGGCTGGAGCAATAATACAGAGTGTAGGGTATTTGCCTTGCACCCGGCCTACGCAGATTCAATTCCCAGCAACCCATATGGTTCCTTGAACACCATCAAAAGTAATTCCAGAGTGTAGAATTGGGATTAACCCAGCATTTCAAGGTAGGGCTCAAAAAGCAAAGTAAAAATAAAAATAAAAATAAAACAAATACATTTTTATTTTTAATTATGAATATATTTATATTAATATCTAGAATATATGTAACTGTGAAGTAATATTGTAAAATTTTAGGATATGCAAGGAGTTTAGTCAAACAATTGTTAAGGAACGTATTTACTCTTTAGAACCTGCAGATAGTGTTGTAACTTCATTAAGCACCAATATTATATTTTTTTACCAAGTTGGTCTTAAGCATGAGCTACTTTTTGTATGACACAATAGGTAAATGTTTCTAAGTATTTCAGCATGCTATATTATAAAAATGTTCACTAAAATTACTTTATTCTAAATATCTGACAAATATTTGTACTTATTACATTGTGTCAGCAGAGGGGGAACACTGGGAATAACTTGGTATATAATGCATTTAAGATATGTGTGTAATTTGTAGTAGAATGTTCTAAATTAAAGTTCAGTTAAAAAATAAAACACAATGGTGCTGGAGAGGTAGCACAATGTGTAGGGTGCTTGCCTTGCGTGAGCTGACCTGAATCAGTCTCTGACAGTCCTTACGCTCCCTATGTTCCACAGGAAGTGATGCTGAGTCCAGACTGGTAGAGCAAAAAAATGAAAAAGAACAGTTACACTGGCTTTCTGGTTTCTGGGCTATGCAAAAATATGAACAAGAGATGCCATAGAGACGTGATTTTCTTTTTTCTTCCTACCTTAAGACTATCATTGATGGTGAGAGCTACATCACTGTTATCACTGTTATCCCATCAATCATCGATTTGCTCAAGCGTGCACCAGTAACGTCTCCATTCGTTCTGGCCCTGAGATTTTAGCCTCCTCTCTTTACTCATTCTTCTGAGTGGTGTCACATTGGAGGCTCTTTCAGGATAAGGGGAATGAGATCCATCATTATTACTGTATTTGGAATATCTAATACACCACGGAGAGCTTGCCAGGCTCTGTTGTGCGGACAGGATGCTCTTGGTACCTTGCCAGGTTCTCTGAGAGGGAGAACTAGGCAATAAGAGGTCGTGGGGCCGCTTCTGGGAGCGTTGTTTTATAGTCTCTGGATCTTGGCTGTTGATGGGATTATGCTACGGCGCCAGGGGCAGTTTGAGGGTATGGCTACTGGAAAATGGGGGATCTAGGTGGAGAGGGCCCAGTCCCGATCTGATCAGGCTTGGAGATCTCAGCCCCAGGTCCCGCACATATTGGGAAAAATATAAGAGAAAATAGTAATCCTTCAACAGCTTCACTTTTCATTTGGAATCAAAAGTGGTAATGCATCATTAAAATTTTCTGGAATAAAAATTTGTGATGGATCATTAGAATGTTCTTGTAGTATTTGTAAATAACTGAAAGTTAAATAATACCCAGACTTTCTTGTATAGTGTTTACTTACAGACTCAGAAACACATATTCAGAATCAGTGCAATAGTTAATTTTTAAAACTGTTTTGTTAATTCTTAATATCCAAAACACTATATATGATTAATTTAAGCCTGTTGTGGTTCATTTCTTTCATTGTAGCAGATATAGAGTTTACATAAGTTATGATAGCAAATTATGAGCATTGAGATTTACTTTAGGGTTTACTAAGATACTTTTCTGAGATGGGGCTGGGAGATAGAAGAGTCATAGAAGATAAAAGAGCCATAATGAGAAAGAATGCATGTGGGGGGTGGGAGAGAAAGGGAAAAATTAAAGGAAGTGAGAGATCTATAAACTTTGATCTTGGATATTCTTTATACATTTGACCTGATTATCCGGAACCAAGTTGAACCAAATGGTCTTTTAAAAATAAATAAAAATCTCAAGGAGAGCAAAACAGAAAGATTTGAAGAATGTGGATATAGTCTATATTAAACTAAAAGATAAACAAAGAAAAAGCTTTTGCACAGCAAAAGGGCAATTATTAAAGTTAAAAATCTCTAACAGAGGGGGCTGGAGCAATAGCACAGCAGGTACGGCATTTGCCTTGCATGGCCAAGCCGGGTTCAATTCCCGGCATCCCATATGGTACCCTGAGCACCGCACGGAGTAATTCCTGAGTGCATGAGCCAGGAATAACCCCTGTGCATCGCTGGATGTGACCCAAAAAGCAAAAAAAAAAAAAAATCCTTAGCAGAAGAAAATATTTACCCCTCTGAAAAGAGGTTTACATCCAATCATATATATGTGTGTGTGTGTGTGTGTGTGTGTGTGTATTATACATATATACAAACAACCAATCCAAGAAGCAGGAGGCAAAAGAGCTAAACATACACCTTTCCAAAAAAGACATATAGATTTCCAAATGACATAGAGAAAAACCGTTCATAATCATTTATTATCAAGAAAATGCAAATAAAAACCACAATACTATATTAACTTATCCATTTGAGAATGACTTTTATCACAAAGACCAAACACAAACTATTCAAAACATATTTTTGCAATCCTATGTTTACTGCTGCACCACTCTGAAAAGCCAATATCTGGAAACAATGCAGCTGTCTTAGAACAGAAGACTACTTAAAGAAAAAGTAATATATAGAAACAATAGAATACTACTTAACTATGAGAAAATATGAAATCATACAATTTGCTGCTATGTGGACTGATCTGGATAGTATCATACAGAGTTAAATTAGTCAGACAGAGAGAGAAACAGACACAGAATTATCTCTTACATGCAGGATATAAAGAAACATAGTAGAGGGGGAAACAAGTGGCCAAAGGCAACAGAAACTGAGTATTTGAGTACTGATCTTCAGTAGCAAGCTTACCACCGAGTGAGGGTCTGGGTGAGCTAGGATGGAAAGGAGAACACTGCAATCACTTGGGAGGAGGAGTTGGTGCTGAGATGCATGAAATCCTATCAGTGACAACATTGTAAACCACAGTGTCTGAATTTGAAAACAACTGTCAGGAGCAGGATGATAGTTTGGTGGGAGGGAAACTGGAAGCACGTTTAGAGGGAAATGGGCCCTGGTGAAGGGATTCCTGTTGGAACATTATAAGTCTAAAACTCAAACATGGGTAGCTTTGTAAATCATGACGCTTCAATATTTTTTTGAGAAATTAACAAAAGTGTGTATACTTTTTGATGGAGATATAAATTGGTGTAAACTCTTTGGAAAATAGTATAGAGTCCTAAAATATCTTACAGGTCTATCATGTACCACACTAATTTCTTTCTATTATATAGGCAAAATAATTTAAACCACTATTTTGAAAAGATAGATTCACTTTGAGGTTCACTGAAGTATTATTTGTAATAGGCAAAATGTAGACACGATCCAGTTAAAGAATGTGGAATAGGTAGAGTGGGATCATACTCAGACTATATATGTGCACATAATGCACATACACACACACATACACACACATATATACACAGGGTTCTGTTAAGCAAGATAAATAAATCCTGAGAAAAACAAATACCAAATTATTTATTTCATATGTGAAATATGAGGAAGTAATGTGAAAGAGAAGATAACTAACCAAAATAAACATTTCAGTTCTGTGTAATGAACTGAAGTTGTCAGGCCAGGGATAACAGAGTGTGGAAGAAATTATCGGATACTACTTTGTAGAGTATTGTTGGTACATTAGTGGTGAGTTTGGAATCATAATATAAATTTGAAGATCTGTGAAACCTTACTTCTAAAATAGAAACAGTGGCCACAACCAGCAGTGAAGAATCCGTGCCATTCCGGCAGCACCACCAGCCGGAGATTGCTCTGGATCCCAGATCGGGCCAACAACACCGGGGTGCCAGACGGAGAAAGTACAGCCAGCACACCTTCTCCAGATGGAGCCCTGGCGACACTGAGCTTCTACTAACGCAGCTCTGGTATGTGGGACCGGGACACCTCCAAACCGCAGTGGGGCACTGGAAGGGGGCAGCGCCAGCCCAGTTTCCAATTCGCCAGCCGCCAGAAGTCACGCCCTCGACCCACCCTCAGCATCATCTTGCCACAACCAGCAGTGAAGAATCCGGGCCATTCCAGCAGCACCGCCAGCCAGAGATTACTCCGGACCCCAGACCGGGCCAACAACACCAGGATGCCAGATGGAGAAGGTACAGCCAGCATGGCTTTTCTAGATAGAGCCCAGGCGACACTAAGCTTCTACTAACACGGTTCTGGTATGCGGGACTGGGGCATCTCCAAACCGCTTATGCAGCTGCACGACCTTACCTGATATACAAAATATATGCTCTGGAATGGCTCCGCCACCCCTGAGCATCCATTATCCCAGAGGCACATAAGCCAATCTCAGAATGTAGCAGCTGCTGGAAGATATACTCCTGGACTCTGACCCCATGCAGCCCCGGGAGGGGAAGAGCTTCTGTCCCTTGGCCTTTCCCGCCCTGGACAGCATGGTGACCACCACCATTCAGAACCAATTGGACAGAGAGGTAGAAGTTTGCAGTGATGGGATGGGATGCATGGGGAATCTTGTGATAGGGGAGGCAGAACTGGCCCTTCCTCCTGCCCAAAAGAGACCCCAAGCGGTCGCCCAGGAACGGCTCCTCCACTCCTGAACAGCCATGATCCCAGTGCCACAGATACCAATCTTGGAATGCAGCAGCTGCTGGCAGAAATACCTCTGGACTTAATACCAGAATTCCAAATCTGGGCGGCTGCTTTCACGACCGTGCAACATCATATGCTATTTGTTTCCGACAATAGAAAACATAAAATCTAATGATGCCATTCCAAAAGGTCTGACTGTTCGGGGGGAAACTCCAAATAATGATAGTGAGTTTCCTATAGAAAATTGAATGTAATCAAAGTAAGGAAAGAGTAAATTGAAAATCATCTGCCACACAGGCAGAGGGGGATTGGGGGGGGGGGTATGCTGGGGTTATTGGTGGTGGAACATATGCACTGGTGAAGGGATGGGTGTTTCAGCATAGTATGACTGAGACTTGACCCTAAAAGCCCTGTAACTGTTCTCACAGTAACTCAATTAAAAAATGTATTTTAAAAAAAGCAATAAAAAAAAGAAAAGAATTATGGATCTTCCTAAATTTATAAATGAAATATTCCTCAGTGTATAGCAAAGAAATCTGTAAATTAAGCTTAACAGACCTCAGATTCTGCTTCTAATGAATTTACTATCTGGAGCAGACTCAACCCTATCAGAATCTCAGTTTCTTAAGAGAAAGACTGTTGAACCAGATCATCTTTGATATCCGTAGTTGCACTCAGAAACTGGACAAGGAATCTTTAGAGATTTCTGATTCTCTGCTTGATATGCACCCTAACCTTTGTGGTCTAGAGATATAGATCACTCTAAGACTTAGAGTCGTGGACACATTCATACTAGGAGTATACTTCTTAATTTTTTAATTTTTCATTTACCATCATTGAAAAATTTGTCTTATCTGTGTATTCAAATACTGTTTCAGAAATACTAAACTATTGAACATTACCATAAATTGAGTTTTTAGGATACGATTCAATAAAAAGTTCATTCATTTATAAAAAAATAGAAACAGTGTTATAAATCAATGTAATATCAACCACAGCAGTAAAATACTTAAAAGTAAATGTAGATATACATTTGAACATTCAGTTGTGAATTTACACATGTTGATCTACAACTATACATGAAACTAATGAAATGTTACTTAATTAGAAAAAAATATCATAGACTATGTCTGAAATTAATCCTTAGAACCATCATAATTTGGGCTTAGTATTTTCTTAACTCGAGGTTATAAAACTCATTATTGCTTTATTTTTTTTTTCAGTTGGATTTTCTCGTAAGCATGGCGGGTAGGGTGTTGGCCTTGCACACGGCCAACCCAGGTTCAATTCTTTCATCCCTCTCACAGCAGAGCCTGGCAAGCTACCCGTGTTGTATTTGATATGCCAAAAACAGTATCAAGTCTCACAGTGGGGACGTTACTGGTGCCCGCTCGAGCAAATTGATGAGTAACAGGATTACAGTGATACAGTGATACAGCATTAAATAAGCAGTCAATAATAAGCCAGTAAAAGTACATGATTGGGGTTCAGATTATAATTCTGACAGTAACAAAACAGTAAAAGATTTTTATATTAACTTTCTGGTGTGCTACAGAGATACAATGTTCATCAGATTTCAGTCACTTTATTATTAGCTATAAATTTTAGACAAATTGATTTGTTTGGGGTATATATAACTTTTGGAAAGTGGGTTTATTTCTTTAAAATAACAGAAAACTCAATTTGCTTCTAGAGATTCACGATGTTTGAGTGAAGCATCTGTTATAAATCTTTAAACTTGCTTCAAGGCAAAACAATCTTCTCTTCAGAGTATTCTTTCAATCATATCCTTAGCTCTTAAATAAAGCTCTTGCATATTTAAAGTGAAAGACTTTTACAGATAACCAATATGATAATGAGGTTTTTCATATTGTTTGCTCCTTTTTAAGGAACTGGAATATATAAGGTATGGGATCAAAATCATAAAGCATTTCATTAAGTTTACATTTATAAAATGTTCTCACTGTATATTAAAGTTTGCTTTAGTGTGTTAAAAATATTTCTCTAAATTTCTTTGCATTGAATGTTATAAATGAAATGTTGGTGTCAAAATTTAATTATATTAATTTACTCAGTCTAATAATAATTGATTTATTATACCAATAGTGATTTTTACTAATATATAAAATATTTATTATATCAATATAATAAAATGTTTTTATAGTTCTCTACAGAAAGAGTGGAAACTTTCTAAAAGAATGTTAGCAGCAAATCTAAAGAACTTGGTTTTTGTATTATAATAATACATCAATACTATAAATGTTAATACTATTGGAAACTTGCTATATAAAAATGTTTTAAAATATTTTTAAAAGGGGACTGGAGCGAAAGTACAGTGGGTAGAGCATTTGCCTTGTGCTCGGCCAACCCGGGATACAATCCCTCATATCAGCATCCCATCTGGTCTCCCAAGCACTAGTCAGGAATAATTCCTGAGTGCAGAGCCAGGAGTAACCCCTGAGCATCGCTGAGTGTTTCCCAAAATGCAAAATAATGATAATAATAATAATTTGGCTTTAAAAAATTTTATTAGTAAATCACTATGGGGTACAGTTACAAACTTATGAACTTTCATGTTTGTATTTGGTTTACATCCCTCCACCAGTGCCCATTCTTCTCCTCCATCAATTTTCCCAGTATCCCTCCCACCACCCCCACCCCAACCCCCACCACCCCACTCTGCCTCTGTGGCAGGGCATTCCCTTTTATTTTCTCTCCTGTTGGAGTCATGAAATTTGCCTATAAGTGGATCAACATGGAAAGTGTCATGTTGACTGAAATGAGTCAGAAAGGAAGAGACAGACATAGAAAGATTGCACTCATATGTGGAATATAAAGTAGCAGAATGAGACACTAACACCCAAGAGTAGTAGAGATTAGAATCAGGATGTCTGCCTCACAAATTGGAAACTGGCCTCACATGCTGGGGGAAAAGGCAGCAGAGACAGAGAAGGGAAGACCTAGCAGAGAATATTGGGAGGACTCACTCAGGTTGAAAGTTGAGTACAAAAAGTGGACTCTAGACCGAACATGATGGTCACTCAATACCTCTATTGCAAACTACAACATCCAACAGGAATAATTTGGCTTTTTAAGTAAGAAAAAAATGTTCTTACTCTTCAGTCTTCAGAATGGAATTTCATAGAGATGAATTTTGTGTACTGTATTTTCTATTTATAAATAAATGAAATAAGCTATGTTCACACCCAGAAAACAAATGAATTGAGCCAAAACAAGAATGCAAATTGGGAAAAATTGGTAAAGGATTTGGTTAAAAGATATGAACTTTCAGTTAAGATACCAAGAAGACATGGAGATATAATGTAAAGTATGCTGGCTACAGTTAATGCTATAAAAAAATGAGAGTGGATCTTTTAAAGAGAGAAAGAGAGAGAGAAAGAGAATCTTAAATGCCTTAATATGCAAAAAATATTATAACTATGAATATTAGTCAATACAACAGATACTGAATCATAGTTATACACCTAAAAATAATATTAAAAAATAAATCCTGGAAAATTAATATACTTACATATAATTTATAAGAAAATAACACTGTTATAACACCCCAAGCAGAGCTCCCGGCGGCGGCCGAAGACCACTGGAACCTAGCTACAGCTATGCTCCAGGCCCCTCCCGACACGTTAAGACGGGCCTCACACATGAAGGTACCGGCAGAGGAACCCAGGTGTGTGTAATCCCATCAACGGCTAACATCTAGAGACTTAAAGCAAGCTCCCAGAAGCGATATCTTGTAGCCTATTTCTCCCTCTGGGAGAAACTGGCAAACTTCTGAGAGTTTCCTGCCCACATGGGACAGCCTTGCAAACTTCCCATGGTGTATTCATATGCTAAATCCAGTAACAAGCTGGATCCCATTCCCCTGACCCTGAAAGAGCCTCCAGTGTGACATCATTGGGAGGGCCGAGTCGAGAGAGACTTCTAAGAGCTCAGGAATAGGACGAATGGAGAGGTTACTGAGCCCGCTCCAGAAATCGATTAATGGGATTTCGTGATCGTGATTGTTATTTTATAAGGTCCTATACATGACTATGAGATTTCCTAAGAACGAACAGGCAAGTTTTTCTCAATATGACTGACCAGAGTACATTTTGTTCACTGTTATACCTAGAGTTAAGTCCTAGTGAGCATTTGTTTCTATAAATTAAAAATATAAAACATTGTTCAGCATATGGGTTATTTTCATATTTTTGCTATGATGAATAGTACTTCAATGAATGTAAGTGTACGAACATCTTTTTAATCACTGTGCTTATGGTTTCTTGGATAGATACTAAGTAGGAAAATCACTGATGCTTATGGAAGCTCAAGTCTTCCTTTTTAGAGTCGAGCCTGTACTGTTTCCCAAAGATGTTGGACAACTCAACACTCTGACATAATGCAGTACTACTCATAAAAGCAACATGAAATCATAGGGCACTCTATTGCCTGTGTCTATTTGTTATTGTGGTGCCAAGCACATATGTCTCCCACCTGAATCTCCCCTTTTGAGATGTATTACTTTCACAGTTTCATATCTAATGCTGGGGTGTGTACTAGGGCTCCCTCTCTCCCTCTCCACTCTGCCACTCTGGAGAAGCTCATGTTTGTTTCATATCTAATGCTGGGGTGTGTACTGGGGCTCCCTCTCTCCCTCTCCACTCTGCCACTCTGGAGAAGCCCATGTTTTCTCTGAGCATGTTCTCTCTCTCTCTCTCCCTCTCTTTCTTTCTCTCTCTTTTTTCTTTCTCTCCCTCTCTTTTCTTTCTCTCCTCTCTCTTTTTCTCTCTCTTCCTTTCTTCAAAAATTCCAAATTAAACCTGTTTAACTTATAAAAAAAGCCCCATGAAATCATTCAAATCATGCACTTTGCTACTAGATGATAGAAGTAGAGGGTATGAAGCTGAGTGAAATCAGTTAGATACAGAAGGGCAGATGCGAATGACATCTCTCAAATGTGGAATACAAAGAAACACAGTAGACGAAAAACAATGGCTGAAAGCAGCAGACTCTGTATAGAATGAACAGAATGAAGTTGATGAAGGCTGGGAGGCAGAGGGTGGATGGGATGTGGGATAAGTGTGGGGGATAGATGGAAGCAGTCATTCTGGACAAGGGTGTGGTATTGGAACGTTGTATGCATTGAACCCTACTATGAACAGTATCGTGCCTCAAAATAAAAAGGCAAAAAAAATCTAGATTTAGGGTTCTCTACTGAATTAAGCTTGTATTAAAGAAACCTACCAAAGGAAGAACAGATCCAAATGCAATGTGTTCTCACAGGAAGCCTTCATGTACCTCTTCCTTTCTACTTAACTTCCTAGGTCCTTTCAACATGGGTTATGCCTCTGGTTTACCACATCTTACTTTAGAATTTGCAGCTATATGTATTGCAAATATACATGTATAAGCAGATAACATTTGGCTCCCCTTACATTTTTAATTTGTCTAACCTTAGAAGTGTAAAAAATACAAAGATGCATTTGTGGGAGGGGGTGATGTGATATGTGTTATGTTGCTCGAGGGCTCTTGGGGCAGTTCTCTCTCCCTCACATGTGTGCGCCACTCACATTCGGTGCTCTTGAGCCGCTGTGTATAGACCGGATCAGGATGGCTCCTCCTTGTGCTCTGCTTCTGTGTGTGCTGCTGTGCTATCTTCTGTCTGTCTCTCTATCTCTGTCTCTGTAGTCTCTCCTCTGGTCTCTTCCAACCTCTCTCTGTCTCTGCTCTGTGTCTTTTCTCTTGCTTCTGTGTCTTTTCTCTATGCTTATGTCTCTTCTTGCTTCTGTCTTATCTCTGCCACTTCTGTCTTGCCTCTATGTCTCCTCCTTGCTGTGTCTTCTTCTGTCTATGTCCTGCTGCCTCTTCTTCTGTCTCTGCTGTCTCTGTCCGTGCTGTCTCCCACAGTCTTAGTTTATATAGCAATCACATAGGGCGGTGGCACAAAGGTAGGCTGAAATTAACAAATCAACAAAGAAGGGTAAGGCCATTTCTCAAAGAGATTAACAAAATCTCATCTAAGGAGATTACTCCAGATTACTAGGAGATCTGCTCAAGGGTGGGATTCAAACAAGGGTGTGCTGCTTTCTTCCTTCATCAGCTAGTAATATGCTTAAATAGTTATGGTAAATTTACTCCTAATATTTCCAGCAATGTCATTCCATATGAGCACAGTAAGAGATACATCAGACTTAAAGTTTTGTTCTTCCTGAGGACATTCACTATATATTACAGACCACAGTTCTCAGGCCAGGTTAGTCTTCCTAATTCCAGCAGGGTCCTAGTCTTGTCTTTACTTTTGGATCATGACAGCATTTATCTATAACTATGTTCTCAACTTATAGTTGAGTATTGTGGCACTTTGGCCTGGCCCATTTCGATGCCAGGGTAGCTCACAGCTTACCCTGGGTCCATTCTGTCTCTTGTGGGGACCCTTGGGGATGCTAGGATCTAAGGGCAACTGAATTGAGAAAGCAGATGCCTGGGAGTAAATATTATTGGAGTCAATCAGCTCCCAAGTTACAAAGCATAATATTAACAGTCTTCCTGTGTCCATAAGAAAGGCCATTGCTCTGAGGTACACTAAGTTCCCTGCGGCAAGGCTAAAAGGACAAACCAGGTTTTTCTTGTGATCTAATTATTAGATCTAATATGATTTAAATATATATATATGATTACCATGCTATAGATGATTTATAATACTATTACTGTGTTACTGGAAGGGTTTAATGGAAATGTCTCACAACTTTCCAACACCATGCCTTCTACCTATAGCCACCTTCCGTCCACACCTACCACCAATATTCACTTCCCCACACCACTTTCCCTCCTCTTGTATTACTACCCCATCCCCATGCCTATAAGGTAAGTTTTATATACCATTTCATAGGTTCTGTTGCTTTTGGCCATTGGTTTGTTCTTACTATTCTCTTTATATTCTACCTCAGAGAGAGATCATCCTTTATGTAACTCTTTCTCTTTTTTCTCCAATTCCATCCAAGTGGCAGCAAATAGAAAACCTGTGTAATAATAGTCCTCTGGGTATATATCATAATTTCTTTATGCAGTTATTTATTCTAAGACACTGGATTGTTTCCATATTTTTACCACTGTGAAAAGTGTTATAATATATATAGGAGCTCATTTTTTTTCTGAATAGTTTTATAGGTTCTTGGAGTAGATACTAAGAAACAGAATTACTGGGCCATAGAAAATATGAATTCATAGTTTTATTGTTTTCCATAAACAGTTAAACCAGGAGACACATTATAGTGGGAAGACACTTTCATTGCACATGTCTGACATTTCACATTGTCCCCAACACCACCAGGGGTTACCCCAGAGCCAAGAGTATACCCTGAAAATAGCCAAGTGTAGCCAAGGAAAACAAAAGAGAACAATTAAAAAAGATAGTTGAACCAGTAAACATTTACACCAGTAGTAAATGAGGGTTTTCTTTTGTCCCTAGGCTTCAAATATTCATTTTTAATTCTTTTTGATGTGTGCTGATCTCAGTGGTACTATATGCATATTTTTAAGAGAAGAAAACTCTATCAATATACAGGAGTCTAAAATCGGAAAACTCGAGAAATTGCCAATATAGAATAAAAGTGGATACTGCATTCCCAGGAACTGAAATTCCTAAAGTACTTGCTAATTAAATGGTTAGTTGAAGTCAGTTCCCCAGTTTATCCTAACTATATTATGCTGTTCTTCATGATAAACATATGTAAGCATATTACACTTGAAATACAAAAAAATACTTTTAATTATTTTTATGTTCAAATATATTCCTTCCATCTTAAAGAGTGTAACATTTATAGTAGGGTGTTTGTTAATATCCATATACTTTCATATCACATAAGAATCAGTGCATACTAACAATGATCTATTAACAGACTTTTTTCAATTCTGACTGACAAGAGAGGTAAAATGTATTTCAATTTCAATTCGCTTATAAATGGAAGGACATGGAGGGTATCGTGCTGAGAGAAATGAGTTAGAAGGGGAACAGACATAGAATGATTGAAATATTTTATGGGATATAAAAAAATAAGACACTAATACCCAAGGACAACAGAAAAAGGGGGCTTGAGTGCTGAGGGAGAAGGTAGCTGGAATGGAGAAGGGACCACTATGACAAAGATAGTTGGAAATGATCACTCTGGGTAAGAACTGCAGGCGGAAAATAGATAAAGGAATAAACATGATAGCATCTCAGTATCTGTGTTGCAAACCATAATGTCCAAGAAGCGGGGTAGGGGGCGGAGAGAGGGAGAGAGATAGAGAGAGATAGAGAGAGACAGAGACAGAGAGAAAGTGCCATACAGGCTAGCTGAAGGGTGGCTGGAGAGAAGCTGGGAAAACTGGTGGAGGGCAGATGTTGAAACATCATATAATTGAATGAGGACCTTTAACAGATTGTAATGCTGTGTTTCAGTGACTCAATTAAAAAAATTACTTAAATTTCTGGCATGTTGGCTGAAAATTCATCATAGAGGTAGACTTTTATTCATGGTAAAATACACTTTATCTGTGAAAAAAATAATTAGACTGGGATTTGTGATTGTATGTGACCTCCTAAAATTCTAATTGTGAGGTATTTCAAAAGACTTTTACTCACTTTGATTAATTCAGTATTATTTTCATAGTATATCAAAATGTTTTATGAATAATATGAATATACATTTATATATTACATTATAAATATAAATAAAGATACATTTATTATATATACATGTATATGTATATATATAAGATCATTATCATGGGTGGTATTTTATAAGGTAACTGCTTCAAAGAGTTTCATCCTCAAAGGTGTGTCCTTCCAATGAGAGCATAAAGTTTGTCAGTGCACTGGGATTTACCAGGAAAAAACCTCATAAAAACTGCAGGGAAATAAAGTGACTTTTAGACATGGCACAGGACAAAAATGTTCTTCCTAGACACAACTTCAGAAAATAAATGACAATGCTTCAACCTATGTTATGGAAAAGCAAAACTGAAGAAAAATTATAGGATGTATTCAGGCAGCATGTGAAAACTACACACCTGAGAATTCTATTTTATTTAAAGTACAAATTACTGCAGTTTCTACTACTGAACACTTCACCACAAGAGAGGGAAAAAACTTGAAAAACAATGGAAATGGCAAACACTTTTATTTCTGTTTTTGTTTTATTTACTTATTTTTTTTCTATCTCCAACTATGGATGAATATCTACTACTTTACTTTAGGTCACATTTTCAGCTGATATAATTAGCATGGCCAATTTACTCCTGAAAGCCTAAATTTTAATTGTGATTTTCAAATTAAAAATTTTATGTATTTTTTAGGAAGATCATTAACCTAGATATAATACTGGTCCATGTGCCTATTAGAAATCACTCTGGAAGTCTAACTTAAATGAAAGTCACAAAAATGGTTATTATTGTGTGTTTG
Source organism: Sorex araneus (assembly GCF_027595985.1). Taxonomy (NCBI): domain Eukaryota; kingdom Metazoa; phylum Chordata; class Mammalia; order Eulipotyphla; family Soricidae; genus Sorex; species Sorex araneus. Next base: position 115,639,633 of record NC_073303.1, on the reverse strand, counting down.
GAGATCAATGACCTGGCTATATACTTAGAGGATCTAATTCTGTTGGTCACAGAGAAAAGAAATGTAAATTATTCATGTATTCTTTATTAACTAATTCAAATGTTGTGCAAAACTGAATCCACTTAGCATGAGGAAAATTTAAATACTATTATTTGAACACTAGATATTTTTACAGTATGAAGACATTTTTTGTCATATAATGATTTATGGAATGGAGAGCTTCCAAATACACAATGACATTTTACTTCAAGTGTAATTTATGAGAGCTAATGTCACTTTTGCAAACCCTCTGAGTTTGATAGCCTATAAATTTAGGTAACAATCAGTATGTGTTTTCTCACATTTTTATCAGCACTCAAAAAAAAACCCTTTATGGATCCTAATGGAAGGTAACTATATGTTCATAATGTATATATTATAAACAAGTATTAAGTTTCTTTAAACTTAGAAGTGCCACTAGACAAAGGTTTGAAATCTGTAGTTGTTGGAGCAGTCAATCATCTGAGTACAAATTTCTTCTAAAATTCATATATCATTCAGGGAAACAATTCCATAAAATTGCTCACAAAAAGAAACTTTAAATAATCTGCTTCATAGTGACAAATGGAATTCACAGACAATGTAGCAAAATAAGTTTTTTTTCTTTTTGTTTTCTTTTTTGGAGTCACACCCAGCAAAGCACAGGGGTTACTCCTGGCTCATGCACTCAGGAATTACTCCTGGCAGTGCTTGGGGGATCATATGGGATGCTGAGAATCGAACCCAGGTCGGCCGCATGCAAGGCAAACGTCATACTTGCTGTACTATCTCTCCAGCCCCCAGAATAGTAGTGTTTTTTTTTTTAACCAAGCAAATTTGCAACATATTTTAGAAAGAAAAAATATTAAATTGCCACCATTTTGTTCAATGCTCAAGACATACTGAGTTTTCTTTTGGGTTTTGTGTTTTTTGGGTGTGTGTTTTTTTTTCAGTTCTTTCACACATTCTTCAAGAAACTTAACTTGTTCTTTAGCTTGAGTTATTCTACAAAGTTTCTGCTACTTTCCCTCACATGTCATTTCATAGGTCAAGTTTTCTTTGAATCCATGTCATACTGCATCTCATCATTCCCCGGACCCTAATAGATCAATCTGTTTTGTCATTGCCTGACCCTAATAGATCAATCTGTTTTGTCATTGCCCCCTCTCTGATATTATAAAAAATAAAACAACTGTCAAATTATCATAGTATTTTTTTATACCAACTTCCCATTTCAACTCCCAGAATTCAGGGACTGTGACTGCCCTGATCTTCTAAAAATACCTGTATCGAAGATAATTTTAGTAACTATTGTTAATCCATCACTGTATCACTGTTATCACTATCATTCTGTTGTTCATCGATTTAATTGAGTGGGCACCAGTAATGTCTCCATTCGTTCCAGTCCTGAGATTTTAGCAGCTTCTCCTTACTCATCTTTCCCAATGACGGAGGCTTCTTTCAGGGCCAGGGTAATGAGACCTGTTATTGTTGATGTATTTGGCATATCGAATACACCATGGGGAGCTTGCCAGGCTCTGCCAGAGCTTGCCAGGCTTTGCCATTATTAATCTATAGAGTGAGTAAATTAATGAGGACATTTATAAATCAAAAGGAAACTGGGGGGGCTGGAGCGATAGCATAGCGGGTAGGGCATTTGCCTTGCACGCGGCCGACCCGGGTTCGAATCCCAGCATCCCATATGGTCCCCTGAGCACCGCTAGGAGTAATTCCTGAGTGCAGAGCCAGGAGTAACCCCTGTGCATCGCCGGGTGTGACCCAAAAAAAAAAAAAAAAGCAAAAAGGAAACTGGGATTGGAGGCATTCTAATATCATCCATAAATATAAGTAAAATTGTTCAAATGGACATACCAATAAATAATTGTAGATAAGCAAAGATCCTACATTATTTGACTTTAGGAGGAGGTTAAGGAGATACTCTTGGCTATGCACTCAGGGGTCATTTTTTATAGTTGTTAGGACATGGGTGGGTCACGTATTTATATCTTCACTACCTCAAAACTTTGCCTTTTGAAGATGGACTCAATATGATATGGCATACTTAAATACCAGTTAACTATTTAAATATATGTAAATGAGTTGACTCATATTTTATGATGAAAGATTTCAAATGCACTTTGAAATAAAGACTATAGAACAAGATATAGACTATTATTATAATTTTAGTGTGCATGTATATACACAAACATATGTCCATGTATCTACCTATACATATATTCCATCTTTTTCAATAAATAATAAATTGTTGAATTTATATTTATGCACATATTCATTCATATTTCAATAATTAATATTTCAATAGTCTTGAGAAGTTATTATTGTGGAATTTGCCTTGAGCCAGACAGAATCTATCTGTCACATTTTTGATGAAAACTGTCACATTTTTGATGAAAACTGAGTCAATGACAGTTTGGTGCCTTTGTAAAAGTAGGTAGTAACAGGTGAAAGCATTCTTGACAGCAGACATCCAATGCAACAGCACTCTTCACCAAATCACGAAATCACGTTAATCATTGATTTCTCGAGCAGACTCAGTAACCTCTCCATTCATCCTTTCCCTGAGATCTTAGAAGTCTCTCTCAACTCAGCCCTCCCAATGATGTCACATTGGAGGCTCTTTCAGGGGTCAGGGGAATGGGATCCAGCTTATTACTGGGTTTTGCATATGAATACACCATGGGAAGCTTGCAAGGCTGTCCCATGTGGGCAGGAAACTCTCAGAAGCTTGCCAGTTTCTCCCAGAGGGAGAAGTAGGTTATAAGATATTGCTTCTGGGAGCTTGCTATTAAGTCTCTGGACATTGGCCGTTGATGGGATTACACACTCCTGGGTTCCTCTGCCGGTACCTTCATGCGTGAGGCCCGTCTGTCGAACGTGTGGAGAGGGACCTCGAGCATGGCCGCCGGGAGCTCTGCTCAGGGTGGGGAGGGAAGCTGGAGCCCATCCCCTCCAAGGGGCCCCCGGGGGAAGACAGCCAGGCGTTCAGGCAAGAGACTCTCTGCAACACTCTTAGGAGACTGTATACACCAATCATGGGCAAGCAGATGCACTCAGGAATCAGTCCAGAGTTTCCACGCAAATGCCTTAAATTTAGATCATATTCCTGCCTGTTCACTTAAAACTTCCCTTAATGTGACCTCAATGAAATCTACCCTGAAATTGCTCCTTGAACATTGAGCTGAATCATGATTTTTATTCATGAATAAATGCCTTCCTGATTATCAGCCTCAAAATTTTACTCAGGTCAACATTGTGAGCTAAGAAGTGTTGTGTGTAGAGACTTTAAAGTGGCAGACTGATAACAAAATCCATGGATTTTTGTATTCGACGTTCCAAGTAAAAATAAAGCATTGCTCATAAGTGAATAAGAAGCAGTTTGGAACAAAGGACACCAGCATTTTAAAAATGCTTAATGCAATGAGAAAAAAACAAAGGGCTTTTATACTTACTGTTTTGTATATTTTTGTATAAAAATTTCCATTTGTTAATATCTAGCAATGATTTCTTATATATTAAAAAATAAACTTGCAAATTTTAGCTAACACATACAATATTTCAAGTTTTATAAATTCAAGAACTTTAAAGTACTTACTTTAGAGCATGGTAGAGTTTAATACAAAATTGAGCAAAGGTTACATATATTTTCTATATACCCTGTTAGCAGCTAAATATATTCTTTACCATTACTAATAATGAGTTACAAAGCAGTACATTTGTTACAATTGGTGTATCTATATTGACATAGCATTATGAGCAAAGAGCATAGTTTATAGTAGAGTTCACTTTTGATGGTATGCTTTCTATATAAATATGTAGAGTCATTGATGTACCATTATATTATTTTAACTCACCCCAAATCCTCTATGTTCTATCATCTAATTGCTCCCCATGCCTTTGGAACCCACTATTTTTTTAATGTTTCCATTTTTTTTCTTTTATAGGGTGTCAAATAGATGAAAATCTTGCTGAAAATCTTTCAAATAGTTGAAAATAATCCTTATAAGCAAGCTGACTCCCCCTTTAGTACGTATGCATTCAAATTTCTTACATGTTTTTTAAAATCTTCAAAATAATCATGTCATGGCTTAGGAATTATGACCTCATTTAGTATTGAAAGATTTTCCAATGTGTAAACAAGTAAACATATTCTATTCTATTTAACTCAAGGGCCTTGATACATAAAATGTAAAAGGCATTCTTAGCTTCTAGTAAATTTCTCAATCCCCACAAAGACTTGAAATATTCAGATCCTGCAGTCTTCTCAAATAACTAAAGCTAGATCAGTTATTTGAGTAAAATGTGACAGATGTTCATTATTATTGTTTGCCAAGTAGCACTGTAGCACTGTCACACTGTTGTCCTGTTGTTCATCGGTTTGCCAAGTAACTCCTCAAATTTGCTCAGATGTAAAAAGTCATTTTGGTATCACAGAATTGATTGCTAATTAATGAACTTTAAATATCCTTAAGAATTTTTAAACAGCAAAGGGTAAAATCCACTTACTGCATAATCTAAATGTTGTTATTTAGCAGAAGTTAGAAAGATGTATTTTATTATTTACGCATAGTGAAGATATATTAGGATCGGGGACAGTGAGATAGGACAGGAGGTAGGAGTGGCCTTGTACATAGCCAATTGAACTTTCATCCCAGCACCACATAAAGTCAGTCCCCTAAGCTTCACCAGAAGTGATCCTGTCCGCAGAAGTAGGGGCATACCCTAAACACAGCCAGGTGTGACCCTAACTAAAAATAAAATGAATAAGCATTACAAATAAAATAAAAGGCAATATTTTTTCCCAAGTGTTACGAATTTAAATGTGAGGAAGAAATAAGTACTTACTAAGAGTGAATAAAAACATAGATTTTACTAGTTCGGAAGAAGACAACTGCTATAGAAACCCATTAAGTAAATGCGCCTGTTCATGGAAAATGAACATGTGAAAAACAACACTAAAGTAATTTGTGGGAGTGTTTTTTAAAAATGGAATATATATTGTATATTGATTATTCCTGTAATAAGATATAATGTATTGATGATAATGTACTGACATATAGTGTATTGATTATTACCATACCCAGCATAAATAATGTTAAATTTTCTAGGATTGTCACTGTTTACATTAAATTTTAAGTTTAATAAGAATTATTTATTTTTAATAAAAGCTGTAAGATGAGTAAACTCTACATGATATTAAAGATATATTGAAAGTTTATAAAGAGGGATAGATTTAAGTTTATTTATACACAATGGTTTGCAAAGTTGACAACAGAGTTTCAATTTTTCCAACTCTAATCCACCACTAGTGACCCCACCCTTCAACCTATCTCCTTGATAGAGGCATTTTTCAGTATAATTGCTGTAGTTTGGGTCCCATGAATACAGTTGTATTGATACTAGTGGTTTAGTTGTATACAAGTACTTTGCCTTAACACCACAATCAAAGGTAGTGCCCCTGGCACTTGTCCAAATGTTACTCTCACACTATCTTCTCTTGCTTCTACCCTTCAGTTTGCCTCAGAAAGGATTCATTTTTGAGATGATACATTTCTAAGGCTGAAAATTATAATTTAGGTCATGAGAGACCAGAGAAACTCATTAGCTTGTCTGGCTCTGCACTGACCATATAGTTACAAGACAGCAGGTGACAACTTTTGTGAAGATGTGGACAGGAGATGAAGAAGAATGGATTTGTAGGAGAGTGAAGAATATTTCTGCATGTCAGTGGTGCGAAACAACTGAGTCACTGAGGAATCACATCTTTAATGAGATAGGGGCCCACCTGAATATTGTCCCTTGGTAATGTCACAAGTATAGGGGAGAGAAATTATGTCAGAGACTCTGCTATGTCTTTCTAGTGGCCAACTAATGAAATATAACACCATGCTCACATTTAGGCAGAAACAGTTACAAGAATATGGTTAATCATCTGAGGTTAAATGTTAATCTCAGGTTGAACATTGGCAGGTGAATTGGAGATCAGAAATTGATTAGTGCTGTCAGTAGTAATTCCCACTGATGAATTCCTCTGTCAAATATCATTAAATTGTATTTAATGATATGTTTGAAAATTATATTTATAGCACAGTGGGTAGGGTGTTTGCCTTGCATGCAGCCAACACGGGTACAATTCTCATCCCTCTTGGAGAGCCCAGCAAGATTCTAAGAGTATCCTGCCCACATGGCAAAGCCTGGCAAGCTATCCGTGGCATATTCAATATGCCAAAAAACAGTAAAATCTCACAATGGAGACATTACTGGTGGCCGCTTGAGTAAATCAATGAACAGCGGGATGACAGTGCTACAGACAGTGCTTTGAAAATATAATTTAATTCTATTTAATAAAATAATTAAAAATTATAATTTTCAGCCTTAGAATTGTATTAGAAATTGATAATTGGAAAAATACTAGAAAAACTTTGCCTTGAGAAGGATAACTTAAAATATAGAGGTAAAATTTATCCTTAGAGACAAGAAAGACCGCAAGTTCTTGTCCTAATACCATAACAACAAAATAGTTCAATGTTATATTTGACTTTAAAAGAATCTCCAATCGTAGTAGGGTACATGTTTAGATAATATATCCCAGTTACGAAGCAGGAGTAAAAGGAATCATTTACTCATTGTCTTGATTTCTTCGTATTTGCAGTTTGCAGATGTCTCAGGAAAACTCAATCTCATAACATAACATAACATTGGTTCCATGTCCTAACTGGTTCTTTCTGTTTTCTATCTCAGGGTTCTGTAAATAGATGCATACTTGATTAATGGTCTTTATGGACACCAATCAATTTTAATCTAATAAAAATTTAAAATCATATTTCTATAAATGAATTAAAAATTTCAATGATTAACAAAATTAACATACCTAAAGGTATTTTTAAATCATTTTCTCAGAACACAGAGTTCATCACAAATTCTTGGGTATGGGAATTTAAGTGTCTGGTAAAATCTGAGGTGCAAGCCATTTGTTTGAAGTGTCAAGATGACTCATGCTATAATCAGTCATAAAACACCCTTTCCATGCATTTTTTCCATCTTTGATCATTAGCACCTTGTCTAAAATTAAGAGTGAATTGAATATTATTAGCAAAATATTATTGAATGTAGTTTTATTCCATGTAATGACTTTTGTCAATGTAATATATATAAAAGTCTTGTACTAGACAAATATAATAAAAGCCAAAGAATATTTATCTGGTTAAAAATACAAAAAGTACAATGACATTATAAATATTGTGCAGTTAATAAAGTTATGGGTTGATAAGAACTTGTATAAAAATGTTATTTTAAGGATTAGCATCGGGGAATAATAATGGGATTTTAAATTTTCATGAAGAATCAAGTATTTACCAAAATTTCAATGAGTTTTAATGATATTTAATAGAGGAATTCATCAGTGAGAATAACTACTGACTTAGCACTGATTCTCAATAAAGACATTACAAATTATTGATTTGATAAATAGCTATAAAGTACCTATTGCACAGTAGGCAATATTACAGGAATTGGAAGTTTACTAATAAATAAGTTACTGTAAATCTGTGTACCAGTGGGTCTTATACATTCCCGATGAAAGGCAGGTAGGGAAGATACAGAAATGAAGGAACCAAAGAAAAATTATTAGTAATAATGCTTTAAGTGTGCTATCAGCTTTGGAGTCAAATGGCACCATTCAAAATAGAGATAGGCCATATTTAAGATAAGAGTCAAAGATACAACAATAACTGTCAAAAGTCTATATTCATCTATAGAGAAATAGATGAATTAATAATTGTATCTGGTTACTGATTATGTGTATGCAGGTATTTAGTCACCAGTATATCAAATGTCTGGTTGATGAAATTCATCTTCCACAGGAGAGGTGACAATCAAAGGGGAAAATTCAATATGAAAGAAACGTCTAGAAAAAAGTATCTTGTCTCAACCATCCTTATCCTTTACTAACAAGGCCTTTATGGATAGAGAGGACTAGAAGCTGCTCTCCGCTAGAGGAATGCTTTTTGTTCTATTAACATATTTAGCTCTAAGAAATCTTGAAAGCTATGTAGATTGGCAGTGGGAATATGCTGTACCTATTGCCTGTAGGACCAACTATATCTCATTAAAAGACTGAGTACTTGAGGCCAGAACAAGAGTACAGCAGGCATGACACTTGCTCTGTCCAGAGTTGACCTAGGGTTCCATCTCTGGTCAACCTGGGTTTAATCCTCAACTCCTCGTATGTTCCCCTGAAAGGAATTATCTTTAAGAGTAGAGTAAGGAGTAAAGTCTGAACATCTCTGGGTGTGTGCCCCCTCAAAAAAATAACTGAAGTCTACTAGACATTGTCTAAGAGTTACTATCTTAAGAATTGGAAACATAACTCTGGAATTTTTTAATTAATTAAATACTTTTAATGCATCACCGTGAGGTATTGTTACAGACTTACAAACTTCTGTGCTTAAGTTTCAGTCATACAATGATCTAGTACTCATCCTTCCAACAGTGCTCATTCTCCACCACCAATGTTCCCAGTATCCCTCCCACCACACCCACCGCATCCCTCCCCTTCTCCCTCCCCGCCCCGCCTTCTGTAGCAGGCACATTCCCTTTTGCTCTCTCTTTTGGGTGTTGTGCTTTGCAATATAGGTATTAAGTGGCCATCATGTTCGGTCTATAGTCTACTTTCATCACATATCTTCAATCCCGAGTGAACTCTCCAAGTATCCTTTACTTGGTGGTCCTTTCTCTATCTGAGCTGCCTTTGCCCCCCAGCATGTGAGGCCGGCTTTCAAGCCATGGAGCTATCCTCCTGGTCCTTATCTATACTACCTTTAGGTGTTAGCTTCTCATTCTGTTATTTTATATTCCATAAATGAGTGCAATCCTTCTATGTCTGTCCCTCTCTTTCTGATGCATTTCACTTAACATGATACTCTTGATGATCCACTTATATGAAAATTTCATGACTTCATCTTTTCTAAGAGCTGCATAGCATCCCGTTATGTAGATATACCAAAGTTTCTTTAACCAGTCATCTGTTCTGGGACACTCAGGTTTTTTCCAGATTCTGGCTATTGTAAACAGCCCTACAATGAACATATAAGGAATTATTGGATAAAGCACTAGATTGATAACGAGATTTTGAAAACTTAACAAACAAATGTAAATGGAACTGACAGACACCGAACATAGTAAGGAAGAATTAACATTGATTTTTTTTTTAACTTTGTCGCTTTTGAAATAGTTAAAAATCATTGGTAGTATTTACAGGAATATTTTAGTTAGAAGACAGTGATGAAACACTATAGAGCTAAAAATATAATTTGTTGTAAGACAAGAGATACCCAGAATTAATAAGAATTTAATGATTTTTTCCATTGTTGTAATCTAAGTAAAACTAATATATAGAAAAGACTTTTGTTCATAATAATAGATGTTACAGCAAGGATGTTGACTGAGATGGTGCAGGACATGAGAGCTGATTTAAAACTGTTCATGAATAGATAAGGAAAGATGTTCATCTTTCTACAGTGAGAGTTGGATTTGTCTATCAGTAAGGAAAAATCAATCCATCATAACAAGTATGAAGGACACTAAAGACAAGTTAGAATAAACTGTTACAAAGACGGTACTTCTTTTGCCATGGCTTCAGCTATTTCAGATGTAAAAAAAATGAGATCATTAAAAGAGAGCTTTATTACGTATTCCTGGAAAGAAGAAAAGGAATTAAATAGTTGTGAAAAATTGGGAGTGGAAATTTTCTACAGAAACTTGGTAGGTATATCATTAACTGAGGCGTCCTTGTTGATGCAGGCAAGAAGCTCAGCATAAGTTTTTCTGAGAAAGTGGCATTTAACTAAAGTACTAAATGAAAAGAAGTCAGCCACGCAAATATCAAAAGAAACATTATTTCAGGAAGAAAGAATAACAAATAAAGAATCTCAAGAGAAGCTTCTGTTTAAGGACCTGAATTAAATACAGTACTATTTGTGCATGGTGTAAGAATGAGGAAACAATAGAGGTAGTCAGATAATAAGGTAAGAGCCAGATCCTGTCAAACTCCATAAAAGTTATTAAGAGGAAGATATTTCTAATAATTACCTATTAAATATCATTTCTGGTTCTTTTTTAGCTTTTAATTTATTTAATCAGTTCCTAAAAATCGGGAAAAATAATAAGAGAGTGCCATAAGATTCAAAATGTCACTTTAAGCAAGAAAAAAGTGGCTAAAGGTGGGATTAAAACGGGCCTTATGTGTCTTAACTCAATATAACTGCTGAACCAGTGTAGCTCTACTTTGTTCTGATTATGGTTCCCATTCGACCTTATTTTCTATTGTTCCCACTCTGGCCACAAAATACTGCTCTAGATTATCTAAAAGCAATGGAATAATTAATTCAAAAACCTTAATGGAGAGTTTGGCACTGTTACTACATTCTGTATTAATTAAATCACAGTCAAGTGTAAGTTAGTGATGGTACACAGTGGCATCAACATGTTGATTATGATATCTGTTTCCCTATACCCATTTGCCACCTCCCTTACCATGTTTTGTAAGTTAAACACATAAAAAACGTGGATAATAGTACCTCACAAAGAAATGTTCCTGTCAATGTGGTGTGATGTGACCAAAAATAAACCATATAAGAATCATTGTCAGGGGAAATATTGAGAGATTAGTTATAAGTGGTCCAATGTTTTAGTGTAGTTAACATCACAAAATGAGAAAAAAGATCTTAATGAAGTGATGAACCCTGAACGTACACTAATGCTTGACATCTTCTATTCAGTAGGAGAACATAGCAGCAAATATAATAGTATGACACCCACAAAACTTTAGTCATTTCTTTTAAATCTTTCTTCTATACTAAATTATGGAGGTGGTAGAAATAACAGTATTGAATGAAGGGTGTTAACGCAAAGAAAAAAGAGGAGAAAAAAATGCATGTCTCTGATCCTTGCTATCATTTAAGAAAGTGTATGACTAGAATTATGTAAGTTAAAATCCTTTAAATGTATGAAAAATCATTTTGATTTTTTTATCAACCCAGTATTTTTAGTACCATAAAAGAAGATTGATAATCAATTAATACATGAATACAAGTTGAAAATGCTTGAAATAAGCTTAAGAAAACAACCAAAAAAGGTTCAATACAAATTATGAAAATGTGATTTTTTTTTAAGACAAAAGATATTTTCTCTCTCTTCATACTGGGTTAACTCAATAAAATTGTTCAAATGGGAGTGAAGATGGGAAACTTTTGAAGGGTTTAGTCAATGAATAATAATTTCTTATAGAGCGAAAAGATCACTTCACTGGCTATGTGGTAAGGAGTTTGGAGAGGAAAAGTAGGAAGCAAGTTAACTTTATTATGAGGCTTTCACAATTATCTACAATTATCTAAAAAAATATGATGGTAAGTTTGGACAAAGTTGTCATTATGGAGATGAATAGAAAGACTATTCTGCTACATATTTTAAGGTATGTTCAATGGGACTAGAAAATAAGAATGCAAGGAGAAAAATAAATGAAAAGTAGCACTGTTGTCCCTTGTTAATCTATTTGTTCTAGCAGGCACCAGTAACATCTTCATGTGAGACTTGTTGTTACTGTTTTTGGCATATCGAATATGCCATGGGTAGCTTGCCAGGCTCTCCAAGAGGGACAGAGAAATCGAACCTGGTTTGGCCACATGCAAGGCAAACGCCATACCCGCTGTGCTATCGCTCCAGTAATGGTTCTATAATTTGGATTAAAACAATTTACCACTAAAATACTAGAATTTAGAGGCAAGGAGAGAATAGTGTGGCTTTGAGGAGATAAATCCTTAACTCATTAAATTTGACAACACTTAAGGAATAAATTTGAGATTACACATAGTATTCCATACAGAGATATGGAGGTATGATGTCTGGAATCAATAGCAAAATGCGGGAATAGTAGAGGTGAGAGAGGGATGGTAATATAGATTTTGTCAAGTCTTTAAAATCTTGAATTTAAAATGTTATAAGAAGAGTGAATTCAGGGGGAATGTGTGACAAATCAGAGAAAAACGAACTTGCATTTGGAGTTCTAGCAGAAGAAAGTAAGGAGAGGAAACTAGAGAAGGCAAAATGATTAATGGAGGCAAAGGTGAAACAAGAGAGTATAGTATCTCAATGCTATGAGAAAAAAGTTTTAAAATCATGTGGACATCAATCTCAATAGCTGCTATGAAGATAGTAAAACATAAAACAGAGGCTTACCGGTTTATTTGGTAAAGAGTTACTAATTAATAACCCTGGCAGTTGTTCTCAGAGAATTGTTTGGGGAAAAATACATCCAGGATTTAGAGAGTTTAAGAGAGAATATAAACAAATACACACATTAACCCCAAATTATTCCACCAACAAGTAAATAGATAACAAAAAGCACAGAAGCAGAAAGAAATCCAAGAATCCAAGTTCCAACCAAGTCATTTTTTAAAAAACAAAAGCAAAAGCAAAAAAAATAAAAAAAAACCTAAAACAGATTAAATACTCAGAAACGTTTTTGAGCATTGATGAAAAGCTTAATCGAAATGGGTGATTCAACAGTGAAGGGCATAAACTGCAAGTAGAGTGATCACGAATCACGAATCACGAAATCTCGTTGATTGTCGATTTCTCTAGCGGGCTCAGTAACCTCTCCATTTGTCCTATCCCTGAGATTTTAGAAGTCTCTCGCCACTCGGCTTCCTGATGATGCCGCAGTGGAGGCTCTTTCAGGGTCAGGGGAATGAGATCCAGCTTGTTACTGGCTTTAGCATATGAATACACCATGGGAAGCTTGTGAGGCTGTCCCATGTGGGCAGGAAACTCTCTGAAGCTTGCCAGTTTCTCCCAAAGGGAGAAGTAGGTTATAAGATATTGCTTCTGGGAGCTTGCTTTTAAGTCTCTGGATGTTGGCCGTTGATGGAATTACACACACCTGGGTTCATCTGCTGGTACCTTCATGCGTGAGACCTGTCCCAACATGAGAAGAGGGGCCTTGAGCATGGCTGCAGCTAGGTTCCGGTGGTCTTCGGCCGCCGGGAGCTCTGCTTGAGGCGAGGAAGGAAGCTGGAGCCCCGGGGAAGACAGCCAGGTATCAGGAAAGTAGAATGATATTACTAAAAATTGAAGACGATGAAAGACCACACAAATTTTGAGGTCACAACCTTAATATAGCAGATAGTTATAAGAACTCTGGAAAGTAGAAAATTTTTATTATAACAAGATTAGATTATCTTGTTATCTACCTATCAGATAGATTTTATTTATCTTCCCATTTTAGACAATGATTTGAGACAATGATTTTTTTTTTATAATTTTGATTTTGCGAAACTGTTGCTTAATGATATTATATTTCCTTTACCAAATCAACTGATCAAGTGATTATAGGGGCATCATTCTCCTGTGTGAGCTATACTCAATCACACCTGTTCCTTTCACTTTCCTTGAGTTACCAGGAAAAGGAAAATAACCTAAATTCAGGTTGCAACTTAAATAAAAAATTATAATCACTCATAATATTTGTATTTTTAGTCTGCCCTGGAAGTGAGTAGTAAAATTGATAACAGAAATTTACTTGGTTATCTTCTGGAATTACAGATGTCACCTTACTCCAAATAAGCAGCTGCTTTACATACCGAAATATGTCTGACTTTTATTTTACTGGTGTTTGAGATGGATTAAAATGAGAGTTTTAATTTATGAAAGTTAGCTTTACAAGACCCCTGGTTGATGCCATCAAGAAGTTAGAGATGGGAAGTTGGGTATACCTGAAAAGAGAGTCAGAAGTCATTGGGGTAGGCATTGCAGGTATACTTTATTTCCAGTACTATCTTTTGAAAGATCAACAACATGGAAGATGGGTCCTCAGACAGTTACACTGAGTACTTTACAATTAGAGTAATGGCTTTTCACAAGGACTGTTTCCTAGCTGAACAGCACCAAGAGAAGCTAATTGAGTGTATTGATTTGATTACAGTAACTCAGAAGATGACTTATCCCTCAGTCACCTATAATTACACCTTATAACCTCCCTTTCAAGTCAAGCTCTATTCCTCTATTACTTTTATCTTCTTTAGGTAGTAATAAAGTGTGTCATATTTGATAAAGTAAGTTTATTTACTTGTCCTTCTAAACAGAATTTAAATATCTAAGCTGCTAACTTAGCGTGTGCATGTATGCACATATTCAGGGGCAGATTTCTGCATTTTTATTTTATAACTCCACTGTATAGAAACCAAAGTGAACATTATGAAAATATGCATCCTCATTGGATTTTCTACTCTAAAAGGTCATAGTTTGGCACAGAAAATAAGTATGTTTATACCTTAAAAAACAAAAAGCTTTGGGATCTACATAATTGTATAACTACAAAATATAATTGGACATCTCCTGATATAATAAATACATTTTCTGATTTACATTGTAATCAGTTAATCAATCAAAAGTTTATAACTTTCTAATTATACTCTGAACCAGGAAATTTAAGCTTTTTAAATAGATTTAAAAATAAATATATTTTTCTCAGATATGATATTCGATATGCCAGATACAATAACAATATCTCACAATGGAGACATTAATGGTGCCCGCTCGAGCAAATCAATGAGCAATGGGACAACAGTGACAGTGACATTCATTACTTAGGAAAACTCAAACATGCCAGGATCATAACTAATTGGTTTTATAATACTGCATGTGTCTTATGTACTGTTTAAGATGTCTGATATATTTTCCATCTTCATAAATGTCAAATACAGTACTATATTAGGTCTCATTCCCTTGACCCTGAAAGAAGCTTCCAATCATTGGGAAAGACGAGTAAGAAGAGGCTGCTAAAATCTCAGGGCTGGGACAAATGGAGACGTTACTGGTGCCCGATCAAGCAAATCAATGAACAACGGGATGACAGTGGTACAGTGATTGATGCCATTAAGTGTAAGGTAAACATCATAGTTTATTGATCTCTTCCTCCTTGTTTCCGATATCCCTCTCATTGGCTCATTGCTAGACTCTGCCTTTAAACTTTCTTTTCAACTGATAAGGTGACTCCAAATATATTGCTCACAGCTTCCAAATTATCCTATATTCATTGAGTTCTCAAGGTTTCTAATAACTTCTATTACAAATCTCATGTTCCTACTCACTTCTGTTACTGATCATAGAGATCAAAAAGATGATGAGTTATAGACATAACTACATCAGTTATCTATTGCTGTTGTACAAAAAAATGGTGAAAATTAATTCACTTACCCCCCCAACATTTACTGCATTGCTGGATTTATTATAGGTTGGATGACTTTTATAAATCATACAGAATAATCTGTTTTATTATCTTCTCATTTTCCTGAACAAAGTAGAATCTTGGACTCATCATCAGACCTCTCCTCTATTTCAGTCAATAGTATAAGCCTCTCAGATACCTTTCCCTCTGACACTTTGTTTCTGCCTTCCATCCATATAAAGATCCTTATAACTATATAATGAAACCATCTAGCTAATTCAAGATAAATTTCCTCATTTCATTAACCTTAGTTTGGTTTTATTTTTACATTTGACATTCTTTTGTCCATATTTTCTGATTGAACATACTCAGAAAATATGTTTGTTCATACATATTTTCTGAGTATGAGGGAACATACTCAGACTTCTGAAAGATTAGGGACAATTTTAGGAAAGCATTTTTCTATCTATCTTCAAATGTGTAGTGGTAATTTGTCTCTGACGCCTACCTCCACCTTGGTGATATCAATTAAAAACCTCAGACAATAGAACATACCTCTTTTCTGCTTATTGAATAATTAAAGTTATGAGTCAAAAGCTGTTGGTCAAAATACAGTCTTACTTTTAGTGTAGTTTTTGCAGTTAGTAGGATCTCCAAATATATTGATTTCAACCTCTAGGAAGGAAGTTAGGAAAATTGGGTTATTAAAACAATATATTAAAGTGGTGTCTTCTGGCAGAGCTGCTTCTGTACATTGAACTGGATTGAGTCATCAAGGGAACCCTGGAGGGGGACAGGTGAGCCCACCACCCACCCAAACAGAGACCAGCAGCCCTAAACCTCCATACTCCAATTGCTCCCATGCCCATGGCTGGACTTCATAGGCTCAGCACAGCCTCAGCCAGAAATGAATAATTTGAAAAAACTCAAGTATGTAGGTTTTGTGATGGAAATATCTGGTGTCTCAGGAGTAGGGGGTGGGGTATGTTCCGCCACCTCCATCTCCCAGTTCTTCCAGAAGTCTGGCAGTCACACCCATTAAGTGCCCTTGGCACCAAATAAGCTCATCAACCGACCATGATCTAGAGACTCATATATAAGTCTCAAAAAAGACCAATAATCTGCAGAGATGCTTTCAAACTCCATGCTGGACCTAGTTATTCTGGGCATCCAATGTCAAAATCCAGTTAAAATTTAATTGCAGCTGTATTACCCAATTCAAAAAATTTAAATTCCTGGAGCACACATCTTCACGACATCTCAAACTACATCACTGATAAACCAGGAGTAGCATACCACATTGAATGGGATGTAAAATAGAAGGCAAACAATTGAGATTCCCAAGATGTAAACACATAAGTTTTTACCTGTAACAACACCTTAGTAATCTCTTAAAAAAGGGCTCGAGGGCTCAATGGTGAGAGACAACAATCTTCACACACTTTCTTCAAGGAAATAGTTTTGATAATTTTAGTGAATTATCTATAACAAACAATATCATCACTGTCACTGTCATCCTGTTGTTCATCAATTTGCTTGAGCAGGCACCAGTAACGTCTCCATTGTGAGACTTGTTACTCTTTTTGGCATATCGAATACACTATGGCTAGTTTGCCAGGCTATAGAATAAATTATTCAGGGTCTGCTTTAAGGGCAAACTTGAGGGATGGTTGGGAAAATTGAAAATAATGGTGGTGGGAAGGTGCAATGTGGTGAGATTGGTGTTGGAATATTGAATATAACAGATCATCATAAACAACTTTATTAAAAATAAAATTTATAAAAATTAAATAAAATGATGGTAATAGGTTAAAAATTTTAGTGGTATCTTCCACTAACTAGACCTGATAATTCCTAGATTTATAGTTTCTCTGGAAGAAGCAATGACATATATCAATCTTGATATTTAAGAAATAAAATGTGTGCTATAGAAAAATATCATGGTATCATTGGTGTGACCCTTAAATGAGGTACTGATTGAATCTATTATAGTTCCTTTCATTTTTCATAGGACCATGAAAACATAAGCAAAAAAAAACACATGTGTGAGAGGAGATTGTTTGAGGGCCACACTCTGGGTTTACTCCTGGTTCTGCTGTCTCAGTGTTCTTAGGATTGAACTGAGGTTAGCTGGTTCGCCTGGCATTGCCCTACCCACTATACTATTGCTCTAGTTCCAAAGATTGAGTAATTTTTGCTCTAATGTGATTTTTTTTTTGTTTAAAAGAAACATGATGTGAGTACCCTGAAACACAACAGTGAACAAGAATGTGGTTAGTGGCTTAGGAAAAAATTGTTCAATTTTAAGGGTATTTATAAAATGGTTGTTACACACAGCTATTATCTCAAATTAAATTCATTTAAACTAACTGGGAAAATACTACTTTACTGTAATTCCCTTTGCCTTCATAAAACATTTTTAAATAGCTAAGACTATTCATATATTCATAATTATATTTGTAGCTGTTTAGCTAATTATTCAAATTCTACCTTTCAGGTAGGTAGTTAGGTCACCATTAAAGTAGGTACTTAGGTGGCTAGAGTGATAGCACAGTGGGTCGGAGTTTTCCTTGCACATGGCCAACCTGGGTTCGATTCTCAGTATCCCATATGGTCCCCTGAGCATTGCCAGGAGTGATTCCTAAGTGCAATGTCAAGAGTAACCCCTGAGCATCACCAGGTGTGATCCCCAAAAAAAAAAAAGTAGGTAATTAGGTTATGCCACTAAACTGTTAGGAGCATGAAGTGACTTCTTATTTCTGAAGCTAAACATTTGGAAAAATCTCTAGATCATAAAAGATAGTGACCAGCATTTTAAAAAATATTGGTATTCTGTGCTTTAAAGTGCTATTAATGATGGTTTCTCATGGACATAATTCCAGCATTGCACACATTACCAGTGTACCCCTCCCTCTATAAAGACCTCTTCCTCTCACCCTACTGGACTGTGTTGATCAGTTATTCCATTATTTTGCCTTTGGACACTTAACACTACTTTGGTCTGTATCGTTAAATCCCACATATGAGAAAGATCATTCTGTACCTATCTCTTTTTTTCTCTCAGTCTTCACTCAGAATAATAGCTTCAGGAATTTATCTGACTCATGGGAAGATGCATTTACTTTCATAAAGCTTAGAGGAGAAAGCATAATGGGAGAATTCAGGACATTTTTTATTCAAGAACAGAAAGTGGGATATTTTTATCCCTCTTTTTTTCTCGGGACATAAGTTTCTCTATCACATAAAAAATGGAGAAAAATCAATGGACAATGGAGGGGGAAAAGTCTATTATTTTTAGTCTCTTGCCTGTGCCAAGACCAACTATTAAGTTAAGAGAGTTTACCTGACTTGCATTATGTCATTTGAAGGATAAAGCCTGAACCAAACGGATTTCTAATGAGTTAATTATTTACTGAAACAATTGATAAAATATCTTCAAGGTCTTGTGTGAATATTTAAGTCAAAATATATGAAGATTATCATAAAAAATCTGATAGGCAAGGAATTTGTGTTGAAACATTGTATGCCTGAAAAATATGGATAACTTTGTGGGGCTGGAGTGATAGCATAACAGGTAGAGCATTTGCCTTGCATCAGACCGATCTGGGCTCGATTCCTAGTATCTCATATAGTTCCTTGAGCACCTCCAGGAGTAATTCCTGAGTTCAGATCCAGGAGTATCACCAGGTGTGACACCCCTCAAAGAATAGATATTTTTGCAATTAATGCCGACTCAATAAAAACTTTAATAAACAAAGAAAATGTATAAAATCCAAATAATACATTCCTAATTATTTTGCTATCATTTGTTATTTTCTATCATCGTGATTTTTATCTATGTATGATGAATACAGAAATTTAAGATCAAATGAAATCAACCTGAACCTCTAAGAAATATTATATGAAGTATCACTGGCTTTCCTACTAGCAAGAGATCTGTTAGAGTTAAATTTATAGTCTTTAGGGTGAAATATCTTGTTGTTGAGATCATGCAAACTTATATTTACACCTGTCCCCTCAGTTGCTGATTTTTTTGTTTTTTGCTTTTTGGGTCACACCCAGCGATGCTCAGGGGTTACTCCTGGCTTTGCACTCAGGAATTACTCCTGGCGGTGCTTGGGGGACCATATGGGATGCCGGGGATCGAACCCGGGTCGGCCGCGTGCAAGGCAAACGCCCTACCCGCTGTGCTATCGCTCTGACCCCTCAGTTGCTGATTTGTCTGAGCCAGAAACAAGAGATCTATTTGGAGTTTGCCAGTGTTCTCAGATAGTTCAAAACAAATTGGTCTAAATTTTGCATGCTCAAAACTAAAGAATCATCTACCTAGCAACATTAACTAATTCTGTAATTAAGACATTAATCCTGGGATTTTCTTTCATATTTCACACTGAGTAGGATTAGACATTATAAGAAAAATGAATATAACTTAAAAAAATAAGTGGGGAAATTCACTGTCATTATCTTGGCCAGTGGCATTATCATCTTATATAAAGAACTGAAATGATAATTTGCTGACTGACTGTTGAAAATGTGTGGAGATGTTTAAAGAGAATTATTTTTATCCGGGATGATGATTTTCTTAGCAGAAGTGAAGATGCACAATGCACTGATGAACTCCCTCAATGCCTCTATTTATGGACCTGCAAATTGTTCAGGTTTGTCAGATATATTTGCATTTCAAGTTCTCCACTAATACTGTGGCTGTTAAGGAGGAAAGGCAGCTTGCTATTAAAGTTTATCTTAATTTCATGAAATGCAGTTTAAAAATCCATTAATATCTGACATTTATTTTAAAGGGAACAAATAAAGCTAATTATTTGAATTAGAGAAACTAGTTAAAATGAAAGTTTACCTTTTAATCCTAACAAAATATACTTTTTTTCTCTTACTCCAACTGATAGGAGAAACTCTCTTTTATTTTTTTTCTTTGCTTTTCTTGGAGGGGGGCATCACACCCAAGATGCACAGGGGTTACTCCTGGATTTGCCTCAGGAATTACTCCTGTCATTGCTCTGGGGACCATATGGGATGCTGGGAATTGAACCTTGGTCAGCCACATGCAAGGCAAATGCCCTACTCTCTGTACTATCACTCCAGCTCCAAAATTGTCCTTCTGTGTTATGTACTTATTCTCTTAGAACTGCAATTCATATGTCATATATATATATATATATATATATATATATAGAGAGAGAGAGAGAGAGAGAGAGAGAGAAAGCACTGTAGCACTGTTGTCCCTTTGTTCATTGATTTGCTCAAGCAGGCACAGTAACATCTCCATTGTGAGGCTTCTTGTTACTGTTTTTGGCATATTGACCACGTCCCGGGTAGCTTGCTAGGTTCTGCCATGTGGGCGTTATACTCTCGGTAGCTTGCCTGGATCTCCAAGAGGGATGGAGCAATCGGACCTGGGTCAGCCGTGTTGGCCGAGTGCAAGGCAAATGCCCTACCCACTGTGCTATTGCTCCAGTCCTTATAAACATTTGTCTGTAACAAAATATAACCGGTGAAAAAATCACTATCACTGTCATTGTCATCCTGTTGCTCATCGATTTGTTCGAGCGGGCACCAGTAATGTCTCTCATTGTGAGACTTATTGTTACTATTTTTGGCATATCCAATATGCCATGGGTAGCTTGCCAGCCTCTGCCTTGAGGGCACGATACTCTCAGTAGCTTGCCCGGCTCTCTGAGAGGGGCGGAGGAATTGAACAGGGGTCAGCCTCGTGAAAGGCGAATGCCCTACCACTGTGCTATGGCTCCAGCCCATGAAAAAATCATTATTTATTACTTCTTCCACATGTAATTTCTTTTTAATTTGCTGGTTTAAACTACTTGAAGTCATTTAAAAAATAATAATCCAGGGGCCAGAGAGATAGTTCAGTGGCTGGAGTGTTTGCCTTGCACACAACCAATCCAGGTTTATTCCCTGTCACCCTATATGGTTTCCTGAATCCCAACAGGAGTGATCTCTGAGTACAGAGCAGGAATAAGCTCTCGCCAACACCAGGTATTGTTTAAAATAAAAAAATAAATAAATGAGTAAATGAATAAATAAATACGGACTAGTAAGTGAAATTTCCCATCGTTCAACTTATAGTTGATAGTCAATTTTATAATCTGATTTTGTAAGGAAGAAAAGAAATAATATACTTTAACATATGTAAAATGCACCAGTGTAAAACTAAAACACTAAATAAGTAAAATTGCAAGGAAAGGTTAAAAATCACACTGCTGCAGGTTTTCAGCAAAAATAAATTATGGAAAATTTAACATTATTTATGTATAATCAGGTGTAACCAAACCAAAAATAATTAAATAAAGGGCACGAATTGTCAGAACAGTTTGGGTACTTATATTCTGAGACAGCAAAATGAGATGTTTGTTCAGGTATAGGAGAGGTTATTGAATGCCCCTTAAACTGGTATATCATACTAGGCTATTTGTGTGAGGAATCTCGTCTAACGGTATTTTGAATCATTTTCAGAATTTTCAGAAAAGTGATAACAATACAGTTCCTAAAGTGACATAAAAAGCCTGTCTGGGGTTTGGAACTCTAACCCGGATTCAGAGCCTGGCTCTTTAATTCATTCATAGACTAGGTTCAATTTAGTGAGACTAAAATGAAATCTCTAAAAGTAATCCAGAAACCAGTGAAACTAGGGGAAAAGGAACAGAAAAAACAACTGGAAAAAAGGCATAGTAAATGAATTACATAATTGTAAATTTGATAGTGGATTAGAGGAAATATTCTCTTGATTCTATCACTAGGCTTTTCCCAAACTCAGAAACTATAAATTCTCAAAACTATAAAATAATTCTTAAGGAGAGTAGGAGAGTTCAATGACCTATAAAATAGTATTTTAAAATGAAAGTTGAAAATGAATGTTGCAAGTTACAAAGCACAAATGCCAAGAAGTAGCCTTGAAATAATTTTTTTTTCTCATTTGGAAAGCAATCAGCTAAAAAAACTCAAGTGACAACTTCACAAATTTGTAACTGTGGTCTTTGAAAGAAAAATTCCATCTCAAAAATTAGTATTGCTGCTTAATTGAAAAATCAAGATGATAAAAATTAAAAATATAAAATCAACATATTTATAACCATATGAATAAATTTCCAAATAAAATACATTTTACTGGTATAATAATTTGCACTGTGACATTATACTAAATACATTTTGTTGGGTATGGACTGAGCTATCAGGGCGAGCCCACATAGATTGTACTACAGACAGGAACATTTTCCCTCTTCAAGCTGCCTTCAGAAAATAATTTCAGTATATTGAAAGGGGCAGTTTTCCTTTTCTCACAGAAGCCTGACTGGTCTTTGACATGCAGATCTCAGGTGCTAGCCAGGCCTGATCTTTGACGGTGTAGATTCTGGGCTCTGGCCCAGCCTAGTCTTTGGGATGTAGATTTCAGGTGCTGCCTAGTTTGTAATTGATATGTAGATTTCATGTGCCAGTCCAGCCTTGTCTTTGGGATGTAAATCCAAGTGCTTGTAGCCCAAGAAAGGTTTCAGGTTTTGGTTTTGTATCTTCTTTCTGGAGGCCAAGATTACTGGTCTGCAGATGCAAGGAAATAATGCATATTCTACTGCCTCAATGTTCTTCCTGTGACTTCTTTTGATGCCTTTGGTGATGTCACTGTATTGCGCCCTTTAGAGGTACCATGATCAATAAAAGGAGATCACTAGGCTTTCTACCTTTTGTCAAGAGTCAGAGAGAACCTTGGCCCTCCATGAAATACATTTCTTCCGTGTTCCTTTTTTCAGCACCTTAGACTATGACCACACGAACGTTCACCCAACAATGTTTAATAAAAATAAATCATATAAACTATTACATGAAACTATTCATTATATTCTGTAAATATATACAAATTCAAGTAAACTACATTAAATACTTTTGCCTATGACAGAATAGCTTTATGGATAAATTTAGTCATTTGAATACAAATAAAATGTATGATTACAGTAATAATTTTCCCATTATATAATATTTTATAAGTGTTATTTAGATAATATTTGCATATGATTATATTTAAATATACAAACCCACCTACACTGATCATGCCAATTTTAAATTGTTCTTTATTCATCAAAACTAAGCAATATAAGAAACACAAATAGTCCAGACATATAGGTTTGAGTTTGTATTTGGTATTTCTTATATCTGTGCTATCAAACTATCCTTTATGGCTTTAAAATAAGGTAAATCTTTGTAAAGTTGATTATACTTCAAGCATTCAAAACTGGATGTGGACTTGCTAGTAGTTTACTCATTCCTTATGTCATAAACTATGAAGTCTTTCAACTGGAAGTAACATTTCAATGTTCAAATACTGATGTTTTTTATTACAATTTTCTCTATAACATTTTACTTTCTATTAAAACTGTTTGTGAATAAGACTTTTCTTCCTAAGAATTTATAAAATTCATAGATCTAGATCTATGTTCTCTTTCATCTTTACATAAAATACAGTGAGTCTTCATTTAGCTTCACTAATGGATTCTTGGAAACTATGACTTAAAATAAATCAGTGAATAGTGAAAATTCAATTAGGAATAACATTCTATTGAAATAATGCTAGACTCTTTTCATTTTCATCATTGTTATATTAAGACTTTATCATTTAATTCAGCATTGTTGGAAAATATTATATATTTCCTATACTTGGATATCTTAGTATATCAAATACTTCAAATGCATTGTTTAAACTGGTGTGGTCTGTGTTTTAATGGGTTTAATCCAATTATTTAATTTTCCCCAATTAAAATTCTTTTCTTATTTGAACAATTTCATTTTTTTCATTAATATAAAGAAACTACATGTCTCAACTTTTTGGTAACTATGAAGAATGAAAGATTTTATATATATACATGGATGTATACATATATATACATATAAATCACATAAAAATACACCTTCATGGGTAAAAATATCCTGTACTATCTTTACTGGACTATATCCAAAGTAAATCCCTTGAAAGTCTTCAAGCAGTAGTAAATAATGCTGACACATATTAGTGCATATTAGATCTGAATTCATTGAAGTTTATTTCTGAGTGTCTCCCAAGCCATTTACTATTCTGAAAAAAAAAGTATGTTTCTAAGATGACAATATGTAATCTATCTCACTTGTGACGTAATACCTTGGATTGCTGATGAGTCTGAAAATGCTTTCCCATGAATAATATTTATTCTAGTCTTCTCTTTGATTAATTGTCTGGAAGGAAGACTTTTTAGATACACAAGCACTTTAGAAAATGAATGGAGTGCACATTTTGTTGGTTAGCTACTACACATTTATAAAAAAAATGAAAAAGAAAAATGATAATGGAAATATAGGACGTCCACGGATTATAAGATATGACTTAGGAAGGCAGAAAAGAAAGTGACTGGTATGCTGCTAAAACAATGACCAGAACAGTCTTTGGTCAGCAGAAGTGGAATCAGTTCAGACAAAGACAGGAAGAGTGCTAAGGAGACAGTCTCTTGGAAAGACAGATAAGTATCAAGTCTAAATTACTTAGATTTGTTGGCAGTTTTCTGTCTACCACTAAGGCACACTTCTGGCCCCAGCAATTCTGTATATAAGGTAGTAAATTAAGGGCAGAAAAAAAAGGTGGAGGAGAATTAACAAAATATAATTTGGCTTCTGGAATGTAAAGTGGGGAAAAAACTACATTGATTACAAATAAATTTCATGCTTCCCAATATAGACAGCATATACTCATATTAATCAAACTCTATAACTTTTTTAAATTGATTTTTTAATGATGCCATATTATGAGTCTGGGACTAGAGAATACTGATAGTGTTAGGGCGCGGATCGAGATCTCCCTATAACGACAAAGAGACTCCAGAGACTGCAAACAGCAAGCAGGGTTTATTGTAAGACTGGCTAGCCAGGGTCCAGCCGCCTACACGGACACGCAGGTCCAGCAGGTTGGGCAAAAGACCCCGAGCTTCTCCAAAGGAGATCTTACATAGGCCTTCCCCGGCCGTTACAGCAGAGCCCGCGCATTTCATAGCCAATAGATTTGTAATATTGCAAACTTTCTTAACCAATCCATTTAAAAGGACATCACTCCTTAGCCTATGGTTTTAGAGATCAGTATTCGCGCCAATATTCAGGAATGTCCCGGTTCTGGGGGCAGTCCTGGGTCTTGTGATACGGGTCATGTGATATGGGTCTGGTTATCTGGTCTGACCACCACCCTTCTTGCGAACAGGGGTGCCTGTATCTGAATTCCTTGCTCATGGGCAGAAAATCAAGTTATTCTAGAATGCGGGCTCCTGTAAAAAGAGTCTTAAGAAAGCTAAATAGATTCCTGTGGTCTGTCCTGGGCTAGATCCCCACAATAGTTTTAAAATCTGTATGAAATTTTCATGGAGACAGAAATTGACAAAAATATACTGTTTTTGCTTAGCAGCAAGACAAACTTTTTCCACAAAAATGTACCCTCTATATAGTGATGAGTAATAGAAGAAGCAAACACTTGTGTGCTTTTGCCTTCATCTTTAAAAAAAAAAAGATTATGAGAGAATTTGATAAACCTTGGTGTAAAGATAGACTATTCCAGAAAGGACTTCCATTTGTTCAAGATTCTGCTCGTTGGAGTCCCTGTAAACTAATTTCCCAGGTTGGGTGCTTTCATTACCACCTATTCCATGGGAATTTAGACTCCAGTATTATATAAAGGTAACTATCAATGATGAATTAGCAGGAGAGTCCCTGTTCTACAAACAGGTGCCAAAGCCCTTGGTTTGTTTGTGGAACAACTTTTACAAAGTGGATTCTTTTTAGCTTCTCTGACAGAGAGGAGGTAGACCAGATGTCTCTGTATAAGGTAATTATTCTGAAGGTCAATCTCACAGGAACTATGGCTCTTAGTTGCAACCATTGTAACCATTAGAGCACATGTTCTTCAGGTGCATGGCCAAGGATAGTGAAGCATTTACCATTCCTTAAACTGGATTCATTCTTCTGGCTTATTCTTCACCTTTGAGGAGTTTGCTTACTTTCAAAATCAGGCATATTTTAAAACATATCAGCTAGCATTAAAATGATCATAATCACTTTATTAAAATCCCAACTTATATTTAGCATGAACGTTGTTTTGTAGGAGAAAACTTTCAGCATACTCAATTCTACATATTGGTGGAAATAGGATATTTTATTTTCTTTTATCCATGTTTTCTCTCTGTGTTTCTCTGGATCCTTCCCAAATATACAACTGCCTAGATTGATCTTCAAAAGTCTTTTCCTTCACCACTTAAAAAAATTCCTTGTCATTTTAAGCTCACTCTTTGATGTTTTCATCTTTCTATTTCTCTGTAATTTTTGATTCTGGTCTCAGAGATCTTATGCCAAGAACTCTTTTTTGTTGAATCACCTTTAGATATATAGTTACAAAGTTGCTCATGATTGAGTTTTCCTTATACAATGTTCCAATGTCTCTTCACAAAAGCAAAGTTCTCACCACCAGTGTCTGGTTTCTCTCCCACCTGCTTCTTCAACATGCCTCTATGTAGATGCATTTCTTCTCTCTCAATTTCTCTCTCTCTCTCTATTATTTTCATTTTAGGCACTGCAGTTTGCAACACTGGTTCTGAAAGTGTACCTCACCACTGTCTCACATCGTATTTAAATTTTTTGAGTGCAGAATTTCCTTTTTAATGGCTTCAAAACAGAAATAACAGTTACTGTTTCATGATTGGAAAGCAGTTGTCACTGGCCTATTTGTAATGAAGGAGAGAATCAAGAATTTTCAAAAATTCATATTTTAATTTGGTGTTTTAGTACCACTCCCCTGAAATTTCTAAGTTGCTGATCAGTGCAAAAGGTATAAACAAGTAAACATCCTTCTTCTTGACTTTCCTCTTTGCCATACTTCGCCATGCATTGTATTCTCCCAGCTTTCATTCACTATTTCTGCTCTTACTTTTGTCCCCCAAATTATGCTGATATCTCTTGTCCTGCATTGTTTTTCCTTTCCTTCTCTTTATTGATATGTATTTATAGCACTAATGGCCATAAATAACTTTTTGGATGAACTTTTAGGAGGAAGTGGAAGAAAATCAATCAACCAACCATGCTTATAACAAGTAAACACACAGATTTTGCTTACTCTAGTGGCTATATGCAGCTATTTAAGAAATTAATTTATAATTATTTTTTCTTCTCTAAATTTACACTTATTTTTATCTCATTTCTATCATACCATAGTTATCACAACAAATTCTAACCTTGTTCTGTTTCCTCTTGACACATGCTCAAATATATGTGTATATATATATATATGTATATATATATATATAAACTTCCAAATAATAATAGTGAGATTCCTGTTGAAAATTGAATGTAATCAAAGTAAGGAAAGAGTAAAGTGACAAATGTCTGCCACACAGGCAGAGGGGGAGTGGGAGGAAGGTATGTGGGGCTTTGATGGTGGTAATTATATATATATATACACACATAAATGTATATATGTATATATACATACATGTATATATATATATATGTGTGTATATATATGTTGCTATGCTAAAGTCTTTACATTCTGGTTCTTTAACCTCCTGAGTGTATTGGAGCATGTACTGTGGCATAGATTAGGTGAAAATAACATAATTTTCTAAGTTTTAAAAACTGATGCTTGGGCCCAGAGCTATACTCAGCAGATAGAGCATGTGACCAACCAGGTTCAATTTTAGGCAAACCAGATAGTCTCCCTGAGTGCACCAACAGTGATCTCTGATTGGAGAGTCAAGAATAAGCCTGAGCACTGCTAGGTGCGGCCCCCAAACAAATAAACCAAATTCACTTTTTCTTTTAATTGACAGGTGCAGAAAATCAGCCATGTGAAGAGAGGGACCCTATATTGCTGAAAGAGGAAATATGCATTCGGTTGGGGATAGCCTAAGTCTTCCCTAAACCAAACTGCTAAACCATAGCAGAACTGTTACCCTACAGTGAAACTAAGAATATTTTCCTCCTCATCCTTTGACAGGGACGACTCAGCTCCATTTATAATGGAGCTTGGCAGCTAAGTTTCATGCTTGTTATAGTGGAATTAGCATTGTGGTTGTGACGTATTCTGCTCTAGAAATCACTAGGAAGTCAAAATTTTCCATTAAAAGACTCAAGAAAGTGGGGATTGAAAGCTTAATGACCCTTTTCAGGATCAAGGTGTTGGACTTCCCAGAATAAGATCACAAACAGTTCACTCTCTAACCTCTATCAATCTGGCCCCTCTTTATGAAGGGGAATAAAACAGATACCCTGTGTTCACTTGGACTTTCTGTTTGGCAGCTGTCTACTCCTACACACTGTAATTTCTATTCTGTTCAATGAATTCACTCTGCTTTTGGAGAAAATTTGGTATAGCTACAGTCCTTCAAGTGCAATAAAAAAGAAGGGACCTGTCCTGAGACAGTGACTAGTAACATCTTGCCAAAGCTTCACATATGTGTGTGTGTGTGTATGTGTGTGTGTAAGAGATAAGAAATCTGTTTTCATAAATGAGAAACTTTGTTCCAGGCTTGCACTACAATTTTATTTTAATGGCTACAAATTACTTATTTTTCTTTTAAAATCTTTGAAAAATTTAGTCTATTTTTATCCTGCATTTATTAACATAGACAATAAGTGATGCTTATTATTATAAATGTATCTTTGTTTATTAGGACCTTTATCATAATTTATTATCTATAATGCTTATAAGTTATTAGCTCTGATTTTGAGTATTTTAACTTCTCAGTATGAGTTTATTAGCATTTTCTTATCTACTGTACATTACCTCAATGAAATTATTAATAACTATTTACTATCCTTTCTTCCATCTATAATTTTTATTTTCATTATTTTACTTGATATTTGTCCTTCAAACTCAAAATTATTCAAATATTAATTGTTTGTTTGGGGGCCACACCCAGCAATGCTCAGGAATTACTCATGGTTCTGCTCTCAGAAATCACTCTGGACAGACTCAGGGAACAATTGAACCTGATTGAACCCAGGCCAGTCGCAGGCAAGACAAGTACCCTACCAGTTGTACTATTGTTCAAAACCCCAAACTTAACTTTTGAGCTGTTATGTTATTTTCTATTTAGATAACACCATCTAATATCTCTGCAAGACTTTCTATGTCAAATTTTTGAATGAGTAATTTAACTTTCAGTTGACCCACGATGCTAATCAAACCATCTGTTGCATTGTTTATTTAAAAATTTTGTTTATAATATCTAAAATTCATTATTCAAATAACTTCTTGCATTTGATGCTTTATTTCTACACAATACATGCTTTTTCTTTGAAGATATTTGTTACACATACTTAAAATTCTTGTTGATGTTCCATCAACTTTTTCATTTCATATGAATTTAAGGAGGCAAATGTCTCATTTTATTTATAAGCTAATCTCTTTCCCTATATGATGTCTTCTATAGGTGCCATTCCCTCAGGAATTTCCTTTGCCCTCAAATACCTTTTGTTCTGTTTTAATAGATGCCCTTTTGAGTTTTAGATTTATAATGTCTTAATAAAGCTGAGAGAAAGAGGGAACATTCTCTCTCTGACTACTCAGTCAGATACTAAGTGGCTGCCAAATGGAGACCAGCTCTAAATTTGCACTCTCTGAATGACAGAAGAGCAGAAGTGGAGTGCTATTCCCCAGCCTCTTGCTTTTTGTAGAATTTCTGTTCTTTGTGTTTTATTCTCATACTATGACCAACTGCTTGATCTCCACAAACATAACTTCATTCAGATCCCATGTTAGAATCTGTGCATGTCAAGTCACTAATACTTCTGCAATATCTTCAGTTTTCTTTTCAGCCTAATAACAGTTGGTTATCTGTGATAAAAATTTAAATACACATGTTAATTATTATTTATTTAGTGCTTGAACAAGATAAAGTATACTAGAATTATGCAGTCAAAACATAGATATTTAGCACATGATCAAACTAACACCTGCTATGTCAAAACCTTATCCTAGGAAGTCACAGAAGAGCAAATCTGTTCACAATATTTTTAAACAAAACATATTTGTATTTTTTAAAATAAAATGCTAGGTCCTGGTTAATTTCTAATCGCTGCAGATTGAAATCAGTTCAGGATTACACTGTTCAAAGAACACCACCAATTTTTAAATGTTTCATCTGTCACCACGAGTGCATTCAATAAGTAAATGGTTCTCTGGGTCTATTAAGAATGGCTTGAATCTGTTCTATAGCTCAAGAAAAGTCTAAAATGGCATTTGTTTTATTTTATTTTGGTTATTTTTCCCCTTAGGGTTTTTTTAATATACATTCAATTACTATATTTTAGATTCTTCAACCAGCCCATTCTTGCCCCGTTTGACATCTGTGAAGTAGCAGCTGTCTTGCAGAACTTTCCATCAGGGTGTAGCCATTTTAACCAAACGCGCACACCAGTGGTTTCAGCCTTTCTACAGCTGCAGAACACCAGCACTTTCTAACACTATTCTTCATTCTTTCTAGTACTTAATGAACATGGGTGTAGGAAAAATGGTGACAGAAGTTAACATTTCTGGTATTGATGTACAGTTACTGTACCCCACCACCAGACAAAACTCACCACCTCTGCCCTAGGTCACCTCTAGTACCCTTGTTCATTTCCTTCCATCCTTCCCCACACTGCTTGGAAATCTCAGTTTTATAAACCAAAGCCAAGAGGTTTTTTTATTATTTTATTCTGTATATTCCCCTTCAAAAGTACGATTGAATTACCAAAGAAATATAGGATGTGGTATGGTCTAGACACAGAGGCATCAATATGGATCAAAAATTTATACAAGAATCCACGGACATTAGTGACATGTTAGAGATTGAAACTTCATACATACAATTAAGAGACTGGAATTTAGTTATTAAATGAGCCAAAATTTCATTCCCAACTTTACAATAGCAGATGTGGTGTTTACAAGCGATTAGACAGCACTCGCAATACAACTATGGCTTTTCTCCTTTCATTCAATTTACAATGGACAAAGTAATTCCATACACATACATTTTGATTGTTCTAGAATTAGCAGATATGCCAACTTAAAAAAAATAAAAACACATTATTATGGTGAATTTCAATCTGAACAGCTAAATAGGAGCACTTTATCTTTAGGAAAAATGAGAGAAAGTGGTTTCTAAAAGAACTGTGATTTTGCTGTCACACACACAAAAAGGCCGTTGATAGATTAGCTTCATTATTGGCTCTTAGAAATAACTATTGTCAGACTCTGAAATCATAATACCAAAAAGTTACGTGTTATGTTTCCACCTCTTCTCTCTTTGTCTCCATCTACTCTCTGTTTCTTACCTTATGCTCCTCACCATCTCCCAAACTATCTCCCTCCCACTAGAGAATAGTTTTCAGGATAACAGAGAAGCTTACTCTTTGCTCATTGCTAAACCCTAGCACACCCAACAGTATAAACTCTAGTATACGCTAGATAGAAAGTAATAAGACTATTGAGCAAAAATACCAAAACTCAGAATTAAATTAATTCTATCTAAAAATATGATCTAGACAACTGTACTTGAGTAATTCAGGAACTAATTGTCTGAAATTTACAGTCTTCATGGGGCTTCATAAACATTCTGGGACATCAAATAATGAATAACTTTCTGTCTTTGGATGGTTAGACTCTGTGATCTGCTTCATTGATACAGATCAAAACATGAATTGGGGTAACTAGAAAGAATAATTATTATTAAAAGATAAGAATGATAAGAAAAATTATAGTAGTAATAAATTTTAATGATCCATAAGCAATGAACACAAATTCAGATATTGGATGAGTTTCTGAAAGTATAGTTTATGTCTTGACAAGAACTGATTGTTTTGTCTCAATCTTCAAATGGAGAAGGAAAACATTAAGTACCCAGAGGCATTTGATTTACTTTAAATTCCTTACTTAAGTTTTCTTTCCTTTCTTCTTTTGTTTATTTCTTCTTCTTTTATTTTTATTTTTAAATTTTCTGGCTGACCAACTTAATTTAATTCAACAAGTTAGAGTAACAAGTACTTTTATTTTTTTATTTATTTTTTAATTTTTTAATTTTTTATTGAATCACCATGTGGAAAGTTACAAAGCTTTCAGGCTTAAGTCTCAGTTACACAATGCACAAACACTCGTCCCTTCACATGTGCACATATTCCACCACCAAGAACCACAGTAAAACTCCGCCTCCCCCCCACATCTCCTCAGCCCCCCACCCCACTTGTGTAGCTGATAAATTTCACTTTATTTTCTTTTTACTTTGATTACATTCAATATTTCAACAAAAAACTCACTATTATTGTTTGGAGTTTCCCCCCGCAAAGTCAGAACTGTTGGAAACGAAGCATTTGATAATTTGTTTTCCATTACTGAGAATGAAGAGATATGAGGTCGTGTGGCTACAATAGTGGCCACGAGGTTTTGGATTTCTGTATTTTAGTATTTTAGTAACTAAGTCTAGAGAAATTTCTGCCAGAAGTTGTATCATTGCAAGCTCGTACCTCTCTGCTGCTTTATATTCCACATAAGAGTGTAATCTTTCTATGTCTTTTTCTTTTTGACTCATTTCACTCAACATGATACTTTCCATGTTGATCCACTTATATGCAAAGTTCATGACTTCATGTTTTCTAACAGCTGCATAGTATTCCATTGTGTAGATGTATCAAAGTTTCTTTAACCAGTCATCTGTTTTTGGGCACTCTGTTTTTTTCCAGATTATGGCTATTGTAAACAGTGCTGCAATGAACATAGAAATGCAAATTTCATTTCTACTATACCTTTTGTGCCTCTCCGGGATATATTCCCAGGAGTGGTATTATTGGGTCAAATGGAAGCTCAATTTCTAATTTTTTGAGAATCGTCTACATTGTTTTCCAAAAGGGCTGAACAAGTCAGCATTCCCACCAGCAGTGAAGAAGAGTCCCTTTCTCCCCACAATCACGCCAACACTGGTTGCTTTTGTTTTTTTGGATGTGGGCCAGTCTCTGTGGTGTGAGATGGTATCTCATAGTTGTTTTGATCTGTATCTCCCTGGTGATTTGTGATGTCGAGCATTTTCTCATGTGCCTCTCAGCCATTCGGATTTCTTCTTTGGGGAAGTTTCTGTTCATTTCCTCACCCCATATTTTGATTGGGTCGGCAGTTTTCTTCTTGTGGCGTTCAACCAGTGCCTTGTATATCCTTGATATCAACCCCTTATCGGATTGGTATTGGGTAAATATCCTTTCCCATTCTGTAGGCTGTCATTGTACTTTGGTCACTGTATCTTTTGAGGTGCAGAAGCTTCTTAATTTAAGATAGTCCCGTTTATTTATCTCTGTTCTCAATTGCTTGGCCAGCTTTGAAGATACCGTTGGCTACAATGTCGTGGAGGGTTTTGTCGACCTTGTCTTCAATGTACCTTATGGATTCTGGTCTGATGTTGAGGTCTTTAATCCATTTTGATCTGACTTTTGTACATGGTGATAGGTGGAGATCTGAGTCCATGTTTTTGCATATAGCTGTCCAGTTTTGCCAGCACAATTTGTTAAACATGCTTTCCTTGCTCCATTTCACATTTCTTGCTCCCTTATCAAAGATTAGATGATCATATATTTGGGGTGATGTGTCAGAATATTCAACCCTATTCCATTGGTCTGCAGCTCTGCCTTTGTTCCAGTACCATGCTGTTTTAATTACTATCGCTTTGTAGTAGAGCTTGAAGTTGGGGAGGTTGATTCCTCCCATTTTCTTTTTCCCAAGAATTGCTTTAGCTATTCGTGGGTGCTAATTGTTCCATATGAATTTCAGGAGTACTTGCTCCATTTCTTTGAAGAATGTCAAGTGTATCTTTATAGGGATCACATTGAATTTGTATAATGCTTTGGGGAGTATTGTCATTTTGATAATATTAATTCTTCCAATCCATGAGCAGGGGATAACTTTCCATTTCTTCATGTCCTCTTTTATTTCCTGAAGTAGAATTTCTATGAGGCACGTATCTCCCTAATACCAAAAGCAAACAAAGACGCCACAAAAAAAGAAAACTACGGCTGATATCTCTGATGAACATGGGTGCAAAGATTCTAAACAAAATATTAGCAAACAGAATTCAACAATTCATCAAAAAGATCATACACCACGATCAAGTGGGATTCATTGCGGGGATGCAAGGATGGTTTAACATTCGGAAATCAATCAATATAATCCATCATATCAACAAAAGAAAAGAACCATATGATCATATCAATAGATGCAGAGAAAGCATTTTACAAGATCCAGCACCAATTTATGATGAAAACTCTCGCCGAAATGGGTATAGAAGGGGCTTTCCTCAATATAGTTAAAGCCATCTACCACAAGCCTATGGCAAGCATCATCCTCAATGGGGAACAACTAAGAGCCTTCCCTCTGTGATCAGGGATGCTACAAGGATGCCCCCCTCTCCACTCCTGTTCAATATAGTACTAGAAGTACTGGCAATAGCGGTTAGGCAAGAAAAAGGTATTAAGGGCATTCAGGTAGGAAAGGAAGAAATCAACCTCTCCCTATTTGCAGACTATATGTATGATACTATACTTACAGAACCCTAAAACCTCTACCGAGAAACTCTTAGAAACAATAGACTTGTATAGTAAAGTTGCAGGCTATAAAATCAACACGCCAAAATCCATGGCTTTCCTATATGCAAATAATGAGAGAGAATAAAGCGACATGATAAAAGCAATCCCGTTCACAATTGTACCTCAAACGATCAAATACTTAGGAATCAACTTAACTAAGGAGGTAAAGGACTTGTATAACGTAAGAAGTACTTTAGAGTGGGGACTCAAACTGCTTACTTTGTTAAGTTCTATCTTGTGATTTTTGAAAAATCCCCTTAAAGCTAATTCTTTATTATAAATTCTACTAATATTTCTAATAATGTTTGAACAATAAAATACTTTAGAGTAATTGTTCTGTCAACATGATATATATAATAATACTAGATAATAACGGTTCATATTTGGGTTCTTTCCGGATAGTTTTATAGAGTAGAATAATCAATTTTTCCATCACTCAAAGAAAAAAAACCTCTAGACTTACAATCTACAAGCAGCTCAAACGTGTATTTCAATATTTCCAAGGGAAGGAAGCCAATATCTACCTGGTTTTGCTGGGCTTGTGCCTCCTGAGAGTCACTTTCTTCCATATGAAAATCCTCGTCTCGAGCAATTTCTCATTAACACATCTCTGTCCTCACAGTCTTCTTTTACCCCTTTATTCTGCAAGAAGAAAAGTTCCATTTCTACTTCACTGGTAATAGAGGGTTATGAATCTCTCTCAGTTGTTTGTCTTTGGTTAGACCAGGGTTTGCAGATCCTACACGGCATCAGTCTGGTGGATGTTTAGACCAATTGCTACTTCTGTGCACCAGACTCTACCAGGGTATGCACTAGACACCACTTTCTTTTCCATTCTCCTGATTCAGGTACTATGCTACTTTATTAATTAATGGCCTTCAATAGCACATATTTCTGCTCTTTAAAATAGTGCATATAGACTGGAGCTATAGCACAGCAGGTAGGGCATTTGCCTTGCACATGGCCAACCAGAGTTTAATTTCCAGCATCCCATATGGTCTCCCAAGCATGGCCAGGAGTAATTCCTGAGTGCAGAGCCAGGAATAACCTCTGTGCATTGCCAGGTGTGGCCCCCTCAAATAGAAAAATAAAATAAATTAGCACATACTGGGCAGATGTTCAAAGGACTAGAATTCGTACATTGTGTGTCTGAGAAATCAAGTTATATCTCTGACATGAAAGGAATGTAACCTTAGTGGTTCCATCTATTAAGCACTGGATATAGCCTTAGTGGCTCTCAGTTCTACTGAATAAGCACTGACCAGGTCCTGGTTAGCTGAGTGTCTATGAATGGTCCCAAGGTTTCCTGAGCATTGCTTGGGAAGCTCCCCAACGTAAAAACACTGTAAATAAAATAAAATTCACTTTAAAAATACATAAATATTGATAGCAAGATAAATGATTAAACATTTTTGTTTGTTTTTCATGGTAGAAATCAAATTCAGAGCATGGCTCAAAGTAGGTAAAGGAATATGCATGATAAGCTTTGTGTACCTGTATTAAAAATGTCCAAAGGAAAGAGAGAGTGAGAGAGACAGAGAGAGAGGGAAAGAGAGAGAGAGAGAGAGAGAGAGAGAGAGAGAGAGAGAGGCAGAGAGAGAAGAAAGAAGTAAAGTATCTGCCCTAGAGGCAAGGGTGTGGGGGAGGTGCGAAGGGTGAGAGTTGGGGAGGAGGGGAGGGGGGTACCTAGGAACATTGGTGATGGGAAATGTTCATTAGTGCAGGGATGGATGTTGGAACATTGTATGACTGAAGCCCAATTATGAACAACTTTGTAACTGTGTATCTCACAATGATTCAATAAAAGCAAATAAAATGCTTCAACCACTGTAAACTATGGATCGGGAAATAATAAGTCACTAAAATTTAATGTCAAGTTTAAATATTTTCTTTTTCCGTTTTTAACCTGTTGATAAATGAGATTCAGTAAAGACATCAGCATTTCTTTCTAACTCCTTTTGTTTCATCCCACAAACAATCTTGGGATCCAATGTATATAATACCTCTAATTATGAGTCTTCCTAATTTTCTAAAAATGTTTAGAAACTACAAGTCAAAGTTGTAAGCCAAGATATAGAAACACTACCAATTAATTTTTTAATCTTTAAAGGTACAAATAAAATAGAAAAATCGTGCTTTCACTTCATTTAGAAAATTGTTGTATCTAAATAAAATTATTAAAAGCACTTGAAACAGGGAGTATTTTATCCTAAAGAAATTTAAAGTCCCTCAGTACTTGTAACTATCCTTTGATGCCAAACTAATTATTAACAGCTTTTATTATGATCAAAATGTCAAAGAAATTTGGTCCAACAGCCTCTCAGCAGTTTTTGGAAGTATAATGGTGTAAGATATAGTACAAAAACAGTATAACTGAGGGATTTGAGAGCCATACCCAGTAAACCTCAGGGATTGCTCCTGTATCTGTCTTTAGGGTGATTCCTGTTAGTGTTAAGGAGATCAGACTTAGTTCTGGAAATGGAACCATGGTCAGTTGCATTCAAGGCAAGTACTTTAATTGCTGTACTATCTCTTAGTCTGAAATACTTTAAAAAAAATATTAGGTAGGATCAAACAGGAAATCCAACAATTTGTACCCATTTGAGACCTGTTCTTTATTATAACATTTACAGAGGTATAGTTTATATGCAGCACTGTAGCACTGTCACACAGTCATCCCGTTGTTCATCAAGTTGCTCAAGCAGGCACATGTAATGTCTCCATTGTGAGATTCATTACTGTTTTTGGCATATTGAATATGGCACGGGGAGCTTGCCATGCTCTGCCGTGCAGGCGGCATACTGTCAGTAGCTTGCCGGGTTCTCTGAGAGGGACAGAGAAATTGAACCTGGGTCAGCAATGTGCAAAGCAAACAACCTACCCACTGTGCTGTTGCTCCAGTCCTAGTTTATATAGTTGAGAGTTTATATAGGAAAACAAAATAAGTATGCAACATGACAAACACAGAAAGCTAAATATTTTTACTTATTTATGATAACTGTACAGAATATATTTGTTACTTTAAAAATATTCTTCCAAAATTACTATTCTACTAACTGATTTTACACCTACATACATTTCCTTTCAGAATGAGGGACTTTTTTTTTTTTGGTATTATAGTGGCAATCACAGCAAAAAAAATTTAATTTTTGCTTCTGAAAAGAACTTCATTAACCTTCATTTAATTTTAATTTTTATTATTTTATTTTAAATTATTTTACCCTAACAGGGGAGTGGCATCATAATTTTATATGTGTATAATTCTCACTGCTCCTAGCACAACCAAAATTCCAGTGTAATTTCACCAAAATAAACCCTTTGCTCATTTGTTTAATTTCCCATCACTTTAACTTACAGAATCCGCCATTGTTTCCAGAATTACAGAATTTGTTTTGGTTGTTTATGCACTTTTTTGCTTTAGAAATTTATAGTCTATGCATGAGTGAAACTATCTGGTAAGTGCCTTTGTTTACTTATTTAACACAATCATGCCAAGGTTCATTCATTTTGTCCCTAATGTCACTTTTACTTCTTGAATAATATTTTTATTATAGGCAACATATATGCTCAATTCTATTGAACTCTCTCTCACCCATTTTCAGCTTCAAATAGTACAGTTACATTCAACATATGTATCTCATCTGCTTTTTTAAAATCCTGTCAACTGTTGGTGCATTTAGGTTGTTTACATGTTATGGCTATTACAAATAATGCTGCTATGAACATAATGGTGAAAATATCCCATTTAAATTCATGTTTTATATTCTTTAGATAAATTTCTAGGAATGATGTACTGAGGGATGTAGAATTCCTACTTTTATGATTTTAAGTAATATAATTTTTCATAGTGGTTGCACCAATTTATTGTTCAACAGTGTCCAGAGTTTCTTTTTCTTCACATTCTCACCAGCACTTTTTTGGGGATTGGGGTTCTTATTGTTTTTATTTTTATTTTTTCATAATAATTTATTACATTTGATATTCTAACACCAATCTCACCACATTATTTCTAATTTTCCCACTACCACTGAAGCTGGCCTCAAAGGCAAATCTTAAGTAATTTATATCATACTGTTTGTTATGAATAGTGTGCTAAAAATGACACAAAAAGATTACTAATGTGTTTTTACAGGCTGAGCCTTGTATGGTCAACAAGATCAATTGCTTTCTATTTTATACTTCATCAAATGTGGTGTGCTACTCCTGGTACATCAGTGACTTAGAGAATGAGATGTCGCCCTGGTCATGAAAGCGAGCCTGTGCTCCAGGAATTTAAAAATTTTTAAAAAGAAAAAAAGTGGTTTAAATAGACTGATATAGATGAAGTTAAATGTTTGTAACCAGATAGTGTTACAAACTATCATGTCTAACTAAACTAGCATATCAAACTAAAATGAGTCATACGGTCTCATTTGTTTATTCTTAATTTTCTTTTACTTGCCATCAAAATTGAATCTCTGAATATAGCTGACTTTGTGTCCAGGGGTATACCATCAATATTTTCTTCTATAACTCTTATTTCATCTTTCTTTTTAAAGTATAGCAGGGTAGAACACAGAATTCTTAGTTAAAGTTTTTTGTCCTCTATTAATCATTTTGAAAGCACATTCAAGTTTTCCCCAATTCATATTTTCTCATGAGAAATCTCTAATGATTGATTCTTGTTTGAGCCATGTCAATTTCCTTTCAAGATTTTCTTTATTTGTCATCACTGTTATCCCATTGTTCATCGATTTGCTCGAGCGGGCACCAGTAATGTCTCCATTCGTCCCAGACCTGAGATGTTAGCAACCTTTCCTTATTTGTCTTTCCCAACAATTGGAGGCTCTTTCAGGGTCAGGGGAATGAGACCTGTTATTGTTACTGTATTTGGTATATCAGATACACCATGGGGAGCTTGCCAGGCTCTTTTATGCAAATAAATTTATATAAAAAAAATCCTCTCATTCTCTCCTAAAGGTATTAGTAATAATGAGTTAAAATGAAAATATAGCCAACAATAACTATCTCAACCTTTGGAGGATCAGCAATTCATCCTTCTACTAGTAAGTAAAGAAAAAGTAGTGTTTAACTTACCTTTCCTTTCCTGAATAAAATGAAACTGAAGGGTAACCAATCATAGAAGGAGGGAAAGTATCTCTTCACATAAGTATTTTGAGGTAATAAAGCCACATTCCAACTTTCACATGTTTTAAATATTCCAAAATCACAGATGATTTTTAAATAAAAATGGAAAGGACTATTTCAGCTCTTAAAAAACTGGCTACAAAATAAATTAACTTGCTTCAATAAAAGCATAAATAAATACCTGGATGGAAAGACATTATTACACTTTGGATGGGGAGCAGGTGAAGTCTCAGTACCAGAGCCCCTGTGACATGGACTCGTCAACCGTTTCCGGGTCAAGACTTCTTTATTTGTCTTTCAGAAAAATTTTAAAGAATCTAGAATTTTTTTTTGTTTGTGTTTACTTTACTTGGATTTTGTTAAACTTCATAGATATCTTATAATCTTAGGTGTATTATAAATTTTGGACTTCATTTCTTCGTATTTTCTCTGCTTCTTTCACTCCTCTTATTTTATGAAAAGCAATTTAATCATATATTGGACTGACTTACATTGTCAGGAAATTTTCAAATGTTCTTATTATTATCATTGAATAATTTCTATAATCTCCAAATTTAAAAAATTCTGTTGATCTGCCTTTGCATTCAGTGAGCTTCTCTTCAATATTAAAATGATGTGATGCTATACATCTGAAATAATGTTTTAGAAATAATTAATTAACCAAAAAATAGAAAAAAATAGATTGTTTTTATTTTCTCTGATTTACTTTGAGGTTTTTCATATGCATGCATCCAAAAGCTGTTAATTATGTTTATATTCAATACACGTTTTGTATTTTGAAAACACTCTTTTTTATGATTTTCTAAATAATGATTTTTTCTTCAAATTTCCAGCTGATTTTCCAACTCAGTACTATAATCACTGGCATCTGCAATTTATAATGCTTTCATTCCCTTGATATTCTATTCACTTGTTTTTCTTTTATTTATTAGTTTTGTTTGTTTAAGTAAAATCCAAAAGACATTAGGTTGTCATCTTGATTCAAATCACTAAGTGGTCAATTTTACAATTCTGGTTATATATTTTGAGATGAAGTATTATTTTAGATTCTCACTTTAGGATCAGAGAGATAATAATAGTTCAGACATTAAGGCATGTGATAGTTATATTCCTGACACAATATGCTCCTATGAGCTTCACCAGGATCACCCCAAACACAGAGATGAGTGTCACTCAAAAATATCACTGGGTGTGGCCCAAATGAATACTAATCTCAATACTTTTATTGTCTTTAAATGACAATTATTTTTAAAGATCCTAATCTACTTGGCATTGTGTGACTAGTACTTACTATTATAAGAAACTTTAGTGTCATTTAAACATTTAATAATTGTTTAACAAGGACACAGTCCCAAGCTTGTAAGTATAACTAGATTTCTCGTAAGCTTACAAGATAGTTCAAACTCATTGGGAAGCTTCAAAATCGACTTTAATAATATCTGGTTGTGAATATTTTTATTATTAAAGATTTCCAGCTAAGTGTGAACAAAACGCGTCAAAAATTTGAAATATAACAACAGAAAAAATAAGATTTTTATATAAGAGAAATCCTCCCTCATATCTACTCTGTATCTCCTTCATTTCCACAAAGAACACTCCAAGTCTCGTTACCAAATGTGTGAAGAATTTTCCTCACACCAAACAATTCTTCAGACACCTCTAGTGTCTCCTAGTTTAACTCAATTTCAGTAATATCCAAAGAAATATAAAATTGGATACCACAAAAGTACTCCATCCCACACACACACAATTCTGATGCTAGTTTAAAGACCAGGCTGTCACTTGCATTTCTGACAGTTGGACTAGGACTGGAGCCATAGCACAGCAGGTAGGGCATTTGCCTTGCATGCAGCCAGCCCGGGTTTGATTCTTCCATCCCTCTGCCCCCTGGCAAGCTCCCCATGGTGTATTTGATATGCCAAAAATAGTAACAACAAGTCTCACAATGGACACGGTACTGGTGCCTGCTCGAGCAAATTGATAAGCAAAGGGATGACAATGACAGTGCTACAGTGGACTAAACAGCAAAGGTTTCCAAGACTCCTTCATCAGAATCAATCCATTTGTTAGAGCAACAAGCAGAATTCAGTAAACAATTGACCTAGTATATTACAATTTATCATGTAAAGCAATAATTCAGGTACAGTACATAAACAGGCTGTGGGCAGAGCATGGGGGGAATGCATGTCATTCTCAGCACTTACAAATTCACTGAGAAGCAATCACTTCAATTACTACTGAGACTTTGTCACCTGGATAGGATCAAATTCAACTCAATTTTAGTTCTCCCTTTTCAGTGTGGATGCAGTTATTTTGAGTACATGGAGTTTTCATCTCCCAATCCATTGAGTTTTAGCCAATAAATCTATCTTTAGACCCGTAACCATATTTCTCATTTCATTGCATCTTTAAGAAGCAGTGGTTGCTCAATCAACTCTATTTTGGGTAGCAGAACATCATTTCTTCAAGTATAACTATAAATTTCGGAATATTTTTCTTAAAAGTTTCTTTACTGAGATCATACCCAGGACTACTTAGGGCACCATGTGGTGATGATGACCAAAAGTGGGGCTCCAACATGCAAATATGGAATTTGATCTACTTTTCCAATCCTGCTCAGAAGCCTCTTAAGAAAAACACTTATACTAAAATATTTTGTAACTCCAAAGTCTGTGTTAAAATCAGCATGTAATATAATGTCACTGTTATCATTGAGCCTATGAACTGATTTTAAATACAATTCATAAACACTTGAAATATTTTGAACCTTCAACATTTTTGTATCGATCCCATATATTGAATGAAATAAAAACATCCACTTTTGGAATTTTCTGAGTGTCTGTTTGAGGTACCCGATGGC
Source organism: Sorex araneus (assembly GCF_027595985.1). Lineage (NCBI taxonomy): Eukaryota > Metazoa > Chordata > Mammalia > Eulipotyphla > Soricidae > Sorex > Sorex araneus. The sequence goes on along the minus strand of NC_073303.1, from coordinate 115,596,758 downwards.
ACTGTTTTACTGACACTGTGGAACTGTTAGCAAAGTTATCTGCTAATGGATCTCACACATCAATAGCTATCATCACATTTCCATAAGTGCAAACACACACACATACATAGGCACAAACTTGATATCAAAATGAGCCAAATTAATTTAGCAGAATAATTATCTGATATACATCTGATACTAATTGAAAAGTCATGCTTTTCACAGTTCTATATAAATCACTGCTCTGCCACTGTCCCTGTTACTTTTCCATTTTCAGACAAATGCTTTAAACACCTATTAGCTTGTGAAATAGAAGTGATGCTTTCTCAGTAAATGTGTGTCTTTCAGTTAGGTGGTGTTATTACCACAGATCTAGCGCTGGATGGTAACTGGTAACGTTAACTACTCTTTTGGGTAAGTTACTAATTTATCATAATTTTTAAAGGAATTTAAGATTATGATCTAATTTCTTATCAAACATATATCATATTGATCTCATTGTTTTTGTCTATTGAAATTATAAAATTTGATTCAACAAAGATGGTTGGAAAAAATCATTAACTCCAAATTTTAGAAGTAGAATATGTGTCATCTAATGCAAAATATTTTTCTTTCCTTTGATTTATTTGAATCTTTTATCTCTGAAAAATAAAATTATTTTTAGTAATGTTTTCAGTCATGTATACTTTTTCACATATTCATGTCTAAAATACACATTTAAAAATAGTTTTCTTATAATCTAAAAGGTCTAGAGAAATTTAACTGACAGATATTAGAATTCCTGGAAGAAATAGTTGAGCAGCTTAATTTACAGAAGTTAACATAAAAGTATGCAATTACCTCTCAGGTTAACATGGAGTGAAATTCAAGGAAAGCTTAAAGAACTGACATGGCAACTCCAAGAATGGTGAGAGATAAGTAAAACTAGATTCATCCATTTTGTTAATCAGGAATAAATGTAAAATTTCAGTAGAAATGTGATAGAATTGTACAATCTTAAAAGGACCAAAAATAATTAGGAAAATATTGAATACTATTCAATATATAGTAGCAAGATTTATCATAATATTTGCTGCTAGTGTAATATTTGGTACATATGTGTGCCATTTGTGGGATCTCTGATAAATATGTGGCAAATAAGTATGTATAAAGTCTGGGAAAAAATATTTTACTGCTAGATATAAACTCCAGGAAATTCTTTCTCTGAAATATGTAGATTTTAAAACACTTTGGGAAATGGGGTGGAGTTTGTGTCTATTATTGTTCACCCTGGCCCAGAGTGAACAAGCTTGAAGAAGGCACATCATGAGAAGGCAGAAATTAGACAAACTAGAGGCTGGAGCAGTTGTATAATGGGGAGGGCATTTGACTTGCATGTGGACATTTGATCCCTGGGTTTCTGGATGGCCCCCCAGAGCACCACCAGGGGTAATTACTGAGTGCAAAACCAGAAATAACCCTTGAGCATCACAAGTGTAGCACCAAAAGGAAAAGAAAGAAAAGAGAAAGAAACAGAGGAAAATTACTATGGGATCAGGGACAGACTGTCATCCACATACAATATTTACTGCTAAGAACCAGTAATCACAAACAGGAAAACATTCTTTCTGCAAAAGCCTAAATATCTTAGACTTTTACATATGCGGAGGTGCTTACATTATGGTAATCATCTTCTTTGTAAAGAGCTTTTAGAGCAGGAAGTTTTTCTAAGGAAGGAGACAGAGAACAGATACAGACTCAGGCACACCTCTGGGAGCCAGTATTCTAGATTAATTAGTCCCAACAATACTGATTAGTCCCTGCCATACTTGTTATCTATCTAGTTCCCAACAAAATGAAAGTGTCAAGACATACTTTGAAATACAATGCTATAAATCAGATGCACTAAGATTCTTAGTTTAAATGACTAAGAATAGATCCTAAAGTAACCAAGGTAACCAAGATAGATTCTGAAGAAGTTGTTCTTAAAGCAAATAAGGAAGAATCTTAATATATTTATTTATTATCTTATGGGGATCAGGGGCCACACCTGGTGGTGATCAAGAACAACTCTTGATTCATTTGCGGTTGACTGGTTAGCTGAGGGGAGTTACTGGTTAGCTGGGGGAGTTACTCTTGGTAATTGTAAAGTTCAGGGGCTCTTCTAGGGCTGGGCAATGAAACCAGGCTTCCTGCATGAGCTGTCAGGCCCAATAATAATTTTATTTGATTTTATTACTTTTAGGCACCCACTCAAACAATAGATGAGTAACTGGATGACAGTGATAGTGATATTAATTATTTTATTTTTTATTAATTCACTGTGAGGTACAGTAACAAAAATTTCATGTTTGAACATCAATTATATGGTCATCAAACACCCATCTCTTCACTGGTGCACGTTTTCCACCACCAAAATCCCCAGAATTCCCCCCCATTCCACCCCTCCCCCTGTCTGTGTGGCAGACAATTTGCAAATTATTCTTTCTCTATTTTAGTTACCTTTGATATTTCGAGACCAGTCCTACCACCCCTCATACCTACTGAAAATTCAGTTGCTAGACAATGTGTTTTGTATTTCTTGTTATGGATATAATATGTTGTGTGGCCGCTCTCATGGCCGCATGCTCTAGGAATTCTAGAAGTTTAATAATTAGGGTCTGAAGAAATCATTGCTACAAGTTGCTTGGGTCAGAGATTCATTTGTATGTCTCTGGATTGTGGCCATGTGGGAGCTTAAGTAGATGGTGGGCAGATGTGGCATCATCTAGGCATCCCGTTGGGATGGGTGGAAGGAGAGCCCACTCCTTCCTTGCCCCGTGAGACTTGGGATTTACCGTCAGCACGACTCGTACCTGGTGATTCTTTCTGGCTTCTAGAAAATGGCACCCACTGGAGCTCTTAAAGGGCAGGCAGAGGGACAATACCTGCCCCCATCTGGAGCAGCCCAGTGGAGAAGGCCTATTGCAAAGTCCCGGACCAATTCTGCTGCAAGTTGCTCAGGTCCAAGATTCGTTTGTTTGTGCCCCAATAATAATTATAGTTAAAAAAGTGGCATAAAAAAGCACTCTTGGAAATCCTGAAAAGCTACTGAGAGTATCCCACCTGCAAGGCAGAGCCTGGCAAGCTACCCGTGGTGTACTCAATATGCCAAAAACAGTAATAATGACAGTCCTCATTCCTCTGACCCTGAAAGAGCCCCCGATATGACATTGGGCTACACTAGCATGCAACAGGGACTAATGGAGATGTTACTGGTGCGTGCTCAGCAAATCGATGAACAATGGATGACAGTGATAAAGTGGGAAAAAAGGATATATATATACATATATATATTTGGATATATGTATGAAAATATATATACATATATATACAAATATATATTGAAATATATAAATATATATATGAAAATATATATACATATATATACAAATATATTTATTTGTATATATATGTATATATATATTTTCTATTTTTAAAAATACCCCAAAGCGCATAAAATAAGTGGATATGTGAATCAATAGGATAGGGGTATTTCTGAGCATCACTTGTGTTATACTCCAGTGATACTTGGCCTCAGATTATGGTTCTATGCCCTGTGTCTACATCCACAGATGCTCAGACTCGGTGTTGCTGGGGAGAGCCATGGTCGGTGCCAAGAATTGAACTGTGGGCCTCCTGTATGTGACACATGTGCTCCAGCTTACAAAAATATACAAAAATTACTTTAGACAGCAGGAAAATTACTTTAGACAGCAGGAATAAATACTGAAGATATACTATTCTCCTGGGATCCCTGGTCCAATTTTTTCATTTGTTCTGATAGTCTTTGCAGGGATTTAATATCATGGAGAACAGAAACAATGATAAAGATATTTTCCTGTATGTGCAATATTAGGTATTGTTTAATGACAGTATGGGCACCAGGGCAGGTGGCCATAAAAAATGTGCCAATGCAGAATATAATTTTTTTAAAGTTGTTTGGGAAACTGCCACAATAGGAATGATTTTCACCCTCTATACCATACTAGAAGTAGGAAATGAGTCTCTCTTGTGACAAGCATTGTCCTTGCATAAGGCAATATAAGGGATAGATGGAAGGAAATACTTTTAATTACCAAAGGATTTCAGGACTATATGCACAGTATAAATACATTTTTTATCACTCAATTTAGTAGGAAAACCAAAATTTCTAAGAATTTCTGTTTAGAAAGCATACAAGTATATTGTTCTTTTCCTTTTGATCCAATTTTCATATATTATCTCCATGCACTAGAACTAAGTCTGTCTCCTTTGAATCTGTTCTGTGTCAACTTATTTTCCAGTCATAATGACCTAGAAAGCACACAGGAAAAAAACTTATACCTAAAAACTAGTCAGAGTTTGGGGAAGGGGCATGCATCTTCTGGCACAGGGTATATTCTTGTCTCTGGGCAGGGTCACAGCCAACAGTAGTTATGGAGCCATATGCAGTGCTGGATATTGAATCTGAGTAAGCCACATGCAAGGAAAAATGCCTTGACTCTGCACAAACTTATGGTCCCAGTTGTCTGTATTTTAAAAGGAATTTCCTAATACTGCTAATATCTTGAGAAATTTACCTACCAATAGGTGTTAAACAAATTATTTAGAAATGAAATGATCTGTATAGTGATAAAACTAAAATAAACACTAGTCAATTTGCAGGGCACATTTAATTGAATGGACTTTATTAAAGTAAGTATTATTATGTTCCTGAGATACACCTTTCTTGATCTTGTCATGTTAATATTTAATATATCATTGAAATGGGTGGATTAATATTTTGCCATGTTCATAGGTTAATCAGGCTTACATATTTATAGTCTCATGGCAATCTTATTTTCAAAATAAAAACATAAGAAAGGCAAATATACCCTCTATTTGGATTTTAAGAAATATTTTTTATAGAGATGGATAATTTATAAATGGGTTGGATCTGTTAGATCTCATATAACTTCATTTCATCATGAATGTGTATTTTGATGAAAGAATATAACTTAGCATTTAAAGATGTTTATCATTTAAATTATATGTAATTTCACTATTTATATTAATTTCAGTGTTTTATATTACAGTTTCTTTAGTATATAAACATTGCCAAACACTATTATGCTGCTACTTATTAATATGCTTCTCTATTGGATTTAGGAGCCTATTCACACATATTTTTATTTGTATTTATCTGAGTCACTTCTTGCTCAATATGGTCAAATATGTATCAACATTAATAACTATTCATAAATTAAATACATTAACTCTTAATTTTATATATTCTCTATATTTTTTTCTGTTTTTCAATTTTCTCTACTTGTTTGCATTTAATCCTGTTGTTCATTTCTAAGTTGATAATTGGAGTGACAAATTAGCTCAAAATATTTCTTGATTTTTGAATATTTAGAAGCATAGTTAGAGCATATAAATTATATAAAACTCTAAATATCTCTGTGATTTTAATTCTACCACAAAAATTTTGACAATGTTCGACAATTATGATTTACTTCTAAACTTAACTTGCAATATATTTTGTAACTAGCCAGTGACATTTAATTGTCTAACTTCATGTTCTGGATTTGGTAAGATGTAGCTCTTCTCTTATATCTAATATAATATCATAAATAGTCTTAGCAGTGGAAATTCACTCTCCAGAATAATTAATGCATATACTAACCAAAATATTTTGAAGTTAGTAAATAGCCTACACTTAATAAAATAAAATAAGCATATTTTATTTTGGTAGAGAACACTATAATATGTCTAACGTTTATGCTTTTATATTTTACATAATATTTTATATTTTATGCAATATTTACATAAAATATACATAGGAGATGTATCACATATTCAAGCATAACTGCTTATTTTGGAATTCCTATTTATGTATATGTGTATGTAGGTGTTTATTTTGGGGGTTTTTGAAGTAACATCTGGCAGTGCCTAGGACTTACTCCTGAATATGTGCTCAGGGGACTATATACAGTATCACAGAATGAAGTAGTGTCTGTTGCATGCAAGGTAAGTATGATTTTGTGAGACCTAAAATATTCATTTTTTATTCAGTTTTCAAAATCATTGGTTTACAAGTCCTATATAGCTATTATTCTAGGCATAGTTATGATTTTCTTTTACTTTAATCATTTTATTATTATATTTAGTTTTTTAATCAGATTATATTTTTGTCTTAAAATTTTCTTAAAGTTTCATAATCGTGAAACTGGTGAAAATGATGCTGGTCTATATTTCAGCATCATTCTGCATCCTAGAGGTCTGTAACAGAACAAAATTGCTTCCTGTCCACATCTCTCCACTAAAGTTGTATTAGCAGAAGAAACCAGTAACCCATTTATTCACTCTTCTGTTCAAAGTTGATCAGCTTTGTGGCAGTTGGAAGTTCCCACTTACACCCCTATGGTGAGGATTATTTTCTTAATTTTGCATTATATTTCAAAGGTACATTGAAGTATACACCAGTGATTGTTACAAAAACCACCTCAGTACTCAGAAAAAAAATCTAAGACAGGGTGATAACACAGTAAGTAAGACATTCAGTGTTCATCAAACATTTCTTGTCTGGTAAAATGATAGCCTCCCTTTTCCTGCTAAATGCTAAATTTCTTTTTTTGATATACCTTTGTAAGTGTAGAATTGGGTGACTGACACATTTGCTTCAATCACATGAAATCCTATTCTTTGGAGATCAAATGCAAATGAAAACCCCAGGGGTTCAGGCCACCAGAGTTGCTTCTTTACTCCTCTTTGAAAAGTCAAGTTTTGTCACTGCTGGCATACTCTCATATGCCTAGATAAGATTATCAAAGCTCTTACATGCTGACCCTCAGAATAATTTCTTGAAATATTTATAGACAAAGAGACACAATTGCAAATTGGATGTTCATTGTTTCTGAATAGTTTCTCTGCAATATGTTAACTTTTATAGTACTGGGTTAAGAAGGCATATACTTCAAAAAGGAATTGATCCATACACATAATTTTAAATTCACACATACGCAAAAGTAGCATTACCCATGGTAAATGACCTCCTGTGCTTTATCTGTTATGTCTCTTGATTTATTTTCTCTCCCTTCAGTGCACACTAGCTAAATTCACATGCCTCACCACACAATCATTTTTGTTCAATAACTGAACTTGCTCTTATATCTTATAATCATGAAGATTTTAATAATCTCCACAGATATATATGTATATATATGTGTGTAAAAATATACATATATGGGTACGGATAGCACTGTCAAGTTTTAATTCTTGCGAGTAGTTAACATTTTATAAGACCGTTCCTCCATTAGCAGCAAATATGATGTGACTTATTTCAGCATACAAAACTGTGCTCTATTCTACTGCATTCATGTAATTTGATTAGATGATATCGAGGATAAAAATACTATCAGTTGATTATTTTCAGTAGGATAAGAAAATTAGTTTTTTCATCATTGAATATCAATAAAAAACATTCTGAAAAAACCTACTTTGAATCATTTTTTAAAAAATTATTACTTTTGAAGATAGTGAAGAAAGTCGCCTAAAACTGTTAAACACTGAACTGTTTACATATATAACGTTGCAAGTTTTAAGGGTAATGCTTCTTGTGCAGTTTCCTAGGTTCCTTACATCATCCACTGTCCTCGACCATCTTCCTTGCAATAATTTGAATGTCATTCAATAGAAAATAACACCAAATAGTTATTTATATCCCTCTGCATTGTAATCACTGCAATTCTTTTAGGTATTTATCAAGCATTATAATAAATTTATTTACATAATAACCAATGCAGAATCTCCTGCCCCCATGCCAGGCTGTCCTCACCAGGGCCCCTTAGAGTTGGGGGCGGGTTGAGTTTCCCTCTCCACCCCAAGCAGAACCCCAGCAGCCGAAAACTTCCAGAACCCAACCACAGCCATGGTCAAGGCCACTCTCTACACGCTAGGATGAGCCTTACACATGAAGGAACCAACAGAGGAACCCAAGGTATGCGGGACCCATGGTTGAGATCTCCAAGTCTGCTAGATCAGGACTGGGCCTCCACTACCCAGATCCCCCATTTTCCAGTAGCTTAGCAGCCATATCCACAAACTGCCTCCAGCGCCATGTAATCCCATCAATGACCAAGATCCAGAGAATATAAAACAAAGCTCTTAGAAGAGAGTGATGCAGAATCTCCTGGTGCCTCTGTCCCTCTTGGAGAGCCCAGCAAGCTACTGAGAGTATCCTGCCCATACAGCAGAACCTGGCAAGCTACCTGTGACATATTCGATATGCCAAAAACAGTAACAATAACGGGTCTCATTCCCCTGACACTGCCCCAATACGGCAGCATTAGAAAAGATGAGTGAGAGAAGCGGCAGGCATTCTGGTGAGCAACGCGGCCCAGACAATGCTCCGGACCCGAATCGGGGCCAGCAACACCGGGGGGCCGGAAGGAGGAGGTGCCGCCAGCACACCTTCTCCAGATGGAACCCTGGCGACACTGAGCAGCAACTAACATGGCTCCAGGATTCGGGACTGGGACATATCCGAGCCGCGCGGCCACTAACTCGGCCACGCGACCTTTTCTAAAATCTGAAAACATACAATCTTTTAATGGAAAACTAATTATCAAATGCCTCCTTATTAGGGTTATCTTGTTTGGGGATATAACTCCCACAACAATAGTGAGTTTTGTGTTGAAATATGGAACGTAATCAAGGTGAAGAGAAAATAAAGTGAAATTCATCAGTTATACAGTTGGGGTGGGGGGCGGGGTGTATACTGGGGATTTTGGTGGTGGAATATGGGCATTGGTGAAGGGATGGTGTTTGAATACGGTATAACTGAGACATAAACCTGAGAACTCTGTAACTTTCCACATGGTGATAAAATTAAAAAAAAAATAAAAAAAAAAAGAAAACAAAACCAACAAAAAAAAAAAAAAGAAAAGATGAGTAAGGAGAGGCTACTAAAACGGTTTGATGCTCTTCATGTTCCTGGAGCAAGCAGATGCCACTGGGCTACAGTAGTATGTGGCAGGGATGAATGGAGACATTACTGGTGCCCCCTCCAGCAAATCAATGAGCAACAGGATGACAGGTGATACAGGTGAATAACCAACTTTGCTTCACTTCCTAGCTGAACTATGATACTTTCAGTTACTTTGTTTTCTTTTAGGTACAGTGTTTAGTTCATCCACCCTTATATCCTCCATACAAAGTTTTTATATAATAAGCCCTCTACAAATATTTATTGAGAAAAAAATAGATAATACAAGGATGAAAAAAAGGTTGGCTTTTAAATTTGAATTCATTCCTTTCATTTGTGCTAATTTATAGTGAGTGGAATAGTGGACCACAAAGATTTTGTTTATAATCTCTGCAGCCTTTGTGTGTTACTTTACTTGGTAACAACTTTTTCACAATATGACCAAAGAAGTCAGCAAAAGTGAGGATTGAAGAAAGATTAAACACACAACAGTATAGACAACGAGAAAGCAGAGGCAGACAGATATAGGAGAAAGTAACTGCTTCTTTCAATAATGTACGTGAAAAGATCAAGAAATAGATTCTCCTTTAGGGGCTGGAGAGATAGCACAGCGGGTAGGGCATTTGCCTTGCACGCGACCGACCCGGGTTCAAACCCCAGCATCCCACATGGTCCCCTGAGCAGGGCCAGGGGTAATTCCTGAGTGCAAAGCCAGGAGTAACCCCTGTGCATCGCCATGTGTGACCCCCGAAAAATAAAAGAATAAAAAATTAAAAAAAAAAAAAAAAGAAATAGATTCTCCTTTAGAATCTTAGTGCGGTTCAGACTCAATTTTGGCCCGTAAAATAATTTAGTCTTTAGGACTTCAAATTGTGAGATAATATCTGAATTCTGAGTTACAGTAATTTACCGTAATTTACCATTTATCAAATTTATGGTAATTTGTTATTGAGACCCTAAAAGATAAGTACCTATACTTGAAGAATAAATGCAATAAAAATGTAATTGAAAACTTACGTATACCCATTCAAAACTAACAAATAAAAATGTTTTTGTGTGCTTTTTTAATCAAATAAAACAGTCATGATGTAGTATTTCCACCCATGCCACTCATATTCTCAAAAGAGAAACACTATACCTGTAGTAGATCTGAATCTGTCTGGTTTTCATATTGTTCCACCCATTTGTGCTCAATTTTAAGTGTTAACTTTTACATAACTAAGACCTTATCACTTATATAATTCTGCACCATGTTTAGTAATTGTTTTCTAAAAATCTCTAAATGTCTGTAGCTCTCTTTCATTCATTTTCAATGCAATAATGTTTTGCATAATATGACCATATACCTCTTTTATTCTTCTTTGATGGCTATTTATTTAGGTTCTAGCTTGTTTTCATTTGAAATCAACACAACTAACATCTCTAATCAGGTTTTCTTGTTTATTTTAGATTTCTGGCAGCAAATATTCCTACACGTATTTTCCTAGGCAACAGGAAAAGCATACATTCAGTTCTGCTGGCTATTCACAGGAAGCTATGCAAAGGATTCTAATATCTAATGATGAAGTAGGAGTGCATGACTATTTCTATTTACCACATTCTAGATAGCAATTGTTATATTTAGTTTTTCTTGAATTTTTTCAATGTGAAATGTTTTCTTATGATTTAGAAAATGGTATTGTGTGTGTGAGTGTCAGAAGTAGGAATAGGGAGGGTATATGTATAGTCTTATTTTTATGTTATCCTTATATTATGAATAATAATTTTAGAATTTGGGCCGCTCTGGTGGGCACTGCCAGCCGGAGATTGCTCCGGACCCCAAACCGGGCCAACAACACCAGGGGGCCAGATGGAGAAGGTACAGAGGGCATGCCTTCTCTAGATGGAGCCCTGGCAACATTGAGCAGCTACTAACATGGCTCTGGTATTTGGGACTGGGACACCTCCAAACCAAAAGGGGGCATGGGAGTGGGGTGACGCCAGCCCAGTTCCTGATTCACCCTGGCCTCCGGAAGTCACGCCCTCAACCCGCCCTTGGTGCCATCTTACCATAATCAGCAGTGAAGAATTTGGGCCGCTCCAGTGGGCACTGCTAGCTGGAGATTGCTCTGGACCCCAGACCAGGCCAACAACACTGGGGGGGCCAGACGGAGAAGGTACAGCTGGCATACCTTCTCCAGATGGAGCCTTGGCGACACTGAGCTTCTACTAACACAGCTCCTGTATGTGGGACTGGGACACCTCCAAGTCGTATGGCCGTTTATGCAGCCGCGTGACCTTTCCCGATATACAAAATATATGCTCAGGAATGGCTCCACCACCCCCAAGCGTCCATTATCCCAGAGGCACAGAAACCAATCTCAGAACACAGTGGCTGCTGGCAGTTATAATCCTTTTGGTACCAGCAGCTCCTTGCAGAATGTCTCCAGACTGAGAACTAAGCCTCGGCCCCATGCCTGCCCTGGAGGGGAAAGGTTTTTCTCTCTTGCATATTCTTTGCTGGGGGGTAAGGGCATGGCGACCGCCATATTATGAGGACAACTAATGAGAGATACAAGCTTGCAATGATCCAATTTCTGGAGAAATTTCCCTGGACTTAGTTGCTAAAATACAGAAATCCAAAATTGTGCGGCCGCAACTGCTGCCGTGCTACCTCATATCTCTCCACAGCAGGATATGCACTGCCTCTAGTGGGGTACTCCTAATAGTAATAGTGAGTTTTTTGTTGAAATATTGAATGTAACCAAAGTAAAGAGAAAGTAAAGTGAAATTTATCAGTTACACAGGTGGGGGGGGAGGGATGGGAGTTATACTGGGGTTCTTTTGGTGGTGGAATATGTGTTTCAGCATTGTATAACTGAGACTTAAGCCTGAAAGCATTGTAATTTTCCACGTGGTGATTTAATAATAAAAAGAAAAAAAGAAAAAATTTAAAAAATAAAAAAAATTTAAAAATAAAGTTATGTTATTGAAAAAAATAATAATTTTAGTCTATCTTTTGACTGGTCATCTAAAAATCTGTTGCCTAGACTCTACTATTTACTAGGTTTTCCCTCATTCATAGTTGGACCCTATTTTTATGTAGAAAATTTTTATTTTCTTCTGCTTATGAGTTTTGTGCTTTATAAAATATATCCCTATGTTGGTTTGAAATGTTCAAATATAGCTATACATATTCAAATCTCTTTCATCCTTGAATTTGTTTTGTGACCAGAATTAGGTAAAGTTTTAATACCATATGATTAAAACATGCTCAGCACAATTAACTGATTTACTAAAAATCAACAGGTGGAAAATGTAGTAACCCAAATATTTAATTTATTATATATATTTAGCTATTTAGTAGTTAAATACTCTAATCACATGTCTAATTGTTTTACCTTTATGTTATAAACAGAGAATATAAAAGATCTTGAACAGAGAAACTTTACTGAAGAAAGTTGCAAATTTTATCTCTAAATGAATATTTAGAGTGATAAGAACCACTCTAAATCAATATTTAACAGTGATATATAACTCCTAAATTGTATATTAGAACCTAAACTATTAAAAAGTCATATAATGAAAGTTACTATGGTTCCCAGATGTCAAAATTTTCATACAAATACTAACAGATTGTTCACACAGTAGGTTTCCAATATGAATAAAAGACCATGAGTTAAAAATCAAGACTTTGATAAAAAAATACTTTATAATGCAAGGTTTTTTTTTATTATTGATGCTAGAAATAACATAAAACTAATGGATGTGATGGAGTAGGAAGGACTGGATATTTAAATCAATAATAAGAGAAGAAATTTCTAAGGAAAGAACCATTGACCTGAGAGCTAATGAAAGCAAGGAGCCTACCATACTAGACTCAAGAGCAGAATCCTTTAGGAAGATAAAATGGCATGTGCTAACAAATGTGCCAGAATTTATATGTGGTAGAACAAGAAGGTAGTATAAATGGAACACAGAGATACATTGGGGAGAAGTAAAAAAGCAGATACATTATATGAGAAGCTAATTTTATTCTAAATGTAAATACCTTAAATTGTTTTTTATTCTAAGTGTAAATACCTTACATTGTTTTCCATATAGATGTGTCTTAGTTTATGTTTTAAAAGAATTTAATAATAATAAATACAAGTAGCCTGGCAGTAACCTACTGGGTGGTTGTTATAGATTTTTTAGTAATGTAGTTGGAAATAATAGAGTATTAGAATATTGGACTAAGATTAATTATAGAAACAAAACATGCATTTATAATATACATGTGCTTGAGATTTATATTTTATAACATACACATTTTGTATATGCTTTGCTGTTTGAATCAAGGTGACCTGTTAGAAAGATGATGTTTAAAGTTGGAAAACAGGAATCTTAATCAGGGATGGCTTTATTGTTTGATGTTTAAGAACAGTGTTGTACTGTGACATTTACTTACATGGAGAAAATGAGAAACTGCTGTTTGAGTAGAGGTAGAGTTTGGGGTGAGAAGTAGGTTCTATTTCTGTCATTGCATTAGTTGCCTAATAATCAAGGGGATGTAAAAATAAGTATACATTCAATACAACAATTAGATGCATTTTTATTCACTAGTGAGAAACAACCTGTTAAAAATAGGATTTCATTTAAATAGTATCAAAACTGATGAAACACAAATGAGTGTAATCAAAGGAATGTAAAACATATAGTAAAACCTACAAAATATACTGAAACTAAAGACCTATGCAAATGAAAAATACTTTTATGTTTCAAAGATAAGATTAAGATTCTTTTTTAAAAAGTCATCTCTGAATTTAATTCTCTATTGAAACCTCTAACCTCAGAGAGAAAGGCCGGGTCACAGCCAGTTATGCCCTGGGTTTACTCCTGATTTTATTGCTCTGTGTTTGTTTGTCTTTTTTTTTCTTTTTTGGGTCACACCAGCTATGTACAGGGGTTACTCCTGGCTCATGTTTCAGGAATTACTCCTGACGGTGCTCAGCGGACCATATGGGGTGCTGGGAATCGGACCCGGGTCGGCTGTGTGCCAGGCAAACCCTCTACCCGCTGTACTATTGCTCCAGCCCTGCTTGTTTGCCTTTCACAACACACCCAGAAGTGTTAGAGTTGAGTCCTGGCTCTACATTCAAGAATCACTCTTGGAAGAATTGGGGGATCATATGAAATGCCAGGGATTGAACTGCAGTGGGCCATGTGTAAGGCAAATACCCTACCTGATCTATTATCACTCTGACCCCTTAAAACTTTTTTTGTGTGTACTGTTTTGTTTGGGGGACACACTTGGTAATGTTTATAACTTACTCCTGGCTCTGACACAGGAATTTCTTTTGGAGGAATTGGGGAACCATGTGGGATGCCAGGGATGGAACCCAGGTTGGCAGCATGCAAGGCAAATGCCCTACCTGCTGTACTATCACTCAGGCTCCCCACCTTTGACTTTTTTACTTGGGGAATCGGTGATTCTCTGGGGACAATATGCAATGCCAGGGATTGAAACAATGCCAGCAGGTGCAAAGTAAATACCTTTCTCCTGTACTTTCTGCCCAACCTCTCAACAACTTTTAAAGTATCTGGAAGAAGTTACACTATTTTTTTTTCTTTGTTGGTTTTTGGTCCACACCCTTCAGTGTTTAGTGCTTACTCCTGGCTCTGCACTCAGGGAACACTGCTGGCAAGCTCTAGGAAACCATATGAGGTGGTGAGGACTAAGCCCAGGATAGCCACAAATATGACTGATTATAACAGTAAGAGTCTTGTAAAACCGGGACAACACTGGCAGACTTAGATGTTTCAAGTTTATAAGCACATAACTCAATGGGATAAAATAGAAAGTCCTGAAAAATAAACCCAAACATTGCTTGACAAAGAATTTTCCACAAGTGTGAAATAATATTTCAATAGGAAGAAATGCCTAAGACTGTTTTCTTCAACAAATGCTTTCATGGTAATTGAACAACCACATATAGCTAAGTCTACCTGTGTAGTACACCATTTATAAAAATTAATTCTAAAATATAAAATAAAAATTTTAAAGATAAATCTGTCAAAATAAAAAAAACTTGAATGTAGAATTTTTTTAGCTGGGAAGTCAAAAGTACAAACAGAAGGAATAATTGGAAGGGAGAAAAAAAGAAATGATCAAGGAGATAAAGAGAACACCCC
Source organism: Sorex araneus (assembly GCF_027595985.1). Classification (NCBI taxonomy): domain Eukaryota; kingdom Metazoa; phylum Chordata; class Mammalia; order Eulipotyphla; family Soricidae; genus Sorex; species Sorex araneus. Next base: position 115,581,658 of record NC_073303.1, on the reverse strand, counting down.
CAAATGGGCGAAAATATTTTTAAACACATATCTAATAAAAATCTAGTATGAAGAATATAAAAATCCATCAATCATGACAAAACAAATTAAGTAAATAATCAAATAGGTGTTTCATTTAGTAAAATATACATAAAAGCAACATACACATGAGTAACTGTTCATAATTTGTCATTAGGAAAAGGAAAGTTAAAGATACACAAAAATGCTAATGAACAGATAAAGAAATTGAGTCCCTCATTACATCATCACTTACTTCAGTTTCCAATATAAATGATGTAACTGCTGTAGAAAATGCTGTGGTGAAATGTAGCTTTTATGTAGCAGGCAATTAAATTATATTTATATACCTATGCATATATCTAAAAGTACCAAAATAAGTGTCCATATTTCCAAAACAAACATATAGAGATGCTTAAGGTAGCATTATTTATACTATGTTTATATCCAAAAAATGGAAATAAATGCCAATGAATTGATGAGTAGATCATTTTAATGTGGCAGAAAAACAATGGAAAATTATTCCTCATAAAAATAATGAAGTGATGATTCATGTTACAACACATATGAACACTGAAACATTACTTAAGTGAAAAGTACTGATCACTGAAGGCCAAATATTGTGTGATCCTACATCACACAATAAATGAACATATATAAACAAAGATAAACAGAGTAATGGTTGCTCATATCTGAGGAGAGAAGGGGTTGCAAATGACTCAAAATTTATACATGGCTTCTTGTAGATAATACAATCTATTTAAAAGTATATTGTTGAAATATTGTATGCAATCAAAGTGAAAGTAAAGTGAAATTTATTAGTTACACAGGCGGGGGGCCTTAGGGTGGGGGGGCTAGGGGCGTGGGGGGGTTTGGGGTGTGAGGGGGCGGGGTGGAGCTATACTGGGATTCTTGGTGGTGGAATATGAGCACTGGTGAAGGGATGGGTATTCGAGCATTGTATAACTGAGATTTAAACCTGAAAACTTTGTAACTTTGTAACTTTTCACAATAAAAAATTAAAAAAAAATAAATAAAAGTATATTGTCATGACAGCTATACAAGTCTAGAAATAAACTAGAGAATATTGAATTTTATCATTCAAATGAGTGTAATGCATGGTATATGAATTATATCTCAATAGATCTGCAAAAGCAAATTAAAAATAAAAAAAAAATGGGGTCAGCTATTACAGCAAGGTGCTTGCCTTGCATATGGCCAACCTAGTTCCAGCCCCAGCACCACATTCTCTGCAGCTCAGCAGCAGTAGAGGCAAGGCCTGAGTACAGGACTGAGTGCCACCAGGTGTCACAAAACAGAAACAAAATAGCAGTGTAGCACTGCAGCACTGTAGCAAGGTAACACTGTGTCCCTTTGTTCATGGATTTGTTCAAGCTGGCACCAGTAACATCTTCATTGTGAGACTTGTTGTTAGTGCTTTTGGCATATTGAATAGGCCAAGGGTTGCTTGCCAGTCTCTCTAAGTGGGGTGGAGGAATCGAATCTGGGTTGGCCACGTGCAAGGCAAACGCCTTTCCCACTGTGCTATTGTTCCAGCCCAGAAAGAAAATAAACATTTAAAATAATACCAATATTCTTGGGGCTGGAGCAATAGCACAGCGGGTAGGGCATTTGCCTTGCACGTGGCTGACCCAGGTTCAATTCCCAGCATCCCATATGGTCCCCTGAGCACTGCCAGGGGTAATTCCTGAGTGTAGAGCCAGGAGTAACCCCTGTGCATCGCCAGGTGTGACCTAAAAAGCAAAATAATAATAATAATAATAATAATAATAATAATACCAATATTCTCAACAAAGAATCGCTTATAGAGGACCACAACTACACGAAGTCTTTATACAAGTGTCCACAAAAGTACTTTATGCAATTATTTGAAATTAACTGATACTAAAAAAAAAGTGAACCTTTTAGATACTTTTTTTTTCTTTTAGAAAACTAGTCTCCAAATTTTAAAGTAAATATAATGAAAGGGAGGTAGAATGGAAAATTGAAAAGCCATCTTTTCTGTCTACTGTTTGCCACTGCCAACTTTATTGGGTACCATAGACATATATATAATATCTCAAGACAGGTAGAGTTCAGGGGTTAAGGATAGCTCATGGGTAGGGGAGAGAGTTCAATGGGCTAGAACACATTTCTTACATGCCCAAGGCGTTCATTCTATCCCAATGCTTCATGCTTTCCCAAGACCATCAAGAGCCCTTCCTGCCCATAAATAACTAATTGAACATGACCTTAGCAACCAAAATAACATTTTTTTAAGCCTACTAATCTAATTTTCATCTGTAAATAGGGAAACTAATATATTATTTTATATTTGAGGAAAATTGATAGAAATGTTTATGGTAATTTATTCATAATAAAAATAATTATATAGAGAAGGGATAGGTTTCTGGGGTTATTTAAAGATTTAATCTGTGTGTCAGATTAACCTCCCTTTTTTGTTAGTTGTCAGTATAAATGATAAAATTGCCAGTTTTAAGGCCCTTTATTGAGTCCTTTTTAGAATAATCTGTCATAGATTTAGATATGGTGATACCTAAATCAGCTCACAGTCAGAGTAATGATTATTACAATTTTAGTAAAGTGACAGAATATCACTGAATAATGTCATTAAACATCCTACTATTTCATGTAAAGCTAAGGTATAAACTAGGTAAATAGGCAGTTTTTTCCATAAGACGTCTTCAGAAGCACAGAAAACAGAAGTCATTAGCCTTCATTCGAGCATCTTCTATGTTGGCTAAAAAATATCCTCTTTAATATTTCTTTAACTCTCTTAAATCTCCCTTAAGTTAGATAATATGTCTCTACCTTACACATCAAAAACTATTCACAAAAATAGGAGGCACAATTTCAAATTCACAAAGAATGTAATGCTGGAGTCCCAAATTACAATTAGATTTGCCTGACATAGCACTTTTCACTCACTACATTTACCATTTACTCAAATGTGTTTTTTAATAGCTCTAGCTAATTTTTTTTCTTCCACCGGGTCTGAAATTTCAAGCATTATTTTACTCCTCTGAAACATATTAAGGAAGGAATTGTATTGAAAAAAATGTACATGTACCTGTTGATTCAAAATAACTAGCAGTCCTTTATATCCATGAAAGGATAGTAAGGAAGTTTCCATAAAAGTAAAAGTATAGCTATTTGTATTACTTAATAAGACTTTTTGTAAAAAAGCCTCATTAATTATTAATAAGATTTAGCCATCTATTTTTCCCAAAATAAATGAACTTTGAGTAAGAGTTAACAAAGTACCAAATGTAGGTAGCAAACAGTGAGAAGTGTCTTCTACTACCGTTCCTAACTGCTGGAATGCTGGGGTGTTTAAATTCATGAACCATTATTTAGGGTGGATTCTAAAATATATTGCTTTAAATAACCTGTAAACCATTTACAGTAAGAAATTAATTGGTCTTTAGACTGTGAACTAAGCCATAGCCTCACGCTGGCCAAGGAGGGGAAGATCTTTCTCGATATTTTTTTCCCTTTTCAGTGAAAAGTGGCATGGCGTCCACCATATTATTAGGACCATTAAGCAGGTAAGAACTTGGTGGTGCGGGAAGGAAAAAAAAAAAAGAGGTTTGAACTTGAAACTGCAGGACGCGTGGGCAATCTTGGGCCGGGGTGATACCAGTGAGCGCTCTGCTGAGATGTGGATGTGTGGCCACTCTGCTGCTGATTGACCACGATTTGGAGGCCAGCTAGACTACTTTTGGTACCAGCAACTGCTTCCAGCAATGTCTCTAGACTGTAAACTAAGACATAGACCCATGCTGCCCCAGGAAGGGAAATGATGCAATTTCTAACATAAATCTCCCTGGACTTAATTACTAAAATACTAAAATACAGAAATCCTAATCCTAATGGACTTCATATCTCCATTCTCAGCAATGAAACACTAATTATCAAATGCTTCCTTGTCAGCAGGACTGTTTTTTTGGGGGAAACTCCAGCAACAATAGTGAATTTTGTGTTGAAATATGGAATGTAATCAAGGTAAAGAGAAAATGAAGCGAAATTTATCAGCTACACAGGCGGGTCTGGGGGAGGTGGGAGGGTGGAAGGTATACTGGGGTTTTTGGTGGTGGAATATGGGCACTGGTGAAGGGACGGGTGTTCGAACATTATAACTGAGACATAAGCATGAAAACTTTGTAACTTTCCACATGGTGATTTAATAAAATAAATAAATTTTAAAAAAAAGTAAAAAAGAAATTAATTAAAATTATTAACTTCTGAGAAAATTTACAAAAAATAATTATAATTCGACTTTCATCATGGAACCAGCTTTTTCAAATAGAGTCACTGTCACCCAGTTGCTCATCGATTTGTTCGAGTGGTCACCAGTAACGTCTCTCATTGAGAGACTTATTGTTACTGTTTTTGGCATATTCAATACGCCACGGGTAGCTTGCCAGGCTCTGCCATGCAGGCGCCATGTGGGCTCGATACTCTCAATAGCTTGCCGGGCTCTCCGAGAGGGGTGGAGGAATCGAACACGGGTCAGCCATGTGAAAGGCGAACACCCTACTGCTGTGCTATCACTCCAGCCCTCAAATACAGTATCTTTGTAAATTATTAAAATTTAAATGTTGCGTTGTAGTTGAAACTCAAATTAGTTAACAAACTTAATACTATGAGTAAAATAGGGGAAGAGAGATAGTATAGCAGGCAGGGTTCTTGCTTTGCTTTTAGCCAAATGGGGTTTGATGTTTAGCATTGCAGATGATCCCCAGGGCCTGTCAGGAATGTTCTCTTAGTCTAGAGCCAGAAATAAACCCTGAGGTAACCCCCAAACCAAAATTAGTAAACAAAATGAAATAAAGATATAAGGAGTAAAATGTTTAATTATATCTAAATCTAACATGGAAAATTCAGCAGCTAATAGGTTGTGCCTGCTTTTTAATAATTTTTTTTACCATTATTGCTAAAGACTATAGAGGAAAAACCAATGGGGGAAGATATTTCAATTTCCAATTGGCGTCATTCACCCATACTACACTATAATTTTCCTTCTTTTCTATTGCTCTGTAGCAAAAATACTCTAAGCTTTGTGAAACTTTTAAAAAGTACTAATCTAGAGAGCAGCTTATTTCAATGTCAATAAAATATTCACAAAGAAATTATGTAAAATACCAATAAGATTAGAGCACCTATTGCTTATTTTATTTTCACTTACACTATTCTTAAGAAAGTTTTGAGAAATGATTATTACTCACAATAATGTCATACATATTCATAAGCTACATTAGGGGATTATTTTCAAGGGGTCATTATTTACCATTTATGTAACATGACTTAATCGCCTCTCTGTCTATATAAATAATCTGAAAATTGCATGCCTTTGTGAATAAATTGAAATATTTAAAAGAAAACTAGAAAACTAAGAATATATAGAATGCTAATTGTCAAATACACATTTTTTTAAGATTTAGAATGTAATTCATATTCAGGGAACAAGCAATTTTGCACATTCATTTCCAGTGATTGCATTTTATCTTTCATTAATAAGAATGAATATGTCAGTATACATATATATATATTAGGATTATGAAAAATAACATGCATTTTGATTAAAAACTAAACTTTTTTTTAAAAAAATTCAAAATTGCTTATGATTACTAGCCATCCCAATGACTTTCAAATCTTTGACATTTAAAACATTGTGTTTGCTCATATAAAATTTTTAGTTTAATATAGGTGGGTTTACTAGCACAATTTTTTGAGTAAAAGATTTTTAGATTATAATATTTTTAGTGTAAAACAAATTTGTAAATCATTTTAATGATTACAAGTTTACCTCCTAATGCTATTATAACTAGAATAAGTGAGATATGTTATGCCTATAAAAGATCTCCGATAGACACATGCTTGGAAACTTCTAATATTCAATCTTTAGCTGACTAGCATTCTGAATTCCTACACCTTTTTTTCTTATCTTTGGTTTTATTTTTACCCAGCTTAACTTCTAAGGTTTTGATAAAAATAGCTTCCACTTGAATCACCTTTAAATACCCTCGTCTGGTGAAACTTCAAGTCTGGCTAATCCCAATATTTACTTTAGGTATTCATTCACCGTAACTAACTAGACAGTGATCAACAGTCATGCTTGTCTAATCAACTTAAGTTTTTGATTAATCAAAACATGGGCTGCATCACAGCAAGTAGGGCGTTTGCCTTGCACTCGGCTGACCCAGGTTCGATTCCCAGCATCCCATATGGTCCCCTGAGCACTGCCAGGGGTAATTCCTGAGTTCAGAGCCAGAAGTAACCCCTGTACATCTCCGGGTGTGACCCCCCCAAAAAAGAGAAAAAAATGTAAACTATTATTGATGATCACTAATTAAAACATTTACACTAGGTCAATCATTCTTCTAGGGGACTATTTTATAGCTATCCTCCTCAATCATATGTATTTTAGTCTGCCTCAGAGTTGGTGATGTTCCTACTGGATATTTAGGTGCAAAATTTAAGGGGGGGAGCGAATAGGATGGGATAAAAGAGAACAAGTGCTAACTCTGACAATTTAATCAACATACGTTTGTCTGGGACCATACACATTGCCTTCCAGTAGGCTAATAAGGGTTAAATGGGCAGATATCACTGTAGCATATTATTCTTTTCTATAAAATACCCACATATTTTTTGACCAATGATATTTTCTCTCAATTTACACTTTATTCTTCTCATCTCCTCCCTAACTATAACTGCAATTTTGGAAGAAAAGCAAGGGCCAAGAGAACAAGAAATTTCTTGTCTTGAAATATTGTACATTGACTTCAAACTCTGCAAGCCTTGCAGATATTTAAAACCTTTTCCTGGACAACTTTCAAGGTGTTTCAGAAGACTCCTGCTGGGCGCTTCTAATCAAAGAGTCTTTGATACTTCTGATACCTCTTCTTTGACTAGTCTCTTTTATCTCAGCTCCACACTCAGACATTAGCTACAGAGTTGTCTCTACCTCCCAGGCAGCCTGCTTTGATAGACATAAAAAAAATGCCCTATTCCAGATGCTTCTTCCACTTTGTCTTGTGGTGCACAGGAAATAATCATGTATTCCTTAGCATCAGTGGAAATGCTCATTGCCTACTGCAGTGCTCTGGGTTTTTTCTCTGCCCTATTGCAGCCATGTTAGCTGTACTGGATGACAGACCCGGGGTTCTTCAGCTGCAGAAAAGCCATATTGGACTCCAGGAATATTTCAAATTTCAGGTGGCTTTTCAGGGACTTTGCACTCTCTCTCTCTCATTCATGTTCACAGTGTGAAGTTTTATGCAAGCTGCTCCAGCTGTGAGAAATTATCTTAAAGCCTAATGACAAAGATTAATTATGTCTGAGATAACATACAGGAGGTAAAATGCTTGCTTCAAAGGAACTAACTCTGGTTCAATCCCTGTCACCACCATTGTTCATATCTGAACAGAAAACCAGAAGAAGCACTTGAGGACTTCCAGGTGTGGCCTAAATACTTGTGTCACTAAATATATTATATTGTTGTCTCATATTCTATGGGTCAGAAATATACACAGAGCACAGTGAGAATGACCATACATGTCCCATGATACCTGAAACCTGTCCTGAAAAGTCTCAAAGGACCCTGGAATCATCCTGAAGCGATCTTAGTCTTACATGTAGGGTTGATACTAGCTATCATTGCTACTTCAGCTAAAGTAATATTTTTTTTCTTTTTGGGTCACACCCGGCGATGCACAGGGGTCACTCCTGGCTCATGCACTCAGGAATTACTCCTGGCAGTGCTCGGGGGACCATATGGGATGCTGGGATTCAAACCCGGGTTGGCCACGTGCAAGGCAAATGCCCTACCCGCTGTGCTATCACTCCAGCTCCAGCTATAGTAATATTTGAACAAAGAGCTAATTAGGCCTTTCTGGTGACTACAGGGTAAATTGAACTCATGTACTATAGCATAATTCAAAACTGAATAATCCGATTAAGAGGGTAGATGTTTCATTCGCTTGGGTAGTATAGCCTGAGAAAACTTATAGCATCACTTATACCATCTTCCACTTATCGTAAGTGAGCACAGATTCAAGGATACAAGAAAAATGGAATGTAGTTGTAGATGTGTAGGTGGAAAGTATCTGTGTTCAAAAGGGAATTTCACAAGAGAAATACTATGATGCTGACTTTAGAGATACAGAATTTTCTCTTAAAGTAAACTTATTAACCAAATTCCTTCTCAAACTACATATTTTGGCATTGTTTTAGAACCCCGATTTGACCCAGCGGGAACTGTGCATGTCATAGTAGCTGTCATTGTATATTGCATTAGTAAACCATACATTTTAATGTCTGACCCAACTTGTTATTCCATATCATGTAACAAAATGTTAGCACCTTGTTATAGAAAAAAAAAGAAAGGGAGATTCTTCCACTGTCTTTTGACCTAATACATGTGGCATCACACCTAGACAATGAATACTCTACAGATGAGCTTCATTTCTCAACAGTAAAGTAGGAAGTCTTTCTTCTTGCAAATATGTAAAGCCATTGAGGAAAAGCTGTGCTTTGAGCTAGATCTTTTAAGTTTTAGCACTTAGGCCTTACAAACAAAATAAAAACGTGATTTTTAAAAAATGCAATCATGCAATCTAATGAAGATCATTTTCCCTTGTAAAGATCTGCATAATAAAGCTATAACATGATAATTTGAGAATTTTTAGGGTTTGGTTTACATTTGTTTACAATTGTTTTACTGAAGTAGTGCTGCTTAGCTCAATATATGCATTTTTAGGTGTACAGAAATATACACTAATATATATGAATTAAGTTTGACACCAAATGTCAGACTTGTACCCTCACCATTTGATTACATTTCTATCTAATTTACCCAGTCTTTCTTTTCTAATTGCAGCTATTTTGTTCATGTAATCTAATTATTCAAGTGTTTGTAAATATCTATTTGTCAATATCTGTTTGTCAAGGCCTTTTGTCAATATCTGTGAAAGATATTGTGATGTTTGTATTTTTCTATCTTATATAACATGGTGTGCGCTGACACACATATATGAATTTCTTATACACATGTACTGTATCTGATCTGTTGATTAGTATTTAAGTTGTTCCCTCTTCTTGGATATATGAAAAAATATAGAGATGATTTTCAAAACTAATAGTAGAATTACTTATAATTAATACCTCATACTGCTAGACAAATATGGGAAAAATTTAAAATACTGATTCAAAGACATTTATGTATCCTATATTTATTGCAGCATTATTATCAATAAATGTTTAAACTACTGACATCAAAATTGCACTTCTGGACTAGATCTCTCTTCTATATTCTCTACAAAACTGCCCAAGTGCTTTCCTGAAAAAAAAGATGCATCGTTCATCTAATATAAGTGTTTTTATAATATACTCACCAAGATAGCATCTGAAAATAAAAGTGGTGCTTAGGATAAATAATAAAGTACACGTTTAGATGCCTTATTTACAAAAGCAGTCAATACTATTAAAGGAAACAAATATTTATTAATTTATCCTTCAAAATTTCAGTTACTTCTACATATGTGGCGTTGCTATGTTTAAAGATTCTTTCTATATTCAATATCAGTTCTTATACCAAAATTTTGTTGTAGTTTTATTTTACTACTCTTTTATATTATGTATACTTATTTATTCCTTTCTAATAATTTTAATTTAGTAACTTTTCTCTGACAGTCTCTTACCCCGTGCCTGCCTGTCTTTCCTAGGATCCCTCGGAGGGTATGGGCCTCAGTTTCCCTCCCCACCCTGAGCAGAGCTCCCTCGGCTGAGGATCTCCAGAGCCTAGCCACAGCCATACTCAAGGCCTCTCTGCACAATTTCAGACAAGCCTCATGCATGAAGGAACCGGCAGAGGAAGCCAGGTGTGTGGGACCTGGGGCTGAGACCTCCAAGCCTGCTTAGATTGGGGTTGGGCCTCTTCCGCCCAGATTCCCCATTCTCCAGTAGCTAGGCAGTCACACCCAGGGACTGTCCCCGGCGCTGTGTAATCCTACCAACTCGACATCCCGAGACTTAAAACCAAGCTTCCGGAAGTGACATCTTATAGCCTAGTTCTCCCTATGGGAGAACCTTGCAAACATGGGAGAGCCTTGCAAACTCCCTATGGCGTATTCATATGCCCAAAACTGTAACAATGATAGGTCTCATTCCCCTGACCCTGAAAGAGCCTCCAATGCGGCATTGTTGAAAAGGATGAGTAAAGAGAGGCTTCTAAAATCTCAGGGCGAGGACGAATGGAGATGTTACTGAGACCGCTCGAGAAATTCGACGATCAATTGGATGATGATGATGATGATGATGATGAAAATTTCTCAAATTTTACATCAAATCTTTAAAACGAACTTTCCCTTATTCTGTCTTTAATGTTTATTCATTTAATTGAATTTATAATAAAAAGTATCAGGCCATATTAACAAAAAACAGCACACAGGAGGCCAAAACAAGAGACAATTATTTCTCACTACCTGGAGACTGGGAAAATAATCCAGCCTGGATAAATTCTGGTAAGAACACTCCTCATGATTTATACACATGCTGCTTCTTCTTCTCCTTCTCCTTCTTCTCCTTCTCCTTCTCCTTCTCCTTCTCCTTCTCCTTCTCCTTCTCCTTCTCCTTCTCCTTCTCCTTCTCCTTCTCCTTCTCCTCCTCCTCCTCCTCCTCCTCCTCCTCCTTCTCCTCCTCCTTCTCCTTCTCCTTCTCCTCCTACTCCTACTCCTCCTTCTCCTTCTCCTTCTCCTTCTCCTTCTCCTTCTCCTCCTCCTCCTTCTCCTTCTTCTTCTCCTTCTTATTCTCCTTCTTCTTTCTCTTCATCTTCCTCCTCCCCTTCCGCTTCTTCTTCCTCCTTCTCTTCCTCATCCCTTTTCTTCTCCTTCTTCTTCTTCTCCTTCTTTTCTTCTTCTCCTTCTCCTCCTTCTTCTTCTTTTCCTCCTCCTTCTTCTTCTCCTTCTTTTCTTCTTCTCCTTCTCCTCCTCCTCCTTTTCCTTCTCCTCCTCCTTTTTCTTCTTCTTCTTCTTCTTCTTCTTCTTCTTCTTCTTCTTCTTCTTCTTCTTCTCCTTCTCCTTCTCCTTCCTCCTCTTCCTCTTCTTCCTCCTCTTCTTCCCCTTCTTCTTTCTCTTCATCTTTCTCCTCCCCTTCCACTTCTTCTTCCTCCTTCTCTTCCTCATCTCCTTTTCTTCTTCTTCTTCTTCTTCTTCTCCTTTTATTCTTCTCCTTCCCCTCCTCCTCCTCCTCCTCCTTTTTCTTCTTCTTCTTCTTCTTCTTCTTCTTCTTCTTCTTCTTCTTCTTCTTCTTCTTCTTCTTCTTCTTCTTCTCCTCCTCCTCCTTCTTCCTCCTCTTCCTCTTCTTCTCCTCTTCTTCCCCTTCTTCTTTCTCTTCATCTTCCTCCTCCCCTTCCGCTTCTTCTTCCTCCTTCTCTTCCTCATCCCCTTTTCTTCTCCTTCTTCTTCTCCTTTTATTCTTCTCCTTCTCCATCTCCTTCTCCTCCTCCTCCTCCTCCTTCTTCTTCTTTTTCCACCTCCTCCTCCTCCTCCTGCTCCACCTCCTCCTCCTCCTGCTCTTGCTCCTCCTGCACCTCCTCCTGTTCCTCCTCCTTCCTCCTCCTCCTGCTCCTCCTCCTTCCTCCTCCTCATCCTCCTCCTCCTCCTCCTCCTTCCTCCTCCTCCTCCTCCTCCTTCCTCCTCCTCCTCCTCCTTCTTTTTCTTCTTTTTTGCTTTTTGAGTCACATTTTTGGTGATGCACTCAGGAATTACTCCTGGCAGTGCTTGGGGAACCTTATGTGATGCTGAGAATCGAACCCAGGTCGGCCACATGCAAGGCAAACACCCTACCTTCTGTGCTATCACTCCAGCCCCCTCATAGTCTTCTTTAAGATGGAGGATTGCTCTAATTTTGAAGTAAGGCTTGAGGTTCACTAACCCATCAATTAATAAACTAAGTACCAAGGAGAGAATCCTCCATTAGAGCTTTATGCACCTTTAATATTAAAAACTGGACTGTCCCTATTGCCACTTTGATATTGAACTTCTGACTCCAGAACTATGAACATATGCATTTGTTGCTTTAATTCTCTCATCCTGTTTTTCTTTTTCTTTTAATAGCAGCTTTAGGAAATTAATTAAGGAAGATTCCTTGAGTACAAGCCCCAAACACCACAATTACCTCCTTGTTCCTTTCATTTGGTTTCCAGTTGACCCATTATCTCATCACTACTGCTTCTGTGTCCTTTTGTCCTTTTCCTTCTTCTTCAACTTCATCAATATTCTAAAAGAAACCCTCTCTGGGAGAAATTAGTGTTTTCTATTCTCTGCCTGTAAACGTCTAAACTGCTTAACCTACTCACCAACTTTGGACCTTTACACAAATGCCACCATCTCCATAAATACAATAGGATATCCTAATAATTAAAACCATTTATCCAATTCCCTGCTTTTAAAATTACACAATGTATTTCATGCAATTCTACTCTATATTTCAGTAATTTCTTTATTGGTTTTTATTCTATTTTTATCACCTCTATTGAAACTGGCCCACTGAGATTAATCTGAGCAGCCAGAAAACTTGTCTAGTTGAGGGCAACTGTCCTTGCCTTATCCTTATCCTGAAGGCTAAAAATAAGCCCAAAACCTACAAATAAGGTTACCCATTCCCTAAACCCTAACCTTTACTTTCTTTTTTTTTTTTTTTTTTGCTCATTCTGGTGCACACTGGTCTGTAGCCCACATTTTCTTGAGACAGGTTTCCTTGTCCTCTTTTCCTACAAAAGGAGGAAAAATAGAGCTTTATGATTGTGCAGACAAGGCAGTTACTTGGAGGATATGAATCTGCCATCTTCCAACTCGCGCTTGATGCCAATAAAACTTTCTTACTCTTAATGTATTGACCTCCCAAGAGATGGTAGAGCTGAACCTTTGCAGCTATACTAGATCCCTAGCACATGGAAAAAATAGCTGGTCTAGCAGAGGTGCTGGGAACTTTCAACTTCAATTTAAAAAAGAAATGGATTTTGGGATCACACCTGATGTAGGCAGGTAGATTAGGGAAGTGCACCCCCCTTCCCATGTCATGACAATGAAATTTCTGGTAAGTAATAAAGCCACCAGTCCTGTATCTGAACCCCCTTGTGAATACAGAAAACAGGCCTGCTGAGACCTTCTCCAGCAGCAGACCCCAAGGAGACTGAGCCCCTCCCAACAGAAAGAAAATTACTGGAAAACTCTCAATTCCTCTGTTAATCCAATAGTGATAGCACAGTGGATAGGGTGTGTGCCTTGCACGCAGCTGACCCAGGTTCGATTCCTCTGCCCCTCTCGGAGAACCCGACAAGCTACTGTGAGTATCCAGCTCACATGGCAGAGTCTTGCAAGCTACCTGTGGTGTATTCAATATGCCAAAAACAGTAACAACAAGTCTCACAATAGAGACGTTACTGGTGCCCGCTTGAGCAAATCAATGAACAATAGGACAACAGTGCTACAGTTCAGTGCTACAACCCACAGCTAGCCCATACCAGAGAAGGCTGAACCCACCTTCCAAGAGAAGACCCAGTAGAAACAAAGGTCAAGAAAATGAGTTTCAAAGAAGACCACTCCTGACTCTATACCCTTGGAAGCAACCCTAGCAATGATTCTTACCTACACAGAAGGCTCCACGTGGGGGCAGATTGGAAACCCCTGTAAAAACCAGCTTGAACAAAGAAAAGGTGCACATGTGCTGCCCAGGCCCCTGTGTTGCTTGTACCCATATATGTGTCAGTGTTGCCCGCATCTCCCCTCTTAAGATGAGTACTTTCATATTTCCATATCTAATGTGTTTGTTGGGGCTCTCTCTGCCTTTGGAGAAGCCCGTGTTCTCTCTTGAGCCTGTTATACTCTCACTTGCCCTCCTTCCCCTTCCTAAAAACCTTCAAATAAAATGTATTTATGTCACTGCTCATCTGCTCCTGAAATCCGCTAACAAGAATCCGCTAACCCTGGGTTTCAGGGTGGCAGAGGTGTATAGGGAGAAAGTGGCCATCTCTCTCCTCCTCACTTCACATAAGCCCACCAGCTTCAGACCCAGTGATGCTCACGGCTTCCTCCTGGCTCTACATTCAGAGATCACACCTGGTGAAGTTGAGGGGAACCTCTGGAGTCAGGGATCAATTCAGGGTCTGCTCCATGCAAGGTAAGTGCCTTACCCAATAGACTATCTCTCTCATCCTGAAATTAACTTTGTTTTTTTTTTTTGCATTTTTGTTGTTTGTTTTGGGGTTACACACAATGTTGCTTAGGGTCTATTTCTAGCTCTGTTCTCAGAGATAACTCCTGGTGGGATTTAGGAATTAAACCTAGATTAGCTGTCTGCATGGCAAGTGCCTTGCACAAGGTACTATTTCTATGGTGCAAAACAGTACAATATATATATATTTTTTTTTGCAGGGGGCGGGTTGCACAGACTGGTGTTCCAGGATTACTCTTAGCACTATGTCCAGAGATCACTCCTGGAAGTGCTCAGAGGACCGTATGGGTGCCAGGAATTGAACCCAGACTGGGCATGAGAAAGGCAATCACCCTGCCCGCTGACTATCTCTCTGGTCCCAATGATACATTTTTAAAATATGTCTCCTATAGAAATCTCTTAATAATTGCATTCAGCTATGCCTAATTATTTATTTCTTTTTGGCACGTTTTGATGGATTACAAATCAGCCTAAATATTAACCAACAACAAAGTTTAGATGATCACATTTGCAATATTTGAGATTTTAAATATGGGATATTTGCTCAGGATCAAATGCTGACTATTGAAATAGCAACACATTTCTGGAATCAAAAACCACCTTGCCACCTCCCACACCAGAGACAGAATTTATCTGCCGGAAGGCCCACTGGAACCTGGTACCCCTCAGGCTGCATCCCATGCTTCCTTAGCAAGCATGCCACTCTCACTGGTCTTTGTTCTCTTCCTGTCCAGCCCAAGACAACTTAAAAACCAAATTTAGCCTCTCCCAGGGCACAGATCTGCCCCCAACCTCACTAGAGGTTGGTAGGGTGACCCAGAAGGTCAGTGGCACATCCCAACTAACTTCTCCTGTTTCTTCACTTTACTTGTCTCTATCCCTCTGTCTGTGACAGATGAGGTCCCCAGATATGTCAAAATTTATTTTTGAAAATTTTTTATTGAAATTGTGTCAGTGTCTCATGATGACACATATTTTTCTAACAGACTTATACAAAAATTCAGGAAGAGATAGTTAAATTGCTTAGCAGAAAATAAGATTGTGGGTTTCTGAATCATACCATTTTTTCTGTTTTCTGTTTTTTTTTTTTTTTTTTTCATGATGCCTGAAGGTCACTTTAATCACTTAGGGCTTCTTAAGAGAACCATTTGAAAAGTAGTGCTTTAAGGACTGGAAAATCTCTACAGGATTCATGCAAAGCAGTTAGATGATAAGATTTGCATTTTATTAGATAACAGGGGCTAGAGAGTGAAGGGTAAATCAGACACTTAAGACCTGAAGGCAGGAAGGTCAGCAGAAAGAATCTCACAATAATCCAAAAGGGCTATGAAAATGACCTGATGGAGAAAATCACAATAGGCAATACTGAAGGCAAATCAAAAATAATGTCCCTGCAATCTGATTCACTAAGTATGCAGAATCAAGGAAAGAGAGATGTCAACATTTCTAAGTTGGGTCATCAAATACAAAGTCATTCCATGTTTACCAGTAAGTGTGTAAGAAATAAGAAGAGAACTGGAGAGCAAAGTGGTCAGCTTTAACACTGGTGGACATCTATTAGAAAATGTCCAGCAGCTTAGAAACCAGCATCATATTCACTTTTGGATTTAGGTCATTCTAGATACTCTTGCAAGATCAAAACCACTTATCAACTTAATTTTTCATTGTTATATTCTAGAATATTTGCAAATTACATACAGAAGGAATCAATTTCTTTTTTCACAATAAAAATCTAAACCCAATGAAAGGGTGGAAAGGTCCGGGTGTTGATGGTGGTGGCACTTTGTCCTGCGGATACCCGACAAACGAATGAAGACCCATGAAAGGATTTTATTGATTTATCAGTATTTTGACTAGGAACTCTAAATTTGTTCATTTGCATGCTCACTGAAAATGATTCTTGCTTTTTTGTTTGTTTCCTTCTCCAGTTACTAACAGGTTAATTTCTGCCAGGTGAGGGTGATAAAAAAGACTCTCCAAAGCGGTTTTGCTTCCTTGATTTGGGGTGCTCCCTTTCTAGCCTCCTATCATGCCAATGATTTTCCACTCTCTGTTTCCTGCAAGGTGCCTGGTACTCTAATGCCAGCTCCCTAAGTTTGTGTTTGCTGTCAACAAAAGTGGTACCTCTTGCCAACAACCACATCAATAGTATCATGGGATTCCATTCTAGAAATGCTTTCCATTCTATAAATACTCTTTAATGTAGAGTTTATGGGCTTTGAAGATGCTTTCAATGCAGCTCAAATCTATGAACAGTGTTTCCTGGTATCTCACAGAGTGGAATCCCCACACATCCTGCCAGTGACACAGCAGGGTTCTGCTCTGAGTATTATTTACAATGGTGTGGATCTTTTATATGGAGTGGCCGGAGCTCTTCCTTAGAAGCACTATCTCACACTATCTCAATCTAGAGACCATGGTGTTTGTGTGTGTGTGTATGTGTGTGTGTGTGTGTGTGTGTGTGAGAGAGAGAGAGAGAGGGGGGGGGGAGGGAGAGAGAACTACATATATACCCTAGTATATTCTTAAAAGACCTCTTTTTCACCCACCAATCCACCCATTGTAGCCATCCTGCAGCTACGGAGACCCTGGGTACTTGAGACAATATCCACCCACCCTCACCCTTCTTACTTAGAGCAATGGATGCTCAAGTGTTTGTGCAGGCAGCATGACCAAGGCAAAGCCACTCACATCGGTCATAAACTCATAGCCATATGACAAAATTGATTCAGAAAGGTAATGGTTATATACAGGCTGAAATAATGTGCCTATATGTACTAGAGAACAGGTGATCGAGGGGCAGGAAGTGGGTTATATGGCTCAGAAGAAGCTTTGTTGGAGCATGGACCTTCGGGGTCTAAATTAGAGATAAGGTTTAATTACTGTTGACACCCAAAGATGTCTGCTTCCAATGCCCCAAGCCATTCATCACTGGCAATAACAAGGCCAGTTTATCTGTTATTCTCTGAAAACTCCAGGTTTCTCCAGCAACAACCTGGTTCCCAGAGAAGTCAGGACCTGGGGCGTTCCCCAGGCCCTGAGAGTTCTAGTAGTCATAGGGCTGTGTCAGGAAAAAATCCAACAGCCCAGTCCTTGATTTCCATATGATAACCAAGAGTTACTAATATTATACACTCCCTGTTCAGATCACTGAGTGGTTTCTGTTCATATTTGACCACAACTAGAGCTGTCAGAGAAGTATAATATGCTAATACACATACGAGCAGGAGAAACATTTTTCTGAAAGCAATGAAATGGATTTTCAAGAAAATTGAATGAACTCTCATTTTAAATTCTGTCTTGCCAAGTTTCTTATTAGAACTTTTATGATTTGCCACTTACATGTCTATTAAGACATATGTATTTTCAAAGTTCAGTGCCAAGACTAATGAAAAATGAAGCGATTTTGGACATTTAAAGGAATTTACTCAAAATATAGGATGTAAAGTGCTAGATTTGTGGGATTGGGGTTGTTACAAATGACATATACTTTTTTTCTGAATAGCACAGGTAAATGTAAATAGTCCTGATATAACACATATTTTGCCATTTGCAAAAGAGTTCAGATGGAAGTATGAGTATAGTACTGATAGTAGTGTACATATAACCTACAATGCCGGCATTTTTTCCCCTTGGGCATTGAGTAATTAATGATGCCCATGTAAAAGCTCTAAATATATGTAAAAATTACTTTATAGCAGTATAACTGAAAACAGAACCAAACAAACATTTTCAAAGCCATTAATTACCTTAAAATATTAATGCATTCATACAATACCACATGCCATGAAAATGAAGATTTGAGAAAAGGAGAACATAGATTTCACAAGCAAATTTTGAACAAATGAAACTGGGCAGAAAGACTATGTTAAAAGAAGTTATTTATGTAAAGTTCAAGAAGAGGTGAAAGAAGTCTTCCATAAAAAGACGGCACAAGGGCTGGAGCAATAGCACAGTGGGTAGGGCGTTTGCCTTACACATGGCTGACCCGGGTTCAATTTCCAGCATCCCATATGGTCCCCTGAGAACTGCCAGGAGTAATTCTTGTGTGCAGAGCCAGCAGTAGCTCCCGTGCATTTCCAGGTGTGACCCAAAAAACAAACGAACAAAAAACTGGGCACAGAGATTAGTAACTTTCTATCATAAATATGTGTCTTCCTTCCACTATATCACTTTATCATTATCATCCTGTTATTCATCGACTTACTGAAGCGGGCACCAATGATGTCTCTATTCCTCCCAGCCGTGATATTTTAGCAGCCTCTCCTTACTCGTCTTTCCCAAAGATTGGAGGATCTTTCCGGGTCAGGGGAATGAGACCTATCGTTACTTTTTTTGGCATATCAAATACGCCATGGGTAGCTTGCCAGGCTCTGCCCGTGTGAGGAGGATACTGTCAGTAGATTGCTGGGCTCTCCAAGAGGTAAGTATATATAAACCTAATATATATTATATATATATACACACACACACACACATATATAT
Source organism: Sorex araneus (assembly GCF_027595985.1). NCBI lineage: Eukaryota > Metazoa > Chordata > Mammalia > Eulipotyphla > Soricidae > Sorex > Sorex araneus. The sequence goes on along the minus strand of NC_073303.1, from coordinate 115,562,917 downwards.
ATATATATATATATATAACTTATGATTTGTTGCCTACTGATTGAATTCCAATCAAATATGGTGTGGTAATTATGGAAAATGTGTAGGAAGAGTCATACTGTGTCTGGAAAGCGCCTGGAGTGTGGCGGTGGTTGGGTACCAGAGGTCAGCTGCCGGGGGATGGGTCCTTTAGGGCAGGGAGGGTTCTCACCCGCCCTGCTCTGTGGCACCTCAATTGAAAACAGCCTGGTCTGGAATTCATTGGCATGGCTATAGGGGCCTCATTTTATACTCCCATCTGTGAGGAGCAGTCATTGAGATCTGGAGGGTGGCCAATGGGGAGGCAGGGTGTGGCAGGGTGTGGCTTATGGGTGTGATCTCTGGGTCACGGAAGATTGGGGGATAGCAGGCAGAGGATCTCTGCTTCCGGGTCTCAATGAGTAAAGAGTCCAGGGTCATGAAGTTCCACATTATCTGGGTTCACAGAGATTACTAACTTTCTATCATAAATATGTGTCCTCCTTCCACAGTCTAGTGAAATAATTAAGATATAGTTGTACTGGCAGGAATTATATATCCAGGTGACCTGTATCAATATAGCTTTTCATATTTTTCCCATCTAAAAGTCAAATCCAAGAGTCTATGAAACTCCATTGGATGGCAAAACTTCCATTGGATAGAACAAATTTGGATTCCTAACAAGCCATGAATTGCAGAGTTACTCATGAGGGACCATCTTCTTTCAGGTCTGTCAGACAGTCATGAAAAAAAAAAGCTCCATCTGGTAAAGTAACTAAAAATGTAAGACTGTTTATTATTATTATTGCTGCTGTTATTGTTGTTACCTGTAATAGGAATAGACCTCTGGACATCTATTTTTAAAGAAAATCATTCTAACAAAGTGGGAGAAAGGTATATTTGTTTCCTTTTTAAAAATAAGCTTTTGACTTCCTACTCTTTTCATATACTATGATAAATGAGTTTTTTCTTGAGTCTTTAAAGTAATATAATTATAACTCATAAGCCTTCCTGCACGCTAAAAGATAGTTTCTTTTGTTAAATAGATAAATCATTTTAATTTGTAAATTGAAGCTCCTAAAATCCTGGACAAATTATTTTCTTCAAGGATTTTTTTAAAACCTATTTAAATTTAAAAAATAAAAATTTTTTGAAAAAATTTTTATACAAAATTTTATATATTTCCAAAGAAAAATAAGAAATATTGAAATTTAACGTGAACATAATTTGTGTAATGGTTACTGGAGGAATAGTGAAATTTACAGTAATTTATGTGGCTCTATTTTTAAAGAACACATATTTCCGTAATAACAGCCGGACTCAAAGTTAGTGACATTGTGCTATCTAGAAGTAAAATATATGGCAGAAATTTTCTGTTTTATGACGATGGCACTTTTCTGCTAAGCAAACAACTCTATATCTTCAGCTTTCAAATGAGTTTTGTGCAGGTGTGCTGAAAATCCTTACTCAATAATTTATCTAACAACCTTCATAAAAATAGTACATTTCCCTAATTGCTCATTATGCATTCCCAACTGTTTTGAGAAAATAAGTACAATTCAATAATTAAAATAAGGCATGGTATAATTAATGCATTAAATCACTCTGATCTGCATTACAAACACAATAAAGATGCAGCCTTTAAGTCTGCAGGTCATTTATTTATTCAACAAATATTTACTTAGTGTCTGAATGTATCAAATTATCATGGCAAGTGAAATCATACCTTACCATTTTACTACATAATAAAAGTTATAATTGCTTCTAATGAGCACAATGATAAGGCACAGATAAGATAGCACTGTAGTTAGGAAAAGAAAGTACATGATCAGCTGCTTTAACTCTTTAATTTTGAAAACAAAATTAAAAGGACCACATGGTGAATGTGACACTAAGTCTCATAATTCATTCCAATCCTAAGGTTAAGTGGCACATGAAACATTATACTCCCCACTCTGTTGAATACAAAAATGAACAGGCATGTAATCTTGTGGCTATTCATTCACAATTAGATTATAGCAGGGTGTAAGTAGAAAGGAGTCTCATTTTTTTTATGTCACACTGAGGTTATGTTTTACCTTTGAAATACCTATAGTAATAAATAATTTAGGAAAATATAAAAATCTATATCTTATGCACACTATGTAAGATATATTTTACTACATAAAGTGTACTTTACATAGTATACTTTATATGATAGGAAATATTTTCATATTCTATGTATTATCACTTACCTTATACAGCCTAAATTTATTACTTATGTTGAGATTTTAAAAATTAATTTCTGTAAAGAATGCAGATCCAGTAATATTTGCACATAAGACTTAGAGAGAATACATAGTTTAATAATTAGATTAAAATGTAACAAATATAATTTAGTTTCAGTATGTTACAATTGTGAATGTGTTGTGTGAATCATTTAAAAATAGCATTGATCTTGAAAACTACATATAGTTTTTTAATTGGAGTACCCACTTATCAGATATTGGATCACCTAAACTTCATGAGGCATATTTTATATCTTCTCAATATATCTCATCTACAAATGATTAAATAATAACTTGAACATAATACATTTCATATGGTTTTAGTGAATGAATAAGTGAATGAATGATATTCTGGGCATGGTGCCAAATATAATTATATTATATCATTTATATGGGATATAAATGTTATATTATCTCATTTATATGTGGCATAAATGAGATAATATATTTCATAAGGTAGGCATTATAACCCCCTACTCAACTAAAACCATTGAAGATTAAGTTAAGCAGACTGTTAGATTACAACGTATTAGGAGTCAGAGTTATACAAAAGTTATTTTCTTAACCATTATAGCACCATAAATTTATTCAAGGAGGATAAACAAATACCTTGAAATATAAAACATAAATATAACATAAATATAACAGTGAAAAGAAAGGGGGTGAGATAGATGTCAGAGAGTTAAAATGTGAATTTGCGTTTTAGAATATAAATGTGTATACTTTTTTTAATCTTTACAAAAATAAGTCATAAAACCCATCTACAGATACCTGGCTTTTTAATTACTATATTGACGCTTTTCTGAGAGGAAAAATAACAGAAAATTTTAAAAACAAATACTAAGTGATCTTCTGAATTTATTTTAATCATGGTGTTAGGGAAAAAAGACAGTAAACAGCCAATTCTTAAATCTGTAAGATGAACATAATGAACCCATTTTTATCTTATAACTGAATATATTTTTTTCAAGCACATTTCATTAAATTCATGTTCCTTACACAGATGGACCATTGTCAGTTATTAGCATTCCAGTTTGTCAGAAGTACTTTAATGCGTAAAACCTATATGATTGGTTGAGGTATATATAAAATTTTAAAGAAGCAAGTGCAGACACATGCATTTATGGCAGGGTGAAGTGAAAATAATATTGAGGCTCGATTTACCCAATTCAGGGAAATAAGGTGAAAGATGCAATCCTAGATAGAACCTTATTTTATTTCCAGGTTTCAGTAGAACAATAAGCCTTTCTTCCTGAAAGTGCCTGAGTTTATGAGAACAGAGCAGAGTCTGGGTCAAGGTATATAAATTGTATGCTTCTTCAGTTTTCTGGGACTGCCAGTATATTTACCTGACAGTATGAAAGAGAGGGATGTTCTGAGAATTAAGCTACTTTATTGTCTTCCCCTTTTCTGAAAAATTAACCAATCTATTTTTATTTATTAGTGGTGCCAGAGAATCCATCCCAGGGAGGGATGCACAGAGAATGCATGTGCTTTCTCACTAAGCCATACTTTACCACTTAGCCACCATCCATTGTATTTTTATTTACTTTTCTTCAGTTATTCCCTACTAATCATCATAATTAATTCAATTATTATGGGCATTGTCTCTGCAGTTCTTAAGATTTTAGCTATCACCACTTTACAATTAATTGTGTATATGCTAATTTGCAAATACATTTATATACATATATACATGGAAAAAGTTTTGATGTATTTGTTGTATGTCATCTCCTTTTGTGCATATCTATCTGGGGTTATGTGCAAAAAACTAAGGCACGCTGAGGGGCGCGTGCACTCGCAGGCTCTCCGGGCAGCTCTGTCTCACCACCCGCGTTTGATGCTCTGGAACCGCTGTGTGTGGACTGGATCAGGACGGCCGGTGGTCAAGGAAAGGCGAAGGAAGAACGAGGACCAAGCTGGTTGCTGATTAGTTACCGTTTATTCAATCTTCCATCTTTCTCATCTCCTGCACTCCCAGCTCCGGCCTCTCTCTGCATCAACTCCAGCCTCTCTCCTTCTCTAGTCTCTCCTCCTACTTGTCTCTCCCACTTTGCCCTCTAGGCTACACCCAGCCATCTAGCAAAATCAACATAAGAAAACCCTTCCTGAGGGCAGGGCATTCCAAAGCCCTTCCTGACTCTTAAGGTTTTTTTCCTTTCCTTAGTCCAAACACTTATTAACATCTTAATACTAGTTATTTTTGTACGGACATAGCAAGAGATACATTGAGGCTTGCAAGGCAGCTCTCCTAGCAACATCTTGCCACAGACTCAGACCACAGCACTCAGGCCAGATTAATCATTCCTCACCCTAGCAGGGTCCAAATCTAGTTATCACTGTTTGGATCATGACAACATTTGTCCATGATCAAGCTCTTAACTTATAGTTAAGCATTAGGCACCTTGGCCAGGCCCATCTCGATGCCAGGGTAGCACACAACTCACAGCTTGCCCTGGGTCGTCTTGTCCCTCGTCGGGACCCTGTTTTTGGGGGTGCTAGGAAATAAGGGCAGCTGAGGCTTAGGTGGAGAGAACAGATGCCCAGGAGAAAAATATCATATAGAGTCAAATGACTCCCAGGTTATAAAACCATAGCATTTGCTAAGTCTTCCTGTGTCCATACAAAAAGGACATCGCTCTGAATAAACTATGCAAAGGACTCAAGGAGAAGAGAAAAACAGTATTTACAAGTCAACAGAACACTAAGAAAGAAGCTACAAATAAACAAAGAGGAATGGGAGCACTGTGATGGGAGTAACCCAATAAACCTAAACTACCTGAGGCTATGTTATCCTAGTTATGTAACTTCATACATTCTTTAGAATTCACCAGACATTTTGAAACGATTGGGCATAAAATTATAAATTTATGCTAACACATTTACACAGAGATATGGGGGATTTTAATTGTGGGAAATGTACACTGTTGGAGGGATGGGTGTTGGACATTGTATGACTAAAACTTAAACATGAAAGCTTTGTAACTGTATCTCACAGTGATTCAATAAGTAAAATAAAATAAATATAGGTCTTCAAATATAGCACAACGGGTAAGGCATTTGCCTTGCACGTGGGTGACCCAGGTTCAATTCCTCTGTCCCTCTCAGAGAGCCCTGCAAGCTACTGAGAGTATCCCACCCGCACCGCAGAGCCTGGGAAGCTAGCCATGGAATTTTCGACATGCCAAAAACAGTAACAACAAGTCTTACAATGGAGATGTTACTGGTGCCTGCTTGAGAAAATCGATGAACAACAGGATAACAGTGCCACAGTTGCTACTTGCTTTTACAATTATTTAAAGTAATATTTTACAAATATTTAAAGTAAGCCCTTTCTTTCCTGGGTCAATCACATGTTATTTTCTTTTGTTTCTTGTCCAACAGAAAAGGTAGGTAAAAAGAAAATGGAACTAAACCCTGAATTTACTGAATAGGATTTGAGCTCATATTCTAAATTCTTCCCTGGATTTTTCTCTTTAAGATGATTAACATTCACAAACACAGATAGCACTTAAAAACAAAAATCAAACTTGAGACATTAAAATGCCACATATTGACAAAAAACTAAAAATTTCTTAAGAGATAGGCTGTAATATTCAATAACAGATGTTACCTAACACATATTATATTAATATATACTCTAAGAGCGATGAAATATAAATTGTGTGCAACAGTTTTTTCTATACATAATATATAATGTAAGATGACATATGTCTTCTACCAATACAAAATAAAGATTCATGAGTGGGATCATGAAGCATAAAAGTTAATTTCTTATCGCACTTTCCTCAGTATTCAAGTTATGATCAAGATAGAACAGAATGAACTAATGTGGTAGACACATGTACTGTCAGTAACCTTTTAAAACTCATTCATATGATTTTTATTTACGCACCCAGCATTTATCTATTGGTGTTCTCAGGTCTTTAGCTCTTATACGGAAACTCTCCAATATATAACCTTGTAAGATATAAGTACTTTGAAAAATCAAAACTGAGGGTGTAGGAGATATTTCAGGAGGCAAAATGCTTGTCTTGCACACAGTGAACTAGGTTTGACCCCGGTCATCACATATGATCCCCAAGACACACTAGGAGTTATCTCTGAGCACAGCTAAGTGTGCCCCCAACAAACAGAAAATAAACAAGTAAACAAATATTAACACATGAATATTAAAAAATTATTTACCTAAACCTGTAAGAGATTATTTTATAATTTTTATTTGATTAAAGCACCATGATTTACAAAGTCATTGATAGAGATTTTGCCATATAAAATTTCAACCTCAATCGACTTCCAGTGTCAACTTCCGTCCACCAGTGTACCCCTATTCTGTTCACACCCACTCACACACCCCAATCCCCACCTGTCACCTTTACAGGCACACTACGAATTTCTGGTGGTTGCAGCTTAGAACTTCTGTTTTCAGTACTTGAGTCTGTGTCTGGGATACATCGCTAAAAATAAACCTATACAGTTTATATAAGTTCAAATATTTCTAAATATTTGGGGAAATATATGATCTGGATAATTATGATAGTTAAAGCAACTGTCAACCTTAATAAAACTGTTATGATCTTTCAAAATATGGGTTTTTTCTGCATTACATTCTATATAACTCAGTCTTCTGGCAATAAACTCTTACCAATATGAGACATAGGGGCATAATTGAGTGGATAAGGTGCTTGCTTTGAATCTGGCTGACCCAGGTTCACTCTCTGGTGCCAGACATGGTCCTCCAAGCATTAACAGGCATGATCCCTGAGCTCAAAGCCCAGAAAGAGTCCTGAGCACCAGCAGGAGTGATGCAAGAACAAACAAACAAAAAAACCTGATAAGAAACACTAATAGCAATATAATAGTAGTAGTAGACTTTAATGCCTACTCTGAACCACAAGTTGATCAAGTAGATAGAAAATAAAATAATATAATCATCTTCAAAAGAAGTTGGGTCAAATAGACTTCACACCAAAAGAGCCAAATATTCTCTACAAGTTTACATAGAACATTCTCTAGGAAAGACCACATGCTGGGCTTAAAACAAATGGTAATACATTTATGAATTTCATATCATCTATTTTTTTATATCCAAATAGTATAAGACTGGAAATCAACCATAGAAAGAAAGTTGGGAGAGAGAGAGAGTGTATCAGCTAGGGCATTTTCCTTAAATTGGCTATATCCAGGTTCAATCCACGGCACTTTATATAATCCCCCAGGCACCACCAAGGAGTGATCCCTGAGCACAAAGGCAGGCATAGGAATTGTGGGATGCATCAAAAGCAACAGCAAAAAAAAATGTAAATAAAAAAGTAAACCTGGGGCTTCCAGCCGCCCCAGCCCGTGTCCTCTGCGCCCGGCTCCTCCCCGGGCCCCCTAACTGCGGCCTGCCCTCGCAGGTACCATCCCAGACCCTAGGCCACGCCCTCCCGTGCCCCGCTACCCGCCGCCTGGACTCCCCGAGACCTTCCAGCCGCCCCAGCCCGTGTCCTCTGCGCCCCGGCTCCTCCCCGGGCCCCCTAACTGCAGCCCGCCCTCGCAGGAAAACACTGGGGGCGTGTTCGTATCTTAGTGGGCGTGGTCTAAAAGTGGGCGTGGTCTAAAAGTGGGCGTGGCCTCCTCTCAGAGCCGCCAACGCTAACGCGGCCGCAGTTATTCATTCTTACCTCAGCTCACTCGGTACTTGTACTTTTTTGAAAATTCACTTTTGCGATCTCAAACATGCAAAATAGCCATTAGTTTATTCTGACACTATAAAAGCTGCCAGTTAATAAGGGAACTTTAGCACGATCAGAAAACCTTCTTTCCACAAGAAGAAAAAGGAATAAATAACTACAAAGCTCCAACTCTATACTTCCGTAACAATATGAAGAAGCAGCGAAAATCCCCTCCGAGAAGAGAGGGGGAAGAAAAGATACCAGAAACCTCAACAGGGGCTTCTCACATCTACGACCTCTCAGATAAACAATTCAGAGAGGAAATCTGGAGGAGAGTCGACCTACTCCAAGCAAATATGGAACAGACATCCAATAAATTAAGGGAGGAGATGAATGAAGCGCTGCAACGGTCTACCAAGAAAATACAGGAAGAAATGAGAGCAGAAATGAGAGCAGAAATTTCAAACCTTCGAACGGAAGTCTCACAAATAAAGGAATCGGTAGATGAAATAAAAATCTCACTAGATGCCCTCAACAGTAGAATGACTACAGCCGAAGACAGAATCAGTGATCTGGAAGATGAGCTGCAGAAAGCTTATAGACAACAACAAATCATGGCCAAAGACCTCAAAATGGCTATAGAGCGAATCAGAGCCCTGGGGGATGACTTCAAGAGAAACAACATAAGAATCATTGGAGTACGAGAACCGCAGGGAAGCAACCCCAATGAAAAAAAACACAGTCAAAGATATCATTGCTAAGAAATTCCCAGAGCTGGACAAGGCAGGCATCCAGATACAAGGAGTCCGAAGAGTACCAGCAAAAAGAGACCCGAATAAAAAGACCCCAAGGCATATCATAGTCAGAATGACGGATACCATGGATAGAGACACAATTCTGCAAGCAGCAAGGGCAAGGAAGGAAATCACATACAAAGGAGCACCCCTCAGATTTACGGCCGATCTGTCAGAAGAAACCCTCCGAGCCCGAAGACAATGGTGGGACATAGTGAAAAAACTCAACGAAATGAATGCCTCTCCAAGAATACTTTATCTGGCTAAACTCTCACTCAAACTCGAAGGAACCATACACTACTTCTCGGATAAACAACAGCTCAGGTCCTTCATAGACTCAAAACCAATCTTGAAAGAAGGTCTAAAGGGGCTACTGTAAGACAAGGAGGAGCCCCATAAGAACAACAAATACCACAGAAAGATGACACAAAACCACATCACAATAATCTCTCTCAATGTCAATGGCCTAAATGCACCTATCAAGAGACACAGAGTGGCTAAATGGATCCGGAAATTAAACCCAACATTCTGTTGCCTGCAAGAAACACACCTGAACAAACAGAGTAAACATAGACTCAAAGTCAAAGGATGGAAAACAATCCTCCAAGCAAACAACCCCCTTAAAAAAGCTGGAGTGGCCATCCTGGTATCCGACAACATAGATTTCAGGATGAAAAAGATCAAAAGGGACAGCAAAGGTCATTTTCTGTTTATCAAGGGATATGTACAACAGGAAAAAATCACACTCTTAAACGTATATGCTCCTAACGAACGACCGGCTAAATATTTAAAACAACTCCTAACAGACTTCAAAGAGGACATCACTAACAGCACAATTGTAGTCGGAGACTTCAATACGGCCTTATCGCCTCTAGATAGATCCACAAGAACAAAACTCAACAAGGAAACACTGACTCTGAAAGAAGAAATTGAAGAGAGAGGCCTAATAGACCTATACAGGGCCTTACACCCCAGTGCACATGGAACATTTTCTAAAATAGACCATGTACTGGGCCCCAGAACATACCTCAATAGAATCGGAAAAATAGAAATTGTATCAACCATCTTTTCAGACCACGATGCGCTGAAGATAGAAGCTAACCACTCACAAACACGGAAAATCAAATCAAACACCTGGAACTTAAACAATTCAATGTTGAACAATGAGTGGCTCAGGAAGGAAATCAAGGAAGAAATCAAAAGATACTTAGAAACAAATGAGAATGAAGACACGAGCTACCAAAACCTATGGGACGCAGCTAAAGCCGTTTTAAGGGGAAAATTTATAGCTCTCCAAGCATTCCTCAGGAAGGAAGAAAGGACCCACATAGATAGCTTGACTTCACGAATCAGGACCTTAGAAAAAGACCAGAAAAAGGACCCCAAACCAGACCGAAGGAAAGAAATAATAAAAATTAGAGCAGAAATTAATGACATGGAAACCAAAAAGACAATCCGAAAGATCAATGATTCTTTGAGAAATGGTTCTTTGAGAAAATAAATAAGATTGATAAACCGCTAGCAAGACTCACAAAGAAAGAAAGAGAGAAAACTCTAATAAATCGAATCAGAAATGAAAAGGGGGACATCATAACAGAAACCAGTGAGATTCAAAAGATCATTAGAGACTACTTTGAAGGTCTTTACGCCACAAAAAAGGAGAACCTAAAAGAAATGGATGGATTCCTTGATTCCTACAATCTCCCAACACTGAAGAAAGAAGACCTGGAATACCTGAATAGACCCATCAATGTTAAGGAAATTGAAACGGTAATCAAAAACCTCCCCCAAAACAAAAGCCCAGGCCCAGATGGTTTCACTGGCGAATTCTTCCAAACATTTAAAGAAGACCTATTGCCTGTTTTCCTCAAACTTTTCCAGGAAATTGAAAAAACAGAAACTCTCCCAAACAGTTTCTATGAAGCACATATCTCCCTAATACCAAAAGCAAACAAAGACACCACTAAGAAAGAAAATTACAGACCAATTTCCCTGATGAACACCGATGCGAAGATCCTCAACAAAATACTAGCAAATAGGATCCAACAACTCATCAAAAAGATCATACATCACGACCAAGTGGGATTCATCCCAGGGATGCAAGGATGGTTTAACATTCGGAAATCAATCAACATAATCCAGCATATCAACAAAAGTAAAGACAAAAACCATATGATCATATCAATAGATGCAGAGAAAGCATTTGACAAGATCCAACATCCTTTCATGATGAAAACCCTCGCCAAAATGGGGTTTGGGGAACTTTCCTTAAGATAGTCGAAGCCATCTATCACAAGCCTACGGCAAGCATTATCCTCAACGGGGAAAAACTAAGGGCCTTTCCTCTGAGATCGGGCACAAGACAAGGATGCCCACTCTCACCACTCCTCTTCAATATAGTACTGGAAGTACTTGCGATAGCTATTAGACAAGAAAAAGAGATTAAGGGCATCCAGATAGGAAAGGAAGAAATCAAACTCTCACTATTTGCAGACGACATGATACTATATCTAGAGAAGCCTAAAACCTCTACTAAGAAACTCTTAGAAACAATAGACTTATACAGTAAAGTTGCAGGCTACAAAATCAATACCCAAAAATCCATGGCCTTCATATATGCAAACAATGAGGCAGAGGAAAGGGACATGAAAAATGCAATCCCATTCACAATCGTGCCCCAGAAAATCAAGTACCTCGGAATCAGCTTAACCAAGGAAGTAAAAGACCTTTACAAAGAAAACTACAAAACGCTACTCCATGAAATCAAAGAGGACATGTGGAAATGGAAACATATACCCTGCTCGTGGATAGGGAGAATCAATGTTGTCAAAATGGCAATACTACCTAAAGCATTATACAGATTCAATGCGATCCCTATAAGTATACCCATGACATTCTTCAAAGAAATGGATCAAGCAATCCTAAATTTCATATGGAATAACAAACGTCCAAGGATAGCTAAAACAATTCTTGGGAAAAAGATGATGGGAGGCATCACCCTCCCCAACCTCAATCTTTACTACAAAGCAGTAACAATTAAAACAGCATGGTACTGGAACAAAGGCAGAGCCGGAGACCAATGGAACAGGGTGGAATATCCCTACACACAACCCCAAAGGTATGATCATCTAATCTTTGATAAGGGAGCAAGAGATGTGAAGTGGAGCAAAGAAAGCCTCTTTAACAAATGGCACAACTGGACAACCACATGCAAAAAAATGGGTTTAGACCTTGACCTGACACCATGCACAAAAGTCAGATCAAAATGGATTAAAGACCTCAACATTAGACCACAAACCATAAGGCACATTGAAGACAAGGTCGGCAAAACCCTCCACGATATTGAAGATAAAGGTATCTTCAAAGGTGACACGGAACTAAGCAATCTAGTGAAAACAGAGATCAACAAATGGGACTACATTAAACTAAAAAGCTTCTGCACCGCAAGAGATACAGTGACCAGAATACAAAGACTATCCACAGAATGGGAAAGGATATTTACACAATACCCATCAGATAAGGGGTTGATATCAATGGTATATAAAGCACTGGTTGAACTGTACAAAAAGAAAACATCCAACCCCATCAAAAAATGGGGCGAAGAAATGAACAGAAACTTTACCAAGGAAGAAATACGAATGGCCAAAAGGCACATGAAAAAGTACTCTGCATCACTAATCATCAGAGAGATGCAGATCAAAACAACCATGAGATACCACCTCACACCACAGAGATTAGCACACATCCAAAAGAACAAAAGCAACCGCTGTTGGAGAGGATGTGGGGAGAAAGGGACCCTTCTACACTGCTGGTGGGACTGCCGACTGGTTCAGCCCTTCTGGAAAACAATTTGGACGATTCTCAAAAAATTAGATATTGAATTCCCATTTGACCCAGCAATACCACTGCTGGGAATATATCCCAGAGAGGCAAAAAAGTACAATCGAAACAACATCTGCACATGTATGTTCATCGCAGCACTGTTTACAATAGCCAGAATCTGGAAAAAACCCGAATGCCCCAAAACGGATGACTGGTTGAGGAAACTTTGGTACATGTATACAATGGAATACTATGCAGCTGTTAGAAAAAAGGAAGTCAAGAATTTTGTAGTTAAGTGGATGGGCATGAAAAGTTTCATGCTGAGTGAAATGAGTCAGAAAGAGAGAGACAGACATAGAAAGACTGCACTCATCTATGGTATATAGAATATCAGAGTGGGAGACTAATACCCAAGAACTGTAGAAATAAGTACCAGGAGGTTGACCCCATGGCTTCGCGGCTGGCCTCACGTTCCGGGGAAAGGGCAACTCAGAGAAGCGATCACCAACTACATTGTAGTCGAAGGCCATGTGGGGGAAGGGAGTTGCGGGCTGAATGAGGGCTAGAGACTGAGCACAGCGGCCACTCAACACCTTTATTGCAAACCACAACAGCTAATTAGAGAGAGAGAACAGAAGGGAATGCCCTGCCACAGTGGCAGGGTGGGGTGGGGGGGAGATGGGATTGGGGAGGGTGGGAGGGACGCTGGGTTTACGGGTGGTGGAGAATGGGCACTGGTGAAGGAATGGGTTCCCGAACTTTGTATGAGGGAAGTATAAGCACAAAAGTGTATAAATCTGTAACTGTACCCTCACGGTGATTCTCTAATTAAAAATAAATAAATTATTAAAAAAAAGTAAACCTGGGAAAATAACTCAAATATTTAGATATAAAATGATATGACACATCAACTATTAGGTTGAAGAGAAAATTAAAAAAATAACTTAAACATTTCCTGGAGACCATCGAAAATGATGATATGATCTCTAGAACACAGAGAAAATCAAAAGCAGTTATTCTTAAATAGAAGCTCATTGGAATATAGGTTTACATCAAGAATAGAGAAAACTCAAATACACACTCTAACCTTGCATCTTATAGAAAAAGAAAAAGAACAAATGAAGCTTAAGGCCAGCTGAATGAATAATAATAATTAGAGCAGAAGTAAAACGAAAACCAGAAGAGAAGAAAAGTGCCTACTATAGAGGCAGGCAGGGGTGAGGGTGCGGGGGGTGATGAGAGGGAATCTGGAGACACTGGTGCTGGGTAATGTACACTGGTGGATGAATGGTTTTGGAATACTATATGACTGAAATCCAACCATGAACAGCTTTGTAAGGGTATATCTCACAGTGATTCTACAAAAAAGGTTTTTGTTTTTTTTTCCAAAATGACACATTACCAATACTTCTCGAACTCTTCCAAAATTGAAAGAAAATGAATTTTACCACTCATATTTTGTGGGGTCTACATTGCCTTTCACAGGATGGACCACAGTTGTGGTTCCTGCCTCAGAACCTACCAGGAGTAAGTCCAACCCACTCAACCACCGCCCCCCCCCCCAAAAGAAAAACATTAAACCATTGAAACTTCCTGGATCTAATTAATCTCTTGGTGCTAAACAGTGAAATTTATGAAGTGGCTTAATAAATTTTGGTTCTAATTATCACTTAATGACAATTTAAAACTCTATCATTTGTGGTGTACATGTCCTCTATTGCCACAAGGAATCAGGTGGTTCAAACAAGTAACTTCTGAGACAAGCATATTTTCCAGGAAGGAGGGGACTACTATTATTTCAAGCGGACCTTGAATTCATCAAGTTCCAGATATAAGTCAGTTAAATAGGTGGTTTCATGATAAACAGAGTCAGAGATGAAAGCTTTAGTTACCTTTGTCGGACTTCATCAACCTAGTGAAGATGCCCCAGCACATTTCTGAAAAGTCCGACAGCACGTCAACACCTGCCCCTTTCTCAGGTTCAGCTGATTTTCTTAGATAAATGACTCTCTCTAGCTGGATTCGAGTTTCAGTTGCCATTCACCATGGCCCTTCGGTTCATACAACTCAGCCTCTCCTCTAAAGAAAGGCTTTATTTTGTCTATTGGCTCAGAGGAATTCAATCTTTAGGAGAACTTGTTTATGAGGAGCACATGTGGCTCCACAGAATGCAGCTGTGAGTTGCTCCCATGCCAGTCAAGAGTCACATTTGCAGCACTGGATCTTTTCCCTAAGCAGTGAGTGTGTGTATCCTACTACTTTGTTTCTGTTCTAGCTGGATCTTAGCTTTGTGCTAAACCTTTTTGGGGCCTGATTTGCTTAGTGGGCACAGAGATTGAAAGTGTGAACTGATGGCTTCCCTGGCTTCTGTGGAAATAATCAACAACTGTGAATAATGTTGACGTTCTTATGTGTTCTCCTATTAAGATCCAATGCTCATTCCAAAAAATTTGGAAAGTGTAAAGGGAATATAAAAATGTCTTCATTGCCTACATGAACTTAGGGAATCAGGCAGCACAGTTTCCTCTGTTTAAACATGATAAAACTTATAGCAAATATATTTGTTCAGGACAGTATCTAAGATGGAATTAATATGCACTCTTTTGTATGATTTACAAGTATGCAATTTCCACAGAAAAAAATAAAAGGGGGGAATCTGAACTAAAACAAAACCAGGCAGTCTGACAAAAAAATGTTGGAGGAAGGAGGAGCCAGGCATGAACAGACATTTATTCCAAAAAAGCTATAGAGATGGCTTACAGCCATCAACATTGCTTATCAGTGAAATGCAAATAAAATCCATGACCAAATATAAACTACCTGTGACAATGACTTATATTACAAAGCCTGAAAGCAGGTATTGATAAAGATTTGAAAAAATAGATCCTGTAGTATATTTTTGTGAAAATGTAAATTCAGGCAGTCACTATGGGAAATGATATGAAGATTCCATTGAACAGTTAAATGTGGAAGGGCCCAGGATATAGCACAGGAGTTAAGGCACTCTTAAGCTTTTTTTTAAATTTTATTGAATCACTGTGAGATAGTTACAAGCTTTCATGTTTGGGTTACAATCACACAATGATGAAACACCCATCCCTCCACCAGCACACATTCCCCACCACCAATATCCCGGGTATATCCCCCTTTTCCCACCCTCCCCCTGCCTTCATGGCAGACAATATTCCCCACATTCTCTACTTTTGGGCATTATGGCTTGCAACACAGACACTGAGAGGTCATTATGTTTGTTCCATTGTCTACTTTTGGCATGCATTTCCCATCCTGACTGATTCCTCCAGCCATCATTTTCTTAGTGATCCCTTCTCTATTTTAGCTGTCTTCTCCCTTCCATTCATGAAGCAGGTTTCCAGCTATGGGGCAATCCCCCTGGCCTTTGTATCTACTGTCCTTGGGTGTCAGCCTCATGTGATATTATTCTATACTTCACAAATGAGTGCAGTCCTTCTATGCCTGTCCCTCTCTTTTTGACTCATTTCACTTAGCATAATACTCACCACATATATCCATTTATAAGCAAATTTCATGACTTCATATCTCCTAACAGCTGCATAGTATTCCATTGTGTAAATGTACCAAAGTTTTTTTAACCAGTCATCTGTTTTAGGGCACTTGGGTTGTGTCCAGATTTTGGCTATTCTGAACAGTGCTGCAATGAACATATAGGTACAGATGTCATTTCTAATGTGCTTTTTTGCATCCTCAGGATATATTCCCAAAAGTGATATTGCGGGTTCATATGGAAGCTCAAAGAGAAGAAAAAGACATTTAAAAAACAATCCCACTCAGGGGCTGGAGCGATAGCACAGCGGGTAGGGCATTTGCCTTGTACGTGGCCGACCCGGGTTCGAATCCCAGCATCCCATATGGTCCCCTGAGCACCGCCAGGAGTAATTCCTGAGTGTAGAACCAGGAGTAACCCCTGTGCATCGCCGGGTGTGACCCAAAAAGCAAAAAAAAAAAAAAAAAAAAACAATCCCATTCACAATAGTACCTCAGAAAATCAAGTACCTTGGAATCAGTTTAACCAAAGAGGTGAAAGACCTATACTAGGAAAATTACAAAACACTACTTCAAGGAATAAAAGAGAACACTAGGAAATAGAGACACAACCCCTGCTCATGAATAGGGACAATTAACATTACCAAAGTGGCAATATGCCCAAAGCACTATACAAATTTAATGTGGTCCGTATCAGGATACCAATGACATTTTTCAAAGAAATAGACAGAACATTCCTGAAATTCATATGCAACAATAACCCCCCACGAATAGTTAAAACAATCCCTGGGAAAAAGAAGATGAGTGGCATCACCTTCCCCAACTTCAAACTGTACTACAAAGCAGTAGTAATTAAAACAGCATGTTATTGTGCTAGAAACAGACCTGCAGACCAATGGAACAGAGTTGAATATCCTGTCACGGACCACCAAATATATGGCCACTTAATTTTTAAAAAAGGATCAAGAAATGTAAAGTGAAATAAGAAAAAGTCTCTTCAACAAGTGGTGCTGGGAGAACTGGATTGCTACCTGAAAAAAATGAACGCTGACCTCTGTCTAATGCCAGGCACAAAAATCAGATCAAAGTGTATGTTATTGACCATATTTTAATCCACAGCACCACAATTGATCCCTGAAAATAGAGTCAGGAGTGGTCCCATAGCACTGCTGGGTGTGACCCTCAAAAACAAACAAATTAACAGGTAAAACATTTAAACTCTTTATGATACGGCTATACCATCATGGACATTCATCCAAAGCCTATGGGAATATAAAATCCAAAGAATATTTATACCCCTATTGAAACTATAATCCTAAAGGGATGGCATGGATTAAGAAATTATCTAAAGTGATCATTTAAATCTGACAAAATATTCTTTCTTACATTGCTTTTCAGGAACTCTTTTTGCAGTATCAGTAAATATGATTCAGCTAGTTTTTGTTTTTTTTTAAATTTTTCAGGAAAGAATAAGTATAACCTCAGACACCATCACACATCTTAGTCTGGCTTGCCAAAGGAGTCCATGACCTGCTTCAAGTGTGAGGAGGAAATTAGCAGAAGATACACCACCCAGTTCATTGTGAGTCCTCTTACATTTCCTCGAGATGTCCTCTGTCAGTACCAAAAGCCAGCACCTGTGATTTAAGAAATAGACAATGTACATATTTCAAGCTTCACCTTATATCTCTTTGAATTATTCCCTGACAGAGAGACAAGGAGGTAGATATATGCATTGTTCTTGCCAATGTTACACTCTGGACTGCAGTCAAAGCCTTTCTTTCTTGTAAACAGTTCTGAGACTATTTGGCAGAGGCAGATTTCAATAAAATTACAGCAGCATTATTCACAAGAGCTAAACTTAGTTGAATTGTATATATGGCTGGAGATTTTAAAGTTAACCTTTTGATTGTGAATACTGAGATTAACTATTCCTGATTGTGTGTGTGTGTGTGTGTGTGTGTGTGTTTGGGACACACTTGTCCAAGATCAGCTAAGTGTGTTGTTTCTTCTGGGCTCTTGATGCTGTCCCATTGGTCTATGTGTCTATCTTATAAAATGCCATACCGTTTGAATTACTAAAGGTTTATAACAGTTTGAAATCAGAGTATGTTGGTGTCCAGCTTTTCTCTGACTGCAAATAGCTGTAGATGCTATACCCAGTTTTGCTCTTAGGGCCACCAGAATCACTCTTGGAGGTGGACAACCAGAGTGGGGATCAAATCCACTGCCTCACACATTCAAGGCTCTATCTCCCTTTTGAAATGCAGACACTCTCTTATTGTTATTTGATTTTCCTAAAATCAACAGTGCTTTGACTAATTAGTGTGTGTGTGTGTGTGTGTGTGTGTGTGTGTGTGATTCCTTATTAACTTTAGGAATACTTTATTACTTTTGACTTAAAAAAGCTCTATTTGAATTTTACACATAATGTTGAATCAATAGGCTGTTTGGGCAGTATGGAATTTATGGAAATATTATTTTCCTAGAAAAAAATAACTCATCTAGACTGAGATGTTAAACAAGTAAACAAACAAAAAACCAGAAGGCTGAACAGACCAATAATGAATAATGAGAATCAATTGGTAACCAAAAGCCTTCCAGAGAAAATCCCCGGACCAGATGGCTTCACTGGTGAATCCTGCCAAACATTTAAAAAACAGTTAACACCAATACTTCTTAATCTCTTTTAAAATACTAAAGAGAGAACATGTCAAAACTCATGAGGCCAGCATCACTATGAAAATGAAACCTAACAAAAACATTCCAAGGAGATAGGAGGGTATAGGGGCATGGGAGTATAGAGAAATAGTTCTAATAAATTTAGATGAAAAATCATGATCAAAAAGCTAGCAAACTATATTAAACAGAAAATTAAAAGAACCGACACCATAATCAAATGTACTTTATCCCAAGAGTGAAAATATGGTTCAATATATGACACAGCCTTACTAACAAATTAAAGGATAAACATCATGAGATTATCTCAAAGGATGTTTAAAATATTTTTGAAAATTCTATAGCTTTTCATGTTAATAATCCTCCAAGATAATTGGAGATTATATTGGAGAAGATAATCATTCTCCACGATGAGAGCATTTTGGATTATATAATACATTTGGAAACACTATGCAATACTTACTGAACTTTGTTACATATAATAAAATAATTGAAATAATGAATTCAAAACTAAACCTTTAATGAGCAAATATGTAATTCTACTTGAAACTAATGTTTGAATCTCTAGATACAGTCATCAATTAATCAATATGTACAACTGTTCATGTGAGTGGAGGAAGAACACATAATTAAGAATTTATATTCATTCATCTGTCAGGAATATTCTTAAAAATGAGTTAATTTATTATCTAAATATTGTGAATTTATGAATTACAAATAACAAATGACAATAATGAGCTATATTTTGGAAGTGGTAAATTTAGAATAGAATAAAACCCCTAATACTTTATATTTCCACTGTTTCTCATTACTTAAATGAAGAACTATTTGATTTGAAACTATCTCCCAACTAATGTCTATTTTGTCTTGTACTTGTGCTCTAGTTTTAATTTCTAAAGGAAAAGATAGAAAAAAGATGAGTGAGAAAGATGACTCAGAATTTTCAAATCAACGAGAGTTATATGGGGTTTGAATTAGTGTTAAAAAGGCATATGATCTTACTTCTATATGTGCAGTTAAAATTCAAATTATCACTGTGAAAGAAATCCAAATAAATTTCTCAAAATTCACAAACCACATATACACAGATTAATAAAATCCATTTGTACTTTTAGTTTTTCCCAATAACTTGAGTACCAGACTCACATCTAACAGCCTAGTTAATTCATCTACTTTGACTGTTTTTGATTTAACATGCCCCAAGCAGATTCCTTATCCCATAGCTAATTCATAGGCTCGAAAAAGGACAGTTGCATTTATCTGTGCTCAGCCTCAAATCTTCAGTTACCTGTCTTTATTTCTTTATTTACCATAATAAAAAATGATTTGGTCAGAGTTAAAGAGAAGGTAGAACAGGTAAGGCACTTTCCTTGCACACAGCCGACCTGGTTTCAATCCCTGACACCATATTAATACTGTTCTCCAAGCCCACCAGGAATGATCCCTGAATGCCAAGCCAGGACTAATCCCTAAGCACTGCCAGACACTGCCCAAAAATTTAGAAAAGAATGACTTGATAAAGATGAGTAACAAAATAAACTATTCCTAGATAATCATTCAATGTTTAGGACATGTTGGCACGGCTAAATTAGCAAACACGGTAAGAGAAAAATTTAAGATTTCTGTCCTGGTGAATGTTCTATTTTAAATGCTTTTATTTGTAGATTATAATTTTTTATTCATTTTCATTCATTTAATCTCCAAAGCTCTTATATTTTATTGTATTTTAGAATAATTTTAGAGACAAATGATTTTTACTGACAATAGCAGAAATTAAGACATACTCATTATTGAATAACTTACCAAGTAAAAATAAAGCAATATTACTTATTTCAGTGCTTTTGTATGAGGCTACATTAACAAAGGGTTTGCAGTTCCTACATGACCAGTTCAAAAGTCACTTGTCACTTGTCATCCCATTTCTCACCAATTTGTTTGGTGGGCACCAGTAACATCTCCATTTGTTCCTGTTGTATGGCAGTGTAGCCAAATGGCATCTGCTCACTCCAGGAACATGAAGAGCCTCAAACTATTTGTTCAGGGTCTTGACAAAAATGTCTGATCATCTCATAGGTGGGTGGTCATGCGTTCGTTTGATGTCCTGTGGAATCCAGTCGGTAATAGCTCTAGTCCAGCCGTCATCTCCAAACCTCAATACGAGTCTGGCCTATCTGATTTTTTTTCTTTTTTTTCCCCCCATACAAAGTTCGATAACCCATCCCTTCACCAGTGCCCATTCTCCACCACCCGTAAACCAAACATCCATCCCACCCTCCCCAGTCCCATCTCCCCCAACCCCACACTGCCACTATGGCAGGGTATTCCCTTTTGTTCTCTCTCTCTGATTAGGTGTTGTGGTTTGCAATAAAGGTGTTGAGTGGCCATTGTGTTCAGTCCCTAGTCTATATTCGGCCCGCATCATCCTTCCCCCACATGACCTCCAACCACATTTTACTTGGTGTTCCCTTCTCTGAGTTGCCCAGAATGAGTGACCAGCCTCCAAGCCATGGAGACAACCTCCTGGTACTTATTTCTACTATTCTTGGGTGTTAGTCTTATAGTCTATATTCCACAGATGAGTGCAATCTTTCTATGTCTGTCTCTCTCTTTCTGACTCATTTCACTTAGCATGATACTTTCCATGCTGATCCAGTTATATGCAAATGTCATGACCTCATTTTTTCTAACAGCTGCATAGTATTCCATTGTATAGATGTACCAGGGTTTCTTCAACCAGTCATCTGTTCTAGGGCACTCGGGTTTTTTCCAGATTCTGGCTATTGTAAACAGTGCTGCGATGAACATATAAGTGCAAATGTTATTTCGACTATACTTTTTGGCTTTTCTGGGATATATTCCCAGAAGTGGTATTGCTGGGTCAAATGAGAGCTCAACCTCTAGTTTTTTGAGAATCGTCCATATTGTTTTCCAAAAGGGCTGAACTAGCCGGCATTCCCACCAGCAGTGTCCAGGGTCACTTTCTCCCCACATCCTCTCCAACAGCGGTTGCTTTTGTTCTTTTTGATGTGTGCTAGCCACTGTGATGTGAGGTGGTATCTCATGGTTGTTTTGATCTGCATCTCTCTGATGATTAGTGATGTAGAGCACTTTTTCATGTGTCTTTTGGCCATTCGTATCTCTTCCTTGGGAAAGTTTCTGTTCATTTCTTTGCCCCATTTTTTGATGGGGTTGGATATTTTCTTCTTGTAGAGTTCAACCAGTGCTTTATATACCATTGATATCAACGTCTTATCTGATGGGTATTGTGTAAATATCCTTTCCCATTCTGTAGATAGTCTTTGTATTCTGGTTACTGTATCTTTTGCGGTGCAGAAGCTTTTTAATTTAATGTAGTCCCATTTGTTGATCTCTGTTTTTACTAGATTGCTTAGTTCCGTGTCATCTTTGAAGATACCTTTATCTTCAATATCGTGGAGGGTTTTGCCGACCTTGTCTTCAATGTACCTTATGGTTTGTGGTCTGATGTTGAGGTCTTTAATCCATTTTGATCCGACTTTTGTGCATGGTGTCAGGTTGAGTTCTAAGCCCATTTTTTTGCATGTGGTTGTCCAGTTGTGCCAGCACCATTTGTTAAAGAGACTTTCCTTGCTCCACTTCACATCTCTTGCTTCTTTATCAAAGATTAGATGATCATACATTTGAGGTTGTGTGTGGGGATATTCCACCCTGTTCCATTGGTCTTCAGCTCTGCCTTTTTTCCAGTACCATGCTGTTTTAATTGTTACCGCTTTGTAGTAGAGTTTAAGGTTGGGGAGGGTGATGCCTCCCATCATCTTTTTCCCAAGAATTGTTTTAGCTATCTGTGGGCGTTTATTGTTCCATATATATTTCAGGATTGCTTGCTCCGTTTCTTTGAAGAATGACATGGGTATCCCTATAGGGATCGTGTTAAATCTGTATAATGCTTTTGGGAGTATTGCCATTTTGACAATGTTTATTCTCCCTATCCATGAGCAGGGGATATGTTTCCATTTCCTCATGTCCTCTTTTATTTCATGGAGTAGTGTTTTATAGTTTTCTTTGTAGAGGTCTTTTACTTCTTTAGTTAAACTGATTCCAAGGTGGGGCCGGAGCGATAGCACAGCGGGTAGGGCGTTTGCCTTGCACGCGGCTGACCCGGGTTCGATCCCCAGCATCCCATATGGTCCCCCAAGCACTGCCAGGAGTAGTTCCTGAGTGCAAAGCCAGGAGTAACCCCTGAGCATCGCTGGGTGTGACCCCCCCCCCCAAAAAAAAAGGTGATTCCAAGGTATTTGATTTCCTGGGGCACAATTGTGAACGGGATTGCTTTTTTCATGTCCCTTTCCTCTGTCTCATTGTTTGCATATAGGAAGGCCATGGATTTTTGGGTATTGATTTTATAGCCTGCGACTTTACTTTATAGGTCAATTGTTTCTAAGAGTTTCTTACTAGAGCTTTTAGGTTTCTCTGGGTATAGTATCATATCGTTTGCGAATGGTGAGAGCTTGATTTCTTCCTTTCTGATCTGAATCCCCTTAATATCTTTTTCTTGCCTGATGGCTATTGCTAATACTTCCAGTACTATACTAAAGAGAAGTGGTGAGAGAGGGCATCCTTGTCTTGTCCCCGATCTTAGAGGAAAAGCCCTTAGTTTTTCTCCATTGATGATAATGCTTGCCATAGGTGCGTGGTAGATGGCTTTGACTATCTTGAGAAAAGTTCCTCCAAAACCCATTTTGGTGAGAGTTTTTATCATGAATGGGTGTTGGATCTTGTCAAATGCTTTCTCTGCATCTATTGATATGATCATATGGTTTTTATCTTTACTTTTGTTGATGTGATGGATTATGTTGATTGATTTCCGAATGTTAAACCATCCTTGCATCCCTGGGATGAATCCCACTTGGTCATGGTGTATGATCTTTTTGATGAGTTGTTGGATTCTATTTGCTAGTATTTTGTTGAGGATCTTCGCATAAGTGTTCATCAAGGATATTGGTCTATAGTTTTCTTTGTTAGTGGTGTCTTTGTTTGCTTTTGGTATTAGGGAGATATGTGCCTCGTAGAAACTGTTTGGAAGGGTTCCTGTCTTTTCAATTTCCTGGAAAAGCTTGAGGAGAACTGGCAACAAGTCTTCTTTAAATGTTTGGAAGAATTCACCAGTGAATCCGTCTGGACCTGGGCTTTTGTTTTTGGGGAGACTTTTGATTACAGTTTCGATTTCCTTGATATTTATGGGCCTAATGAGGTATTTAACGTCTTCTTGGCTCAGTCTTGGGAGATTGTAGGAGTCAAGGAATTCGTCCATTTCTTTTAGGTTCTCTTGTTTTGTGGCATACAGACTTTCAAAGTAGTCTCTGATGATCCTTTGAATCTCCTTGGTTTCTGTTGTCATGTCCCCCTTTTCATTTTTGATTCGGTTTATTAGGGTTTTCTCTCTTTCTTTCTTTGTGAGTCTTGCTACCGGTTTATCAATCTTATTTATTTTCTCGAAGAACGAGCTCTTTGTTTCATTGATCTTACGGATTGTTTTTCCGGTTTCCATATCGTTAATTTCTGCTCTAAGTTTTATTATTTCTTTCCTTCGATCTGGTTTGGGTTCCTTTTGCTGGTCCTCTTCTAAGATCTTGAGCTGCAAAGTCAAGCTATCTATATAAGCCCTTTCTTCCTTTCTGAAGAAGGCTTGCAGAGCTATAAATTTTCCCCTTAACACAGCTTTAGCTGTGTCCCATAGGTTCTGGTAGCTTGTGTCTTCATTCTCATTTGTTTCGAGGTATCTCTTGATTTCTTCCTTGATTTCCTTCGTGACCCACTCATTGTTCAATAGTGAGTTGTTTAATTTCCAAGTGTTTGATTTGGTTCTCCGCATCTGTGCGTGATTAACTTCCATCTTCAGTGCATCATGGTCTGAAAAGATAGTTGATACAATTTCTATCTTCCCAATTCTATTAAGGTATAATTTGTGGCCCAGAACATGGTCTATTTTGGAAAACGTTCCCTATGCGCTGTGAAAGAATGTGCATTCTTTCTTTTGGAGGTGTATAGCCCTGTATAGGTCTATTAGCCCTGTCTCCTCCATTTCTTCCTTCAGGGCCATCGTTTCCTTGCTGAGTGTTGTTCTTGTTGATCTATCCAGAGGTGATAAGGCAGTGTTGAAATCTCCAACTACTATCGTGGTGCTAGTTATGTCCTCCTTAAATTCTGTTAGGAGTTCTTTTAAGTATTTAACTGGACGTTCATTAGGTACGTATACGTTTAGGAGTGTGATTTCTTCCTGTTCTACATATCCCTTAATGAATAGAAAATGAAAATTCGCTGTCCCTTCTGATCTTTTTCAGCCTGAAATCTATGCTATCGGATACTAGTATGGCCACACCCGCTTTTTTTTTTTTGAGGGGGCTGTTTGCTTGCAGGATTGTTTTCCATAATTTGATTTTGAGTCTGTGTTTGTTCTGACTATTCAGATGTGTTTCTTGTAGGCAGCAGAAAGTTGGGTTTAGTTTCCGAATCCGTTTTTCTACTCTGTGCCTCTTGATTGGTGCATTTAGACCATTAGTATTAAGAGAAATTATTATCATGGGATTTTGTGTCATTTTTCTGTAGGGTTTGTTGTTCTTGTAGGTTTTTTCCTCGTCTTATAGTAGCCCTTTGAGTCCTTCTTTTAAATTTGGTCTTAAGTCTATGAAGTTCCTGAGCTGTTGCTTGTCCTTGAAATAGTGTGTGGTTCCTTCAGATTTAACTGAGAGTTTAGCCGGGTAGAGTATTCTTTGTGAGGCATTCTTTTCCTTAAGTTTTTTCACTATATCCCACCATTGTCTTCGGGCTTGGAGGGTTTCTTCTGATAGGTCTGCTGTGAATCTAAGGAGTGCGCCTTTGTATATGATCTCCTTCTTTGATCTTGCTACTTGCGGTATTGTGTCTCTATCCACGGCCTCCATCATTCGGACTATGATATGCCTTGGGGATTTTCTATTTGGGTCCCTTTTAGCTGGCACCCTTCGGACTCCTTGGATCTGGATGTCCGCATTCTCTAGCTCTGGGAATGTTTTAGCAATGATGTCTTTAATGGTGTTTTTTTCATTGGGATTGGTTCCGTGTGGTTCCGGCACTCCCATGATTCTTATGTTGTTTCTCCTGAGGTCATCCCCTAGGACGCTAACTCACTCTAGAGCCATTTTGATGTCTTTTGCCATTATTTGTTGTTCCCTATATGCTTTGTGCAGCTCATCTTCAAGCTCACTGATTCTGTCTTCAGCTGTAGTCATTCTACTATTGAGGGCTCCTACGGAGTTTTTTATTTCATCTACTGATTCTTTTAGTAGTGTGACTTCTATTCGTAGCTTTGAAATTTCTGCTCTCATTTCTTCCTGGATTATCTTGGTGGAGCGTTCCAATGCTGCTTCCATATCCTCCCTTAATTTATTGGAAGTTCGTTCCATAGTTGCTTTGAGTTCGTGAACCATCCTCACAATTTCCTCTCTAAATTCTTTATCTGAGAGGAGGTTGTATTTCTGGGAGGTCGCTGGTGAGGTTAGTGAGATATTTTCTTGGCTCTCTCCTGGTGGTGGGGATTTTCTCTGTTTCTTCACGTTGTTATGGGCATTACTATCTGGAGCTCTCGTTAGCTTGGGAGGAACCTCAACTGAAGATTTGGGGCTATGCTCTTTTTACAAAGACTTTTCTGTGCAAGTCGATGTGTTTACTGACAGTTTTCGTGAAGTTAGGATAGACTAGGTTAGTTGACTATTAACATATAGTGACTAAGATGATCAGGGTGATCGTCAGAGGAATGGGTTCCATCAATTGTGGCTAAAGGACAATGCATGGAATGGTAAAAAAAAAAAAAAAACAACAACTGCGGCCGCGTTAGCAGCGGCCGCTCCAGAAAGAGGCCACGCCCACTTTTGAGGCCACGCGCCCTAATGAGAGGACACGCCCCTAACTTGTAGGGCATGGGGGGGGGGTCAGTCGCGGTGGGCGAATGACTGAGACCTGCCAGGCGGGGCTGAGGTGGTTCCGAGCGGGCCCGCAGCCGCGGGCACGGGACGCAGGGAGCGCTTCTCCGGGTGGGTCGGGGTCTCCAAGGGGAAGTGGCCCATCTGATTTTTGACGCCTTAGCAAACAAGACAGCATCCCTGACTCTCAATCTTCAATGGAGGTTGGAACTCTGAATTCCTTCCCTCACTTGAGTGAAATGTGATATTCCAAACATAGCTCTTTTGATTCCTCTTTGGGATACCCGAATAGCATTCTTATCTTGTTTTCAGAGGGCCTAGGTCTCTGAGGTATATGTTAATGCAGGAAGAATGTTGGAGTTGAAAAGATGTGTCCGGAGCCAGAGGCTCTTCCTCCTCTTAACCACTTCTTCAATGCTCTTGAAGGCGTTCCACGACGCTCTATTCCTCCTATGCAGCTCAGGTGCCAGGTCATTCATCATGTTGAGTTCTTGACCTATGTACACATAACTGCTGCATTAAGAGATGTTCGTTCCGTTGAGATTAAATGGAACATCAGGAACTAGTCCATTTCTCATGAACATTGTCTTCATTAGATTCAGCTGTAGTCTGACCTTTCCACACTCAAAGTTGGCCAGCACAAACATAACTGTATTTAACTGTAAAGTGTCCATCAAGAAAAAAACATAGCCTATATGTACTTACTAACAAATTGGACTCAGAATTGTCATCCTTTAAAATTAACTGCTGCACTATTCCATCTCATGAAGCATGTAAGGAAGATTTCATTCTGCAGAACAGTAATCAACCCTTACTATTCACCAAGCTTTGTCATCTCTCAATGAACTTCTTGTCAACTTTGCTTGGTACTCCACCACGAAATTAAGGTAGCCACTGTAGGACATACCGGCCATTATGAACATTTGACTTGATAGAGATTGAGTATATAGACATTCATCTACCTCCTCCTTGCCAGTTATGTGAAGTTTCTATATATATAAAATTGGAAAGAATCTCCTCTAGGATTTTATGAATATTGTATGAGAATGACTATTGCACTAAGATGAGACATTGTGTCAATAAGTGTTATATTTAGTACACTTGTATAAGTAGGAATGAACTAAATAGAAAGTTTGTTAGAAAACACGATTTGTAATTTTTATCTAATTTATTCTCTTCATTCAGTGTCAGGAAAATGCTAAGGTCCTGGATGAACATTTACCTGACTTAAGAGAAATGTAAATGCAAAAGTATGCCCTGAAATAAATCCAAATAAGTGTGGATTTTGTGCCAGCGACTAAAACTTGGAAATTAATTCATAAATTGATGTGCTTTAGGATAATAGCCTTGGTGGAAAGTAATAAACGTCTCATCAAAATGTTAAGAACAGCTATAGTTTATGTAAGGAAAAAACATGTTTTGCTTACCATGTAAGGAATAAAATTAAGAGAACTTGTTTGATATTTTCATAGACATTGAGTGATATTAGAGGTTATTAATTTCAGTTTTGATTTAAAGTCATTATTGCATCAAAGTTGAGTTCATTCATCTATAAATTTTGACACATTGTTTCAGTGCCTTAAAATGTCTTGCAGTTTTCATCAGATCCAACTAAATTCTATTTTTAAGGTAATTTTAAAAAGTCACATAATCTACCAAGGTACAGAAACATTTTGTTAGAAAATATAAAGTATAAAAAAACCTGACTACTATGAGTTATTTAAATATCATTCATCTGAATTACTTTCCTATTTAATTATGCCAGCACCAACTAATTAATTATTACATTTCACTGGATATCACTGCAAACTACTCACATGATAGCTGTTAAATATGCATAGACAAATAAGAATCTATTCCTACTCAGTCTCAGAGAAAAAATATGAACAACAAAAGACAATGTGAAATGAATTATATTCCTTGTGCTCAGAATGATATGGAAAGAAGGAAGCAGTAATAAATTCCAAATGTGACAAGGTTGGAAGAATACGGTATTCCATAAGTTCTCTGTATGAATTATCAATATGAAACTTGGCAATTTAAGTGTTATTTGTCCCTCTCACATTTCATTTATTTCTTCAAGTAATCACTCCCTTTTATTTTCTTTTGTGGGGAAAAAGCCTATTTTACAAAGCCCATGTTTTGAGTCATATTTATTTATGTCCGGATAGCACATGTGAATAAGACACAAGACAAAGAAAATCCAGACCAGACCAGTCTCCTCAACAATTCTAGTAAAATTCCCTATGAAACTCCTCTTGAGGGTAAACAAGTGTTGTTAACATTTTATCTATTGGCTAAATTTGCTTCATTAATACATAAACATTAACAAAAATAATGGAATGGCATCGGTTGTGTTCAAATTGCTCCCAATCTGTTTAATCAGAACTCAATCCAAGACAACATGATATTCATTTGGATCAGATAGTCCTTAAATGTCTTTTTCTCTAGAATAATTTTCCCTTCCCTAGTGTTTTCATATGATATTTATTTGTGTATATCTACAATATTTATTATAGATATTGAATATCTACAATAATTATTTAGTTATTGTAGATATTCAATAAACAACCTTATATTCTAAATGTATCTAAATATTTATGTCATTTCATTCCTAAATTCATAATGTTGTAGAAACAGAAAACACTTTATGTAGAGGTATTAGGTACAGGTTCCATGTTCTTGGCAGGAAAATTTCACAGGTGATAACTCCAATGCAGACTCATTTGTTTTTACCATTGTAAATTTTAAGTTTGTAGGATGAACTTAGATAAACTAGATCCCACCATTAGAAATTCTTATCTTCCCATGGTTAAGCAGCCAGTCCTCTCTGCAATGAAAATATAGTATGCAGACCCTGGGTTGGAGAGATCATACGGCAGGTAGAGTGTTTGCCTTGCACACAGCTGACCCAGGTTGGATGATCCCCAGAACTACGCATGATCTAACCTCCCAGTGCCCAGCCTTCCAGGGGTAAGCCCTGTTGTGTGTCTATTCCCGAGAATGCTCATCCCCTTCCCCTTCACCAAAAGAAAAGGCTATTCTGGCCGAAACAATCTTTAATACATTTGTTTTAGGCACACCCTCCCTTGTTTCTTGAAATCAACCGTTTTAGTGTGGCAAACAACCCATTTCTTAATAATATTTTTCTGTAAGTTATTAGTTGGCATTTCTCTGCAAAAAGGTACTAATTTTATCTACTCTGGAATTTTTGCACATCCAAATTTACCCCATTTGAAAGTTGAGAGATTAATCCTCACCTTTAGTTAGCATTTTATTAAATATAATTTATGAACCATAATTAAGGTTCATTGATAGCCAGTCCAGGACTGGAGCGATAGTACAGCAGGTAGGGTTTTTGCTTTGCACACTGCAAACCTGGGTTTGATTCCTCCGTCCCTCTCGGAGATCCCGGGAAGCTACCGAGAGTATCCCACCCACAGGGCAGAGCCTGCAAGCTACCCAGGGCATATTCTATGTGCCAAAAATAGTAACAACAAGTCTCACAATGGAGACGTTACAAATCAATGAACTAATGGGATGACAGTGCTAAACTGCATTGAGAGCCAACCAATCAGTGTTTTCTTCTGTTTTACTTCAGCTCTTAACATTTAAAATATTGTTTTAAAAACATCCACAAATGTAGTTGATATTACAACTCACCCATTTTTTGGCCATTCCTCCTCTGAATCATAAGTGTTAAACTTTGTCATAGGAAGTTCAGGATAATCTAATTATTTCAGGTTAATAGGATGCAGCTGAAATTTATTTACAAAATCAAAGCTTCATGTTCTTCCCAAAGTTGTAGCAAATACTAACACGTCAGCCTGTGAGATATCATAGCCTATTCTCTGGATGAGGATTCTGAGGAATAGACACCATATGATTTTTGAATTATCTACAAAATTGACCCCTAAAGACAAACCCTAGGGTTAGGATAAGTTCCAGATAAAATCAGTTTGACTATGTCAAATGTCCCAGCCCTCACTCTTCAGGTGCCATTAAATTTTGATGCATCTGTTTAATGTCCTCAAGGTCTCTATCAGCTAGCAGAGTAGCTCAGTGTCGGGACCCAGGGTGTGGAGGAATTAATTAATTAATTAATTAAATCAGTATTGAATTACTGATCAGCCTCTGAGTCAATTGAATTGCCTCAGTCAATTGGACAGTCCTTGTGTGTTTGTGAATTACATTGAGTAAGAATGAGAAAAACTCTCTTTCCTTACTTAAAAAGTTATATTGCAACATAACATATTCTGACATTTGTAGTCAGATATATTGCAATATGTTACACACAGCTTTCAAAGTCTGACAGGAATTTCCCTGCCTTTGAAGTATCTCAGTCCTCCCATCTTTATTAGAGGAAGAAATCCTCAGGCTGCAAAAGATGACTGAAGCTGCTAAGAGTAAGGATTGCTAAATACAGTATATGTTTACTCTACACGCATGCCTATTTTCAAGTTTAGTTTATAACTTAGGCACAGTAAGCTATTAACAGTAATACAGTATGGTCATTATACCAAATAATCTATTAAATTTATGTACATGTAGTTTCTCAACATATATCATATATATATATATTCTCATCTCGGTTCACTGGTGGTAACAGCTGCTGGAGAGAATGAAGTTGCAGGAAAGAGTAGGGGTGGGGGAGGGGCTTCTGTACATGTAATATGAGATTATTTTTAAATATTCAGATATTTTTCATTAAATAGCCCAAACTCTCTATTTCTTTGCTTTACTTCCACATAGTCTCATGTTAGATATAAGCTTGTGACTAGTATGTGCTGAGTTACTTGGTAACAGAGTTGCACCACCTTTCATTGCATTTTACTTAAATAGATCACTGTAGTTTATCTCCAGATCAAAGTCACTGGCAGATAACTGGGAATAGCAGTAACAATTGTTTCTCCCAGAAGTATTACCCTTATGTAGCTACAGAAGTTGTGAGAAACTGAAAAGGATAAAATGCTATCAGTCCCTCCTTCCGTTCCCTAATCCTCTTATAGCACGTTCATGCTTTTTTACCTTTCGACATTTTTCAGACTCAATTTTTATATCACACTCAGTGATATCACACCATATGCTTCTTTCTGCCCTTTCACACTTTCCAAGAACACTCGAAAAGCAAAAATCTATAGCCTACTATGGAAAGTAAGAAGTGCTCAAAAATAACAAACCACAAAAGAGAGAGAGCGATAAATGCCACGGAGAGGAGCAGATAAAGCGCTAAAGAAGTTGGCACAAAAGGTTGTTTCCAGCTGTGAGAGCTGAGCCATGGCCCCTTATGAAGACCTTGAGAAACTACCATGGGGGGAAGCCATTCTAAAGAGATAGGCAAAAGATACTTGGTCAGTCCAGGCTACCGGGAACAGTTAATCAAGGAGTTACGTTGGAGGAGAGAGCTTAGCTCCTTTTACAACCCTAAAAGGCAACTGGTGATATTCTTCCTTTCCTCTGGAAGGAGTAAAACAGTTTCTGGTACCTAAAATTTAATACATCCTTTACTGATAGATGCTTTCTATTAATTATAGAAGCTGCTACTTAAGTATAACTCTGTGAGGGGGGCGGGGGGGACTTTCTTCTTTCAAATTCATTTAGTGGTTCTGGTGTTCTTTCTTATACATGAAAATTTTCTTAGCAAAATCTTTTCTTAAAAAATTTAATTTTTTTTTTAAAAAACTTACTCACTTCTCAGACTCTGATCTGAGTTAGCCTGCTAGTTCATGGAAATTTCTTTATTGGTTGATTAAATCAAAAGTTGACTTAGACCAGAGAAGCCAGTAATTTGACTTCATTCATTAAGGGTTGGGAATCAAAGTAAATGAACAAATACATGTGTCTTCAGTTCTTAACATAGGTTAAGATAATTATGTTATTTTCATTTAGATTTTCTAATAAATTATTGCAAACCTGGAATCTAAGTCAATATACAAATCTGGGAAGGGTTTTAATGGTCTAAAATCAAGATATAGAAGAACCTGCCATTTTTTTTGACTGCTTCGAGAGAGAATTCGTTAGTTTGTCTTTTCTTGCTCCCAGTGAGCCTACCTTCTCTCCTTACAGTACCTATATCTTCCTTGTTCAGTGGCAACAGGTTAAAGTTTCTCATATGTCATTGATTTCTTTGAACTCCCTCTCCCACTGGTAAAACTCTTTGGACTACTTGGGGCTGCAGAGACAGAACAGCAGGTAGGGTGCTTGTTTTGCATGCAGCCAATTAGGGTTTGATTCCCGGCACCCCATAGGGTTTCCTGAGGCCACTATGACTCAACCCTGAGGACCAGTGATCACCACCCCGCAAAAAAA
Organism: Sorex araneus; assembly: GCF_027595985.1. NCBI lineage: Eukaryota > Metazoa > Chordata > Mammalia > Eulipotyphla > Soricidae > Sorex > Sorex araneus. Next base: position 115,529,933 of record NC_073303.1, on the reverse strand, counting down.
AAATCTCACTTATCTTGTACTTACATGTATATTTCAGTGTACTCTCCCAGTTGTTAAGTTTGCTCATTGGCAACTTAATTATCTGAAACTTTCATCTTTCTTTGCCATGCAACCTAAACTATTAACTGCTCCCAGGTATTAAGAAGAAAATCTTTTGGGGGTGTAATTCTTTCATCCACCATATTAGCAATCCCTCCTTTAAGTTTCATCTTCTGATGTGCAAATTTTTTTCTTGTGCCATGAATTGATATTGCTAATTGCTCATTAATATTAGAGTAAATAAAAGTTGTTAACAAAATAAGAAGGGATAGACCTCACTAAAGAAGCTATGAATTGAAAATTAATATTTTTATTTTATATTCAATTATTAACAAAATGCTATGTACCATAGAAATTTGTAACTACTGTATGCCATAAATGACAGCATCTCTGATTTAATAGCTTCATTCATTAATATTCTTCCCTTTCTCAAATCTGATCATTCTTTCTGGCTTGGCTACACTTTAAATTAAACATTTTAATTTAAGTAACACTTTCTTTTAATTTTCCATTGTTTATCTTTCTTTTGAATCTCTTACAAGACTATAAGCATGATCAGAGAACTAATTTATCTGTTTTTAAATCAAGAAGATCTGTGAATGTCACTCTCTAGTCAGCTAAAAATACTAGTTGAAACCAGGTGGATATAGTGCAAAAACCAAAATACTCAAATCACATGATTTATATATTAGAAAGAAAGCATTCTGTGATCCAGATTATTTGCAAACTGTTTCAGAGAGGATTAAATCAGTCTTAAAAATAATAATTCCCATTCTTATTTTAGCTGATTACATGGACATAATGATGTCCACACAAAATGATGATTGAAATATTTATATTATAGTTGGATGGCTCAGTTAATAATTGTTAAAAAAATTGCACCACAATCATTCAAAATTATTTTGATAAAGTATTTATCTTAAAAGAAACAAGTTTTTATTATTTTGTTTTTGAACCATACAGTGGTGCTCAGGGCTTACATCTGACTGTGGTCAAGAATAACTCCTGGTGATAGATAGGAGACTGCTTGGCACCAGGTCAAGATCGGTATCTCTCTCACTCAGAATCAATTACTTTAAGAGTTAAATTTCTACCTCTATTGAGGACAAGGGATTGGTTGCTATCCATTTAAGTCTGGCAATGGTCAGTGAGACAGAATTCACAATAGAATGGAATCCCAACTTTCAAAGAGACAGTTGCTAGTGAAAGACGAATATATCAAATTTGTTGTCCTTGAAGTATAGATACACTGAGTCTTACACACACATTTAAAGGAGATTTGTCCCATTGTGAAGGAGTTTGTAGACTTCTCTGGGAAGCAAGATGATGATCTAAAATTTAAAAAGTAAGAAATGGAGGCAATAAAAATATACATATAGAAGTATACATTGGTATGCAAAATTAATAGAGTTTAATAAATTTTTAGCTGAATGGAATGAATTAAAGGATATCAGTGTCTACTGGTAGGCTCTGTTTAGTACCTGATTATATTTCTAACCCATAGTGGGCAAAGAAAAGGTAGAACTCCATTTGCAAGAAACTGTTCAGAGCTGGACTTCTATTTGGTTCTCAGTTGAATTTTGTATCAGAAAGTCACCTATTTCTATTGCAAGATATTATACATTTTGTGTATTTATTTTAGGTTTCGAGGGAAGCCACACTTGGGGGTACTTGAGCCTTATTCATATCTCTTCACTCAGGGATAACTCCTAGCAGCCTCAGGGAACCTTAGGGGATACTGGGATTGAACTTGGTTCAACCCTGTGCAAGGCTATTTACAGTACTTCAGTGCCAGCAAAATAAATATACTTTAACCAATGTTATATCTTGTAGCCCATTGACTTTATCCTTCAGTGAAATAAAAAGCATTATGACTGAAATTCTATGAGCAAGTATAAATGATTCTGATAGCAAAGGTTTTCTTTTTAAACTTTTTTAAAATTTAATTAAAGAAATTTGATTTACAAAGTTATTAATAGTTGAGATTTAGGTGTATAATTTCCAACATTAATCCACCAGTGTTCTCATATCCCATCTCTACCCCCAACCCTGCCCCCTCCCTGCCTGTCAAGCTTGCATGCACCTTATAAAGTCCCAGTGGTTGCAGTTTAGATCTCATGTTCTCAGTTTTATTGAGTCTGTGTTCTAGGTATGTGGCTGTACCCCTCACCCATATCCTCAGTATAACCGAAGTTCGGATGCCTGTTCACCCATCACTTCCCATTCTCTTCTTTCCTCCTTGCTTATTTTTCTTTCTCTGTTCTCTCTAAACACTGGTTAGAGGGTGATGTAGGCATCCCTTCTTTGCTATATTTTCTTATCCAGTATTCTCTATACAACAAATATGTGAGATCACCATGGAGACAGATATATTTGGTGTGTCTGTATATATGTCATGTGTTTATGTATATGGATGTTTACACGTGTGAGATACATAGGTAAATGTGATTGGGATGAATTAGACACATGTACATATGATTCAGACTCTTAGTGACATGGCATGGGAGGCAAAGACACTGAAATACCTTGGGGAATTAAAATATAGATTCTCAGAATTCATGTACCCACATTAGCAAAGACATTGATATAAAAACATTGATATCAACAATGTTGATCATTGCAATAAGAAGTTTGTCTCATATATTTTAGTTCATTATCTTTTCCAGCATTCCATTGGTTAAGCAGTTCATTTGACAGGTTGAAAAGAACATAAGGAAGCTACCAACCTTTAAGAAACTCACAAGCTAATAGAAAAATAATCCAGTATTAATGGTATTTTTCTCTATTATTTTTGAGAACAAACAACAAATAAGCTACAACACATATAAATTTGAAGTAGATGTACTTATTAACTCTTTCAAAACATTTTATGGATCAAAAACTTATCAGTTGTTTAGAACTCCTTCTGATAAAACTCTTTGTCATTACACAAAATCCCTGAAAGTGAATTCACTGCCAAATATCAGCAAATTTCACTACACATCACAATTTACATCCAGAGTATATCCTGGAACCCATTTTCAATCTCCATGAAGGAGTTAGCTTGTAAGTTATTTGGATATATTTATTAAGCAGGAACATGTTATTTACTACCTATCAGGCATTGGCATGGTCGTAGGTTGAAAAAGCTTAGTTAGAATGTTCCCTACTCTCAAACTCTAACGCAATGGACAAAGCCACAGAACAAGTATCGTTTGCTGTTGTTAGACTCTCAGTTTTGCCATTTTTGATGACACTGGACTAAAGGTATTTTTTTCTTGACACTTTTTAGAAATCATCAAAACTATATGAAACAAATCATCTGTTTGTGGTAAAAGGCAATCAATGTCTTTTAAAAATTGGTTAAATAATAGAAAACTCATAGAAACCTCTATTCTTTAAGTATACATGAGTTTAAGAACTATATTTTCTTCAGTGTGGTCTACAGATTCTCAGAATCAGCATTAAGATACACACATTTTAATACTCAAAAAGGTTAACTAATATTTCTACCAAATCAAGAGTTTATTTGATTTGAAGTATAATTTAAAAATGAAAACTTCCTACAGAAAAGAAAACAAACAAATGAGTCCCTTTGAGATAATAAAAATATTCACTAGCATTTGGACACTTTATGAAAGCTTGATTTTTGCAATTCTATATTGAGTAATTACATATGCAATTTTATATTGAGTCATATGCTTCTCATATGAATATCAAATACAAATTTTATTTCTTCCAAGTATTGCACCTAAAATGTTGAAAATAAAAGGTTAAAATAATTCAGTTCTTGCACTCTAGGATTCCTTATAAAGAAACAAACCAAAAGACAAATAGATTTCAGATTTAAGGAGGGAAACCATTAGGATATGTACTCAGTCTACAACTTAGAAATAGTAATTGATTGATATTAGTGAAGAAGATCATTCTACTAAACTGATAAAAGAGGTGCTGATCTTTATGAAAGAAAAGTTGATTTTCAATGTCAAAAAGTCAAATAAGAATTAGTCTCAGACGGATTGTAAATTTAAACAGTGAACTAATGGAAGATGTGTAACGAAGATTCCACAATACTTTAATATGCATAGAATCTGCTAAAGTGTAGTGTGACAGAACATATTCACTGTTGACTTCAGGTTAATAATAATTTTATCAGAACTAGAGTTTAAGAAATGGGTTAAAATTTTGTACCACAAAATATTTCACAAGGAAAGGTTCAATAATATTTAAGTTTCAAATAGTGAATAATATTTTTATAATAATTTGAGCTTTACATTGACTGTGATATTTTATAATTACATTATAAAATTACATATTATACAATTGCTATTGCTAAATTTCTATATTCATGAATTCTCAAGACTAAAATATGACAACCAAAAATAATGGAGCTTTTCTCTTTATTTCTGGGAGTCTCAAGTATGCTAAAGTATAATGATTGACTCTTGATTGCTAACATAAGTCTTACATTCTTCTACTAAAGATTTAAAAACAGCAAAAGTACATTAACCTGAGGCATTCTGGTGAGCAACGCGGCCCGGAAAATGCTCCAGACCCGAATTGGGGCCAACAACACTGGCGAGCCGGAAGCAGGAGGTGCAGCCTGCACACCTTCTCCAGATGGAGCCCTGGCGACACTGAGCAGCAACTAACACGGCTCCGGGATTCGGAACTGGGACACATCCGAGCCACGGGGGGGCACTGGAATGGGGTGGCGCCAGCCCAAACTCCAAGAGGTCCCGGCCACCGGAAGTCACGCCCTCGACCCACCCTCGGTGCCATCTTGCCACAATCAACAGAGAAGCAGCCAGGCATTCTGGTGAGCAACGCGGCCCGGAAAATGCTCCCGACCCGAATTGGGACCAACAACACCAGCGAGCCAGAAGGAGGAGGTGCAGCCTGCACACCTTCTCCAGATGGAGCCCTGGCGACACTGAGCAGCAACTAACACGGCTCCGGGATTCGGAACTGGGACACATCCGAGCCGCGCGGCCACTAACGCGGCTGCGCGACCTTTTCTAAAACCTGAAAACATACAATCTTTTAATGGAAAACTAATTATCAAATGCTTCCTTAATAGGGTTATCTTGTTTGGGGGTATAACTCCCACAACAATAGTGAGTTTTGTGTTGAAATATGGAACGTAATCAAGGTGAAGAGAAAATGAAGTGAAATTCATCAGTTATACAGTTGGGGTTGGGGGCGGGGGGTATACTGGGGATTTTGGTGGTGGAATATGGTCACTGGTGAAGGGATGGTGTTTGAATACGGTATAACTGAGACATAAACCTCAGAATTTTGTAACTTTCCACATGGTGATAAAATAAAATTAAAAAAAAAAAGTACACTAACCTTGTTTCTGAAGGATACTGAGGATCGTTTATATAGCAGTCAAGTTCTTTGAATCCTTGACAAGATTATACACAGAAATAAGCTTACACTAAGAACAGTAGTTAAAATTAAGAAACAAAATTTAAAAGAATTAAATTTCAATGAAAGCATATCAGACAACAGTTTAGCAAAAAAATAAAACTTATAATTGTTATAAGAATTTTCATGTACATTTTATAGTGTCAAATATAAATTTTTTACAATCCCTAATACTCATTAAATGTATAGAAACTTACATATTTGTTCTCATCTATAATTCATCAACTCATTATTCATTGTTGTAGAATAAAGGACAAAAAATTTTATGTCAACAGCATAATATAATCTTTCTTAGTTGGGAAAATACTATAATCAAAAGGCAGGTCTTTGTTTACTGGAAACAGTGAATATTATGAGTTGTCTTCTATTTGAACTATTTTCAGAATATAGATGTATTTTCAAAATGTTTATGTGTTTAGTTATAAATAAATCATCCTTTTCATGATGTTCTCTAGCATTGGGGTAAGTAGGCTATGTGTTTTGAATAAGGAACATACTTATTCACTGAGAGTTTTAGTTATTCTGTAGTCATGCCTCAATGAGATCTTTTCCTAATCTCTGATACAGAGAGAGAGAGAGAGAGAGAGAGAGAGAGAGAGAGAGAGAGAGAGAGAGAGAGATGCTCTAGCTGAAGGCCATGCATACAACAAGACAACTTGGTGAATAAAATAACTGTTAAAATACCATCATATATCTTATCAGATGCTGAGACAAATATTCCACCATATTCTCATACATTTTTATGCTTGAGGGAATACCAAGTGACATTACTGTCTTCAAAATATATTCTGGAAATTTCTTATGATACTAAATATATTTACAGACCCCAGGAAAACCATATAGGAAAAAAATGCATTATGAAAAAACACATGCTCAGAGAAATAATTACACTAGCATGTTCACAGTGCTTTACTCACAATAGTAAAACTAGGATATAACCTATTTTTAACAGAATAAATGAAATATGAGATATTTAGCCAAAGAAATACTACTCAACAATCAAAATGAACCAAATGCTAATATTTATAGAACAGAATAATCTCAAACAGATCTGGCCAGTGGGGGGAAAAATGTTCTCACAGTTGCACATGCTGTGTCATTTGCTCTATATAAATTCCTAGAGCAGTGAAATTGATCTTTAGAGAAAAACAAAATGGTGGCTTTCATTGAAACACAAATTTTTAGGATAGATCATGAATGAAATTTCTTGGATTCTAGTAAAGCTGCATGGCTCATAGTGATTGTTTCATGGCTGCAAGTATTTTGTCAAATCTTTCTCAGGAATTGAGAGAGAGAAATTATCCCTGAGCACATCCAGGTGTGATCCAAAACCCAAATTCAGGTTTGTGTTATTTTTTTTTGGGGGGGGATATATTCAAACTCTATTTTATGTTTTGAATAATATAAATACTTTTATTTAAAAATATTTTTATCTTTATTTGTGGAAGTACTATGATTTATAGTACTATTAATGATGGTTTCACGTGTACATGTTTTCAAGATCACATTCATCACAGCTGTACAACTATATACTGTCCAATGTAATTTTTCCACTTCTCTGATTCTGTTTAGAGAATATGAAAACATACACAAGATATATGATCTTTTTTGCTCGTTGCAGTTCTATTTACAATAGCCAGGGTAAAAATAATCTAATACCCAGGGATGGATAAGTGGATAAAAAAATACGTGGCATGTATATATCAGGATTGGAGGTAAGATGGCACCGATGCACTCGAACCCCTCACGCTCTCCTGAAACCATCCTCGCCTTATTCAATGTGTGGCTCAGCACACCAGGCATGTAACTCTACATGAACCCTGCTGGAAATCTACACGTGATTCCTGATGGACATTGCTGGCTCTTTTGCAAGATTCGGACAAAATGGCATATTGGCGGAGCATAGAGAAACCACAGTGGTGGCAGCAGTATCGCCACCCGCTCCAGCAGGGCCGAGTCACAGCACTGTCCAGGCAGAGTCGTAGCATCATCGGACATAGAGCCGTGGTGGCAGTGCGTGAAACGGCTCATCCATTGTAGGTTGCTGTCAGCCAACCACCATGTGACCTGGAACTTGCCGCAGGTATTTGACCTGGCACAGATCCTCTGCGACAGGGTCCTGCTCTGTCAGCTGCTCATACTCCATCAACCTCCATCAACCTCAAGGAGATCAACCAGAGACTGCAGATGTCCCAGGTGCTGTCCAGAGACGCAGGCCGTTACAACATGCCAGTCGACCAAAAGCTTATATTCGGTAGATTGGAACACCTGTAAAGGAGATTAGAGACTGCGCCAAAAGCCTCTGTCCCTCTCAGAGAGCCCGCAAGTAACCAAGAGTATCCAGACCACACGGCAGAGCATGTCAAGCTACGCGTGACATACGCAATATGCCAAAACCAGTAACAACGATGGTCCTCATTCCTCTGACCCTGAAAGAACTCCCAGTACATCATCAGGCTACACTAGCACGCAACAGGGACGAATGGAGATGTTACTGGCACCCGCTTGAGCAAATCTATGAACAACAGGATGACAGTGGCCCAGTGATATGTCAGTGGATGGAACACTCAGCTATTAAAAAGTGGTAAATTCATGCCATTAGTAAATAAACATTTCATTTTATGATTAAGTATATGCCTGCTTAAATATTATAAAATTTTTTTTCTGATGTCTGCAAATTAGTTTAAAAAGATAAAAATAATATTATTGATAGGAAGAGACAATTGTGACAAAACAAATATAGTTTATAGCATAACTAATGGTAAATCTGATAGTGAATATATGAGTGCACATTGTACTTGTTTTAACATTTCTAGATGCCTGGACATTTTTATAATTACTTGTGAAGAAAGTGGTAGATAAAGAACATCCAAAAGTCAGGGGTAGATAGGATGACACAAGTAAATAAAAGGAAGAGCCCATGAAGTATACCTAACTTCGTACACCTTATTACATCTTGGAATAAGTACTAAGGTAAAAGTTGAAAGACACAATAAGTACCTAGAATTATTTTGAGATCTTAGGGATATGTATCTTTATTTCAGGACTGAATAAAGAATATAGAGCTGAATATATTTGTGGATATGAAAATAGAACTCTAAGATGATTTGCTAGATAGGTCTGAGGAAGCCTCCTAGAGGTCCCTGAAATTTATTTTTTAAATACACCTTGGTCCTGAGAAATGCAGAGGAGCAGTGAAAAAAGTTGTACGGCTTCACTAGTATATTCCAGTTTCTATGTATTTGGAAGTGAGAAATATTGTAGCAACAACCTTGGAATGTCAAAAAACAAGGCATTTTCAATCATTGTCCTTTTGATGGACATCTGTGTGTAGAGAAGAAAGTCAGAGAGCAGAAAAATTAGAGTACCCCATTCTTTGCCCTTACAAATACTTGAGAATTGAAGGACAGTGGTGCAAAGCTGAGTCAGATGCTTCTAGATTTATGCAGAATTGACTTTGATTTCATTTAAACAATAAAGAAGTGATGTTCAAAGAACAATAATGTTGAATTATATAATGATGCAAGTTATATTTTGTGCATGACTTCATACGCAGTCTTGAGATTTGACCCTGCTAAACAAAACTTTAGGAATAAATCAAGTTAACCTCAAACAATCAGGGCTACATTAAAAAAAGACACGTGGAAATAAATACAATGAATATTCACAGGATTCCAGGAACTTAATATACCAAAGCATCTTGAAAAATGAAATACAATTTATAAACTGGAAAGATGCATAAAAATTGAAGATCAGGTTATATCTGCATGTCCTCAATAATAAGAATCTATTACTCTCATTCAGAGGACAAGCTTTTTGAAATTCCAGTTTCTATTGTTCCTATTCTTAATAACTTCTTCAAATTTTCTCTCCTTCCATTCTTAGCATAATTTTCTGTGTGTTTTCACTGCTCTTACATACTTTTATAGTCTGTTACTAGATATACTTCTTACAATGTCTTTCCTTTGCCCTTTACAAGCATCTATAATTTATAATTATTTGATATTATCTACATCAATATTTGTGATTCAAATGTGATAGAATTTAATTGTCACAATTATTTTATGCCCAATTGCACAGATTTTTCAGTGCTATCCAGACAATAGTTAAGAGGTCAAATATAACATAAAGTTTTATGTTAGTTTTTATCTTCACATGGAAATTAATATGTGTGCTTGTGATGTGTGTGTATTTAATTGCTTTCATTTTTATTAGACTAGTATTTTCCAAACATATAAGATTATGCATTACAATGAAATAAAAATTTGAACAGTAGTTCTGCAAAAGCATGTTTATGTTTATTTATTTATTTATTTAGTTTTATTTTCTTCTTGTTGGGGGTTCACAATTCGATGTACTCAGGCATGTTGCTACAGACACATCAAATAAGGCAGTACTGTGTTAACATAATAAGTGGTGTGTGTGTGTGTGTGTGTTTGTGTACATGCTTTGTGTCCACACCAAGCTATAACAGACCTTTATCCCTGGATCTTACTCAGGGCTCATTCTTTTCAGAGTTGCAGGACCATATGGGTGCAAGCGATCAAACCTAGGTCAGTTGTACGAAAGGCAAGTGCCTTATTCACTATTCTAGCTCTAGGGCTATTCATCATAATTTTATTAGAGCAATATTTATTACCCTTTTCCCAAGCGTGGCCATATTTTAACCTTGTTTTCCTCAGTCTTGTCTTCCTAATAAATGACCTCTAGACTCATGCAGTAAATGCCTCTTTATTTACACAATTTTCTTAAAAAATAAATGCAATCAGATCTATAGACATACGACAATTCAATGTCCATGACCAGTGTCAGTATCTCCACCAAAAACTCACAGGCCCCTTTCACCAACCCACCACAGGCTCTAAGCAAAGACATTAAAAAATGATTATCATAGTTTGGGTCATACATTTACAGCAGCTTTAACAACACTCACCCACCAAAGTATGCCAGGTGCTCCATCAGTATCCCTCTCATTTCTCATCAACGTTAGCGTTGCTCCCACCCACTGCTACTCCCTGATCAGAATGTTACCCACTCTTAATAAAGAAAGAGTACGTGGCATATTGACAGATTTCTGAGGAAAAACAAGGCTGAACGTGGAACTGTAAATAAGGTATAAAATTGGCACTGTGGTCTGACACAATCAGGCTATGACTGCAACAATAATCAGAGAGATGTAGGGTCAGTTTCAATATCTGCAAAGATGGTGGAAGTTAAAATGTTAAACCACATTCTACAATTCTTTAATCAGAATTTGTTTGGAGGGTGCCAGATAAGTTAGGTGTCTCAAAGTAAAAATTTATATATTTTTTAAAATATAAATTTTATCTGGGGCCATACCTGATATGGTGGTGCTCAGAGCTTTTTCTTGGCTCTGTGCTCAGGACTCTGACCCGGGCAGTACTCAGATAATACTAGAAACAGGGACAGAATCCTGGTAGACTAGAACACAAGGCCAGTTCCCTACACACTGTACTCTCTTTATAGTCCCAAAATTATCTTTTTGAATTGAGAATATCCGCACAGTTCTTGGTAAATTAGAAAAAAAAATAAATAAAAATCCATAGTGATCCTGGTTCTAATCTGCATATTCAAGATGGTATTATCATGTGCACTAAAATAAAGATGATGTTATTTGTACCCAAATTAGATGAAGCGATCATCTTGAAAATGGGTAGCTTTATATGGTGGGAAAAATTTTAGAATAATATAGTGAGTAAAATTTGTAATTAAGTTCAATTCCAAAAGTATAAATACATAATAACAATAATTCTTCATTAATGTAAAAATCTGTATTGAAAGTACTGCAGCACATATATAGATATATGCATATATATGGCTCTAATTGCCTATTTTATACAAAATAGGAAAATCAATAATAAAGCTAATGCTCCTGGCCATTTAAATTTTGCTCTCTGGGTATGTTTATGAAATATTAGCATCAGAATAGTGCTTTGTAAAGCATTATAAATGTAAAGGTTAAAATATTAGAGTTCCCAAAGATATTTTATTCAGAGGGCAAGTATTTAATGATCTCTTTCCATGTGCCAGGTTCAGTGAAATTGCTGTGCATTCTCTAGCAAACAAAGCAAAAGTGATTTTATTCATTGGAACTTCAATCTAGTTAGAATGATTATAAGTTTTACACACATTGTCTCATTCCACATTACAAATCAACTGCAAGTGGCAAGAATATGTATCACCTATAATTTTTTTCTAAAGCAATCTAAGTACTGAAAGTCACATGGCTATTAATCAGGAATGGCAGGGCTAGAATTAGCTATTAAACTGAATATAATATTTACTGACATTATATTGTATGCATCTAACATTTTTAAAGAGAAAATAACCTCCATTTCCCCCCAAATTCTGCTTAATCGAGCTCTTTCTGTTTAGTGTTCAGTTCTGGCAAGCTCTTGATAAACCTGACTAGGAATTTTGGGCAGATGTTTCTAACTCGACTAGTCATAATACGCTCAGCTAATTTCCAACTTTCTGAGATTGGTCTTGTCTTCTGAAAGCCCATAGATACCTTTTATTGCATTATTTTATTGTTGAGCAAGTGTTTATTTTAAAATAACATTAAATTATTTTAAATCAAACTAAATTTACTTGGGAAATTCCTTTGCTGGACCTATTAATGCCTCAGAAAATAATAGATGTTTTCTGCAATAACCCCCGATTCACAATAGTCACTCCATAAATATTTTTCAGTCAGAACTGACCTTTGCATACATATATGGTTAATGCAAGCACAGATTACTTGTGTAAATTCAATTGAAAGGGTAAATCTCATGCCCAAGAAGTAACAGAGGATGCTATTAATCCTTTCAATTGGATTTCCGTACAGAATCAACAGTTTGGTTTTGACTTTGTTTTTAGTTTCGGTTTGGGGGGCCATGCCTGGTGTTGAGCAGCTTAACTCCCAGGCTTGCCCTCAGGGATCCTCGGTGGGGGGCTCAGGGACCATATATGCTAACCCAGGTCAGTCACATGTGGGACAAGCACCATAACTGCTTTACTATAGGTCCAACCAACAAATTTTCATATTTAGTGAAATACTTTAGTTATGAAATCTTTCTTGTTTAGTGATCAATACTTATAAGCTCAACTAGACTGGAATCTAAAACATAAGATAGGGGCTGGAGCGATAGCACAGAGGGTAGAGTGTTTGCCTTGCACATGACTGACCCGGGTTCGATTCCCAGCGTCCCATATGATCCCCTGAGCACCCCCAGAGGTGGTTTCTGAGTGCAAAGCCAGGAGTGACTTTTTAAAAATAAAATTTGAAAAAATTTTAAAAAGATAATATCAAGTGTGACGTTTGAAAATTTAACAAAACCCATGTATTTTCTCTGACATTTGGAAACTGATGTTTCTGTAGAAATGCCTTCTTAAAGTAGCAGCTATAGTTCCAAAACCAAGTTTAGGGAGGAACATTCAGACTCACATTTTGTTGTTATAGGGCAGGACAGGTTTCTACTAAAGGCAAGAAAAGGGACCTCTATGATCCTTGGAACATTGTGACAGTAACAGTCGGTTTGATAGGGAAACACATAATATCCTTATAGGATCATATCAACTAGGTAAGCTGTAGGATGACATTACTTTGTCCTTTCCCTCCTTGCCACAAGTAGCTTGTCCTGGTTTTACCCAGAGTTTAGGCTTACCCCAGTCTCACCCATCAAGATGTTCCCGAATCTCTCCCATCCCTTTGTTTAGCTATAATCACTTCTCCATGTTCTCTTCCCCAAAACAGTTAATCCGAGGCTTTCCCTTAATCTGACTGCTAATTTGCAAGGTCAGACCTTCCTAGGATACTGAATTTATATTATATAAGTTAATATTGCCTTTCTCCTCTTCTTGTGCCTTTTGAATAATTTACTTTAAAGCTATGACTGTTTTGTATAGACACAAGAAGACAATATTATGTTTTTATAACTTGGGAATTAATTGGCCTCGAATATTCCCTCCCGGGCCTCTGCTTTCTCCACTTAAGCCTCAGTTGCCCTCAGTTCCTAGCACCCCAAAGTAGGGTCCCCGACGTGGGACAGGAAGGATCCAGGGCAAGCGGTGAGTTATGTGCTACCCTGGCATCGAGATGGGCCTGGCCAGAGTGCCTAATTCTTAACTATAAGTTAAGAGCTTGATCATAGACAAATGCTGTCATGATCCAGTAGTAATTATGAGACTGGGACCCTGCCCGGGATAGGAAAGACTGATCTGGCCTGAGCACTGTAGTCTGAGATTGAGATGGCCCCAGGAGAGCAATTCTATAAGCTTTATGCATCTCTTATTGTGTCCATACAAAATAATTAATATTATGAATTCTTATATGTTTGCTGGCTGAGGAGAAGAGAAACACATTCATGGGACTCCGCCCTTGGGTGGATCCTCCTGCTGAAAGAGAATTAAGTCCTAGGAGAAGCATCCCCTAAGGGAAAGGAACCTTACCCTATTGATGGTGACCACACCTACGTGTATGCCCCAACCCCCTCATGCTGTGGAGATTTAACTAGGCTGTGAGAGTGGGTTGGGGGGCCAGATCCATTGGCCAGATCCATTGGCCAGATCCACGAGCCAGATCCACGAGCCAGATCCACGAGCCAGATCCACGGGGCAGATCCACGGGGAGAGACCCAGGAGAGCGGGAGAGAAGCGGAGGGAGAGAATGAAATAAACGGATCGAGCAACCAGTTTGGCCTTCTTCCTTCTTCCTTCCGTCGCCTGCCCTCGACTGACGGCACACACAGCGGTTCTGGGGCACCGGACGCGGGCGGTGAGACAGAGCCGCCCGGAGAGCCCGCGAGTGCACTCGCCCCCCCTCGGCGTTTTTTAGTTTTTTACAGTAAGCAATTGGACTTTGCATAAAATACATTTGTTTTCCAAAAGTTTACCTTGAAATCATCTAAGTTGTTTGTTTGCCAAGCTTCTAACTCTCTGATTAATATATGCCATGTTTCACAAACTTGAAAGGCAATTTTTCAGTGGCATGTGTGTTGATATGTGCAAACTGACACTCATCTGCAAGTTCTATTTTTTCTCTTCCCTTAAGGAGCAGGTTACAGAGAAGAATTGATTCACAACTTTATGAGTTATCACATTCATAGTTCCTTAAACCAAAAGAACTTAAAGAATGTTGTTGTTTTATAATTTAAATAACTGAGAAGCTAACTCAGTTAATTTGAAAATTAATGGAAAAGAATTGAGGGAACTTCCTTCCTTCCTTCCTTCCTTCCTTCCTTCCTTCCTTCCTTCCTTCCTTCCTTCCTTCCTTCCTTCCTTCCTTCCTTCTTTTCTTCCTTACTTTCTACCTCCCTCCCTCCGGAAAAAAGAAAAATATAGCATGACATTAATACCTGGAAACAATAGAAACAAGGGCCAGGAGGACTTGTCCATGGTTGGAAGCTTTGCCACAGTGGGGAAGGGACAGAGATAGAATTACTATGATACTGATAGTTGGAAATGATTACTCTGGACAATCCCTGAATTCAGAAAGAACTAAAGTGATATGCATGACAACCTTTCATACCTGCATTGAAAACCACAATGCCTAGAAGAGAGAAGAAAATGTCTGCCAGAGAGGCAGGCTGGGGTGTTGAGGAAAACTGGGGACATTGGTTGTAAGAAATGCACACTGGTGAAGGGTTAAGTGTTGGGACATTTTATGACTGAAACCCAATCATAAACTAGCTTTTAGCTGTGTATCTCACAGTGATTCAATAAAAAAGAGGAAAATGCTGGATAATGGTCAGGATATAGCTCAGTGGTAGAGTATTTAACTTGCATACATGGGGCCCTGGGTCTAATTCCAGCACCATTTAAAGAAAATGAAAATAAGAAACTTACTGACTTTATAGTTGGGAAGCATAGGAGCTGAGTAGATGATATTAGAGGAATGATGTTGAAACTCCTCACTTTTGGATGGTCATACAGTTTAGATTCCTTGGCCACATCCTAATGGCCTTGCAGAAGGCCTTCTCACATCAATTCCAGATGACAACTCCTGTTATGTCCTTTTAGTCTTCAGTTCTGTTGCTAACCCAGGAACTCCACTTTTTTAATTAGTTTACCTAAATCCTGCCTACAAGTTCATAAATACCACTTTTATGGAAAAAAAATCTGCTTAAGTTACCAGTTTGAGTTTGCCATTTGCTCCTGCCAGGATACATACTATAAACCTGCTACTCATAGTTGTCATTAACCCTCCCAATACACATTGGCATCATTAACCCTCCTTCTTACAGTAACCCTTCGTCTTTTGTGTAGGAACACTTTCAACTACTGAACATGTGCTTCGCACAATGCTCAATAAGTGTTTAATCAACTTAACGAATACAAAATACATAATGATGGAAGCTGTTCAGCTAATACCTTTAGGATGTTTCAGTTCAACACACATAATTGATATGCCCTGAATGAGAGCAGGACACAATTATTGAATGAGGAGAATAGTGTGAGCTGTTATAAATTACATGTAAATTAGCATATCACCTGTCAAAAGGAAATCTGAAAATACAGTTCCAGTTATTTTGAGCAGTTAAACATTCCAGGAAATGCATGACTAAACTCCAGGCAGTTCTTTTCTCTGGGGAGACACAAATTTTACAGCCATATCTGTCAGGTTTTAAGCTATCTGGCGATATTTGACTATAGACCTCCATATTCACAGAATGGTTGGGCATCCTAATTTGTGTGGGTGCATATGAGTACATATATTTCAACCCAAGGAAAAATTCAAATTTTGTCCTAAGAGCGAGTAATATACAAGTTAACTATGTAGGCTTCATAATCCAGCAGGTTTGCTTTTTAAAAATTCTTTTTACTAATGATATAATTTTGGTTAAATTATATGACTTATGGAGTGCTTTTAGGAATGATTAAGTAGCTAAAAAATCTATGTAAAATCCATATAAAAATACCTGAAGCTGTTTTTTTAAAAGGTAGAAATTTTTAGATTTATGAAAGAATTGTTTGTGTTGCTTTGAGTGATTAATTAAAGCTATATATACATCTTAATTTAATCTATATAGGTCTAAACAAGTTCCAGAAGCAACACATACACATAAATGCACGTGCACTCACATACATATATGGATATATAATTTTCTTATAGATTATATTTTTGTGCCATAAGAATGATAACTATTTGCTTTCACTTGGGTTTACAAATTTCCCATTTGGTGTTATGGCAGCATCTTCTACCCCAGACATTGTAACTTGCCCCTCTTCTTTCACTGACCATAGATGCTTTGGCTCTGTTTATACATCTTAGTCTTTTTATTTCCTTTTTTGGGGGGAGGGGAGTCATAGGGGGCAGGAAGGTGGTGTAACACACCCAGCTGTACTCTTAGCTAACTCCTGGCTCTGCACTCAAGGATCACAGGCAAGCACCATACCTGCTGACTCTCTCAGCCCTTCTATACACCTCAGTCTTCTATCAGGTCGTCACCCTGAAGATCAGTACCCACTCACTCTCCTTTTGCTTAAGTGTGGGATTCTATTGCCACTGTTTTCTCCAATCCTGTCTCATCGTAGATTGCTACTTGCTTGGGGTTCTTGTGGACAGTATGTAAGATTACCAGGCTGAATAGAGGCATTAAATTTCTTTTATTTAATTATTCCATTTATTTTATCACTTGGGCTGAAGCGATAGCACAGCGGTTGGGCGTTCGCCTTTCACACGGCCTACCCGTGCTCGATTCCTCCGCCCCTCTCGGGGAGCCCAGCAAACTACTGAGAGTATCGAGCCCGCACAGCAGAGTCTGGCAAGCTACCAGTGCGTATTGGATATGCCAAAAACAGTAACAATAAGTCTCTCAATGAGAGACGTTACTGGTGCCCGCTCGAGCAAATTGATGAGCAACCGGATGACAGTGACAGTGACAGTGATTTTATCACTTGTAGGCAGGCAGACAGGCAGGCAGCAGACATAACAGCAGCAAAAGGACAGCAAGGGCAGAGTTCTATATAGTGATCTGGATTTATATACATTATACTTTCTTGCCCCTTGCTTTTTACTATCCAATTGGTTACACAATATGAGGACTTCTAATCTGAACAAAATAACAACTTATTTGATTGTGTTTGAAAATGAGGATGTATATCTCATTGACTATGGGGCAACCAAATTATATGGCCAGGTACACTGACCACATTTGCCCTCATGCAAATGAGTCAGTATATTAACCAATCATATACCACATGCAAATTAGATAGTGTAAGATGATCCATTTGAGGTCTGGCTCCCCTTCCTCTTTCTGGTCCCTTTCTGTTCACTTCCCCTGTAGCATTGCTTCTACATTCTTTAAGGACTTGTTACACCATAGGACAAAATGCTGAATTTGGAGAACTTTAAGGAGAGACAGTTCATTTCTCTAAATTAAAAATTATTTTTTCCCCTATACCAAAGGTTCAGAGGTTAAAGGGTTTAAGGTTCTTGCCTTGTAAGGGGAACACAATGGTTCAAATACCAACGAACAGATTCCTGGAGAAGCACCAGGAATGATCCCTAAACACAGAACTAGGAGAAAGTTCTGAGATCAAGTGGGTTTGGGCCTCAAAACTCATTACCCCTAAGAAAAAGAAAAAATCAATTCTTTCTAATTACGTTTATTTTTCCCTTAGACTTAGATTATTTTGACAAAATCACTGTATCACTGTTCATCAATTTACTCTAGCGGGTGCCAGTATCATCTCCATTCGTCCCAGCCCTGAGATTTTAGCAGCCTCTCCTTACTCATCTTTCCCAATGTTTGGAGGCTCTTTCTGGGTCAGGGGAACGAGACCTGTTATTCTTACTGTTTTTGGCATATTGAATACAACACGGGGAGCTTGCCAGACTCTTCCGTGTGGACATACTCTCGGTAGCTTGCCGGGCTTTCCAAGAGCAGCCTGGAGCGTGGCAGTGTTTGAGCAGTGGAGGTTGGGGCTGGGTCACATGGAGCGGAAAGGGCTCTCACCCACCCCCTTCTGTGGCACCTCAAATGGAAACAGCCTCTGGCGGTGTAGGGAGCCATTTTACAAGCCTGGCTCTTATCTTCTAGTCAAGGGAGGCTTACTTGGGATTCCTGTAACAAGGTCACCACTGCTGACCTTACTGATCTTATCATTTAGCCATTTGTTTCTCACTAGCCAACACCCATGCCTGATCTGCATTTTACTACCTTCATATGGGGGTTCAAGCATGCATACTATACCAACTCCTCCCAGCAGAGAGGTATGCGTATTATAACTGCAGTAGAATAAACTCTCTCTCTCTCTCCTCCTCGTACTGGCTCTGTGTCTGTTCATTCGGCTGCGTCCCCTCTTCAGCCCCAGGAACAATCCTCCCTGCTGGACAGGACGGTACCTCCACATGGCGGAATCCGGTGGCATGATTATAGGAGCCTCGATTTATGCTCCCTTCCAGGAGAAGCAGCCATGAGTTCAGGGGCTACAATTATCTTTTAAATTAATAGTTTATGTCCCTTTAGCAAAACTGAAAGAAATGTTCTAAAACCACATAGTGATTGTTGCAGAACTCTGAGAATGAACTGAAAATCACTGAAATGTACACTTAAATGTGTGAAGTTTATTGGTAATATATTGCATGTTAATAATGCTCTATGTAGATTTTGACTTTAGATTCAGATGCAATTAAGGCATTAGATACCTTCTATAAGAGACAAAAAATTTAAAAACAAACATTGTGTGTGTGTGTGTGTGTGTGTGTGTGTGTGTGTGTAGGGTCTTCTGGGCCATATCCAGCAGTGCTCAAGGTTTACTCCTAGCTTTGCACCTATGATCATTCCTGGAGGTGATCAGGGATCATATGTGGTGTCAAAGAATCAAACTCAAACTAGGGTTGACTATATGCAAGTCAAATACCTTAACCTTTATACCATTTATTTAGTTCTCCATACACTCACCAAAAAAAAAAAAAATAATCATTTTATATGAAACAACTGCCTTTTTAAGACTCAGAAAATAAATATTCAAGATCAGAAGTACCCAACAGATTCGTTGCAAATGAGTTGATCCCCATGCCCCAACTTATTGCTGAAAATGTTACAAGCTCTGACCAAATACAGGGGAATTAGATGTAGTATAGTACACTCTTGAACATATGAAGATGACAGTCTAGGAGATAAAGCTGGAATTCTTAGTGTGAGAGCCCAAGAGAAATTAATGACACACACATGAATACAATGAGAAAAAAAAGAAAAACTTTGTGTTCTGAAAAAAGGGTCTTCCTAGGTAGAAAACATAAGGGTCTTGATTCAATACAGGGCATAATTATGCCGGATCCTTAGTTCAATACCCAACAAAACAGGTTCCCATGAGTGGCCCCTGAACACGCAACAGAATTAATGCCATCACACCACCATTTTTCCCTTAGATTTAGATTATTTTGACAAAAAACATAGAAATAAAAACAATTATTTCAATCACATCTATAAAAGTTGTGTTTGAAAAGATACATTTGCAAGAATTTGTATTCATTCTATAAAAAAGAAAACACGATAAAAGTGAAACTATGAAGAATAAAACAAATATGATAAGAGAAAAATATTTTGTTAATATTTTCATTTTCAGAGCTATATATAATAGCTATTTGAAGCCATTTGAAACAATATTCACTCACTCATTCATTTATTCAACAAATAGTCTTGAGAGCTACCTACTTTTAGAAATCAAGGTAAATGGAGGGGAGATAGTAATTCAGAGAAAATTTTTTATTCTTGGCTTAAACTATGAAGCTTGAGGCAAAGAAAATTACTTCTCATTTTCTTCAGAATTAAGTCACAATAATGCATTATTGAGCATGTTCATTGGGCCATACACTATGCTAAGTGCATTATTCATATTAACTTATTCAAATCTCATAACAGCTCAAGAAATTGAGTATTTTATATTCCAGTTTTGCAAAAGATAAACTTGAGACATGAAGTTAAAGAATTTTTCCAAGGTTAATGTCATTTCTAAGTGGTGCAAACTGAACATAAATCAAATATCTATATCTTTTCATTTTTTGCTTTGACTTCTAAGTCATATCTAGTTGTTCATGCTACTTCAGGCTCTCAGGAGTCACTACAGTGGTACTCAGGGGACCATGTGGTACTAAAAAAGAACCCAACCTCTTATATGCAAAGCATGTGCTCCAGCTTTCTGAGCTATTTTCCTGGACCATACTCAGACTTTTGTGTAAAATAGCAGCACAGAAAAAATATATATACATGTATATATACAGATCTGAAAGTTTTCATTTACCAGTAACCACAAACTTCAACTGACTTAAAAAACACAGCTAATATCATCTTAAAACAAAATGTTTATGTTGGATCAGTTCATTGACTCATGACTCTTGGGATTATTGTCTAAATTTCCAGCTGTCATCCATAACTCAAAAGAACAAAGGAATAGGAAAGAGGGGATTTCTTTGCAAGAAAAAAAGACTTCTGCTGGGAAGTATGTCCAACCAGCACAGAATTTAGAACGAGTTTTAAAAAAGAAATAGGGTTCCGTTTTATACTAAGTAGAGTAAGAGAAGAAAACTATATAGTCATGAGAGGGAAAAATGGATCTGTAAAGTTGAGAAATATATATTGTATGCACAGAAATGGCTAAGAAACATCGTGGGGTATTGTTTTAACTATGGCAATAAGTAGGTAAGGGGGAGGGACTCCACTGTACAGAGGTGACCAATTCTGTTCCTCAAGAAGCCAGGAGACCTATTTCTGAGGCTTTGTTTATGTCCAACTGAAAGTTAAACTAATGCAACAATGTTTATATTATTACAGCACACTTTGCAGACTATAGTTAGTTAGAGTCTCCAAATGCAAAACCAAGGGCCACACCCTGCTCCCTATGTGGATGTAGTAGGGGCTCCTGAACATGCTTCAGTTCATTGAAATAAGTCTCATTAAACCCAGAGTTCATCTATCTTTTGGTGTGGAAAATAGCTGATAACCTGGTCAAGTTCTGTGGACTGGAATTGCTCAGGAAAACTCGCTCAGTTATGAACCTACTTTCACACCCAAGGGGTGATAGTCAAACACAGCATTGTTTGGCAGATGCAAATCTCTTTTCTGAGACTTTTGCATCTGCAATGAAACTTAGCAGACATTTTCTCTTGAAATACAACTTTTCATCAGTCTCATCATAAATAACTTTTAAAGAGAACTATGAAAACTTGATGCCTTCAGCTGCTCAAAGTTTCCCATTATCATTTTGGGACAAAGTAAAACAGGAGGAATACAGAATAGGAGATAACTCTAGGTAGCAATCAAGTGCTAAAAGTTTGAGTGAAAATTTCAGAACTATTCAAATTTCAGCAGAGAGATAAGATTTTTAGTTACTGTTGAAAGATATTCTTTGAATTCAGAGTAACTTAACAAGATTGTGCCTAAAAATAATCCTAACCCCATACTTAAGTGTATTTAAATATGCATCACACATGGCAGTAAATATGTATTAAAATATTTGCACTAGTTCAAGAATAATTAAACTGTTGCATATGAGAACATGAGCTGAAATACACAAAAGAAGTTTGGGATTTAAAATATTATCTCAACATGAAAATAGTATTAAAGTATGCAGTTTGTCCAGATGTAAATTTTCTACTTTGAGTTATACCATTAATATAGAGAAATTGGGAAGATTTATATGTATGATAAACTCATATGATATGTTTGGTGTATAAGCTCATTTGAATATATTGAGTTTAAAAGATAGGAAAACACTTAGTTGGAAATATACAGCAGGTTTTTATCTTTTTATATTTTGTTCTTGGACTACACCTATGGTCCACGAGGGTTACTCCTTGAGAAGTGCTCAGATATTGTTCCCAGTGGTGAACAGGGTGCTATGTGGCACTGGGGATCAAACTATGGCTTCATGCCAAGCTATTGAGCTATTTCCCCAGGTTATAAGTATTTTTTAAGATAGTTCTCAAAGGGCAGAACTGATCAGGCTTTGCTATTTAGAAGTAACTTATGAAACCAGTGATAGCCAAACTTCCAAGGATCAGCCTTAGTTTGATCCCCGGTGCCACATGGCACCCTGTTCATTACTTGGAGAAATATCTGGACACTTCACAAGGACTAACGCTGTGGGCCATAGGATGTGGCTCAAAAACAAAACTAAAAAAATATAAAAACCTGCTGGGTATTTCATATAAATATGACATAAGTGCTAATGAAATTTAAGATTAAATTTGAAGAGCAGGAAATTGATTGCAGAACATCAGACAATGGAGACTGTATTCAGGACCTTACCTTTTCTGAACCCACAGCTAACTGTTCTGTGCTTATCTAGACCTTTAAAGAGAGGGAGGCGTGGATGCTTGAGCAATATAGTTCATAGTACAATAAAAGCAAGATCTTTGCCAGGAAAAAAGGAACTCATAGAAGAAATCAGAGTAAACTTTGTCAAGAAGAACTCCAACACAAACCACGTGCTGATTTTTCTCTTAATACTTATTTAAAAATAACACCCAGGGGCCTGATTTTACAGTGGGTATGGGACTTGCCTTGCACACGGCCAAGCCCGGTTCAATCCTCATCCCCACAAGTGGTTCCTGAGCACTGCCAGGAGTGATTCCTGAGTACAGAGCTAGGAGTAAGCCCTGAGAATAGCCAGATAAGAGATCTCAAAAACTGAATTAACAGTAACACCAAGATTAGAGACACCATTCTAATTAGAAACACAGAATGACATTCTGTCTATTTTGAAGATGAATTGGACTTCACTATTTGCACTGCTCTACACTTTTCTCCTGACTCTGTTTCTTAGACAGTTTCCTTGGACTGCGTTTGGAACAAGTAAGAATGGACTGGCCATGCTTCCTCTTTCCTTTGGGAGCAGAAGTTTATTATAAACATGCTGAACCTCTTCATGTGTATGATTCAAGTGGGGGAATGCATCAGGGATTGATAAATAAGAATTATTTATAAATTAGGGACTGTCAGTCTTTCAAGAATGACCCTGTTCACCATGGAAAATGTATAAGATAAAAAATAATAAAATGGAAAAAAACACAAGACAGTGAAGAAGAATTTCCAAATATTGGGGCGGAGTTTCGGTGCTTACTGAGAATGTTTTGCAGTAAGAACACGGTTCTTATGCTGCCTAGAAAAAATATGTCTGAGAAAAGGGAACTAGTATAAAGGAAATAAAGAAGCAGCAATTAGATCATAACAAAAAATATTCGACATATATTTGTAAGTCATAAGTATATATATATTTTATTGAATCACCATGTGGAAAATTACAAAGTTTTCAGGCTTAAGTGTCAGTTACACAATGCTCAAACACCCATCCCTTCACTAGTGCACATATTCCACAACCAAGAACCACAGTAAACCTCCCCCCTACCTCCCCAGTCCCCCAGCCCCCCACCCAGCCTGTGTAGCTGATAAATTTCACTTTACTTTCTCTTTACTTTGATTACATTCAATGTTTCAACAAAAAACTCACTATTATTGTTTGGAGATTCCACCCCCAAAGTCAGAGCTGCTGGCGAGGAAGCATTTGATAATTTGTTTTCCATTGCTGAGAATGAAGAGATATGAGGTCATATGGCCACAATAGAGGCCGCAAGATTTGGGATTTCTGTATTTTAGTGTTTTAATATCTAAGTCCAGAGAAATTTCTGCCAGAAGTTGCATCATTGCTAGCTCGTACCTCTCTGCTACATTATATTCCACATATGAGTACAATCTTTCTATGTATGTCTCTTTCTTTCTGACTCATTTCACTCAACATGATAGTTTATTTTCTTAACAAGTATGTAGCATGGAGTCTGGAGGAATGAAGGAAAAAAACTGGTTAGGGTTTTGTGAGTCAGTAAAATTGAAGGCCAAATACAGTTGAGGTCAAGAAAGATGTTCAGATACAACAGAGAGTTTATGGAGGAGTGGAGGGAAGCTCTTCCTGTATCCTTGATGGAATTATAATTTGTTTAACAATTCCATATCTTATTTTTCAATTATGTTTTCTGGAGTTTTGTTTTTTTTTAATCTTCAGAAGCTTTCTTACACTGAAGAACAATAAAAGTTAACTGAATTTTTAAATTTAGTAAACACTTTTTTCTATGAATGCTTGAAGCTCTTGAAAAATATTCCCATCAAGTCAAAGGTGACATGTTTCTAACCACTTTGATTTATTTGCCACTCAAGGTAAAATAGAAAGCAGTTATATATAAAGAAACTAAAATGCAAATAGTTCTCTCTCAAACTCCTTAAACTAGCAGGGAAAAAATCATCTTAAAAGACAGTTTCATTAATATTTCTTTTTTAAAGCAATAATTATAATTATTTACCTTTTTATATAATATTTCTTATACACTTGAAGAATGTCATTGTTCTTAGTGAAATCTTTGAGGACTGTTCAAGTTTTTAATTATATTTTTATGAGTGCTGAATGTTCACTGACTCATGTGGAAAAAAATGGCCAATTAATTCCCCGAGTGTTGTAAAGGGTTTTGAGAAGCCTTTTACAACAGTATTTTAAGAAATTCTGCTTATGAATATTTTTAAGAGAAAACAGAAATATGATGTTAAAAAGAGTAAAGCAGTGAATTTGCATCTTGCTAATATAGTTTGAACTTTCATATCCACATTTCAATTTCAAAATTGTTTTGACTGAAATTCCTAAAATGATTTTTTACACATAAGAAGAGTGTATTTTTGTGGGATAAAATTCAAATACCATGTAGGAAGACATTCTTGTGACACTGACAAAACTTGTTTTATTTTCTTTCCTCTTCAGAATGGTAAAAAAATCATTACAGCTCCAATTCCCTCCTCATCCTGCTTCATGTTGGGCCTCTGATGTCAATAGCTTTTTTATAAGGACCAACATTCTGGAGGTGAAGAGCTTATCTTAACAAATACACACATGTCTACACTTTCTTTAGCTGCCCTGTTCATTGCATCTTAAGGGAGTGAAACTGCCTTAAGAGAGTCTCTGATCAATACATACTTTTGGCAATTGACCCCTGACAAGACATAATAGAGGAAAGAAAAACAAACTTTTAAATAGGTAGATTTGGTCTATTTCTAGGTGTATTCACAATCTATGTACACAAGCTCTTTCAGTACTTTTGATACAATGTGTCTAGATGTAGACTTCTTTGAATATATATCCTAGTACCTGCTTATCTTCAATGTGTGGTTGTTGTTTTATCACAATCAAGAAGATTCCTATACTGAGTCAAATCATTTTCTTCCCCAATCTCTTTCTCTTCTGTTTATGTTTCAATGTCCTAATAAAATGAACATTGAGCCTTCTGATATGTTCCTCTGTGTGTCTGAAGAACAGTTAATTTATTATTAAGTTATATTTTTTGCTATTGTTCAAGGTAGATAATGTGTATTATTCTCAGTCTCTATCTTGCAGAATCTGATACGTTAAGGGAAAATTAATAATTTCTCCCAATATAAGCTAGCAATTTCTAAAGTGATAAATATATTATTATAATTAGACCTTTAAATATTACTTTTGTAATAATTGATGAAAAATTTAGACAGAAATTTAGTAAGAATATAGACTTCTCTGATACTGATACTTAGAGTATACATTATTTGATAATAGAATATACCTTAGGGATTGCAAAAGTACATGTGATTTTTATTTATTTTTATTTCTTTTTCAAAATAAAAATGGAAAACAAAATTTCAAGTGCTATGTATCTGAGAAATATGAAACAAACTCAAAATCCTTCTAAGTTGTGATTTGAAGAATTGAAAAGGAATTTAGTAAATTTATCAATCAAATTATTTTATATACTTATTTTATGTCTTTGAATTTTGGTTCA
Organism: Sorex araneus; assembly: GCF_027595985.1. NCBI lineage: Eukaryota > Metazoa > Chordata > Mammalia > Eulipotyphla > Soricidae > Sorex > Sorex araneus. The sequence continues at coordinate 115,503,685 of NC_073303.1, read as the reverse complement.
AAGTTATTTTATATTTTTGAATCTTAGTTATTTAATCTTATTTAACTATATGATGATCCAAATATATTAATGAACATATTTAAGGAGCTATGAATCATTCTGACCTATAATGTAAGCTATAGAAACATCATAAACAGTAATAAATTGCCTCTAACAGTAGAGTTGGCAACCTTGATTGACTAATCTACACTATTTTGTAAATTCTTTTAAATCTCCATATCGTAAATAAATAATCACTGCATCACTGTCATCCTGTTGCTCATCGGTTTGCTCGAGTGGGCACCAGTAATGTCTCCATTGTGAGACTTGTTATTACTGTTTTTGGCATATCGGATATGCCATAGGGAGCTTGCCAGGTTCTGCTATGGGGCGAGATACTCTTAGTAGCTTTCCCGGCTCTCTGAGAGGAGTAGAAATCAAACCCAGGTAAGCCATGTGCAAGATGAACGCCCTACCTGCTGCGCTATCGCTCCAGCCCAGTAAAGAAATAAATGTGAAGAAATGCCATATGCTTGGAAAACAAATATGCAACATGGATGATGTATTTTAATTATTCTGATTCTTGAAAAGCCAATATATCTAAGAGATAACTATAAAATATCAATACAGCAAATTTTTAGTAGTTAGCTGTATATTTCAGTAGCAATAAGAGTGCCAAATTTTGTCTGAGTAAAGAAACATGAAGACTTAAAAAACATTGGTTTAATTAAAGAGAAAAAGAAACATGAAGACTTAAAGAGTATCTTGAGATAGCAATATATAAGTTGGATCTTAATGAGTAAGGTGAATTTTTTTTTCTTTTTGGATCACACCTGGCAATGCACAGGGGTTACTCCTGGCTCTGCACTCAGAAATCACCCCTGGCAACGCTCAGAGGACCATATGGGATGCTGGGAATCAAACCTGGGTCAGCTGCGTGCAAGGAAAATGCCCTACGCGTTGTACTATTGCTCCAGCTCCAGTAAGGTGAATTTTGAAAGCAAAATGTATAAGCAGAGAAAAATGAAGTTAAAGTTCATTTGCATAAAATGTTACATGTTCAATAGTTTTTTATAGAGATTATCAGCTTACAATAAAATTACTAATCATTAATTATAAATGATTATAACTAATTATAATAACAATTACAATTAGTAATTGTAATTACTAATTAAAAACCGCCCCGTGTAGGTTTTTCACTCACTGATGTGTGCTCTTTACAAAAACTCAGTTTCCGGTATACTTCTTTTCTGTACTATTTTTGAAATCAAAGAGCAAATTTTAAGGCCTGTGGAGATCAAATAAATAGAAGTTTTTAAATCAAAAAAAAATTATCGTCTAAATGCAATGACCAATCCTTTATGTATAATTCAAAGTCATTTAGCTACTGCAGGCATTCTGATTGTAATAATTGTAACTAATCATTACTAATTTATTATTGCTTTAAAAGTACTTTGATACTTTACTTGATATTAAAAAGACTGATTTTTCCAGTTTAAAAAATATTCAGATGCAGAGATTTTTCAAGCCATACTCTGATTCCTGCATTCCTTTTTTATAAATAAAATGTTGATTGGAATTGAAACATAATTTTAAAGTTTTTCACAACAAATACTTTTCTCATTTCTCTCTATAGTTTCAACATGATGTTCAGATCAATGCTATAATGAAGAGCTGTTATGTGCTTTTTTAAACAAGAAATTTGGATGTAAGAGAAAAATTAATAATTAATGATCATCAAATAATGATTAATGCCTTAAATATTATCTTTTACTTCAGAAATAAAAAAATAAATTTATTATTTAAGCAGAAACTAAAAACTCCATTAATTTGGAGTCTTTGTTCTTTGTCCATTGTCTTTGATCTTACAGTTCATACGTCTAAAAAAATAAGGTAAGATTAAAAAAAAAAACACCTTACATCCAAAAATATAAAGAATTTAAGTTCATTGTCACATAGAGCATTGGTATTGTAAGCAAAACATCTGGGTTATTTTTTAGTTTAGTTTTATTTTATTTTTTGTTTGAGGGTTACATGGAGCAGTATTCTGTGGTTACTTCAGCTCTGGGCTCAGCGATCATTCTTGGCTGTGCTCAAGGGACCAATATGCATTACTGAGAGTATAAACAGGGTGAGCTGCATTTCAAGGAAAGCACCTCATCTCCTGTACTATCCCTTTGTCCTTAGTATGGTATTTCTTGAATGTTATGGCAAGATTCTAAGCTTGACAATTTCTAAGTTTTCTTTAATACTAAACTCCAAATACTTATTCATATAATCAACATAAAAATGTGTTTGGTTGCAGACATATTACAAGGGATAAGGCAGTTGCCATGGATATGACTAAACCTAGTTTGATCTCCAGAACTATGCTATGGTCTCCAGAACCTTGTTGGGAGTGATCCCTGTGAACAGAGTCAGGAATAGTCTCCAAATGGGATGCTGCCCACAAAACAAAACTCACTGATTTGTGCTCTTTACAAAAACTCAGTTTCCGGTATACTTCTTTTCTATACTATTTTTGAAATCAAAGAGCAAATTTAAAGGCATGTGGACATCAAATAAATAGAAGTTTTTAAATCCAAAAAAGAAAAAAATTATTGTCTAAATGCAATGACCAATCCTTTATGTATAATTCAAAGTCATTTAGCTACTGCAGGCATTTGGGAAGGAGAAGCAGGTGGAAGATAGAGGAAGAAACAAGGTTCCTTAAATGATAATTGCTCTGTAGGTGCTAGCAACTTATAACTTGATATGTCATTAACTAATAAAGTATTCTAAAATGTTTTTTAAAATGACATGAGGCTGGTTACTACAATGACTACAAGAAGAATGGCATAGGAGTTAAATTGTATTTACATTTAAAGTGAACTACACCCACACTTACTTTCTTTTTTCCTTTTTGGGTCACACACAGCAATGCACCAGGGTTACTCCTGGCTCTGCACTCAGGAATTACCCTTGGCGGTGCTCAGGGGACCATATGGGATGCTGGGATTCAAACCCGGGTTGGCCGCATGCAAGGCAAATGCCCTACCCACTGTGCTATTGCTCCAGCCCCGCCTTTCAAAGGGAAATTTTTATTTAATTTAGCCCATTTGTTGTTTCGGTTCACAACTCTGTTAGGTCTTGATAATTTAATTGTCAACCTGAAGATATATTTCACTCTGATAGGACAACCTATCTTTCAGTGGATGAAAACAAAAGAATTGCAGTTCAATTTAAATTGTTATTTCATGTTCTTCATATATGATTTTGTTTTTGTTCATGTTGATCACTTTTGTTCAACTTATCTTTCTTTTTTGCAACTTCTATCTTGTCCAACTTATCTTTCTTCCTAAGTAAATTGATTTTTATAGTAAGTACAGTCTTATCTACCATTTACTAACTGCATTTTAAAAAATGTTTTATGTCACAGCTAGTTATCAGGACTTACTCCTTCCTCCTTACACAGGGATCACTCCTGGAAAGGATCAGAGGAAAGAATAAGTTGCCCAGGTTTGAACCTATGTCAGTAGCAAGCAAGTCAAGCACCCTATTTGCTGTACTATATCTCCAATTTTTATAACTGCACTTTAAACTGCAGACTCACAATAATTTTATTTCTTTCTCAGAGTACATAAAGTATAATTTAAATTATCTTTTCAAATAAGGAAATGATGGACTAAAATTAATTGTAACTAGACTAGTAATAGTATTAGTGAAATATATTGAATGATAAATCATGCTTTCTACTATACTTAGATCACCAAAGAGTGGGTGTGTGTATATGGATGTATTTGCATATACATGTTATATGATAGCTTCACATATTCATTGCCACATAGATGAAATACAATTTTCCAATTTTCCAATTACCCAATTTTATTGAAGGCTTTTAAATTTACAAAATTGCACATTTACAAAAATGCACAAAAGACTAATGAAAAAGAATTTGCAAGGGCTTGTAATAACAGACCCATTGAACTGTAGTCATTTATTTTGGGGGGCAAAATTGTCAATCATCTTTCACTGTCATCCTGTTGCTCATCGATTTGCTCGATCGGGCACCAGTAATGTCTCCATGTTAGACTTGTTGTTTCTGTTCTTGGCATATCGAATACACCATGGGTAGCTTGCCAGGCTCTGCCACGAGGGTGAGATACTCCCAGTAGCTTGCCAGGCTCTTCGAGAGGGGCAGAGGAATCGAAGCCAGGTAGACTGTGTGCAAGGCAAGCGCCCTACCTGCTGCGGTATCGCTCCAGCCCCAATCATCTTTATAAGTAGATAAATGAAAGTAAAATGATAATTTAATTGTCAGCCTGAAGATATATTTCACTCTGATAGGACAACCTCTCTCAGGAGACACATCTAATTGAACGGTTGAATTTCTTATACTGAATTTAAATTTTGTTCCTTCACCTATCAATATTGGTTTGTGTGTGTGTGTGTAATATGTGTGTGCACATGCGCAAAATCACACGTGCACATACACACATTCTAATTAAATATTAGCCTCTCAATCCCTGTGCTCTAAGATGATACATATTTGTAGTTATTTGAGAGAGGATGAATCCCAGAAATTCAATACATTTAAAATTGAGCTTCATGCCTACTCTCTTAAATTGATCAGCTTGGGTGATTTTCCTTTTTGTACCTTATTTGACAGGTGTTAATCATTATTCATTCACACCTTTCAATCCAGAAAATTAGGGAAACCATGAAGACATTCATCTCTAACCCGCCGTCCTTTATCGCTATACCCTCAGTTTTCATCTCATTTTTTCCAAGTATTTCTCCTGTAAACCACCTCTGAGCATGCCGCTTTCCTTCCAAGCCAATGAGGACTGCTTTATATATGGTTTCTGACAGATCTCATTGGGTAAATTCCCTTTCAACAGACATTTGCCTCCAAATTTATCTGTAATATTGTCTTTGTTGCTGGTGTTATTGCTGCTGCCAAAGAGTAATTTTCTGCCTAAAAAGTTAAACATTGTTTCTTTATCTTCAAAATCTTAAAAATAAATCTTTTAAAACCCCATTTAAGTGTTGATTCTTAGAGCAGAGCAGACAGGGATTCTCTTGATTATGTACTTCTAGGGTTTCTAGCTCCCCTTTTTCTCTTTCCTACAAATGTACACTGATTATTTCTGAACAAATACGTTTATTATAGTAAAATCCTATGTGGTGTCTTTTTATTGCTTTGTTTGCCCCCAAAATAATCTTATTATCCTTTCCATTACTGTTTTAGACTCCTATTGATATTTCAAGGGTAACTGAAAATATTTTACTTTAGAATCACTCTCATACAGCAAGGTCAATTGCTTCCAACCCCATGTTTTGTTTTGGGTTTTGATTTTTTGGGAGGTCTTTTTGTATTTTAGAACTTTGGATGAATTTTTTTGTATCGCTTGCCACAAGGTAAGATTTGTGATTTGAAAATTCGCTGGCAATGGGGTAATGGAAAAGATCAGAACTAGACATGGTAAGTATATTTCGGTTACTTTTGCTCTTAATAGGCCAAGAGAATGATGATATTAATCAGGATTCCTCTGGGATGGAAGAATAATGAATAGCTCCAGAGCATATTTAGTAGGTAAAATTAACATGGCAGTGTCATATAATGGCATATGGGACATTCAGGTGAAGTGATTGTCAGGATGGATGGTGGTATAAATAATTTAATAAATGCATAATAAATCATTGAGTTACAGTCTGTAAAAGTTTAAAAGTAGTTTTAATATGCTGAGCTTCAGGTTAGGTAGATGTAAATAACTGAATATTTTAAAACACAGTTTTAAATGAAAAAAATTGTTGCCTCGGGCATGTTTATAATGTAAACAAAAATCCATTAAAATCTACTCTGTACAATAACATATGCATTATATATAATTTCTTGCAACCAAATTTTTAATGGTATCTAGTTCTTGTGTTATGAAAGTAACATAAATATGCTACTTAAATACTTCTTAAATATTTTGATTTATGAAACTCTATAGTTAACTAAAAATCTATTTAGCATAAAATATACATAAATGTAGTAATCAGAAATATGTATATCAGGGGCTGGAGCGATAGCACAGCAGGTAGAGTATTTGCCTTGCACGCGGCCGACCCGGGTTCGATCCCCGGCATCCCATATGGTCCCCCAAGCACCGCCAGGAGTGGTTCCTGAGTGCAAAGCCAGGAATAACCCCTGAGCCTCGCTGGGTGTGACCCAAAAAGCAAAAAAAAAAAAAAAGAAATATGTATATCAATAAAACAAATAGTACCTTGTGACAAATTTTTTCAATTTATAACAATATGAAAGTATACTACATCTGAATTAACAATTTTTCACAGTGGGCCAGAGATATAATTCAGGTGGAAAAAGTGCTTGCTTTAATTGTGACAGACTCTTGTTGACTCTCCAGCCTCTATATGGTCCCCTGAACACCAGGAGTCGCTGGGTATGGCCTCCAAAAAAAAAAAGGCAAAAATAATAGATAACAATAATAAAAAGATCTTGGGGCTGGATTGATAGCACAACAGGTAGGGCGTTTGTCTTGCACACGGCCGACCTGGGTTCAATTTCCAGCATCCCACATGGTCCTCTGAGCACCACCAGGAATAATTCCTGAGTGCAGAGCCAGGAGTATCCCCTGTGCATGGCTGGGCATGATCCAAAAAGAAAAAAATGAGGTTCTCTCAAGGACTAGACTAAAGAAGCTATTTTATTTTCACTAAATTTTGGTGCTACAGATAAGTAGAATATATCTGAAAGTGATCAGCTCCTGATATTTAAGATTTGACACACTATAATCAGCCAACTCTTGATGTTGCTACAAGGTACCCTGGTATTGTGAATAGACTCTGATTTTTTGCTGTCTAACATAATATTTTACAGTAATATTAAAGAACATAATGGATCATAGCTAAAATAAGATAAACCTATATTAGTGTCTAATCAAAGACAAAACTTGAATATGATCATGTCATGAGAATCTGTTCCTCTCCTAAGTGACCAATATTAACAATTGCTTCCTTTTTAAAAAAGAATTATGAATTAACATTCTAAGGTACCTGGTGAACACTCATAAGGAATTCAGATCACAACCACTGTCATTTTATTGTTATGAGATTTCCAAAATTTTCCCCCTTAGAGTTTACATCCTGTTTATGTCTGACAAACTGTAGACTGATTTCATCAATTGCCCCAACTATATCTAAAAATCAACAGTTCACTTTACATGGCAGCATTTGATAGATTTTTTTAAGTAAGAAAATTATTCTATTTGACCAAAGAGATAATATAGTAGGCGAGGTGCTTGCCTTGTATGTGTCCAACCTGGGTTCCATCCTCAGCACCAGTTAATGTAATGTACAAATCCCTTCCAGTAATGAAACCAGTGCACAGAGCCAATAAGCCCTGGGCACTAGGGCTTGTCCCCCGTGCCCTCAATTATTCTATTCATGGAGTAGATTTGGAAAATAATTATCTGATATACTTGAATTATAAAAAGTAACAAATTTTTGAATTTTCTGCAATTTCTCTTAGTAGTCATTAATATAAAGCCTGTTTAATAGTAATAAAAAAAACTTTCACAAATGATTAAAAGATTCCAACCCCTCCTTTCTAAAATTTATAGTACCTTAACACAGAGAAGATGATTTTATACAATCAGTCTTTAATTCAGGAGAAAAAAATAGGGTCAACTTTATCCAACAAAGCTTATTTAGCATTTATTTATGTTAATCATTTTTAGATAGATTTAAATCTATAAATTACAGGAATACAGCAAAATATTAAATACAACTGATATTTACTTAATAGACATTCACCTAATAGCTTCCTTTCTATAAAGTAATTAATAATGTTTTCTTTCTACCTCAGTTGTTCTCAGCCTCAATTTGTTGAGCCACCGAGATAAATTAGAGTTGGTCTTAGCAAAGCTCCTCCAAAAGATCATATCTCTTATTTGACACAAGAGTACATAACAACATCAATATGTCAGTTATTACTATAGATCAGAACTATTATAAAGTAATTAAGGATTACCAAGATAAGTTTCATTGGAAGATACTGGAAACTAATATGGGTAGGTAAAAAAAGGACATCTAGCTAATAAGAAAGGGATGCAAAAAGACAATATATTTATGTACAGTTTCTCTTACAAAGCTTTCTTGTGAAATAAAATAAACTTTGAGCCTAAACCCAGTGCACAGAGCCAGTAAGCCCTGGGCACTAGGGCTTGTCCCCCGTGCCCTCAATTATCCTATTCATGGAGTAGATTTGGAAAATAATTTTACAGTCTCTAAAAGATTGCTGGTATTGATTTATTGAAATTTAGTGTTGCACATACTCTTTATTACTTCTAAGATACTTTTGCTCCTCGTGTACACTTTTTTGACCTACAATGATTAAATCTTTACACTATGAATAACATTTTCATTATACAAATATCAGATTTGGTCAAGCGATCTTTTTTAAGTTACAAAATATTGATTCCTCTTAGAAGTTGTAGGTATTCAACAAGATTTGTTCATCAAGGTAAATCATTTGGGTGAATTGGTTGGTTAAATAAAAGTTCACATCTAGAAAAATATAGGAATAGACCCTTTTAGAGTTTTATGTATCTTCCCAACCTGCCAGAGGTGGTATAGATCTATTCTCTCCAGTTCTTGAGAAAAAAAGAAATAAGCAACACTATCAATGAATAAATGTTATTAAGTGCTCAATGGGGAAGTATTTTTGGATTTAATTTCTATTCTATCTTCAATGTTCATTAACAAATGTGATGAATGTTCTGAGAATTTCTAGGGCACATCTGTTCTCTTCTAAGTTTTCTATACTATTTTTAGTAATGGGGTTTTTATTAAAAAATCAATTTAGTATTACAATAGATTACTAAAATCCGTGGAACATGATGTGGGAAATGATAAAACAGATGCTTGGTAATACATAAAATATGAGCTGTCAAAAATTAAAGAAAGAAGTGCTTAATATTTTCTTTTGAAAATGAACAAGGAACAGTTACATTCAAAGCTGTGGAAGAACTATTGATGTTACTCATTACTTGTGGGCACATAAAGTAAATATCAAAACTATTCCAAATCCTACAAAAATAGCAAATGCATTTTAACCCTTCGATGTAGTTCTTACAGTTTCAAGAAGCTAACCCACAGATCTATTGAAACAAATTTGTATAAATGCGAAAACTAAAAAATGTAGTTATTTATATCAGCATTATATATAATTTGAGAAGATAATGTCAATGTAAATTCCCATTGTTGGACTTTATTTATAAAAGTTGTGGTTTATATGCATGTGGTTGAAAATATTTTTCTTTAATATTGTCAATATATTGAATGAAAAAAAGGAGATACAGAATATATAAAGACAATTCACCTATATTAAAAGCAGGAGAGGAATCATTGACCTCTACATAAGTCTGTTTCTGTGAGAGTAACTACAAATAATAGGACTGAGGTTTATGGAACTAATGAGAACGGGCACAGGGATAAACATGACTATTTTTCTGAATCATTTATTAAAAATATTTGAAACTTATAATTACATTAAAAATAGAAATGCAATCATTATTGCTCTGACTATATGCACCTCACCATTCATAATGTTAGGTATCCTGTACTTAAAAACTCACATGGTCTGTGATAAAAATTAAGGTTTACACAGCCATGTTCAAGGCCACTCTGCAGAGGCTTGGAGGAGCTTAATCCAGGAAAGAGAATCTGGAGGAAAAACCCAGGTATGTGGAATGGTGACTGAGCTCTCAAGCTCAGAGCGGGACTGGACCTCCTACCCCCAGCTCCCCAGTTTTCCAGTAGCTTGGCAGTCACACCCACAAACTGCTCCTGGTGCCATATAATCTCATCAACAACAAGAGGAGAGCAACATCAGCCTTACCCATGAGTGAATCTGTTCTATAATCATATTCTGAATTTCAGAATTCCTGGAGTGTGCAGCCCATACACAGCTGCACGACCTCTCATACTCTAGCCCACTGATGTACCAAAAGTAGTGCAATTTTTTTTTTTAGGTATAACATATATGGTTGTAATCTCTTATATAATGGCTTAAATAGCTCCAGGATGGAATACAATGGTCTCCACGCACTTTCCTCTTATAGTGGTGGGAAGGTACACCGTGTTGGGATTGGTGTTTGAATACTAAATGTAATGAATTATTTTACAAATATATGAACAACTTTAAACAACTTGTTTGAAGTGAACAACTTTATGAAAATAAAATTAAATTAAAAAAAAAAGAAAAATACTGTTTAGAGGCAAAAGACCCCAAATTTTTCAGTGACTAAAAATTACATTATTTAATAAACATAGCATTTTAGTTTTTAAAAAATCTTAAGTATGTTTTAGAGGTTTCTTTCACAGTATCCTGTGTTATTGCATGGCAGAAAAAATGAACTAGAATCAAAACATATAACAAGATACAAAAATGGGCATATCTCATGAGATAGATAGTGACTCAGAAACTTAATATGGTGTTGGCACATATATGTTTGCTAGTGTGTATTTTCATGTAGCTGTGATTAGCAGGAGGTACAATAACGTGAGTTTATGACTGTGATTGGGGGAGTCATACAATCTGCTATATTCCATTGTTTTCTGACATGTCACCCATCTTGGAAGAGATTCACACTTTTAAAACCACTACTATAGAAAAAACATTACTGACATTGTCATTAATTTTTAAAACATATTAAGTAATTTAATAAAATAATGCATTTTTCTAATTACTCCAGTAATTCTGCCAACATTAATTTTCTACATTTCATTATTATTATATGCAACATTAGTCATTTTTCTCTAAAAAATTTTTATAAAACTTATTAAACTGCATAATGGCAGTGAAATCTTAAGAGTCAAAAGTTAAATAGCAATTTTAGCCAATGTGTATTGATAGAGACTGTTACTAAAAACATAGATAAAATTCTGGTTCCAAAAAGTTTTGAGACTTTTTTCTCCAACCTTTTGCTTATACCATATACTTTTAACCATGGTAAATTGTGCGTAGGAGTAAAAGGACAAATAAACAGGAAAATGTATTTAAAATAAAGAAACCAATGTTTAAGTTGCTGGGAAAACAATAGTGTCTTTGTTTTTTAAAAGTTCTAATATTCTAAAGTCTCACTTAATAAGATGCCTCAAATTTAGTTGCATAGCAGTCTTCAAAGTAAAAGTACTTTTAATATATTTTAGTAACAGAAAAAATAATATATGACAACTAGACTGGATGGTCTAATCATAATATGGGAAAACAATTTCTTAGTTTCATATGCTCAAAGGAATATAGAAACTCAACTTTTGGTGAGGAAATTTTGAAGGTTTTTAACATTTAGTAATGTTTAGGAAGTAAAACATCTGTTACTGTTATTTGCTGAACTACTTTTTAACTATGTAGAATAAACATGAAAGTACAAGATCAAAGTCTTTTAATCTTTGCATTTTTGGAAAGTTTGACTTCCAAAGTAAAAATTAATACTTGTTAGTTAGATATTCTTGTTCAGAGCATTTTAATACAATACAAACATCACCATGAAATAGAAAATGTAGTATTTCATTTAGTCACCTATTATTTAATAGACCTAAAAAGATTATTCAATCACGAATCACAAATCACAATCCCATTGATCGTCAATTTCTCGAGCAGGCTCAGTAAGCTCTCCATTCGTCCTATCCCTGAGATTTTAGAAGCCTCTCTCTACTTGGCTTCCCAATGATGCCACATTGGAGGCTCTTTCAGGGTCAGGGGAATGAGATCCAGCTTGCTACTGGCTTTGGCATATGAATACACCATGGGAAGCTTTAGAGGCTGTCCCATGTGGGCCAGAAACTCTCAGTCGCTTGCTAGTTTCTCCCAGAGGGAGAAGTAGGTTTTGAGATATCGCTTCTGGGAGCTTGCTTTTGTCTCTGAATATTGGCCGTTGATGGGATTACACACACCTGGGTTCCCCTGCCGGTACCTTCATGCTTGAGGCTTGTCCAAACGTGTGGAGAGGGGCCTCGAGCATGGCTGTGGCTAGGTTCCGGTGGTCTTCCGCCACCACCAGGAGCTCTGTTCGGGGTGGGGAGGGAAGTGGGAGCCCATCCCCTCCGAGGGGCCTCAGGGAAACAGCCAGGTGTGTGGGCAAGAGACTCTGCATCGCTCTTTTCTGGGAGCTTGCTTTTAAGTCTCTGGATGTTGGCAGTTGACGGGATTACACACACCTGGGTTCCTCTGCCAGTACCTTAATGCGTGAAGCTTGTCTGAACATGTGAAGAGGGGCCTTGAGCATGGCTGTGGCTAAGTTCCGGTGGTCTTTGGCTGCCAGGAGCTTTGCATGGGGCAGGGAGGGAAGCTGGAGCCCATCCTCTCTGAGGGGCCTCAGGGAAGACAGTACGGGCAAGAGACTCTCTGGAAAGAAAATTATTCAATAGAGTATTAATTTTTTCTTTTATTAACTTTGCAAGGAATTTTTTGAGAGTAGAGATAATTTTAGTTCTTGGGATCTATTTTCAATGTTGACATTTATATGAATTTCTTGACTCAGGAACTTCAACAACAATTTCTAGGCCTTTTTGTCAAAGCAAATGTTTACTATTTTTCAAAACTCAAACTTTAAAACTGTTATGTTAATAACTAGACTAACATATAAGAACTCTGGGAGGGAATAAAATAAAACATTATAAACATTCATATTATGATTATCATATATGAATCCTACTTACAAGATGCTTTATGTTTTGCTATAAAATTCTATTTAAAAGGAAAAAACAGAGGAAAAGCAACTGAGAGAGACAAAGAGAAACAAATTTTGTTTTTGACATTTAAAAACTCCTTGTCATTACGTTTTGGACATGATCTTTATAAATGTACAGTAATTCCTAATATAATCCCAGATCAGTGCATATTTATCTTGCTTACACATTGGTAATAAACTTTTCAATGCATGCAAATAATATATGATTTGATAATCCATGCCACATATCTTATTTCTTTTGGATAATCTATTTGGTAGCAATATTAAACAGAAAAAAATAATGTATCTTTTTCCTTATTAAATCACTGACATCCCGATGCTCATCGATTTGCTCGAGTGGGCACCAATAATGTCTCCATTATGATACTTGTTGTTACTGTTTTTGGCTTATCGAATATGCCACGGGTAGCTTGCCAGGCTCAGCCATGCGGGTTTGATATTCTCGGTAGATTGCTGGGCTCTCAGAGAGGGATGGAGGAATCGAACCTGGGTTGGCCATGTGCAAGGCAAACGCTCTACCTGCTGCACTATCACTCCAGCTCATTAAATCACTGTATCACTTTCAACCTGTTTGTTGATTTACTCGAGCAGGCACCAGTAACGTTTCTATTACACTCAGCCCTGATATTCTAGCAGCCTCCCTTACTCCTCTTTCCCAACATTTGGAGGCTCTTTAAGCATCAGGGGAACGAGACCTATCGTTACTGTTTTTGGCATATCCAATAAGTCATAGGTAGCTTTCCAGGCTCTGACGTGCAGGCGGGATACTCTCAGTAGCTTTCGGGGCTCTCTGAGAGGTATGTATGCATTTTTTACTGTATTTGGGATATGAACACGCCATGCGGAGCTTGCCAGGATCTCCTGTGTAGGCAACAGACTCTCAATAGCTTGTCAAGTTCTCCAAGAGGGAAAACTAGGCTATTAGATTCCAGGAGCTTGGTTTTTATAGTCTTTGAAGTTTGGTCATTGAAGGGATTACACAGTATCAGAGGCAGTTTCTGGGTGTGACCACCTAGCTACTGGAAAATGGGGCATATGGGTGGGAGAGCCCATAGTCCCAATCTGAGCAGCCTTGGAGATCTTGGCCCTGGGTCCTGCACACCTAGGTTCCTCTGCCAGTTCCTTTATGCGTGAGGCTCATCCAAACATATGGAGAGTGGCCTTGAGCATGAGTGTGGTTGGGTTCTGGAGGTCTTCAACTGTCGAGACTGCTTGGGGTGGGGATGGAAACACAACCCATCCCCACTGAGGGGCCCTGGTGAAGACAGCCAGACACTGGGGCAAGAGACTCTCTTCCAGGAGCTTGGTTTTATAGTCTCTAGATGTTGGACATTGATGGGATTACATGGCGCCAGGGGGCAGTTTCTGGGTGTGACCATTTGGCTACTAGAAAATGGGGAATCTGGGTGGAAGAGGTCCAGTCCTGATCTGAGCAGCCTTGGAGATCTTGGTCCATTAAACAGAGTATAATTTTAAATATAAACTTTACCATATTTAATTGATTTCTCTTGAAATAGTTGGTTTTACTCTCAGTAATCTCTATGTATTATTTCATAAACAAAGTTTCAACTATTAAATATTCCTAGGAAACATATACAGGTAAGTAGAAAACATACATTACCCATTGAAATTATGAACATATTATTGTTTCAATAACTGTTTTCATCATATTGAATTTACCTGCTCAATATTCAATATGCAATTATCAAGTTAACTTTGTCATATTCTAAATATCATCAATGTCAAATAATCCAGATAAATTTTATATTCCTTGATTACTAGACTAAAATATAAGTAATGCTTTTTCAATCGACAAATCAAAGTTACTCACTTGGTAATCAAAACCTAAATTAAGCTCTGCATTTTCTGTTCTGGCTTCTTTCATTGCCAGTAGTTAAAGACAGTAAACCATGTATTTGTCTATGTACCATCAAAAAATCCTTGTAAGTTTCATTGTTGAGGCATGATTCTTAATATAGTATGCAGAAATAAATTCAAAGCATTTATAAATTTGTATAGAAAAATAATTATACTTTGATTATAGCTTATCTATATATCTTAGTTTAAAAAGATGCACAAAAACCCCTTGGTTTTCTCTAGAGAAGTAGTCAGTATTTTATGTTGCGTTAAATATGATGGCTATTTAAAACTATTGCTTATGATACTCTGATATTATTTATAAGAAATCTATTTTGGGGAACTCAGATAATTGAAATATTCTTTAATATTCTTTTCACATATACTTGATCTTTATCCACAGTTTCCTACAACTCAGCTTCCAACTTACTGGGAATTTCAAACTTGAGAGTAATAAAGGCTTCCTGTCTCATTAATAAGAACAAGTCATGTGATTAGAATGTTGGAACTTCTCTTCCAGGCCCCAAACCTCCCAACAAAGAATCCATGGATTGACTTCAATTGCCAATGGCAGTGATTTAGTCAATCTTGCCTACACAATGTGGCTTTTCCTAAAGCTCCCAAGTGAATGAAATTCAGAAAGCTACAAGACAGTTGAGCAGGTGGAAATTCAAGGAAAGTGTACACACAGAAGTGAGCACAGAAATTTCTCATCATTTCATATATCTAGCCCCATGTCTCTTTCATCTGTCTATGCCTCAGTTATACTCTTTTATAAAAAACAAAGCATTTCTCTCGGGTTTGCATGCATTTCCATAGCCCTGACTCCTCTACTATATAAAAATGGGGGGATTCCTATGAAACCTTTCACAAACCTAAATGGCAGGAACTACCATTAAATATTTTGAATATTTCTATCACACCCAAATGAACTATTAATTCTTACCAAACAATACATGAAAACTAAAGTAACACTAATATGTAATAAAAGCAAAAGTGATCTAATAAATATGCAGTCTAGATAAAGGTGTTACCAAGAAATGGTCTTGCATTGCCAATCCCATCACCGCATGGCGTATGCTGGTTCTGGAACAGGTGCTGCAAAAGAAATATTGAATTCTATATTTGCTGTTTGCTTAAGGTTGTAAAAGTGAAAACCAACTTTGGATTTGTTTTGCTGAGCAAAACCAGGACCTAATATGTGTCTCTCATAAAAAGTGGTAAACTGAAATTTCAAACAGTACATGATACCAGGTTATGAATTAGTTATCTATCAATAAATCTATCTATATATCAGTTTATTCGTTTTTTGAATATATATGTCAGATATATTCAAATAATTGTAACAATTTTATTATGATTTCCTTTTCCTTTCTATTTTCTACATTTTAAAAAAAACTTTAAAAAGGTTCCACAGACTAGAAAAATCCAGATTTTTAAATGATACAAAGGATTCAGGATTCATGTACTGATTTGTTCTGTAATGATATAATAACTGGCTTATTAGAATTATAGTCTTATTATATAATATTCTCCAATTTCATTCCACAACGTATTTAAAGAGATGTAAAAATCTTAATTTAAGAGTATGGTGGAAGAAAAATACTTGCTAGAGGTAGGTCTTAAAAATATCATAATGTGTAGATTTTATATTTTTTCTACATTTACATATGAGAGTGGTCACACACAGAATATATGTTTATTTCTATTTTCATTGGTATTAAGGTTTGGATTTTATGAGAGTTTAAACAGAATTACTGGTTTGTATTTTGCTGCTTAGTTTATAGCTATGAATAGGAGTGAGATAAGTATAAAGAATATACTTATTTCTCAAGGCTAATAAAGTTATCACACATGGGAACTTATTAAATGTTGAGAAAGTTATTAGACAGGTTTTCATTAAGACTACTGTTTATGTACTAAAGAATGAAATCTAATATCTAGGAACCATTTGAACTTCTAAGTAACTTTAAACTTGCTCTTATGTTACTTTAGAATGTCAAAGTCATGAACATTATGAAAGTAATATATTTCTAATATTTTTGACATGCACATGCCCCCACATCAATATTATATTACCTCCAAAGTTATCATAAAAAAGAAAATAATGTCAATAATTTCTTTTAGGTAACTCAAACTATTCATTCTAAATTAGTTCTTAATGACATAATGAAATTTTTCCTTTTCTACAGAAGTTTATTTCACTTTTATGTCTTTTAAATTAATATTCTTAGATTAATACTTTGATAGGAAATGAATATTCCAATAAAAATTAACACAGTATTATAGTTACTTATTTTTCTTTAATTCATGTCAGCCCTTTTTTACTCATTTGAAACATAAAAGACAGATGAATCCATTGTGACTATTCATGTTTTCACAATCACTATCGTCATGCTCCAATATCAAGACATCCTAGTGTTTTTAGATCTTAGAGAAATACAATAAAACTGTGAAATTACTTTTCTTTGTGTGGTGTGGTGTTGGACCACACCTAGTGGTACTTAGTGACTACTCCTTATTTGTGAAGGGCCATTTTTGAAGTTGTTCAGAGAATCAACCTTGTGGTCCAGGAATGGAACAGAATGAGAGTAGGTCAAATTACTTTCTAAAGTGAGAGTAGATCCCATTGTCCTAAACAATAAAATGTGCATTGATCAAGTCCTCATCCTGCATACTTTAGATCTTTATAAGTTTGACAATTATATGCCAAGGAAGCAGAGAAAATACGAAAAGAAAAATTACTTGCACTAAAATTGTTCTTAAATTTTGAGCAAGTTAGGAATTCCAGAGCATGAAATAGAAGATGGAAAATATTTAAATATTTAATTGTAAAACTTGTATACTAAAAGGAAAAAAATATCCATAGAAATCAGAAGAGAAAATTTGAAAGTATGAGAAAAAAAATAAAGATGGAGGTAAAATATGTAAGATTAGTCATTAGTAAAATGTGATATTTATAGGCAACAAACCTAATGAAGACACAATTATCCCAAGAAGCATTTGTTTATAATGAAAATATAATATACAAAAATCGTATATGGAGTTTGAAGCTCTGAAGCATAAAGATATTTTGTGAAAAGAAGTGTTTTCTAATAAAATTTAACTCTAATTACTTGTAACTGAATTCTATTAAAGATTGGTAACTTTATGTTTTGTCCTGTTATGAGCGGCATTTGTAATTAATAGTTCAATATCACTATTCAAAATGTTTAGTTGATGTACAATTGTACAAATGTAATACCATCATGAAAAAATCTATAGAACATATATACCATAAATAATTTACAAATTAATAAAATTATTACACATAGATACTTATTAAAAGTGGAAAGTTTAAAATATTAATTTAAAATAAAAATAATTTGATATACCTTTATTTATATTGTATTATTAAAATATTAACATTTAAAGAATATTTGAAAATGAGGTTTCTATGATATTATTATTTTATTGGGAATTTATTTATTTCAAGAAAAGTCACTCTTTGGGAATTACAGGAAATAAAGATTTAAAACCTATATCTAGTTATTATGTTGTCAACTATGTGTATATTATATAGAGTTTTGCAACTTTAAAATATCCAATAAATGTGGTTTGCTCATTTTACTATCCAGTAACCGCTGACAATTTTGAAAAGAATACACATTTTACAAAAGCAATTATCCATTTTTATTTTGTTTACATTGCACTGAAAATTTACATCATACTTTTACAAAGTTTTTTTTCCATAAAAATATACTTCTTTACAAAAGTGTATGCATTAATATAAGAGGAGTAGCCAGTTGCAGAAGAAACATTGTTTAAACAAGATCTTAAATGTATTAACCTTAACATTAATGAAGGAATCATTGTTATTGCAGTCATTTGAATAAACAAGAATAAATAACTGATGGCATAAAATTTAAAACAGCATCCTGTCAGTAGAGTACAATGTTGAGAAAATTAGATGAATTTCCAAAACAGTGTATCTCCAAGGTGGTTTACAAGAAAAATCACTAAATGTGGCAGAGATAGATCCAAGCAACACTTGTTCCAGGTGCAATGATTTCTCTTAGGCACTCTGTCTCATGGTACACACATTAAAAACAAAACAAAACTGGAGACCGTTCACAGAGTTATCCATGTTTGAAAGGGACAGGAACATAGAGTTCACACTGGGTACATGATTTATTCAAAGAAGTCAAACATGCTGTAAAAAGGAAGACAATGACCTGTGAAATCAAAATGCTGGCATTATTGTGATACCGTTATAAATGAGCCACCAAGAACTTGTCATCACACCTCTTGTATCTGAAATCTACTTCTTAAGAATCCGAGTGTAGAACGTTTTTTATATATGAAAATTTGGTAACTCTACAACTTTAGAAAACAAATTTTCAATTGTTTTTAAAGATTATAAATAGTTTAGCCATTGATCCAAAGTAAATTTATCTAACGAGCCACTGTTAGATAAAAATGCAAAATACTGCTCAATAAAATCTGAAGGATCAAACAAAAGGAGAATAGATACATCATTAAGTAAATATAACAGGTACATAGACTTTGGGTTCTCAAAAACGTTGTATAGCTTAGTCAAAATATGTCAAGTTTTGGTGTCTCAAATAATTACAAAATCATTGTTAACACAGATCGGTTTTGCCAGCAAAAGTGGTCTCTGCATAACAAAATATATGAAAGCAAGAGGTGAAACATTACTTTGGGGTTTACCAAATTATATTGTTTACAACATGATTGGGAAATTGAGAGGCTAGCACGATGATCTTGCCATTTGCAAAACAGTATGATACTGAAGGACAAAATCCAGAGAGAGTCAAATCAGAGTGGAAATTTTCATCTGTTCAGTGGCATAAATGAGCTCAAAGACATTGGAGGTCATGACCCAATATTAAATAACCAAAACGAGAAAAACAATGACTCCATAAAAAAATATATGTAGCTGATAGAGTGGTGTGAAATACAGACCTATGGGCATGATGTAGCTCATGGTGGTTAAAGAGAATTCAGTGATCTATTGACTCTTGTAAGTATATCTCTTAATTTCTACCCTATATCTTTTTTTTTAACCCAGTCCCTCTAATATAGTTTATAAAGCACAGAAATACTGATAGTGGATGCTCCTCCAATATATGCAAATAAGTTTATGTTTTAGAATAATCTCCTTTTTAAAAAAAGCAAATAAACTGTGAGGAAGCACTCTCAGAGTGCAGCCAATTTTCTGTAAAACTCTCCATGGCAAACATGAAGAAGAATTAGAGTCCAGTTTATGAAAAAAACACTCTTCTCTATCATTCCTCAGGAAAAGGTGACCCAGCAAGTCCTGAAAAGTGTGCTTTAAATTGTTTAGCAGTGAACTGAATGTGTGCACTGTTTTTTGTGTCAATTTCCAAGCGTCTGAAGAAGGCAAAGGGTTGCCGTGTTATACCATTGTGCAGACAGTGTTCAAGTTGGGATCAAAACGCACTGCCTTTCCTTCAACTGACTTTGCGTTGGTGTCGTACATGGGGTTTTCAAAAGCTGCTTGGCCATTGTTATTTTCATGAACAGAACATCCGGTATACTGTGTTTTGGGTGCAGTCCTGTTGATGAAAACATTAATTAGCTTCGTGTTAATATTCATCAGAAAAAGCAAAGTACGGTTAAATCACTGCTAGTCACATTTCCTGATTTATTATTTACCTATACATTTATATATGCATATATATTACTAATCAAACACAATTATGTGCATAGCTTAATATCACTATGAAAACATGTCATGAATTTATATACATAGTATAAATTAGCTGTAATGATAAAATTTCTTCACATTACTTCATCATACACTTACTGAGCATCTACTACATGACAGAAATAACCCTACTAGGTTGATGATTTTTTTTTCATTTGTTTTATTGAGTTACACTCATGGTGCTCAGGACTTACTCCTGGCTCTTCACTCAGAGATCATTTCTGGTAGAATTTTGGGACTTTATGGGGTGCCAAAGATACCAAAGATAGAACCTGAGCTGGCCACATACAAGATGAGTGCCCTAAGTGTTGTCTCAAGGTTTCAGATCACTAATTTTTAACATGCATGCAAAAGTCATTACCTTCATAAAGTTCATAATGTAAAATATAATTGATAAATATACATAATAAGGAACAATATTGAGTAATACATATTGGTTTTATGTAAAGGAAAATGGTTACTATAATGAGAAGCAATTATGGATAATTTTATTCTTGCTTATGTTACTTAATTATCTAACAGTTACAGCAAAACAACAGTCTATCAGCTATTGAACAGATGATATAGGACCTCTATAATTAAAATATCAATTCTTGGAAAAAATAGGCTAATTTTATTTAATTATTTGATTACCCATGTTTATTCTTTTGATTAAAGACTGGTCCAAATATTGGAGAATAAAAGCCAAGCACAGTCAGTCCCTAACCACAATCTTACAATTAATAAGAACCTACTAATAATATATGTAGTCATATACTCTATCTATCCCAAATACAACATATCAAATGTACAATTTTCCAAAGGCAGTAGCAAATGAATCAGATATTTAGAGCATTTTTTCCTGTAGCTGCCTGGATAAAACTGGTTAGTATTGTCACGTGAACCAAGAGGTTTGGGCACAGTTTCTGCCTAGCTCTCTAAATAAATCTGACGGCTGACATCACCTTTTCAATTTCAACCTTAACCTAGATTTGGTATCTCTAAAGTCTCATTATGGATAATGGAAAGTAACTTGCACAATTAGTTCTGTAGCAAGAAACTGACAGGCAATGAGAGGAAGGGTTATTTTGAATGTGTACAACTTAATAGAGCAATTTCTGTAGTATATGTGAGAATGATGGAGAGTTAGTCATGGGAAATGAGGTTTTCAACAACTGTGGTAATAGATGGCAAAAAAAGATTTCAACAACCCCCCAAACAACATTTGAATTTAAATCAGAGTAATACAAAGAATATGAAAGTTAGAACTGAAAAATAACTTTTGTTGAGATCAACAAACTTACCTTTGTTTATAAAGATAAAATCCGAATCCTGCAAATATAAGTGCAAAAAAAGGCACAAGAATAGCAATGGCCACAGAACTACTATTTGTACCATGAGGCTGATTTAAAGAATTTGAACCTTCTGACATATTCAGTCCTACAAAATAAAAAACAAATTATAAGTAGAAAAAGTAACTTTTGTACTATAATTGAAATATATAAATAAGCAAGTTATTGTACTTCTCTTTTGGAACATGTATTTGGAAATATACATATAGTAAACAAAACTGATGCATTAAATTCTTCTGACTCATGTCCACATGCTTCTCACAATGCCCATAATGTAATTTTTCCCCGCTGGGATATATACAGAATAAAAATCAGAATGACTAAACTAAAGAGTTCATACAACTGAGGGAAGACTTAAAGAACATACACAGATAATTTATACAGAAAGCAATTCTATTGGTCATTGTGAGTTAGAATGGGAGGAAGTAATTCCATAATAATAAGATAGCTAAGAATTCTTGGAATATCTATATGATTTTGACCTTGAAAAATTGGTAGAAAAGTAAATGTAGGAGGTGGCAAAACCATTGCAAACCTAGCAACTGGATAGTAAGTGACATTTATGAATTGTGACAAGCATTAGGCATATCTACGTGAAATGGATATTCAAGAGGGATCAAAGGCAACAATAAATTATGGCTAGACTCTGAAAAGACATGCAGATTACTGTAAAGGGCTCAGACTGGTTTAGGTTACCCATATCTAGTAAAGGACAACTGAAATAAACTGGCTGAAATAGAATGCCCACTGATAAGATGCATGATTGATACTAGTGGTCTAAATTCACTAGTGGTATGAATTTGAGAAAGTCCAGACTCAAATCAGGAATGCAGGAAGGTAAATAGCAAAATCCCAGATTAAAAAAAAAAAATAGAAGAAAGAAAACCAGGATGTCAACCAGAGCACATAGGATATCATGAAATGATTGCGAGGCAATCATTTTGAGGTTGAAAATATCAGAAATTGTGCTGAGGTAAGGGGAAGAAGGGATAGGATCAGAAGTGTGTGGCTGGGGCTGAATGCCATGACATTCGCATAACTTAGAAAATAAGACAACTCAGGTTTGTCAATATTTGGCACAGGGACTTGTGGAGAAAAAAAAGGAAATAATGAACAGTCCTTTTCCAGAAAGAATTAGCTTTTTTTATAGGTTCTGCTTTAGACATGTAGTGTTTGAGATGCTTTTGGGAATATTATGTGAAAACATCTTGCATTCAATTACTCGACTGTGTTAATGTACTGTGTTAATGAATGTTTTATCCTGTTTCTAAAACTAACACAATTTTAGATAAGACATTAACTGAAATGGCACCATATTATTATTGTTCATTTAGAAGAAGCTAATTTCCCTTTTTAAGAGTTATATTCAACTAAGCTATACCTTCACCCAGGTTTTAAAAAGTTAGTACTTTATTCTATACTTTATTTTTCCAGTGACTCATATTTATGCCAACATCCAAGGTAATGAAATTTTTTAGGATACATATCAAATAGCTTTTTGAGCCGACAGTTACTCTTTGCTTCGATATCACAATAAAATAATGAGACTCAGTGCTCCTTTGTAAAATTATATACCAAAAGTTACATTAATAAATACATGTGAGAAGACCATTAAATATTTACACACATTTTAAAAGAATTGGACACACAGATGACAAATTCTGTGACTACCACCACAAAAAGTGAATTGATATGACAAACAAAATCCCCCCCGGAAGGGCCTTATGCCGAGTTATCTTCCTTCTCCAATCCCTGTGTGTTTTCTGGAAACGCTACCACATTTTGAAGGAGTAAGAAAATTACAACAATATTCAACCAAAGAAAAATATTACAGGTCTTATGAGATAAAATAATTTACAGTTTAATCTTATCTTTTATATCTCTATCACTTGTTCTGCTTTTTTCTTGCTTAAGGGCAAGACAGTTTGTCATGTTTATTAGAAAAATGACGAAAACCCAAACATCGTAGAGAGTTGGCAGATCGGAAACCAACATTTTGAAGAATGTGGTAATTTAAAAGGCTATCAAACATCTCCATGCATACTCCTGACAATGCAAAAATTCAAAAAGTAGGCAGTGTTTTTGATGTTCAGAATTCACAGTATTTTCTTAGAATGTGTGAAGTAATAAAGAAAATACATGAAAATGCAACAGAATACATTACCCAGTCTTTGTAGCCCAAATTGCCCATAATCTTTGCCTTGAATAAATCCTTGAAATACATATGTAGCTCCATCAGGCTCAGCAGAAACCTAAAAATGTTTATAAGTTTGATTAAACCTAAACGTTGCCCACCACTATATTTTCTCAATCTTATTAAATATTCAGGGTCAGTCTGTGTACTACAGCGCAGTCCTTCCCCAGATCTTATTCCTATAAAACGAGAGTGTTGGCATAGTTGTTATTATTTTGTTTTAGAAAAATAGAAATTTCACTTTTAAATAATTTTGATATTGGTTTTTAAAAAGTTACCTTTTCAGAGTGATGTGAAATACATAGCCCTAACTTGGACTAAGAAACCATCTGTCACAAAGACATGAAAATGATGAAACAATGAAGAAAATGTCAGTGTAAAGTAAAATACAACTGTACTGTCCTTTAATAGACTAGATTAATTTTTAATATGTAGTGACTTCTTATTTGTCTTATCAACTTTACGGGGAGAGGTGGAAGCTTCCTATGCCTTTGAATTGGATTTAATCCTATCATTTGCTTTGTTCAATGGCCCGTTAGTGGAAATGGTAACTGGTCGGTTCTAAGTCTGGTCCTTACGAGGCACGCTTCACACTAAACTAAGTAAAAAAATTTAGTGAACATAGTAAACAATTCTATTAATATGAAAGTCTAGAACAGAAACATTTATAAAACTAGAAAGTTAGAGGTTACTTAGGGCTGGGTGAAAATGAGGAATGAAAATGAAAACTATCAATGGTGAAGTGAAGTGATAGTTTATAGGTATGAAGTTATTCTGAAAACAACTAAGGTTGTAGTTATATGACTATATATAAATACCAATACCATTGAGTGGTTTAAATGAGTGAACTATAGGGTACCTAAAATTGTGTCTGAATAGATTCAATAGATTTTTTTTAAGTGGAGAGGCATACTTAAATTTTGCCTATCAGAGTTACTTTCAAAAATAGAAAATGTCTGGGTAGCCTTGTCTCTCCACCGTGTACCCCAAAGAAACACTGTGATGGTCTTAAGCTTACATTCTAGTCTTAAATAGAGTCCTTACAAATAATGCAGATGCAACAGATAAAACTAAAAATTTGTTGGCCCCAGATATTTGGGGGTTTTGTCTAAATCTATAAATGTTGATTATTATTTGTAATTCTCATTACAAATAACCTCCACTACCCAACTGTCGCCATGCTCCAGGCCGCTTTCCACACGCTTGGGCCCAGCCTTATGCATGAGCAAAGTCTCTCGGAACCCAGGTAATGCAGAATTTTGTGATCTTGGACTTTGGGCTCAATGGGACCAGGAAGCAGAGATCCTCTCTCTGCTTTCCCTAATCTCCGGTGACCCAGGGGTCACACCCATAAACCACCGCCTGCTAATGCCAGATAATATCCTCATGGGCCACCCTCCAGAACTACAGGGGCTTCTCCCAGAAGGGGGCATAAAATGAGGCCTCCATGGCCATGCCACCAGACTGCAGGCCAGCCTGTTTCCACTCTGGGAGCCCCAGAGTGGGTGCGGGTAAAAACTCTCCCAGCCATAAGGGACCCAGCTCTGGCAGCTGACCTCACTAGCCAACCGCCACCACGCTCCAGGCTGCTTCCCACATGCTTGAGCCGAGCCTCACGCATGAGTAAACATATTCCTGAACCATTGTCATAAAGGGAAATATATATATATATATATATATATATATATATATATATATATACTTTTTGGAGAACTTGGCAAACTACCAAGAGTACCCCGCCTACACGGCAGAGGCTGGCAAGCTCCCGTGGTATATTGATATGCCAAAAACAGTAACAATAACAGATCTCATTCCCCTGACCCTGAAAGAGCTTCCAATCGCTGGGAAAGCCGAGTAAGGAGAGGCTGCTAAAATCACAGGGCTGGGATAAATGGAGACATTACTGGTGCCCGCTCAAGTACTTCAACGAACAACGGGATGATAGTGATGATGGCAGTGATTTGTAATTCTCATGTACATTGAATCCATGTTAACAGTATAAGTATTGTACCAGCTGATTTCTCAGATAGGACTTGATGAATTTCAAGGCATATATGTTTTTAATGAATTTGTTGAAAGTAGTATCAGCTAGCTACCTGTATTTATGTTATTGTTAGAGTTGTTAAAGAAAAAACAACTCAAATCCTCACCTTTCACAGCAAAATATCATACCAAATTACCATGGAAGTCTGACGTTTTAGAGCTAATAATTTATCTCTTTATTTTTAGACAACATTCTCTGTGAATGACTTTCTGAAGATGAACTCCTTTTAAAAAAAATAGCCAAATTCTAATATTGTAATGAATGAATTCACTTTGTTTCCTAGGTGAAATATCCCAATTAATAAGTGTCTTATATATATGACTTCACTACTCAATGCATAAAGGTGCAGATAGGGAGATGGAATGGACATTAATCCCTTTAGCAATTAAAATTAAAACCTACTTACTGATATATCTTCTTTTAGGTCTTCACTGTAATGAGGCCATTTTGATGGTTTGTTTGTTTGTTTGTTTAGCTGGTTTAATCAAGCTTTGTTCAGGAATTACCCCTGATGCTTTGCTAGGGATCACTTCCTGATGGGACTTGATGGACTATATATGGTGCAAGGGATTGAACATTGCCTCGACACATGTAAGGAGAGTGTCATAACCCCTATACTATTTCTTTGGCCCAAGAAAGATGCTTATTTTGAGATGATATGGTCAGTGTTTTCATGGTTTTGTTGTTTTTGTTATTATTTTGCAAGAAACTAGAATGCATATGAACATAGTACTTGGTTTCTACTTTTATCTTAGACACTCAATTTTCATACCCGAAAATGACATAGGGCATCTATGGTGAGGATTTGGCAAGAACATCCCATCCCAAAGCCATTCTCATAACTTCCTTTCACACTCAGCTTCCAAAAATGACTAAAATTTAAATTTCTATGCATTCAGTTTACTTAAAGTTCCTGATATACTGTATTAATAATTTCCAAATACTGTAAGTAGCAGTGTTATACCAAGACTGAATTAAATCTGAATTTCACTAAAATAATATTGCAGAAACATACAGTGTGATGAAACTGGTGAAAAACTCTCCCCACAAACATTATCAAAGTAAGCTATATTACTAGCAATTCTGGGTTTTATACTTAAGATTCTTATTTCTGTAAATTCCTTTATCTTCGAATAACTTACTAAATAATAATAAGTTATTATTATTTATATATATAATAAATTATTTTTGCTATTATCTTAACAAATATATGACAAAATATATAATGCATAAATATGCCTAAATAAAGATATGCATGTTCATATTAGCTGAAAGAATTTATAAAATAATGTTTTCTTGACTTTGAACAAAAATCCACACACATAATTTGTCATTGAAAATAGTGTCAGACATAAAGAACCATACTTACAAAGCCATCCATGGCCCAATTTTCCTCTTTCAGTTTTTTCACAGCAGCCTGCGCTGGTACTTTGATAAGATAGATGTGAAGCATTAGGCGAGCTTCCTGGCTTTTATACACCCCTGTAAAATATTAGGGCACTTTAGTCTGCTAATGTTCTAAACACTTACACATTAGTTTATTATCTATATCTCTTGATATATATCATGGAATACCTATGATAGAAAAGTAGCCAAAGTTGATGATCAGATCACCCATGACATTTATTACAAACCTTGCAATTCATATTGATCTCTCTCTGACTAAATTTCTCACCTTAAGTCATAACTATGGAGTTGAATGTATCTATTCCATAAAAATTAGGTATTATTATATATTTTTAATTTTGTTAATTTTTATTTTTTTATTTGGCTATATAGGTAACTTTCAAGCATGTATGCTGACTGGTGGAATGGTGGGGGATGGGGTGGGGGTGGTGGGAGGGATACAGGGAACACTGGTGGGGGAGAATGGGCAGTGGTGGAGGGATGGGTAAATGATCAGTGTATGACTGAAATGCAAACACGAAAAATCATAAGTTTGTAACTGTACCTCACAGTGATTCACCAATAAAAAATTTAGAAATTATGTATTATTATTTTTAATAAAAATTGTGTATGACATGGCAAGGATTGGAGCGATAGCACAATGGGTAGGCATTTGCCTTGCATGTGGCTGACCAGGGTTCGATTCCTCCACCCCTCTCGAAGAGCCCAGCAAGCTACCAAGAATATCTCGCCTGCACAGCAGTGCCTGGCAAGCTACCCATGGCGTATTCAATATGCCAAAAACAGTAAGAACAAGTCTCACAATGGAGATGTTACTGGTCTCTGCTCGAGCAAATTGATGAGCAACAGGATGACAGTGACAGCAACAGTGACATGACATGGCAAACAAATACTTTCTTCTCCCAGATTCTAAAATTTTCAGGGAAGGAATCAAGTGTTAATACTCTATTATTTCCTTTAATATATATTGAGCACCAATTCCATAGATGCCAGACAGATGACTGCATGTTAGCCCAACTTCAGACAGGATGCTTAAGTGCATTTTTGGGAGTGTAGGGTATATAAATCAGATGTCCAGGAGAGATATAGAGAGGAAGCATTGAATACTGTTATGATAAGGAAATCCTTATAAAGAGAAAGTACATTGAACTAGGTTTCAAAATTGAAGGACTTTTTGTTTTAAGTTAATAGAAGTCCAGGCAATGCCAGAATGGAGTGAAATAAAGAACACACAGACACACACACACACACACACACACACACACACAAACACACACAGAGTTGAAATTTCACTTCCTCATTCACCTAAATTTTCACTTACATAATAAAGTATCTTAAGAATGTTCTGAAAAAAAAAAGAAAAAATAATAAAATAAAAAAAAAGAATGTTCTGGGAAACTATATTAAAATTAATAAAGTATTAATAAAGGTATACATGTCCCACCATGCTGAATCACCACAGGTCATGCTCCACAGATTCATGACTAAATCTTTTGGAGATGCACTAAAACAGCAAAAATTCATGTACATTGCAGTCGCCGTGGTTAAAAATTCTGGAACCTCCTGAGGAGGCAGGCAGGCATAGCATCTGCCTATTAAAGACCCATCAATAGCACCCACACCCCACTGCTGCTGTCAACGCCAAGGTCTCAACTTCACTGCTTCACTAATATTCTCTGTAGGGATGTCAAACTGCTAATAATTCCAGGTATACCAGTGCTCAGGCTGAGAATTATGGGGTCTTATTAGAGTATGACAGACGGCCTTCCCTTCACACCTCCAACCTCACCTCATCATCTGGGGCTTCTGGAAGCCCCCAAAGCCACATAAAGCTCTCACAGCCACTTCCATGTGAACTCATTGGCCCAGACCATAGATCCTGAAGTCTCTCGACAGTTTGACCACAAATGTGGCTGTGTGACACTGCCTAACTTGTTAATATTGAAATTCCAGTAGGAAGCACATCAAATTAGATAGGAAAGTAACATAGGAGCCAACTCAACTCAACAATCAAAAACAATAACACAGAAGCCTCAATTAGCAGCAAACAACTTAGTAAATTTCTGAGTCATTAAATAATGACTCAGAAACTCCTTGATGTGATATAACAATTTTCACATAAAACATTTTTCATAAAAAGAGTATTTTTAATACTCTTTTTATGTTTAATACTCTTTTAATGTTTTATGTTTCACATAAAACATTTTTCATAAAAAGAGTATTTTTAATATTGGAGCTGTTATATAATCAATTTCAACTCTAGAACCTTATACAGTTGTGGCTTTTGCCTACATTAAAATAAAAAAGAAAAATAAACATAAAATTTAAATACAAAAGCTTAAGAATGAAAATTTGGGAGGAGGGGGTTAAATCCCAAAACTAACAAAATAAAACAGAAAAATTCAAATAAAATTAAACAAAATTAATTTTAAAAAGACAAATTAATAAAAATAATATTGTGAAAATATTACAATTTATATATATGAAGTTCACTGTCACTGTCACTGTCATCCCGTTGCTCATCAATTTGTTCGAGTGGGCACCAGTAATACCTCTCATTGAGAGACTTATTGTTACTGTTTTTGCATATCCAATATGCACGGGTAGCTTGCCAGGCTCTGCCGTGCAGGCTCCATACTCTCAGTAGCTTGCTGGGCACCCGAGAGGGGAGGAGGAATCGAACACGGATTGGCCGAGTGAAAGGCGGAAGCCCAACTGCTGTGCTATCGCTCCAGCCCTTATATATGAAGTTAGTGACAATAATTTAATCAATTATTTAATTGGACTGGAGCAATAGCACAGCAGTTAGGGCATTTGCCTTGCACGTGGCCAACCTGGCTTCGATTCCTCCGTCCCTCTTGGAGAGCCCGGCAAGCTACCGAGAATATCCTGCCCTTACAGTAGAGCCTGGCAAACTCGATATGCCAAAACCAGTAGCAAGTATCACAATGGAGACCTTACTGGTGCCCACTCAAGCAAATTGATGAACAATGGGGTGACAGATATTTAATTAAAATTAAGAAATCAAATTAACCTATTATTCCATGAAAAAATAGAAACTGGGTTTAGAATTTTTCTTGATTACAGTAAACACAATTTTTTGTTTGTTTGTTTATTTAATTGTTTGTTTTTACTTGACCATTTCTGGCAGTGTTCATGATTTACTTTTGTCTCTGTGCCCAGGAACCACTCCTGGTGTGACTCAGCATGATTAAATCTGTGGTATCCAGAAACTTAAGCCAGATAGGCTATGTGCAAGACCAGTTTCAAACCACAAAACTATTTCTGTCCTGTATTTCATTAAAAGAAAAAAAAATGCAAGTCAAATTACAACAGTTGTAACAATTTTTTTAAACTTTTTTTTTTATTGAATCACCATGTGGAAAACAGTTGTAACAATTTTAATGGATTTCTTTGGTTCATAAAGATTCTTTCCATTCATATTAGATAATGTGCCTACAAACCTTTATACTTCTATATTTATTCAGGTTCATTCACAAATACAAAATGATGTTTGATAATTCAAAAATGCATCATATGTATAACACTATTTTTTACTAATTTTACAACAAATTATTTTAATTATTTTTATTTATTTGGGGGCCACAGCCAGTAGTGCTCAGGGTTTACCCCATCTCTAGACTTAGGGATCATTTCTAGCAGAAATCAAGACATCATATATGATACTGGGGATCAGTTCCAAATTGTCCATTTGCAAAGCAAGCACTTTACCTATAGTGCTTCTTTTTGACCCTTATCACAAATGATTTTTATTATTGACAATTATGTAAAATGTTCCCATGAATTTTAATATTCCATTGCATAAATACTAATACTAACTTTAAATGATATCATTTCATATATACTAATTTGACATTATTCATTGAGGTCCATTTCCTTCTTCCGGGTATTTCCTTACCCTGAGATTTAGTAATGAATTCAAAAGCAAAGAGCTGCCCTCTTAGTGCTTATATTGTTGTCTAGACAAATTACATGGTAGGAGATAACATGACATAATACATTTCCACTGGTGAAAAAAAAATCCACAGGTAAAACTGCCTGACTGTCATTGTAATGAGAAGGCTAATTTGATAAGGTTATCAGGATTGTTGAAAGGATGGTATTTGACAGATCTGAAATATAGAGAAACTAGAACACCAGAGATAATGAGGAAAGTGTATACTACATGGAGGAAAAATAAATCTCTACTTACACAGTAAAAGAGAAAGCCAAACAGGGATGTCCTGAGTCTCATGAAAAGTTGTATTTTGGTTCCCACATAAACACTAGAAGCAATTTCAGTAAATGCACAATAGAATATAAATCACAGATCTGCTCCCTTTACCATTATGAAAATAGAAAATGATTTCATTGTCTTCAAATTTAAAAGTCTGCTCTAATTCATGATGTCTCCATCAAACTACACAAAAATATTCTTGAGTAGGGGCTGGAGTGACAGTACAGTTGGGAGAGGTCTTGCCTTGTATGTGGCCAACCCAGGTTCAATCCCAGGCATCCCATATGGTCCCCTGTGCACTGCCAGGAGTAATTCCTAAATGTAGAACGAAGGTAATGTCTGAGAACTGCCAGGTATGGACCTCCAAACTATACATATATCTACATATATATTCTTGAGGGTATTGTAGAATGTTATACTGGCATAGTAATATTCCAACATCAACCTCCAAACAAACAAGAAAGTTTTGTTTTTAAATAAATCCTGAAGATTATCAAATGCAAATCAATCATAAAAGCAATGGCAATATGGTAGAGATGGAAGCATGAGTTATGCCGGTTGATGTGGTACCTGAGAGCAGGAGTTCCATGTTGCTGTTGCTGAGTGTTGCATTGACTCTGCCGGTGGAAGCATTGAAACTGGTCACTGTCAAAGTCATAGGCTGCTTCCTTCCTTTGAAATTGTAAGACCCTTTCCATATGTAATTTTGGGCAAACACATCATCAGGCACTGCAAATAGATCAGATAAACATATTCATTTACTTTACAGCCTCCTGCAAATAAAAGCATTAAATAGATGAATGAATATTAGCTTATTAGAAATGAAATTTTGAAAAAATAACCAGGACCATGGAACACATACTGTGATTTTCCTTTATGTAAAAAGTGCTTTGTGATTGAGTATAAAGCAAAACTGCAACAACCTAAATTTATATTTGAATCATTCATAAATAAGACCACCAATTGAAGACAAGAGGCATGTACTTTAGACCCCGTTAATATTATAATGACATATATTTGAATCTGTATAACAATCTTTCAGATGGAAATCAAATGACATTGCTAAGCCAAATCAGTCTGTAGAAATGTCCCAAGACTCCTCCTTCTGTGGGAACTGATTCATAGGCAAGAATAGAGAGTAAAACCTCTCTTGAAAAGTGGTCCTGAGAGGGAGTCGGGCAGGATTTGACTTTGATCCCCTTAGAAATACTGAGTGCAGTTTCTCAAATAATGATGCTCTTGAGGAAGAAAGTGTCCCATGCTGACAGTTTTAGAGCTTTATAGGTATTTTACTAATTAAAAGAATTGTCACCAGAATGACTTCTATGGGAGAAAAAGATGAATTGTAATAGCATCAAAGAACACTCAAAAATACATAAAACTCCCATTTAAAAAAGAAATGTTCAAAAAATAGAAAATAAAAAAAGAAATGTTCCCAGAGACAGAGAAATAGTTCAGCAGGTAAGGTGCTTGCTTGCCTTGCATGCAGCCAGCCTGGGTTCTATCCCCAACACTCTACTTGATTCCCTGAGCACTCTTAGTGGTGATTCTTGATCGCAAAGCAATGGTGAAACCTGAGCTCTGTCAGGTATCGCTCTCAAACAAGCAAAAATATTGTTACTGGGACAGAGATGTAGCCCAACGGACTGGAGAACATGCTTGTTGTTTTGGGGGGGTTATGTTTGGTGTGGCATGGTCCCCTGAGCACCCATCTAGAGAACCCCCTGAACACTGCTTGGTGTGGCCAAAGGAAAAATAGTGAAAGAAAATAAAATCAATTAAAATCAATTTATCCTTATATATATTAGGTCTGACAAAAATCTACTCAGAATCTGGAAAGAGGCAAGTTATGCCTTATCTTCATTTTCATAAAGCATCACTGTCCCAAACTACTATTCCAAGGGGATATGCCTATTTGAGTGAAAGACAAGAATAAGGCAAAGACTATTTTCTCCCTAAGAAGTTATTGATAATGTGTCACCTGATCATCTCCTTATAAGTCACACTTCTTCCTACTGAGATCAGAGAGACCAGGGTTCCAAATAGTGCAGTCTCCTAAACAATACCGTAATGTAGCAAAGCAAAAACACTATAGAGAATAGACAGAAAATACGCTCAAGTGGGTTTTTGATTAAATATCTCAGCCAGGATGAATATTTTTCTATGATAATTCAAAAGCACTGCTATAGCAGAAGATTTGGAAAAGAATTAGTGGAGTCAGTCTACTTGTATTTAAGCTCTTTATTTTTCTTTAACAATAAACAGTGTGATTTCCATATGACATACCTCTTGAAGTCTGAATTTTCTCCTGCTTAACACAGGATTCACACAGAATTGAGGGAAAGTTTAAATGAGGTAATGAAGATGAAGGATTTATAAGAAGGAGTTGCTTCCTAAAAATTTACTAGAACAGTTTTCAAAAGGAAGTTATGAGCTAAATTGCTCAGCATTAGACAGATCAGGGATTCAGAGTTAATAGGTTTTTCCTGTAAAGATGGAGGAGGAGCAAGAAAAATGATGCTGTAATACCAGTGACAGGCAAATCGGGGCATCCAACAGACAAATGATGTTGCCTCTGTTAATTTCACTTGATCTGTGCTTTAACAACTTATGGCTAAGCCCAAACCTTAATGAAAATCTATATCTAACGATCTCGTCTATTACGCCCAAGGGAATTAAGGATTATTGGCTGAGAGCGAAAGGACAGGAGGAAAAGGAACAATGGGGAAGAAGTAGGTAACAATAAAAGCAAAGTCCATTATATCAGGATTAATCATTGATGTGCAGTAAGTATTAAAAACAGGCTCATCGGGGGAAAAATAGATTTGTAACACAGCAATAACAGTGATCTAGGTTGATTATCAATTCCTATGGTATTCATGCTCCCATAATGGCAGTTTCAAACCCCAACATATTATCACTCAATACAGAGTTTGGAATAATTTACATTAAGTGTCCAGAACTGACAAAATTGATAGTCTTCCTGCTTCTTTGGCCTACCACAACCATCCCAAGCATCTCAGTTACATAGCTGAGAAATGTAACTCATAACAAGAGAGAACAGATACTGTTTGGCCATGTATGCCTATGTGTAGGAGAAATTACAACACTGCCTTCTACTCTTATTCCTATTTTGACATGGAGATTTGTGTATTTTTGACTGTGTATTTGGCAGTTCTCTGTGTTGCACAGGACCATTTCTTCAAACTTTATTCACAACTTCACAGCGTTGCCAAATCATGCTTCTGGGTTTGATACGATTACCCTATTTCACTCTAGATTTATAAGAGTGAAATGTGATGCGTATATCAACTCAGAAGCATGATGTTTTAATGTTATAATATGGTGGTTATATCAAACTGTGTAACATTATGTTTTACTATGATTTAAAATAAAATGCTTCTACTGTTTTGTAATTAAAAATGACCTTGCTCTAGAAGGGGCTAGAGAAATGCATAGGCAGCTAGGGCACTTGCTTTGCATGATGTAGAACTGGGTTTGATCCCTGACATCACATATGGTCTTCTGAGTCCTGATGGGAGCGATCCCTGAGTGCAGAGCCAGGAATAAACCCCGAGCAATGATGAATAGATAACTATGGTAGGATATCATTGGTTTGTCCTTTCTCCCTTGCCACAAAGAGTTTAGGCATATGTAGTAATAATATCTAAACAGTTTTAGATAACATTGGTTGTCCTGCTCCCCTTGCCACTAGGAGCTTAGGTATATTGGTCACACCCATCAAGGTGCTCCCGAGTCACTCCCATTCCTTTGTCTATCCATAACCACTTCTATGCTCCCTTCCTCAACCAGTTAATCAGCTTTTCCCCTAATCAGACTCTGTTAATTTGTAAGGTCAGACCTTGCTAGGACAGTGAACTTGTATTGTAAGTTAATATTTCCTTGCTCCTCTCCTCCTGTCTTTTGAATACTTGACTTTAAAACTATGTCCTTCTTGTATGGACAAAGAAAGACAGTTGTTAACATGCTTTGGTAACATGGGATTTAATTGGCTTTGAATATTATTCACTCCTGGGCATCTGCTTTCTCGACTTAAGCCTCAGCTGCCCTTACTTCCTAGCACCCCCCAAAGCAGGGTCCCGACAAGGGACGGGGCGGACCCAGGGCGAGTGTTGAGTTATGTGCTACACTGGCATTGAGATGGGCCTGGCCAAAGTGCCTAATGCTTAACTATAGGTTAATAACTTCATCATGGACATGTCATGTCATGATCCAAAAGCACCGATGAGAATAGGACCCTGCTAGGGATAGGAAACACTAATCTGGCTTGAGCACTGTAGTCTGAGATTGAGATGACCCCAGGAGAGCAATTCCATAAGCTTAATGCATCTCTTGCTGTGTCCATACAAAATGATTAGTATTATGAATACTTATATGTTAGTTAGTTAGAGGAGAAACACACCCATGGGATTCCACTCTTGGGTGGGTGTCCTGCTGAAAGAGAATCTGTCCTAGAAGAAGCATCCCCTGAGGAAAAGAATTTTACCCCTATTGATTGTGACCACACCTATGTGTAAGCCCTGACCGCTCATGCTGGGGGATTTAAGGAGGTTGTAAGAGGGGATTTGGGGAAGAAGTAGAGAGAGAGATGGGAGTGTATAAAGAGGAGATTGGAATAAACTGCAACTGAGACCAACCAGCCTGGCTCCGTTCCTTCCTTCGCCTGCCTCATCATGGCTATCAACCTCCCCGGGGTAGGGAAAGCGGCTGGAGACTACCGAACGTGGGTGGCAGGAGAGATAGAGCACCACTGTCCTGTGCCTGAGGTGTGGTGGTGCCCTCTCCTCCCTTCCTTTCTTTTTTGTGTGTTTACACAACCATAAATTAACATTCCGGTAATAAAGCATAAGGTATTTAAGCAATAGTGAATGTTTAATATATGAGATCTGGCATTTTAGTATAGTATTTTGCTTACAGAACATTAATGAAATTCTCCCAATGAAATTAAATCACACCCATGTGATCCAAAAATAGGAAATAAAAAATAAACAAATAAAAAATAAAAATTATAAAATTATGATGACTTTGTTCTGGAATTTTATCGACACATTTACTCAGGTTAAATAAAATATCTACTTCATCAGACATTTTGAAAACTATAAATAGATATCAAATCTTATAAATATTTTCTAAATATGCATTAAAACGAACATAATTTAGTATAATAATTTATTAATCTGATATAATACATTGTTGTTTATTTAACATGAAAATATCCTGACATAACTATCATGGGTCCAATTTGATAATGATATATATGCCTTAGTGTCATTCATCTGTCATAGTGAGTGCTAAATAAGTATTCCTAAATTTTGTGGGTTATGCAGTTATAGAGTGTACATTGAGAACCTCTAAAGCCTCCTTAAATTATATCCTAAAATTATTACTTATTTGTGTAATAGCCAAATCTATCTCCAAAGTAAAGATTAGACACTGACTTTAATTTTAATGGTAGTTTTCATTTATGTCATGTAAATAAAATAATATACTAAATGTCAGTTCTCATATATTTAACATTCACTGTTGGTTAAATACCTTAAACTTCATTCCCAGAATTTAATTTATAATGCTCTAATCATCATGTCTTTGAAGAAAGAAGTGGAGTCTCAGAATATAAAATGAATTTGATAAGGAACATAGAAAGCAGAACGAGCATATAACATCATAATTACATTAAGAGGACAAGAATAGAGGACATTTCCAATGACTGCCCGGATAAAATCTGTTTATTTCCTTTGTTGTTTCAATGATGGGGGCAGGTATTTACATATGCATAGTTACAGGGCTTTGACATGTTGGTTGCATTGCTTGTCAGGGTTCATACACTTGTCTGTGCCACGGAGAAGAGTTGAGGTCACAAGCATGCAAATAAGGCACTTGAATACCCCAATATGAGCTCTCAAAATCAAATTGTTGAAAGTTCACATATCAAATTTTAGAAATTTCTGAACATTTAATCTTATATAAGTTCATTTAATTTTTTGGTAAAATCTTTTTATATAGAATTAAATTTTAACTGATTTAGAAAAAAGTTATGGCCATATTTTATAGCCACTTGTTGATCCACTTACAAGGAAACATTTAGCTAGGTAATATATGTGGCACTATAGGACTGTCAACCCATTGTTCATCGATTTGCTCGAGCGGGCACCATAACGTCTCCTTTGTGAGACTGTCGTTACTGTTTTTGGCATAAAGATATGCCATGGTCAGCTTGCCAGGCTCTGTCGTGAAGGTGGGATACTCTCAGTAGCTTGCCGGGCTCTCCGAGAGGGATGGAAGAATCAAACCTGGGTTGGCTGCGTGCAAGGCAAACACCCTACCCACTGTGCTATCACTCCAAGCAAATAATATATAACATTTCAAAATATTGGATGAAAACAATATCTGATAATTCACATTTTAAAATTCCAGTACTCAAGTGCAGTTTCCCATACCAAATAACAGTTTTCTAAATAAGTGATAAATTTGTCTAAAAAAAAGTTCAGTTTTTGAATCCACAACATATAGAAAAACAGAAATACTCACCACTTAGTTTTGGGCTGGGCGTTCCTAGCGCAGGTCTAGGGTCCTTCACCAAAATTTTGGAACCAGCTACATAATCAAATGGACACGTGTACAAAAGTTAAAGTAATGCATTACAAAGAAACACACACATATATGATATTTTCTCAGTTTATAAGCTAACATATTTTTTCTCAAAATGA
The DNA here is from genome assembly GCF_027595985.1 of Sorex araneus. Lineage (NCBI taxonomy): Eukaryota > Metazoa > Chordata > Mammalia > Eulipotyphla > Soricidae > Sorex > Sorex araneus. Next base: position 115,465,437 of record NC_073303.1, on the reverse strand, counting down.
CCTTAACATTTATGGTGCTACCTTATCATTGTTGATTATTGATTATTGTTTATTTTAGAAATATCAGCTAATCATGGGTACTATTGATTCCAAAATGGTAACTGAGAGTTGATGGCATTTGTTCCCGTAGTATTAAAGAAAAAAAAAAGGTGAATGTCACTTGGCTAAAGGTTTTTGTTTGTTAAGATGATCAACAGTGTTACAAGAAATTCAGCAGACATGATGTTTAAAAAAAAAAAAGAAGAAGAAGAATGTTTTAAGTCAACCCAAAGTTAGTCCCAGACTAAACAAACAAATCCAGAGGGGTACTAGATAAACATGGAAAGTTATAGGACTTGTGATAGAGAGTTATTGTGGGCCATATCAAGGTTTAGATCTTTATCTTAAGACCAATAAAACATCTTTAAAATATGAGCAAAAGGCAACCTGAAAAATAAATGAATAAATAAAACACTTGAAGAGGGAAGTTAGATGGGTGAGCATCAATCACTCTAGTTGAAGTCTGGGGAACAATTTGAAAGGAAGAAGGTATTGACAGGCAAGGAAATGAAAAGGTTGCTACATTAATTTAAGAAGAAATAATGCTAAGTACCTCTACTGCAATAGTGATGATAAAACAGAAAAATGGAGAGATAAAGAGGCTACTAAAATAATGGGGAATTTAAAACAAGAGAAGAACATGTCAAAGATAATTACTAGATTTCTATTTACTACCTCTGAGACAGGGAACACTGTAAGACTTTGGAGATGGTAAATTTATGAGATTAGAATTGTATATTGTGAAAAAACTTCTGAGGAATTCAAGAAGAGATGTCAAGTAGGCAACTACATGTATATATATATATATGTATATATATGTATATATATATACACATATATATGGAGCTTAGGGAATATAAGTGAACTAATAATATTGATTTTTAAACAATCACTGGGAAAGAAAGTATTAAAGTCATTGCCATGAAAGATTAGGGAAGGAAGAAAGAATGAAAGGAAGAGACACCGAAGAACTGAACTTTTTAACCAAAAGAGCATAGGTATAGGAAAACTAAACTTACAATGTATATGGAGAATAGGTAACAGAATAGAGTGAATAAATATTCATTCAACAAATACTAAGAGTTTTTACTATATCAGGAACTGATCACAATGTTAAAATTATAATCATAAAACATTTGAACAAAGCTTCTGGTTTATATGGAGAATGAATTATACTGGGGGAGGAGTGATGAAATATCATGGGATACAATGACAAGCAATTCAACAAAATAATAAGGTTCAAACATAGTCATTTCAAGTATTCAAGAAACTTAAAAGTAACTTAACAACAACCTAACTAAAAAGAAGTGAGAATAATATTTCAAACAGGATATATTCATTAATACCATGAATGCTGCAAGAGATCAAGAATCTGGCTAATTTATTTGAGGTCGTGTGATTTGACACACTCAATTGTACCTAGAAACTCCTCCTGGTTCTGTCTTCAAGGACATTTTTTGGTGGTTCTCAGGTTTAATGCTCATCAATCCAAGTATGAAACCAGGATCAGCCACATATAAGTCAAGTAACTTACCTTCTATACTGTCTTTTTGGCCCCATTTTTTTTTTAAGAAATTGGTGTTTATTGAAATACTATAAGAAAAAAAACTAGAAATACCTTCTTTGTTACTTCCTCTGAGACATTAACATCCAGCAAATTCACTAGACCACTTCATTATAGGGTTTGTCCTGATCAAGACATAATTAGGTGGGCCCTTCCTTTAGATCAAGTCAGAATCTGATGCTAAGATGACTGAGTAATGGGTTTTGAAAAGGACTCCATTGAAAACTGAGAAATTAGACACTGCTGTGGGTAATACACACATACACACACATATATACATATATATGTGTATATATGTATATATATGTGTATATATATGTATATATATATGCCTCATATATTGACAGTGCTCAGTGCTTACACCTGGTCTTGTTTTCAGGGATTACTCCTGGCAGGCTCAGGAAACCATATAGGTTGACAGGTATCAAAGTTGAGTCAGCCAAATACAAGGAAAGCACCATATCTGATATAATATCTCTTAGGCCCAATTTCCTTGACTAAGCTCTGGCATAAAATGAGGCCACCATAACCATGCCACCAGACTCCACACCAGGGGTGCTACAGAGTGGGGCGGATGAGAGCCATCCCATGCTCCAGACTGCTTTCCACAAACTAAGGCCGAGCCTCACACATGAGTGAACATATTTCTGGGCAGCATGACTGCAAAGCAGCTGTGCAACACATCATCATGAAGATATATATATATATATATATATATATATTTCATCATAAAGAGATGAAATATATATACCTCTCAGAGAGCCCGGCAAGCTACCAAGAATATCCCACCAGCACAGAAGAGGCTGGCAAGCTCTCTGTGATGTATTTGATATGCCAAATACAGTAACAATAACAGGTCTTATTCTCCTGACCCTGAAAAGAGCCTCCAATAACTGGGAAAAGTGAGTCAAGAGAGGCTGCTAAAATCTCAGGGCTGGGACGAATGGAGATGTTACTGGCTCCATTTGCTTGAGTAAATCTATGAACAATGGGATGACAGTGATACAGTGATACAGTGATACAGTGAAGCTTCAGAGAACACCTTTCCACCAGGGTTACCTTGTTGGATACTATAACACCAGAGTGCTGGAAGGGATTTTCCTTCATCATGTATTAGACAGTATAAACCCCAAATAGGTGTTGGGAACAAAACTCCTTGAAGATGTAATTTTCTGGTATTTCAAAGATGACCTAATGCCTGAAATAATTCAGACATGACAAGTATATTTTTAACAATAGAGGGAAATGTGAAGAAATGTAGAAGAAAGTAACATCAAGCTGAAGACAGAAATTAGTGTGAGGCAGCTATGAGGTAAGAAAGTTGCAGGAAGATGGGAAGCCATTAGCTGCTAGCTAGATGAGTCAGAATTTATTCTTCCTCAGATTCTTCAGATGCTTTTGAGCATGCAATGCCTTGCAAAAAAAAAAAACAAAAAAAACCCCAAAAACCTGGATAGACTCTGAACTCTTAAACTATGAATGAATAAACCTCTTCTTTTAATCTGTCTAGATTGTGGTACTTTATAACAAATTCATAGGAAAATGAAAAATAGTCCTAAAAAGATTCCTATCACAAACATAGATGTTAGAAGAAGGAATAAAAGCAAAGAGAAAATACAAAAGATGCTCAAAGAGCTATTAAAAAGACCTGAACAGAATTTCTCCACGTGTGTATCTTGAAAAGTCCATGTAACTCCTACCCCTATGTTAAGTAACAAATGTCTTTTGATCCTAAGAGATCTTGAATTGTTTTTGTCTTTTGCATCTGAGATCATACAAAGTAGCATAATATCTTCATTTGAGACTGTTATGGAGAAAACTTACCTTCACAAATGGGAACTTTTCCAGTCCAAGTGTTGTCAGACCTACACACCCGATGTTCTGTTCCACCTGCTAAGAAGAAGCCAGTCTGGCAAGTGTAAATTAGTGTATACCCATGAGATGGTAGGTCCATGCCTACTACATTTGCATGAGCAGGAGTTTCTGGCTGTTTACAACTGTGGGCTAAGTTAGGAAAAAGAGAAAAGATTCAATGTTAATATTTATTTTCAGAAAAATTTTAAGACCAGAATCATGGAATAATTTTAAGATTTACATGATTTATACCTTTATATAATGATACCTTTAAATAATTATGCTTATGAATTAAGGATATGTATTTTAGATAATTATACATGCCAATTTGTTTTACAGGTTCACATTTCCTAAATAATCACCCATGGAGAGTTAGTCAATGTTAAGAGGTAAATGGAGGGGTGAAAAAGATTTACGTAAGAAAAGTAATCACAGAAATATATACTTGATCACTACTTTAAACAGGCAGAGACTTTTAAAAGATCTAAACCATCCAAAGTAAGACACCTTTTCATAGTTTCTTAAAGGTGAATTTTCTGGCCATATTTTGCATCAATATGGCAGTGACAGCTTTTTTTGCACTAAACATTTATCTCAGCTGGCATGATTCCCCCGTATTTCTCTTTCTTGATTCCACTAAACCTATAGGGTTACTGCTTTAGAAATTTACCTGTCTTATACAATAAAAGCCTTTCCTTTCTTTATAACCATTATATTATATATCTATGCATAATTATACTATATATTTATATATAATTCATAATTATATTATTATATATTATTATAATAATTATGTATTATTATATTATTATAATTATAATCTGTGAGGTATTTTCTCTACCAGGACATGTCTGATCCTTTGTCCATAGATACATATGCTTAAAGGCAATCTCTAAAAAAAAATTGTGCCTCCCATAAATTTGTTTTGGAAACTCAAATTATTTCCCAAAATAATTTAAAACTCAAAGTATTTCCCAAAGTAGACTCTCAGAGTTACAAATAAGTGTTAATTCTTCCTTAATTTATGTGGTAAACATCATATCAATGTTTTATTCTTGCTTAATGGAATCTATTTATGCTTAATAGAATTTAGTTACTGAAATTAATTTTCATGGGGAAATATCACAAAGACCAAGTGCAGGTAGTGTTTTTTTAATCAACATTTTATATATATATATATATATATATATATATTAGAAATGTTGAGCTGTTTTATAGGGATTGAAACTGTTTAACTTTATTTAAATCAACCTATTCCAAGTGTAGATCATTGAAGAATTTTGGCTTACTATAAAATATCTAGCTATATCCCACAAACTGTTCTAACATATATTATAAGAGAATTTTCAGGAATTTAACATTTAGAAAAATTAACAGCAGTAGTATATGTTCTGTTACTCCTCTTTTGGAAGTTGCAGGTAAGTAGGGTTTCCCATGATCCTTTGTGGTTTGAATTGGGTCAAAGTAAATCCAGAGACCTTGGACTCCAGCAATCCTTAAATGCTAGATATTATCCTGATGAATATTTTTCCTCCAACTTATTCTCCCTCTCCCCCAATTCTTCTCTAAAAGATGCTCAGAAGTTTAAAAGAAGAGTGAGATCCAAAAACTGAGTAGAAAGGAAAAAGAGCTAAATAGCTCACAAAATGAAGTTTGTAACTGCAGATCAGAAACAATATTTAGTGAACTCTGCCTTTGTTCTTACTTAATGAGGCTTTATCAAAAGCCCTAAATTTAGGGTCACTTATATTTAGACATTCCAGGGAATCTTGAGATAGTATTCAAATGTTAGGTCATATTTATATGTATTTATATGAAAATATGTATTTATATGTATTTTAAATGAAATACATACTTATATATATTTCCTCTAATAGAAGTTTTTAGCTCTCCTCAGAGTCTCAGAATTTCCTAAAATATTAAGGGTCACTATGTTGAGTCTTCTGTATTTCAAAGTATTTCAGAATCAGATTCATAAACAGAAATCATCACCTAAAATTACTAGTTTACCAAACTGAACACAATTACAAGAGCTTTTGAAAGGAACAAAAATATGTCTTACACCTTCTTACGTCTTTAGAAAGAATGGTCCTCAGTGGGAACTGGGTTATAATATAAAATAAATCTCATTTAATATTTGTTGCAGAGAAATAGAACAAGGGTGTCCTATAAATAATATTTTAGGAAGGAATACCAGGATGGGATTCAAAGCAGATGCCAAGTCACCAATCTTGATGCAGTCCACTAAGATAGCATAAAGAAAATACCCAGATGCAAAGTATTAGGCACCTTGCATAGAATAGGTGGGAGCCCTCAGAAAAGCAGCTGTCCCCACTGCCTCCCTCAAACCAGAAAAAAAGCAGCTTGAGCAGCAAAAGATTATGTTAAGATTATGAAAATAATAACCAGAGTTCAATGCTTAATTTTTGACTGCACCCTAATAACAGAGGAAAGCAAATATACCAGGTATACCTATTCCAGTTGGGAAAGTTTGGGGAAAACCTTATAATAATACCATTCTTGTAAAAACAAGTGAGCACATTCTTCACTGCCCACATCACAACCTTTAATGGGTATGAGTACTCACTCTCTCGCTCTCTCGCGCTCTTTCTCTCGCTCTCTCGTTCTCTCTCTCGCTCTCTCTCTCTCTCTGTCTCTCACTCTCTCTCCTAACATTTTTCCAAATGAAATTATCCTGCTTCACTACTTGGCATCTTCTGAAATTCTTTACTCTGAGAAAAGGCAATGATCTTGGAACATCTGGGCAAGGATTGTGCATTTTTATTTATTTATTTAATCAAGAATTATGTATGGCTTTTATTTTCTTGCAAAGAGCAATTCCTCGCTCCAGCATGAGACCACAGATCTTCCCCAAAACAGGAGGTGGGAGCAGTCCCATGTCTTGTAGATCATATAGAATACAGATTCAGCCACACAGTGGCCTTGTGGAACTGGTGGGCCAATACTGCCCATGCTTATAGATGCTCAAAGCAGACTTTACAAGTCCTGACCCAACCCAGACATTTTCCTGCGAGACAGAAGTGGGTCAAGCAGAACATCGAAGCTACTTTCTTTGCTCCTCAATTCACTCAAGTCACCTGGAATATTTGGTGAAATAACTAGGAATCAGGTAACCTGCAACATAACTTGTGAAGCATCAGGAAAGCATCGTTTTGGTGGAAGACATTACTCCCACCTGCAACAATATATATAAATATTTGCCATCATGTATATAAATATGAATCAAATAAATTATGTATTTCTGTTATATTTCTAATAATATTTAAAGATCAAGGTGAAAATTTTAATAAAATGTTCTCATATTTGGAAGGAACTACAAATATATATTCTCACTTAGAGCATAAACAATTTTTATTTACAATACTTACGTATGCATTCAGGTTGAATTCCATTCCATGTGAGGTCAGAAAGGCAAGTGCGTGTTGTAGACCCTTGAATAAGATGTCCTTTTTTGCAGTGGAACTGTACAACACTTCCTACCTATAGTAAATCACAGAGGAGGAGAAAATAGACCAATGAAATATGGGAATTAATTAAAATGCCTTGGAGTGGAGATACTTTCAACTTGGCATGGTAGAACTTTTAATGGAAAGTAATTATAATCTGAATTTTAGAAAATTTAAAACAAACCAAAGACAAGGAAGAAAGCATTTTTGCACATATTTATGATGAATAGGTGCTGAATGTTTTGCCAATTTGAAGAAAATCTAGTACTTTCCAGGTTGATTTGAAAGAAAAATTCCTACAGTAAGTCAGAAAGTGAGAGAAGTAGTAGGAATCAGGAAGATAGTGTATGCGGTAGGGGTCATGATTTATAATTAGGTCAGCTACTTCAGTCTTCCCCAGCAATTGACATCTGAAAATGTTTGACAGCTATTCTAAGATTCACTATGGAAACCTCATTGTCAGCTTCTCTCTTTAGTTCCTACTTGCACCTGCTACTTCAACAGGAAGCTGAGATTAACATGAGATAAACTGGCATGAGTTGATCTGACCTTGAGACTGTTTAAATTTCATCAGCTAAAAACATTTAAAAAAAAGTTATCAAAAATCTAAGATAACATCAGGGTGACCCAAACTACAATAAGCATATTTAAAATAAATGGGTTTGTTATGGAGGAGGAATGAGGAGAGGAAAGGAACGTTGGGTTACTGGGAGTGGTGGCAAATTTAGAGTTGGAACATTGGATGCTTGAAACCCTGCTATCTACTTTGTAAATCACTGTGATTAAACAAAGCAAAATGAAATAAAACGAACAAAAGAAAGCAGACATCCAAGGTACCCACCCAATTGAGTATCTATACAAAAATAATTAAAAATGTTCACAGAAGTGTGATATATAATTATTTTGTTTTATTTTGTTTGTTTGGGGCTTCACAGTGCTCCAAGGTCCAGTGGTGTTAGAGATAAAATTTGGGGCTCCCTCTCCAGCACAATAAATAATCTCCTCTGCCTGCTCCACCCCAAGCTGTCTTTTTCCTCATTTTTAATAGAGTTATGGTGATTTACACTACTGCCAATGATGCCATACTTATAACCTTCCAATGCTGTAACCACCATGAGAGTGCTCAGTTTCCACCATCAAGGCCCGAGGGATGCCTTCCCTCCATCTCCCCCCAGGTCAATTCAGTTCTATAAGCCAAAATTATAATTCGAATCAATCAATTTGGAGCGTTCAGATCAGTGCTCGCAGTTAATCTTTAGGGAAAGACTTCCCATCTTTTCCCAGAGGTAGTTTTACCTAAAGTTGTGTTTCCTTTCTTCTGCTAAAGACCTGGCCCCACCCACTTGACTGAAAGGATGTTTGTGCCATTCTTTTCTTTTCTACTTGATGGATAGGTGGAATGTTGCCTGATGTTTGAATTGTTAAATAAAGCTGGTTAGCTATTTAAATCAATTCTGGTGAATTGTATTTTTTAACACACCACTACACATGTTCTTATTATCATCCAAAACTATTTTACAGTCACAACATTATATGCCAATAGTCATTGTCTGGTAAGAACCTTTATTCTTAAATAATCAACATTACACCTTCTATGACTACCTTAGCTTCTGCCCATCTTCTTCCATTGATGCTCCATTTTTTCTTTTATTTATTTTTTTTATTGAATCATCATGATATACAGTTACAAAGCTTTCATGATTGAGTTTCTGCCATACAATGATCAAATACCCATCCCTCCATCATTGTACATTTTCTACCACCAATGGCCACAGTATCCCTCCCCCCCCCACCATGTCCCACCCCACCCCCTGCCTCTCTGGCAGACAATTTCCTTCTTACTCTATCTCTACTTTTGGGTATTATGGTTTTCAATACAGATACTGAGAGGCTGTCATGTTTGGTCCTTTATCTACTTTCAGCAAACATCTCCCAACCTGAGTGATCCCTTCATCCATCGTTGACTTAGTGATTCCTTCTCTATCCTAGATGCGGTGCTCCATTTTTTTCCAGGGTTACCACATTATTCAACTCCAAGGAAAGAAGCATTATTCATGTCTCAGTGTGTATTCAACATCAAGATTTGTTTCCAGGTGATAAAGTTACGCTACATTAAGATGGCAGACTCAAAGTCTGACCATTGATCATCTATCACTATCATTAATACTTATTTCTACTCAAGTTGTACTAACATGATACTGAATTTTTGTAGTTCATATTTTTATGTTATTTTCACTGACTAGAAAGCCCTTTTTGAGCCCCATTTCCTAGACCTTATTCTGAAAGATTTAGCTCAAATACTGCTTCTAGAAAAGCTCCCCTGCAATATCACCATCACTGTCATCCCATTACTCATCGATTAGCTCGAGCGGGAACCAGTAATGTCTCCATTTTGAGACTTGTTACTGTTTTGGGCATATCGTATACACCATGGGTAGCTTGCCAGTCTTTGCCATATGGGCAATATACTCTCGGTAGCTTGCCAGGCTCTCTGAGAGGGGTGAAGGAATTGAACTCAGGTTAGCAACATGCAAGGCAAATGCCTTACTGCTGTGCTATTGTTCCAGCCCCTCCAATATCAGAGTAGGAAAACTCCCCCTTTTTGTGTGTTTTCTTAATAGAGTTTAATGTTCCCAATGTTACATGTGTTATGTGAAATGATCAATATTATCAATAGATCCAAACCCCAAGTTTTAGCTTTCTAGGTTAGAGTCTGTGTTACACATCCTCACACAACTGCATGCTTAGAAAAGAGTTTTGTAAATGTTCTATCAACTGACCAGAAACTAATCATTTCATATCAAATTATTTGATTACTTAAGGCTGTAGAGATAGTTCACCGGCAAGCTACTTTTCTTGCATGCTGTCAACCCAGGTTTGATCCCTGGTATCCTGTATGGTCTCCAGAGCACCTTCTGGAGTGATCCCTGAATGAAGAGTAAGGAGTAAACCTTCAGCACAGCCGGGCGTGGCCAAAATTCTAATTTATAATGCTTTTAATGGAGGAAAGTTTAAATCCAACCAAAATGTTGTCCAACCCCCTAGAACTCACTTTAAAGAGTACAGTAGCAGTTAGTGAGATATACATTTGGTGTTTACTTCTTTATTAGTATGGATCATAAACCAATAATTTTGATTACTTCCTTAACTACTGATCTATTTTAGCCAACAAATATTCTTATTTACAACATTTTGGATAAAACATGAACTGAAAAGTGAGTACCTTTTTGAATCTCGAGCAACAGTGGTGATGGTCTTATTTACTCCTAATTATAGCTACGTCAAAAAAAAATCTGCTATATAAGTCTTTAAATTATAACATGTAAACAAATATAACAGAGGAAATCAGGAAGTTGATTTGAATGTGAAACTGATCATTTTCCTCTTTATATTTCCTTCCCAGTAGTGGGTTTCCTACATCTGTAATTTTACTTGTCACTTCCAGTCACATGAGCAAATCAGGTGGGCAGGAGTTGAAAGAAATATGGAGTATTATAATTCTCCATCTGGAAATTTGAAACTGAGATTGAGACTATTAATCACTTTTCATTATGACTGAGAGGAAAATGGAGGAAAATGGAGGGGAGGTACACTTGGCCATAAGATTATTCTATAAGGAGTGAAAATAAAATAGTTGTGGCAGCAGCTAAGTATTTTTTGCCTCGTTCATAGATTCTTAGATTAATAAATCACTTGATTCCTTCTCTGAGGATTCTGAAAAGACCTGCACATGGATTTAGGCTTAAGTCAGCTGAGAAATGTTAGCTATTTCCAATAAATAGCCTTTTTAAAATTATTGAATTACTGTGAAATACAGTTATAAAACTTTTATGTTTGATTTTCAGTCATAAAATGATTAAACACCCATCCCTCCACCAGTGCACATTTTCTACCAACAATGTCCCCAGTATTCCACCCACCCCACACCTCCCCCTGCATCTATGGCAAACAATTTCCCTCATACTCTCTCTCTACTTTTGGGCATCATGTTTTGCAATACAGGTACTGAGAGGCTAAATTGCTTTTCTTAATCCAGTATGGTGCCTTGTCCAGTTATATAATGCCACAGTCTTTTGAAATGTACCAATAAATTGATATTAGCTAAATTATGTAATTAAAAAATTCCTTGCTCTATATAGACTCAGGAATTAGAATTTTATATTGACAATCTACTGTTATTATGTAAGAAGGGCTATGGCCCTATATTAATTTATTTAGTAAAATGCATTTTATAAATAAGACATTTAAAGTTTCAATAGATATTGATATAATTATACTCACACCATATTTGAAATATAGATTCCCACATTCGCCAAGATACAATGTAATGATACATCATTAGTATGTCAAATAATACAAAATCAAAGTTATGCTAACTTTGTGATAACATTTTCCAGTGATTATATAGAATTCTTAAAAAGCAATAATGACTGTATTCATAATGTAGGGTGATTATTCTAAAGTCAAACTTTTTCTTTTTTTTTTCCTTTGGCTTTTTGGTTCACACCTGGCAATGCTCAGGGGTTATTCCTGGCTCTGCACTCAGGAATTACTTTTGGCAGTGCTTGGGGGACCATATAGGATGCAGAGAATTGAACCCAGGTCAGCCGAGTGCAAGGCAAATGCCCTACCCACTATACTATCGCTCCAGCCCCATCAAACTTATTATTTTTCAGTATTTCAAAAGGCACTTACTAGAACAGATTCACAGGCCTCAGAAAATCTGCCACTTTATTGCACAGAGACTAACATCAAAATCCTGTATTTGGTTAGTATAGTGCCACTGGCTGACTTGTTCTATCATCTGGCCAGTCTTATTCTGCTTCACATTGATTAAAAATGGTATCGATTAGCTGCCCATTTGTCAGGATTTGCATGAACTGATAAAGCCTCTAATAGGAACAGGATATAGAAAGACAGAAACTACTTTTGGAATTTTCTGGAAAGGCAAAAATATCTGGAAAGGCAAATATTGATGTTCACACAGTGCCTGAACTGTAGATAAACAGCAACTATTCTTAGCTACACAAATATGACACCTGTGATGAGCACTTCTTTAGAAATGGATGTTCTTTAGGTTTGCACCAAATTTCATAAAAAACAGTACAATTTAGAAATCCCTATAATACAAAGCTGCTGGGCAATGTGGAAATTGACTATTTCCATTTGAATCAGGATGCATGCGGGATCCCTTTAGGCCCCTTAACAAAAATTAATGTGCTGAATTTCTAAATCTAAATTGGAAAAATAGAGAACAAGAAAGTCAGCCACACATGACTAGGCATGCCAAAGGATTCTAATATAACAGTCCAACAAAGGGGTTCTAGTTAAACTACTTCACTAGATACTTCCCACATTAACAGGCATGCTTGAAGGTATTTTAGTACTAATCATAATCAATAATTTTGATTATATACATATTATAATAAAAATATTTTACTCATTGCCTTATTGGATAACCATGCTTCCGTGTACCTGATAACTCAGAAGTGTCTCTTTCAATCTTTTTCATCTGTTATTTTACTCCTAGTCCCCACAACTGACACTCTCACATAGTCTTTCTACTCTCGACAATTGCATCATCCAACTATCTCTCCTCTTTTGTTTTCTTTTAGCCCCCTGGCCAGTGAAGCTATTTTCTTAAAGCATACGTTTTCTTTGCTCAATGTCTTTGGCTCTCACTCTTCTATTCCCTGTTACATAAAGGAAGATAACTATGAAGACAGGTAAGTATGACTTCTCTTTTACTAGCATTCGTGGGATTAAATGTACAGGAAGCAGAGAATTTCTTCTGAACTTGGTATATACTGAATTATTTATTTAAAGTACTCACTTGAAATCCAAATGTATTGTTCTGAGATCCATGCCTAGGCACTCCCGGGTTTTCACATGAGGTACGAGTGGGTTCTAAAATGAAGAATAAAGATGTAATTTTTCTTTAAAACTTATGGTTATATTTTAGTGTATTTTTCTCTCAGATTTTAACTGAACTCAAGTTTAATGAAAAAGCCCTGGGTAATCATAAATAATGTAAATTTAAAGTACCTCTCCATAGATAGAAACTTGCTAATCTTACAGAAAGTCAGGTAAGACTGCGCTATATTTGAATTATTCAATTCTTGAACTTTGAACCATTATAATACAAAAGCACTTGCCATCTGACTAATGATATGAATTAAAAAGGTAAGAAAAAATGAGGACTATGAAAGAAGAATATATGCATAAAATATTTGCTGAAGGACTTCACTGAGTTACATTTTCAAGTGGGGTCATATTCCTCACAAATAAGGTGTCTTTTCAATTTATTTTTGTTCTACTTTCCCCTAAACAAGGCTTATTCACTAACACAGGTTGAAGATCCAGACTTAACAATGGTAGGACTGGCAATATTGGAATCAGCAACTTCATAGGGCAGATTATTTGGTAAATTTGCCAACTGTGGCATTTAATTTTAAGATTAAAGAAAGGTTCTTGGAGCCATTTTGAAATAAATGTATACTTGATTTTTGAGCAAGTTTAATTTCCCTTAAACATTCTTTATTAACTACAAGATCTATACAAATATCAGACCATACTGCTATCAATCTTTAAGGTTTTTTTTCCTCTTTTATTGCTAAACATAAAAATTACTTCAAGTGTTTCTTATGGAAGTTTAAAATACTAAAAATCATGCCACATGTTTTAATATGTTTTTAATACTCATTTTCAGTGATTTTTAAATCACTTCTATATTTGATATTTGTTTTCCATCTTTAGTCCATTACAATTTAAAGGATAAAAATGCATTTGCTAAAGTAAACAATGCTGTCTTCCCGAGGGACATACATGAGTGACTCAGAGTCTGGTGGTAACTCTAAATACTGCTGGGTATCACATCTGTTTTTTTTTTTATTTAAAGAAGATAGATTTCCAATGAGGTGCAGTTAAAATTAAAATTAATTTTATTTTGTGTCAAATGGGCTGGAGCGATAGTACAGCGGGTAGGGTGTTTACCTTGCACACGGCTGACCTGGGTTCAATTACTCCACCCCTCTCTGAGAGCCCGGCAAGCTACCGAGAGTATCTTGACTGCATGGCAAAGCCTGGCAAGCTACCCGTGGCATATTTGATATGCCAAAAACAGTAACAACAAGTCTCACAAAGGAGATGTTACTGGTGCCTGCTCCAGCAAATTGATAAGCAACAGGATGACAGTGACAGTGACAGTGTGTCAAATAAATATGGGAAACTTAAAGATTTAGAAAGTCATTAATTGCTACTACTACCTATTACTGTAAAATTACTGGGTATCGTCAGCCTTTCATATTACCTATACAGTGAGGGGATGAGCCGCTCCAAGTGCCATCTGCTTGACATATTCTGGTGCTTGATCCTACTAGTATGAAAGGTGAATTGCAGTTGAATGAAACCTCTGACTGGTAAATGAAGCTTTTTCCCTCCCTTTTTCCTTGGGCAGGTATACCCGGGTCACCACAAAACTTTGCTAGAGGTAAAAAGAAACACAATGAATATAGAGATTTAGGATATATTAGTGTAAACAGTTTAGAAAAGTGACAGGTAACAGGATTATTACATTAAAGCAACATACATGTTTTCTCAAACTTAGGAACTTTTAAGCTACTATCAATAAGGACTAAAGGTGGGGCCTGAGCGATAGTACAGCGGGTACCAGTGATTGCCTTGCACGCGATTGACCTGAGTTCAATCCCCAGCAGCCCATATGGTCCCCCAAGCACTGCAAGGAGTGATTACTGAGTGCAGAGCCAGGAGTAACCCCTGAGCATCGTTGGGTGTGACTCCCTCCAAGGAAAAAAAAAAGGATGAAATGTTTGATTCATTTGAATATTTTAAAAAAGAGAGACTGATTAGGGTATTTTTTTCACTAATTTGATCTTCTTTATAATAAGAATTTGGAGTGGAAGGGTTGGGCTACTCATGGCTGTGCCCAGGGCTGACTCCTCACTCTGTGCTCAGGCATCACGACTGGCAGGCGTGAAGACCATATGTGGTGCTGGGGCTCAAACCTGGGTTGGCTGTATGCAAGGAAAATGTCCTACCTATTGTGTAATCGCTCTGGTCCCTCAGAAGAATTTGGCGGGAGGGGTTGGAGGTGGGTTGGTGTTGACTGAAACCAAACCATGTTTATGTAAACAAAAGCTAAAAAAGTTGGAATCGACTAACAAAAAAGTCATGCAATTCAACAGCAACTCTGTCATGCAGAACTAACCGATATATGTTTAGGTTGTGCTCTTAAAATTGCTCTGTTCATATGTATCCAAAATAACTTTATTGTATTCTGTTAGATATTCAGGTTTTATACTCCAGTATCTTTTAGGCAGTTAGGTTAAGCTTGGAAAAACCCCTATCCTTGTAGGGAAAGCCAGCAAAAAATTAAAAATATTAAGTGAAAATGGTAGAATTTCAAAGGTAAAAGTCCAAATACAAAAAAAAAAAGTGTAGTAAAAGGATCACAGAAATCTGTTCATGTTTATTTATATGGTGTGATGGATGAGGAAGATTTATTTTGTTTTTACTTAAATGAATGTTTTGGGGAGCATGCTCAGGAGTGCTCAGGAGATTTGGGGTGGAGGTCGAGGAACCCTACAAGTGATACTTAAGCAACAGAGCTGGATTGTATAATGCCAGTGGTGTCACACTGCATAGGTCCAGAAGAACTGGGAACAGTTCTTCAGTGGTGCTTAGAGGTCAGTGGTGCTCAGGAGGTCAACGGGCCAGGAGAACAAAACCTTGGGCCTGGTGTATGCAAGGTATGTGCTCCCGAACACTGTGCTATTTCACCAGTTCCGGGTTAAACTTTATTATATATATCTTTTTGTTTTGTTTCAGTGTCATTTCCAGTGGTGCTCAGGACTTATTCTTAGTTTGACACCCAACTATCGATGTGCTCATGGGTGCCAGGAATTGAATTTATGTTAGCAGTATGTTAGACAAGTACCTTATCCACTGAACTATCTTTTCTGCCCCTATTTTTAATGTGTATCTATTTATCCTTTCGTTTGTTTGGTAGCCACCAATGGCAGTTCTTAGGTTTCATTCTTGGCTTTGTGTGTAAGGGTCACTCCTGGCAGTGCTCAGGGTTTCATATGTGGTGCCAGGGATGGAACTAGAGTTGATCACATGCAAGGCAAGTTCCTTAATTTCTGTGTTAGCTCCCTAGCCATCCAGATTAGGTTTTATATTCTCTCTTTCTGTCTGTCTCTGTCTCTGTCTCTGTCTGTCTCTGTCTCTGTCTGTCTCTGTCTCTGTCTCTGTCTCTGTCTCTCTCAGGGTAGGGCACAGTGGACAAATCAGGCATTTCTCAGAGGACCATGACCATGACGGGCCTAGGGTTGAACATCGGACTCCTTATACAATGCCTGCACTCTATTTGCCCTTTGAGCCATCCCACTGAGATACTCTCAGTGTAAGAGCACCTCTCACAGAGAAAAAAATTAGAGGCATTTAATTTTTCTGATATCCCAAGGGGGGCTGCACTCTAGCTACAGAAAGCAGCATTGCTAAAGTCCTATATTGTGTATATCAAGCATGAGAGAGGAAAATAAGGTGAATAAGTTTAGTATAGAGTAAGAATGCACATGCGCTTGATTCAGTGAGATCAGATGATTTGAAAACTTGAAGAAAATAAAGCCAAAGTTACCTGGAATATATACTTCCAACTTTTTGTTGTAGGAAAATTTATTAGTCTTTAATTGGATGTTGAATCATTTTTAAGGATATATAGTTTTTTATTTGTAAACAGAGCACCAGAACACTTATCTCCCTAATGCAAATAAATAACAACACCAAAAATATAGCCTTGAAATGGCTATAGTTTGAGTGATCAATCAAAAGTATCATCCAAACAAAGATGATCTGAAAGTTAAATGGGGACTCTAACTGGTTTGACATTTACCAGGAAGATAGGAATAACGGAGGAAAGCTCTGGGAGTAGCTAGAATATATGAGTACCCTAATTATAAACTATCTTTGTTTAAATCTTTGTTCAAAGAAAGCTCTTCACTAAATTTCAGAAACCTAGAAAAGCATTTTCCTTTGAAAATCCTTTCTAGACTTTTAGTTTCTTCTTTAAGCAGTTAAAATTGAAATCATTCAAGAAGAAAACTTTAGAACAAAGTAACAGGTAAAAATAAACACCTTCTTTAATTGATTTCTTGTTTTAATTTTCAGAAAGTGCTAGACATTGGAAACCTTGGTATCACTTGACATTTAATAATATATAGTAATGTAACATTAAGCCCTAAATAGCAAGGTCTTTGTTTTGTTCATTTTTTTTTATTGTGAACATATTTGAATTGGATGGTTCAAAGGATAGGATCTCAGTGGGCATTTTAGCAATTATTTATATGCCAAATTAGTTCATAATCAACTTCTGAAGTGTTTCTTTTGAAGTGTACCTTTCATTCATTTATTTCAGTATCTTATATGTGTTTAACAAATAAGCTACAACTCTACAAAATGTCAGCCAATCCTCATATCCCCTACCTTCTATCATTCCATTTTCTTTCTACAGAGGCTCAGGGACAGAAATAGCCAACCTAGCAATCTACTGGTGTAAAGATTAGAGGCTTAAAATACAAGGTATACTTTCAAAGCCTTCGGTTCTCAATGACATACAATTTAACATAAAAGGACATAGTACGTTGAACACAATTAAAGAGAAAAATCTCTCCTCTTTATACTGTTCCTAAGATGAATGAATTGGGCTATTTTCTGGATAAGAGCATTGCCTCTTGAATTTACCTTATCTGAACTGGAATTGAATGACTATAATAGAAAAATAGCTTTATCTCTCATGCTCATCATAACTGGTGAAGTTACTTAAAACAAATCAATCCCAAGAGTCTCATAGTTTGCCTTTAGACCCTCTACTCCACCATGTAAATTTGTCCTGAGAGTAGTGAAGGCCCCGAAGACTAAGAGGATGCTTTTGTCTTTCTCCTGATCATGTTGTTCTTGTTCTTATCCATGAAGGAATCATTCCCAAACCTCTAACCTCAAATATATTATATGCATTCAACTGTTATTGACAGTGTAGTAAATAATTAGGTACCTAAATAATATTGAATAATATAATAAAGCTTAACATAAAAATAAAACAATAAAACCATAAAAACAACATTATCTCTCTACCCTTAATAACCTGGAAAAATGTAGTTTGGGCAGTACCATCCAAAAATAGGATTTTCTATAAACATTTTTTCTCTGGAAACACATCTTTTCTTTCACTTAAAGATAATGCCATCTGTAGGATAACATAGCCTCAGGTAGTTTACGTTTACTGGGTTACTCCCGTCACAGTGCTCCCATTCCTCTGTGTTTATTTGTAGCTTCTTTCTTAGTGTTCTGTTGACTTGTAAATATTGTTTTTCTCTTCTCCTTGAGTCCTTTGCACAGTTTATTCAGAGCCATGTCCTTTTTGTATGGACACAGGAAGACTTAGCAAATGCTATGCTTTTGTAACCTGGGAGTCATTTGACTCTACATGATATTTTCCTCCTGTTCCAAGGAAAACTGTCCAAGGGCATTTGTTCTCTTCACCTAAGCCTCAGCTGCCCTTACTTCCTCGCACCCCCCAAAACAGGGCCCCAACGAGGGACGGGACGGACCCAGGGCAAGCGGTGAGTTGTGTGCTACCCTGGCATCGAGATGGGCCTGGCCAAAGTGCCTAATGCTTAACTATAAGTTAAGAGCTTGGTCATAGACAAATGCTGTCATGATCCAAATAGTGATAACTATATTTGGACCCTGATAGGGTTAGGAATGATTAATCTGGCCTGAGTGCTATAGTCTGAGTTTGGCAAGATGTGGCCAGGAGAGCAGCCTTGCAAGCCTCAATGTATCTCTTGCTATGTCCATACAAAAATAACTAGTATTAAGATGTTAATGATGTTAATGAGTATTTGACTAAGGAGAGGAGAAAAAGCCCTTAAGAGGTCTTTTGCCTACTGGCAGTCAGGAAGGGCTTTGGAATGGCCCTAGTTTGTGTTCCCTTTGAACCTGACAGCCTTCAGGAAGGGCTTTCTTATGGCGATTTTGCTACCTGGCTGTGTGTGGCCTAGGGGCAAGGAGGAGAGAGAAAAAGGAAGGAGAGAGACAAGAGAATGGAGGCTGGGTTAGATCCAGAGAGAGGATGGAGCTAGGAGTGAGGGAGATGAGAAAGATGGAAGATTGAGTAAACGGTAACTAATCAGCAACCAGCTTGGTCCTTGTTCTTCCTTCGCCTGTCCTTGGCCAACAGCCGTCCCAATCCAGCCCATACACAGCGGTGGTTCCAGAGTACCCAATGTGGGCAGTGAGACACAGCCGCCCAGAGAGCCTACAAGTGCACAGGTCCGTCGGCGTACTTTAGTTTTTTACAGCCATCTATATTCCCCAGGTGTACAAAAGTACACAGCAGTGATGTCTTCTATATTCACTGCAACTCTAGTCACAATAGCCAGAATCTGGAAACAACCCAACAGCCTAAGAACAGATAACTGGTTAAAGAAACTATGGTACATCTACACAATGGAATTCAATTGTGTAGAATTCAATGCAGCCATTAGGAGAAATGAAGTCATAAATTCGCTTATAAATGATTGAAAATGGAGAGTATCATGCTGAGTGAAATTAGTCAGAAGAGGGAGAGACACAGAATGATTCTAATCACTTGTGACATATATAAAAAAAAACAACATAGTATGACACTGATACCCAGGGACAGAAGAAACACAGGCCAGGAGGACTGGTCCACAATTGGAAGCCTCCCTCAAGTTCTGAGGGAGAGGGTAGCCGGGATAGAGAAGTAACTATTATGACAATGATAGTTAGATAGGATCATGACAGCATCTCAATAAGAACCGCATGCTGAAAGTAGGTAAAGGAACAAACATGATAAACTCTCAATATCTGCATGTAAACCATAATAAACCATAATGCCCAAAGGGAGGAGAGAGAGAGACAGAGAGAGAGAGAGAGACAGAGACAGAGACAGAGACAGAGACAGAGAGAGTGTTGGGAAGGAAACTGGGGACACTGTTGTTGGGAAATGTACACTGATGGAGGCATGAGTGTCAGAACACTGTATGACTGAAACCTGATCATGAACTGCTTTGTCACTGTACATCTCATAGTGATTCAGTTAAAAATTTAAAAGATAAAGTCACCTCCCCCCACCTTTTTCTTTTCCAACTTTTGGACCACCTTGGAATTCTCAGGGCCTAGATCACCTATGACAGGGCTTAAGGGATCATATAAGGTGCCAGGGATGGAACCCAGGTTAGATGCAGGGAATACTCTACCCTCTATAGTATATAACAACCTCCAAAGTCTCTTTGTCTTTATCATGTGAAGTCCTCCTCCTATAACCTCAAAGCCCTGGGCACCTCTATTTGATTCTCTAATTTAACATTCCAATCCAGCTTTCCTGGATTCAACTCTGAAGCTTTTGCAATTATTGTAGCTTGCTTGTCTCCATAAGCCAATATTGTTCCTTTGCTTATACATTCGATGCTGTTTTGATTGCTCCATTAGTCTGTGAAGAGCCAGAAAACTGCGGGGGGTGGTGGTGAGGGGAGGGGGTTGTATGAAAGACGGATGTCTCCCCTGCTACTAGGTGCTGGTAAGTAATTTCTCTGAAGTAAATGTATCATGATCTGATGAGCCAACAAAATAGAAGTAAGCATGACCCATATTTGAATTTCATAATGGAAAGCTCTTCAAATAAATTGTGTTAAAGCATGACTAATATTCTGGCTTCAATTAGCCATCATATTCCATAACATATATGAAGTGGTTTGGTATATGCCTGTTAAGAGCTAGTTGGTTTAAGTCCATGTCTAAAATATGTGACAGGCTGAGTCCATCTCTGCTGACACCGTCAGCTGTTCTGTCCATGCTGAGACAATCAACTGTGTCCAGAGGCTCCAGAGACCTCAGTATCACTTCACTCTGCTGCTCAACTCCTAGAAGTGTCCCAGTCAGGCTCTTTCTGGGTTTGGTGCAAATTATTATATATATTATATACATGTAATATTATATATAATATGCATGATATGATATATACACATATATGCATATGTACATATATATATATAATGTCGATATACGTACATTATCACTCCTATTTCATAATTGGTTCAGATTATTTTATATGTAACTCACTCCCTTCCCAGAATCAGGTACATGGCTTCTGCTCACCCACCTCCCAGAATGAACTAACCTATAGAAAGCTGAAGCTGGGCCTGAGAGACAATACAGAATAAGGGCACCCACCTTGCACTCTGCTCACCTGGGTTCAATCCCTAGCACCCCTATGGTTCGCCCAAGCCCACCAGGAGTGGTTCCTGAGCACAGAGCCAGGATTAAGCCCCCAAACCAAGCTGCAGCTCCCAAACCAAGAAAAAAAATAAAATAAAGCTGAAACTTCCGTTAAATAGCCCAGAGACACACAATGAAAGACACCGGAGACTGTGCTAAACTGCTTTCTCTCTTCAGTGACCACTCTTGTGGACCTGAACAGTGCATACTCATTTAATAAACTAACTTTATTCTCACCTTGATTGTCCCACTCTCCTGGTAAACTCTTTTACCAACCCCATTACATAAAACTGGGATAAAGAGTTCCTCTCCCCTCATGTGCATAATTATTTTATAATAAACATAACACTTCTTGAATTATATCTTTTAAATAAAATCTCTGAATGTCTCTAAATTTAGTGAATACCAGTGAAACAAAAGAATGATATGATATATTGAACTTTGCCAAGACTGCTAAATTTCCCCAGGAGTCTGTCTCAAAAACATCCTTTTTCTCTGGCCCATGAAAATGGACTTTGTTTAGTATTGCAGTCTAGTTGTCTCATTTCCTTATATCTTGATAATTTTTCTACACGTCTATCTATGTTCAAGTTGTCAAATTATCTAGAGTTACTACTAAAATAAGAGCTTATGTTTATATTTCTGTACTTATGTGTTTAGGCAAATGTTACAAGAGCATTTGTAGAAGACAAACCTAAAAATACAATCTTTGGGCCATAGACTGTACATCTTTAACTCTATGACAGCATCTAATTCTGTAAATGAATGCTATATAAATGAACAGGACTTAGAAATTCCATCTTGCTCCACACATGTATACTTCTTATAGTGTTCCGTTTCTGCTGCGCTTTCCTCCTGCCCCTTCCTCCTAAAAGATACTCTCCTGCATTGTTTTCTGGCAAATCAGATCCAGTTCTTGCATAGTTGGGGAAACAGCAGACACCAGACCCTCTGGTTACCATACAAAACTTGAAGTTAAGTGGTCATCTAACCACATCATCTCAAGGAACCAACCATTTTCAACCAAACATCCATCATAGACACAAGTTTCATTAAACACTGACTCCTCCTGGGCCCCCTGGATCTTTCTCCCTTGACTGTTCTACCATAATCTTTTTCTCTAACTTACCTTCTAACCAGCCTTATATAGTTTCCTAGTCCTATTCTGGGAATAAAACGGTTATTAGTAGATAAGAAATACACTATTTTCTTAAGCTGATTTCCTTGCACTTTGATAAAGTTGTTTTAGGTGTGTTTTTTGGGATGTTAGAGGGGGTTGGGGGTTGCATAAACCCTCTTCTCTGTATAATTAGTCTTAAAATGGCAAGCATCACAATTTAGGTTCAATAACAGTGCTCATTTCCAAAGCTCCCATGAGTGTATAATATTTGCATCACTCCATACTTTCCCCCACTCTTGATAGTGTCCAACTTTAACTTTCAGTCCTATAATTAGGAGATAAGTATCCAACTGAGGCAAAGCAAAGGTAAAGTTAGTATGCTCGCACATGTTCTTCTGTCCCACCATCTCCTAAGGCTTCTTCTCACACCACTGTAAGCACCAAAACCACAGAAATAATGGGATTGCCCATCAATACATCAATCCTGGTTGGAAATGGTGAAGAAAACTGAAGCTAGCAGACCATTTGCTTCACTGTAACATAACTGCAATGAAATTACCATAAAATCTTGATTCATGTATCTGCATAATGATGATTCAAAAAAATATTACATATAGTTTACAAAGGGGTGAATTCCAATCTCCACTCATAGGGTGGTCTTTACTTAGAAAAACCCTTCTTTCTTGTGAATACCTATTCTCACTTTTAGAGAAGCCCTATAAAATGCCCCTGCTCCATTCCCTTTGAGGCAACTCTTTGACTTTGTCTACTCTCTGTCTACCTTAGAACATACATTGACTCTTTAATGAAACTTTCTTTGCTTCACTGCATGCTTCTCCTGAAATTCTTTTCTGTGATGAAGACAAAAACCTGGGCCCCAGAAAAAGGTTGGGATTATCTGTTTCCCTTTCCTGCGCGAATAGCGTAACTCTGCTCCTGCCTGAGGGTAAGGCTTCCCTCAAGCCTAGATGGCATGGTTTTCTAGCTGCTTATTGAATTTGGCAAAATCTTCATGTCTGCATTAAACAGGAGCTCACACAGGCTTTCTGGACCTTACTTCCTGGATAGCCCTCACCTGAGTCATATCTCTATTGTCCATTTTTATTTCTTTGTTTTAGGAACTTCTTATATATTCTTTATAATATTGCTATTCTTCAATCCCACTGATCCAAGGCTGTAAGTGGAATTCAGAAATGAGAAAAAAATTTCTTATGTGGTTATTTCTACTTTTTAATTTGTAGGATGGAGTTTCTGTACCTACTTTAAGAACTCTCCCCTTCTTTACCCCTAGGGCCATTTGGTCTCTTACTTTTTACAAATTTTATATCTAAGTTAATGAATATGACATTGATTCATTATTTGGAGTGAAATACATTATGTTATGTCAGTATAAAGAAATTGTATTTATTTTGGTAGGGTAAACTAATTGCCTTGTACCATTGAGATGTCCATTTTTTCCTCCATGAAGTCTCTGATGATATTGATTATCAATAAGTGGTTTGTTCTCTATTCTGTAACATTCATTTACCTCTCATCCCTCTACCAGTTCCATATCTCCTTTGTTACTACGTGTTCTGTGTTTTGAAATCTGTGAACAACAAGTCCATTTACCACACATTTCACAGCAAACAAAAATGTGTTCTTGGTCATAAATGTGAGTGGAAGACATCATCTAAATAAACAAACAAGATGTGCAGTGTACTTTAAGAAGAACATATTCAAGAGGGGAGCAGTAAGATGAAAGTGCAGTGTGTAAGAAAACTATTATTTGCATACACCTAAAATTGTAAATAAGTTGATCAGAGAAGATATGCTAAGAAGAGACATTTTGAATACAAAACCAAATGAAAAAAGAATACATCTTCCAGGAAAAATAAATGTGAAAATCTCTGAAGTAAGAGCATGATTGAGTATTCAAGGAAATGATTGTCTGTGAGATGGAGCTGAGCAAATGAAGGCGAGGACACTAAAAAATTATGATGGGGGAAACAAGTAAAAGGTGATACGAACCTACAGACAGTGTAGAGTTTGCTCTGCATAATATGACACAACATTGGAGAATTCTGAGTAACCTAGTCAATTAAGTTTGCTAACTTCAAAGGCATGAGGATAAATGGAAGCTTCTGAAGCACTGGGGACTGGGAGATTGGAAAGAAGAGAGCACTGTACCAGTCATCTCTAACGGAGTACTGCTTAGTCCACGTCATGGACTTTGATTAAGTGTGTAAGCCAAAATCTGACTTCTGGTCTGATTTTGTTTTCTTCCAAATTAATCTTGAAGAGACACTTGCTGAAACCTATAGGCTATACTAACCTTTGTTAAAATAATAATCTTTTATCTTGAGTTTCACTCTGTTATTTTAGATATCTAATCGCAATCATTAACATGTCAAATAACTTCATCTGAATGAACATATAAAGGTGACATAGATTTACTGCAGAAAGTGATTTAGGTATAAATGAGAACTTTCAGATAAGCTCAATTGGACCTAAAGAGTTATTTTCTCATGGTAGAATTAATCTCAGAGGGTATTGATTTTGAGAAGTAAGAAAAGCTTTAAAATAAAGTAGTTTAAGCTAGAATCTAGAGGCAAGCCAGAGAGAATAAAAGACTTGGGTTAAATGGAAAGCAGTGGTAAACACTGCCTAGTTCTCTTGAATTTTAATTACATGTTGGAAGGAGCTTAACAATGTCATATTCTTTCTAGCAAAATTTGAAAGTTTTTAAGTAGCTGTTATAATTTCGGTGAAGTAGCTCTAAAAGAAAATAGAAAATCCAGTTTTCAATGTGCACATTATACTTACGTAAGCACTGTGGCACTTCCCCGCTCCAGGTACCATTCCCTACACAGGTCAAAACAGCAGGAAAGGAGAGTTCATAGCCTGGAGAACAGATGTAGCTAATGCTAAAGCCCCAGTCAAAATTTGTTCCTTCCAACCTTCCATTAGAAATCTGGGGAGGAGCTGCGCAGGTAACAGCTGCAATTACATTAAAAGCGATTAGACACAGCTGCTGAAATATCCAGGATGTGAAAAAAAAGAACAATGTCATTAGAAAATGCACATGTGCTAATTTAACCTCTTGGAGGACAATATGGTGTGACATGTTTTATTCTCTTGATAGTATTCCTGAAACATCCCTGGAATTAATCCCTCTAGGTTGCAACTATTTTTTAGCAACATAATGGCTACTGATTGTCAGGAATTCTCTCACAAAATCGCAAACTGCCTGACATGTAAGGCAAGGTAAATAGGGGTTGACCTTCTCTCCAGAGCACTGTAACTGATAAATTACTGGTTTAATATAAAATTATTTCTCAATGACCTTTAGACAGGCCTAGGAGTTGGGCTATATAGCTATACCGTGTCAGCCTTGGAGCAAGAAATTTGGAAGTCACTCTATGACATTTTTGAAAATACAGAACAAGTCTCATTAAAATATCCAAATTGGTTCTAGTAACCAGTTAGGTTCATATGTTAAAGGTTAGTGTGAGTTTTGTAAATGCTTTCTTAAAATTTTAAACATTCATTTCATTTTCAGCTGCTGTCAAAGTGATGAATGATTGTATTTTGATGGCTGGTAACATATCTGAGCCTTTTCTTTGAATTATATAAGCATGGCCTTACTATAACTAATGATGCATAAAATAGCTTCAGAAATAGAAAACTTCCATTAAACTATGTATATATACTAATTTTTTAGCACTATTATTCAGAATCTATACAATAAGGAAAGAGTTACACACAGAATTTATTGTTTTTTGTTGGGTTCTGTGGAGGAGATAATAGATAACTCACATTTTCAGAAAGATACCTGAATAAAAATTATCTCAATTTAAAAAATAAAAATTAGTGTTAAATAATATAAATTATCTAATATTGCATCTACTTTATTCTACAATAAAACAGAAAAATTGGTTAAAATTAAGATTTTATTTCCAATGGGGAAACAAAAAGCAAAAAAACATAAATTCTGTCAATATTAATCAAAGTATTAATTCTAGATTGCAATTTTTAAAGAAACAGGTTCTTTTATTTAAAAAAATAATTATTCTATAATTAAGGCTGATTTTTGTCAAAATACAGCTTTTGAGGGAGGCAGGAGCCTGGATAGGTAGTTCAGCAGATAGGACGCTGGTCTTGTATTCAGTCAACTGTGTTCCATCTCAGCACTGTTTCCTGAGGACAGTCAGCTGTGGCCCACATCCCCAATTCCCAAATTATTTTTTTCTCCTCATAATAGAATCATTTCATTCAAATAAGTTAGCAAATAAACATTATAATTCACGAAGGTTATAGTTATTTTTTCTCTCTTGTTTAAAGAAAAATTTAAAAAGTTGGCCACATTTGGTATTAAAGTCCAGAATATTTTTAATGCATTCACATTCATTTTCATTTTTTATCATGGGGTATAATGTTATTATTAAAATATTTCAAAATTCTAGATATTATGTTTGTGTGTTTTAAAAGTAAAACTTTTCAAGGAGCTTTATACTATCAGAGAAAAAGTAAACCTTAACACAAAACACAAAATTACTCTTAATAATTACTGTAAATTGTACATAAAATATCAGGAAGTTGCTACCTATGAAGATTGAAGACGTCATCATACCTCGACAAGTTGGCATCACACCACTCCACGTGCCATTGGTTGTGCATGTCCTGCTTCGGGAACCATTCAACTCCATTGTGTACCCTGGCTGGCACATGTAGGAAACATTTTGTCCAACCACATAATCATCTCCGTATCTCAATCCATTTGCTGGTATACCTGGGTCTCCACAGCTGATTACTATCAGCATTGAAAGAGACAAGCAGATGGTTAATGCGGTATGTATTTACTGGAGAAGAGAAGGAAGCATATGGCGTACTTAATAGACAAGTGGAGAAAATTGGTTATCATATTCATTGCTTAATCATAAAACATAAGCACACTTAAATTACATACAGGCAATACCTAATTATGATCAGGTATGCTTATTACCAATTTGCTACATATGGTTCAGAAAATGTCATTTCTGAGAAGGTTAGGTTAATGTTGAAGAGAGCACTCTGATGTTAGAGCTTCTTTAATAGGTCTCCCATATTCACAGAGAAGCTGGAGCACAGAGGCAAAATTTCCAGTATTGTACTAGAAGTTTGTATTTTGAATTTGGGATATAAAAAATATTTATTTTATTAGACTTGCTAGACTAAGAGTATTTTTCTACATGTTATCACTTAAATGAGAATTTTTTTTCTGTTGAGAGAAAAAAAATAAAGGTTATAATTCCTCCCTCACACTCTCCCACTCCTTGGAGATAAAAGCTGTGTGGCATATTTGCCTCATAGGATCGTTTTTTGTCTTTTAAATATTTTTGTCCATAAAAGAGTAAACAATTACACCAGTTACATCTAGATTAAATATCACAGTTAAATCTTAAACAGCCCTAAACACCATGCCATCTCTTTGGCCCTGATTTTTTATTAATAAAATGTTCCCAGTATGTTGAGGTTTAGGGTGAAAGTTAAAAAATAGATAAAATAAATGGACAACTGAATAGTACTTTTGTTACTTATTACATATTTATTAATTTACCATTAAATCTATGGATATCAAATGATGTTATTATTATTCTAATGTTCTGAGCCTAAGGTGCATTAAGTCTATGAATAGCACCACAGTGATGGTTCATCAGGCAGGGTGCTTGTGTACCATGCTGCCTAACCAGAGTTCAACCATACATGGCAAGAGCACAAGTTAATAGACATATCCATGTTCACACTCCAATAAAGTCTTTGAGGATGCCTATGGCATATCTTTTCTACATTGTTGTATTCTTAGGATCGAGACTCATTATAAGAGACAAAGTGCATATGTTTCAGGAATAAATGACTGATGAGTGTGTAAGGAATAATTAAACAGATCACATTTATACACAAAATTGTTTTAATGGTTTGGATTTAGTTGGGTGGGATTTTTTTTCATGAACTTTTATCCCATAATTGATGTCCAATTGGCAAAATTTATGATCATTCTTAAGCAGATAACCTTTGGATTAAAAATAAATGTGTGAATTCTAGTTAATCTATGTCATTTCAAAATAACCTTTTTTACCCTTTTAAATTAGCAATACAAATATGCACTCTGAAACCAAGTAGGACACAACCACTACAGTTTTATACAGAACTCATTTTATTACTCAACATCCAATAGATGAGTCTCTTGCCCCTGCACCTGGCTGTCTTCACTGGGGCCCCTTGGAGGGGGTGGGTTGAGTTTCCCTCCCTGCTCCAAGTTCGGATGAGCCTCATGCATGAAGGAACCGGCAGAGGAACCCAGGTGTGCAGAACCTGGGGATGAGATCTCCAAGCCTGCTTGGATGGGGACTAGGCCTCTTTTGCCGAGATTCCCCATTTTCCAGTAGCTATGCAGGCACCCCTACTAAATGGCCCCAGGGCCCTTTAATAACATCAAAAGCCAACATCCAGAGACTATAAAACCAAGCTCACTCCCAGAAGCATGAGACAGCATTCGCTTCCCTGCTGCATGACATCTTATAGCCTAGCTCTCCCTCTCAGAGAAACTGGCAAGCTACCGAGAGTTTCCTGCCCACATGAGAGAGACTGGCAACTTCCCCTTGCCATATCCATATGCCAAAACCAGTAACAATGATGGGTCTCATTCCCCTGATCCTTAAAGAGCCTCCAATGCAGCACCATTGGGAAGGACGAGTAAAGAGAGGCTGCTAAAATCTCAGGGCTAGGACGAATGGAGACGTTACTAAGACTACTTGAGAAAATCAACAATAAACATCATGATGATGATGATGATTTTCCAATACATATTTTTATATCTTGATACATAGATTCATATGTCTTATTTGTAATGACATAACATTCCCTGACTTGGGTATTTGTATCATATGATTCATGTAACCAACCCCCTATGGATCAATTATTTGTGATTCTGTTGTTCCCCTTTTAGAGACAATGCAGCAATAGACAAGCTTGCTCAGGAAGCTAAAGGCATATTCTTTGGACATGTCAAGCCACAAACCTAGAACAGATATCTATTGTAGCAAACAAAATTTCAGATGGGAAAGCCAAACCATTGTTTGATAATACTTCTCATATTACATAACCTCCCAAATCGAAAGTTGCTTCCCCTTAGATCTCAGTACCTTTTTACCAGCCTTCACTTAGCATTATTTGTTTTTGGAAGCAATGAATTCTTGCTTGAAGATGGCTGCTTTGTGCAGTAGTGATACCTAGTACTGACCTTCATTTCTTAGATACCTAGTACACAGCCCACTTAGCACAAATTCTCTCCAGACACCTCTAAATGTCTCCTGGAATGCAAGAGTACTCTCTCTGTCTCTGTCTCTGTCTCTGCTCTCCTCTCTCTCTCTCTCTCCCTCACTTCTCTCTCTGTCTCTAATTCTCCCTTTCTTTTATTTCCCACCTCTCTCGCTCATTTACTATGGAGTTTCAGAAAACATTTTAGATTTATTTCACCCTCTTTAGTATTAGTATATCCACAGCTTTCTCTCTCTCCCTTTTAAAATTATTTAGGGGCTAGAGCATCAGTATAGAGGGCAAGGTGCTTGATTTGCACACACAGGATTTGATCCCCAACATCCCACATGGTTCCCAGAACCTGCTAGGAGTAAACACTAATCATTGTTGGGTATGGTGCCCAAACAAAATATAACTAAATACATTTACTATTACTCTACTTTAACTAAAGGAAGGAAGGAAGGAAGGAAGGAAGGAAGGAAGGAAGGAAGGAAGGAAGGAAGGAAGGAAGGAAGGAAGGAAGGAAGGAAGGAAGGAAGGAAGGAGAGAAAGAAATAATAAAGGAGAGAAAGAAATAATAAAGGAAAGAAAGAAAGAAAGAAAGAAAGAAAGAAAGAAAGAAAGAAAGAAAGAAAGAAAGAAAGAAAGAAAGAAAGAAAGGAAGGAAGGAAGGAAGGAAGAAAGGAAGGAAGGAAAGAAGGAAATAGAGAAAGAGAGAAAGAAATAATAAAGGAAAGGAAGGAAGAAAGAAAGAAAGAAAGAAAGAAAGAAAGAAAGAAAGAAAGAAAGAAAGAAAGAAAGAAAGAAAGAAAGAAAGAAAGAAAAAGAAAGAGGGAGGGAGGAAGGAATGAAAGATGTAATGAAGGAAGGAAAAGAAAGTTACAGTTTCTCTGTAAAATAGCATTTCTTCAAGTTTGAATTAGAAAAGATAGTAGTATATCATTAATGGATTTGTTATGAAAATTTGAGCATCTATATGTTCCATAACATACATCCTAGCACACAGTAAACTTTCTAATATAGATATTATATTGTATAGCAGAAATAGCAAAAATTGAAAGGGAAGAAAAGAAACTTTTGTTTAAATGTGATTTCCAAGTATTAATGTGTGGAGAGTGGCCTTGAGCATGGCTGTGGCTGCATTCTGGAGGTCTTCAACTATGTACAAAAACTATGCACTGACATTATTTTATTTTATGTTGGGGTTTGGGGGCCACACTAGAATTATGGTTGGAAAAAAGTGTGATACTACTCAACTCAGAAAACTTATTTTACTCTTACTCTATATTCATTGTGAACATTGTCTGAACGAATGGTTTGAGGCTCTTCGTGTTCCTGGAGTGAGCAGATGCCACTGGGCTATACTAGCAAATGACAGGGACAAATGGAGACGTTACTGATGCTATTGAGCAAATTGATGAGCAATGGAATGACAAGTGACATATATTCATCATTTCATGTTATAATAATTATCTATTGATACTATAAGAAACTTTGTGATGTCCTTTATAAAACAACTCTGTCTCTACTAATCTTAAAATGGAGCTCAATGACAAAACCTGTATATTAAAAGATAAAATAAAGTTCATAGATAAGTTTCAGTAAGTCAACAAAATGACTCATTCTTTTGGGGGGCTTGGCACACCCCCTTCCCTCCACCCCCCATTCTCCCCTGAGGTAAATATCCTACTGGAAATCAGTTCTTCGTCTCTGGAGGAAAGGCATCCTCATTCATTGCTGCTGGTAAAATCTACTGCTTCAAACTTTTTTGAAAATATGTGGATTACAAATTATGCTTCCTTATGACTGATCAATTCCACTTGTGACATCCATCCCAAGAGGCCAAAATCTCTACATAGAAAAGGCATTTCAAAGGATGAAAACCCTATGTTCACTGCAGCCCTATTCACAACAGCCAAAATCGGGAAATAGCCCAAACTTCTAAGAACAGATGACTGGGAAAAAGAAACTATGGTACATACACACAATGGAATATTATTTGGTAATGAGAAAAGATAAAATAGATTTCCATTATGTGGATGTGTAGGATGACATTACTTTGTCCTCTTCCTCCTTGCCACAAGTAGCTTGTCCCGGTTTTCCCCGGAGTTTAGGCTTACCCCAGTCTCACCCATCAAGGTGTTCCCGACTCTCTCCCATCCCTTTGTTTAGCTATAATCACTTCTCCATGCTCTCTTCCCCAAAAGAGTTAATCCGAGGCTTTCCCTTAATCTGACTCTGCTAATTTGCAAGGTCAGACCTTCCTAGGATACTGAATTTATATTATATAAGTTAATATTGCCTTTCTCCTCTTCTTGTGCCTTTTGAATAATTTACTTTAAAGCTATGTCTGTTTTGTATAGACACAAGAAGACAATATCATGTTTTTATAACTTGGGAATTAATTGGCCTCGAATATTATTCCCTCCCAGGCCTCTGCTTCCTCCCCTTAAGCCTCAGTTGCCCTCAGTTCCTAGCACCCCAAAGTAGGTTCCCCGACGTGGGACAGGAAGGATCCAGGGCAAGCGGTGAGTTATGTGCTACCCTGGCATCGAGATGGGCCTGGCCAAAGTGCCTAATTCTGAACTATAAGTTAAGAGCTTGATCATAGACAAATGCTGTCATGATCCAATAGTAATTATGAGACTGGGACCCTGCCAGGTATAGGAAAGACTGATCTGGCCTGAGCACTGTAGTCTGAGATTGAGATGGCCCCAGGAGAGCAATTCTATAAGCTTTAATGCATCTCTTATTGTGTCTATACAAAATAATTAATATTATGAATTGTTATATGTTTGCTGGCTGAGGAGAAGAGAAACACATTCATGGGACTCCGCCCTTGGGTGATCCTCCTGCTGAAAGAAAATTAAGTCCTAGGAGAAGCATCCCCTAAGGGAAAGGAACCTTACCCTATTGATGGGGACCACACCTATGTGTATGCCCCAACCCCCTCATGCTGTGGAGATTTAACTAGGCTGTAAGAGTGGGTTGGGGGGCCAGATCCACGGGGGCCAGATCCACGGGCCAGATCCAGAGATCCAGAGAGAGACCGAGAGCCGGGAGAGAAGCGGAGAAAGAGAATGAAATAAACTGATCGAGCAACTAGTCTGGCCTTCTTCCTTCCGTCGCCTGCCCTTGACCGACGGCACACACAGTGGGTCTGGGGCACCGAACGTGGGCAGTGAGACAGAGCCGCCCGGAGAGCCCGCGAGTGCTCGCGCCCCTCGTCAAGCCTTAGTTTTTTACGTGGATGTATCTGGAAAGTATCATTGCTGAGCGAAATTAGCCAGAAGGAGATGGGCAGACACCGATATATCTCTTCTCTATTCTTAAAAGTATTTTCAGTTAATTTTAATCACACTGATTTTCTGTGTTCTTTTTACCCCCGGCAATTTATTAACTTGATAAGCAAGCTGTTCATTTCAGTACATTTCTCTCTAACCACAGTGCTATTATGATCATTCAATCCTAAAGACAAAACATCTATTCAAGAACTTTCATGATTTGATTAATCAGAAAAAAAACTCATTAAAATGCTCAAAAGTATTTAACACACAGCTACTAGTATTTAAAATCCTTTTGAACTTACTTGTACAATTAGGCAAAGTTCCAGACCATGTTCCATTGGCTGTGCATTGTCTAACTGAAGGTCCAGAAAGAATATACCCTTCCATGCAGGAATAAATAACTGAACTAGAGAATGTTGTGCCATCAATCCGGAAGACTTTTCCATTGGCTGTTGTTCCTGGGTTACCGCACTGGACAGCTATGAAATGCAATGGTTATTAATGTACATAAGTGGATTGATAAATTCCGAAACTCACAGAAGCAATAAAATTCTTACAATAAGCATTGAACTATTTTTATAGTGGCTGAAATTCAAGATAAACTTATATTGATTTTATGAGTTCAATTACAGGGATGCAAATCATAAAACAGTTATTTTTTAAAGACTTTTGTTCAAAGTTTCATAAAAAATTAATAAGGGAATGATGAGAGAGTTTTGCCTTTGGGTCCCATAAAATCTTTCACAAAAGAATTATTAATCTTGTATTAAAAGCACTCATCTAAAGCTAGGATAAATGTAAAAATAAAATACAGGAAATTTTATTACATTTATTCTTCTAAGAACGCAAATATAAAATACATAATTTAAATATTATAAGAATCCATGAATTTTTGTTTAGTTTGGCCATACCCAGCCGTGTGCAGGGCTTACTCCCAGCTCGGCACTCATGGATCACTCCTGCCAGAACTTGGGGGGATCACATGTGGTGCTGGAGATTGAACTGAGGACACTAAGGTACAAGGCAAACTCTCCACCTGCTCTACTAGAGTTTTGGCCCCATTCATAGATATTTTCACTAGTGTAAGTGCAGCAGTTTTGTGTATTGAAACTTTTTGTTGGGAGCCACACCCGGCAATGCTTGGGGCTTACTCCTGGCTCTGTACATGGGGGCCACTCTTAGAGTTGCTTGGAGATCATATAAAGTGATGAAGGTTAAACTCAGGTTGGCTACATGAAAACAAGTGCCTTACCCACTGTACTATCTCGCCAACCCTGTTTTAAAATTTTAAAGCTACTTCTGAGCTTCAGAGTAGGAAAAACAAGTTAAATAAAAACAAAATAAGTAAATTCTAGAACAGGTTAACTTTTCAACACTTCCAAATTAGGAATCACAAAAAATATTCTCTTAATAAATATTACACAACATGATTTTCCAGTAGAATTATTTTATTTTATTCCACAAACATACATTAAATTATATAACATATAGGTATATAGGGGTTCAAATATCTTTTAATTTTCCTACATTTATAATCATAAATAATGGCTATTACAGAAAGTACTATCTTGGTTTCATCTCAAGTTTTTAGTTTGCGTTTCTTATATTTCACCTTTCACCTGTATAATGAGTGAATGTGCGCAGATAGGAAATGCACATATTTTACACATATACCAAGAGTAATCTCTATGTAACATTTTCAGCAGAGCCTTTGATATAAAGAACATTTTCATGTCTTAGTTGTCAAGTTCAATAACCTGTACCACATCCATTGTTAGTGCTTACCTAAAAAGACAATTTGTCATATTTGCTATGCATCATGATCCAGTCTAGACACAAACCAAGAAAAATTTTAAAAGTATCATCCTTGCTTTAAAATGTCATGAAATTTGCAGCTTGCAATAGAGACTCAGTCTCAAACTTGCACAATAAATCAATACAACAATTTCTCTAAGCAAAGTGGTTTCAAGATATGGACAAATCACACTGTCATTCTTGTTTTCTCCTCTGTAATTTCTCCATATCTTTAAACCTGGAGCATTTTAATTTGACTACAAGTAGACACAATTAAAATGATTTCAAAATGAAAAGAGGTAAGTGCATTATCTATTCTGAGTGATAATAGCTACGGACATAAAAAATAAATAAAACAACACTCCCGGTTCGCTGCTGCGCGACCTCGTATAGCCTATTTCTCCCTCGCAGAGAACCTGGCAAGGTACTGAAAGCATCCTGCCCATATGGCAGAGCATGGCAAGCTCTCTGTGGCATATTCAATATGCCAAATACAGTAACAATGATGGGTTTTATTCCCCTGACCCTGAAAGAGTCTCTAATACGGCACCGCTGGGAAGAACGAGTAAAGAGAGGCTGCTAAAATCTCAGGGCTAGGACGAATGGGGACATTATTGGTGCCTGCTTGAGCAAATCGATGATCAACAGGATGACAGTGATACAGTGATACAGTGATATCAAAGACTCTGCTTCTTTAATACTGACAAAGTTTATCATTGCCTACTAACATAGGCCTCTTGACACTTTGTAGTAGCTGAAAAGCCATCATTACTTTTCAAAAGGGGGCTTTAACTTTCTCTCAGAGGCCAGAGAGAAAGCTCAGTATTCAGATCCCATATTTTTGATGGAGGAAGTGTTACTCAATCCTTGTACTATATAGTACCATCAGCACCACCACAATAAAACAGAAATTTTCCCAGAGCACTGCCAGATATCAACACCAAAACAAAAGATAAAGAAAATATTTATCCGATGTTAATATGTTCATAACAAACAGTCATGTACTCTCAAAAACCAAAACTATATAGAACACTTAAAAGCAACAGAGGTCTCTGATGTTATATGTGGAGAGTTTAGTAACCCCAAACTTACAGAAAATCAAAGCTAAAGTTAATGTCATGCTTATCAACAGAGCTATTGCTTAGGTAAATTATGAAACATATTTTTGAGGTCATGTCATGGTAGAGGCTATGGGCTATTCCCAACTCTTGCTGGGGGAATGATGCAGTGCTGAGGATTGAACTTGGGATTTGGACAAGAAAATCACATGCTCCAGACTTTGAATTATCTCCTGAGACCTGTTTATACGTTGCACCTTAGAAGTTATGTAGAATCTTTTCTTTTGTAGGTTGACTCTTTTGCTTTTACATATTTTCTGTTCCTTTGTCTCGTCAGCCCTAGAATCTCTTTTCTAAATTGATTTGCATGCTTTTCATTAATGGGAAAAATATGCTGCTGTATTTTCCACAACCCCCTGTTTTTTTTTGTAATTCATAATATAAGTGCACATTAGCAAAAAATAAGTCAACAAAATATTGATTTCACCTATATAATATTTTGAGATGAAGTTAGAGATAGCTTAGATAGTCCACGTGCAATCTGTATCATTAAAGATGTGTGCCTATTGAAAACATATTTGAAAATTTAAGCTATTCCCTAGTTTTACTGGGTTTTGCTCACCAATTTTGTTCCTTAAGTCATGTCCTATAATAGAAACAAATTTGCTATTTTCTTTTAACTCAAATGATTAAATTGCACCAGTTAAAAAAAGATATCTATCTTTCCTACAATATGGATACTAATTTTAAAACATAATAAAAAGTTCTGTTATATAAACAATCAACAAATTGTGTCATGATAAGGTACACTGAAGACAAAGTTGGCAAAACCCTGTACAACAATGAAGCTAAAGGTATCTTCAAAGATGAACACCTCTGTCCAAGCAAGTGGAAATAGAGATAAACAAATGGGACTGTCTTAAACTAAGAAGCTTCTGCACCTCAAAAAATACAAGGACTAAAATACAAATACAGTCTACAGAATGGGGAAAGATATTCACCCAATCCTGATCTGATAAGGGTTTGATATCAAGGATACACAAGTCACAGGTTGAACTCTACAAGAGAAAAACATCCAACCCCATCAGAAAATGGGGCAATGAAATGAACAGAAACTTTCTCAAAGAAGATATCTGAACGGCCAAAAGGCACATGAAAAAATGCTCTTCATCACTAATCATCTGAGAGATGCAGATCAAAACAACAATGAGATATCATCTCACACCACAGAGACTGGCCCTCATCCAAAAGAACAAAAGCAACCAGTGTTGGCATGGATATGGGAAGAAAGGGACTCTCTTTGCTGCTGATGGGAATGTCGACTGGTTCAGCTCTTTTGGAAAACAGTATAGGCGGTTTTCAAAAAATTAGAAATTGAACTCCCATTTGACCCAGCAATACCACATCTGGGAATATATCCCGCAGAGGCAAAGAAGCATAGTAGAAATGACATCTGCACTTGTATGTTCATTGCTGCACTGTTTGCAACAGTCAAAATCTGGAAAAATACCTGAGTCCCAAGAACAGATGACTGGTTAAAGAAACTCTGATACATCTACACAATGGAATACTATGCAGCTATTAGAAAAGATGAAGTCATGAAATTTGCATATAAGTGAAATGAGTCAGAAAGAGAGGGAAATACATAGAAAGATTGCAATCATCTTTGGAATATAAAGTAACAGAATAGGAGACTAACACCCAAGAATAGCAGAAAGAAGGACCAGGAGGTTTGCCC
The DNA here is from genome assembly GCF_027595985.1 of Sorex araneus. Classification (NCBI taxonomy): domain Eukaryota; kingdom Metazoa; phylum Chordata; class Mammalia; order Eulipotyphla; family Soricidae; genus Sorex; species Sorex araneus. Next base: position 115,427,919 of record NC_073303.1, on the reverse strand, counting down.
CATGGCTTGGAAACTAGCCTCACATATTGAGGGAAAAGACAGCTTAGGAAGAAAAGGGAAGACCAAGTAAAGGGTGTTTGGAGGACCTGCTCAGGTTGGGAGATGCATGCCGAATGTAGACTATAGATAGAAAATAATGGCCACTTAATGCCACTATTTCAAACCACAACAACCAAAAGGAGAGAGAGAGAACAAAAGGGAATGCCCTGCCACAGAGGCAGGGTGGGGGAAGGATGGGATAGGGGTGGTGGGAAGGATACTGGGATCATTGGTGTTGGAGAATGGGCACTGATGGAAGGATGGGCACTCGATCATTGCATGACTGAATGCAAACACGAAAATTTGTAAGTATGTTACTGTACCTCACAGTGATTCACTGTTTTAAAAAATAAATAAATGAATGAATAAATAAATAAAAAAGTAAATAAATACACAGAAAAATATGTCATGAAATATCAGTTGTGAATATCCTATTTTTAAAATGCTTTTTTGGGGGATATACAGCAAGTAAACTTCATGAATACCTCTGCCATTTGAGTTTTTAACACTAAAGTCATCTCAAACAAGACAATGGAAGCACTAGGATAATTTCTCAGCAACATTTCACTTTCTAACCAAATGTATGAAGTCTTTCTTTTTAAATTCTGAGTCAGTCAACACAATTAAAAAGTTAGTCATCCACAAGATTAAGAATGTTAGTCACCTACGAAGTTTTCTCTCTCTCTTTTTAAGATTTTATTTCTACAGACTTGAAAATTAAAACAGGGTTTGTAACATTCATACTGATGTTCCAAAAACAACCTTTTTTTCTGCATTAGCATTACAAATAAATTGGAATAGAGGGGGGAAAATCAACCATATATTTTTGGTTTTCAATGTTATTTTGGGGGTGGGGAATGGGGACAAGATCACACCCAACACTGCTCAGAGATTCCTTCTGGCTCTGTGCTTAGGAATCACTTCTGGTGCTGACCAGGGGACTGTGGTCAGAATTTGTCAAATACAAGTCAAGTGCCTTAAGCTCTGTATTATCTCTCTGAACCTAAATAATTAATTAAAAAAATTAAATGGAGCCATATTCACTGGTGCTGGTGGTAAGAAGGAAATCTGATATGCCTAGTGATGCTCAACCTCTCTCTGTTGCTTTGCCTAATGTTTCAGTGCCTAGCAAGTAGTCCAGTGCTGTGAGTACACAAGGGCTACACCCAATGGTGCCAGGCAGGGGACATAATGCACTGGAATTTAAGTTCAGGGCCTTGCACATGACTCAAGCCATGACTTGAGTCCATTGCTTGGCTCCACCACAAATCTTTTGAACAAGTCCTTTTTTTTTTTTATACAAATGAGCATATAAACACAAACACTGCAGTATATAAATGGTCCATGAGAGAGATGTCCTATAATTATTACCTAGTATAGTTCTCTTATAGGAATATGTCAGTAAGATTTGAATACCACTGCTTCATTTTCAAGGTTGAGAAAGCAAAAATCGATAGTAATTTCACAAGTAGTAGTCAAGGGAATTTAAATACACTGTGAGGTGAAAATATATTTCAGTGTGTCTTTCCTCTTTTACATTACCTTTACATTCTGGCTGTTTTCCAGTCCAACTGCCATTAGCCAAACATGTCCGTTCTTCAGAGCCATGAAGGATATAACCAGTATCGCAAGCAAAACGTACAGAGCTTTTGGTTCTAAAGTCACTTTCCTGTCTAGAACCATGACCAGGTGTACCTGGGTCTCCACATGTTCCAGTAGCATCACCTGCAATTCAGTGACATTCAAGATAATATTTTAATAAACATTTCCAAATGCATAATTGAGTCCAAAATTCATGTAGGCACTGATTTTTGTACATGCTGAGTATATGTATATGCTAAGTTGACTAAATAACAATTCACAGCTGCCTTTTTATCAAAAGAAGTCTACAAGAAAAGACCTTTTGCAGAGTTTGGTGGTATTTTCTCTCTCATTTGGAAGCATTAAATAACTTATAGCACATTTTATTAGTATTTCACTAACCTGATTAAAAAACCCAGCTAGCAGAAAATTTATAACTAAATTACGGGCTCGTGTGATAAAGAATTATAAACCTAAAATTAGAGCCAAGAATTTGTTTACTTGCAAGCTTTTCTCAAACTTCACTAATTAATGAAAATCTTTTTGTTCTTATTAGAATTTAGTGTGCTGGGGAATGTAACAATATTATACTTCCTAGATCTTAACATTTCAGATCTCTGTAATTTCTACCACTGACCACTGACCAAAGATGCACACATAACATACAAAGATATAAAATAAATTGTAAATAATTAAGCATTAGACATGCCAGGCTAGAGTGATAGTACAGTGGGTAGGGCATTTGCACATAGCCAACCTAGGTCATTTGTTCCCAGGCATCCCATATGGTTCTCTAAGCACTGCCAGGAGTGATTCCTGAGTACAGAAGTAGGAGTAATAATAGTCACACTGGATTTTAAGGAAGTTATTTTATTTTCAAATGTCTGCGTACATTTTGTTTGCAATTAATATCAGTATACTAATGCATAGTTATGCACATGAAAGAAAGGAAAAATTGTCCTTATGTGTGTAAGTTACTTATCTGAGTTACTCCAAGAGATTTACTTCTCATTAAAATAAATTTTAGGGGCTGGAGCAATAATACAGCAATTCCAGTCTCAGGAATGAACAAGTAGTTACAAATTTCAGGAACTAAATAATCATTTTACAAATGACATTATGGTGGAAGAACAAGGTAAATCAACCCCCTAATAAGCAATTAGCATGGTCCTTTAAGCTAAATTAAAGAGAATGGAGGAAATATGGATAAAAATCAAGACAGAGAAATAACACTCATACTCACTACTCATCTAGGAAAGACATACTGTATCGATACAATGAAAATTGCAATAATACATCATTTCCAATACACATTGTCTAATTTTTCTAGTAGTACCTGAGCAATGAGGCTGTGATCCACTCCAATGGCCATTTAACTGGCATGTCCTTGATGACTGGCCTAGAAGCGTACGCTTTCCTGAGCAGGAATAGTGAACAGTGGACCCAAAGGTATACTTCTCACCAGAGAGGACTGCATTAGGAGGAACGCCGGGGTGTCCACAGTCAATCACTACAATACATAATTATTCGATATAAAATTTTTTTATATCTCCTATCGAACAACCTGTTCCAATGTTTTATGAATCAGAAGCAAATTATATTCCTATATATATATATGCAAATAGGACTCAAACATTCCATGTAAGGAATGAGATTCAGAATAGAATTAAAAAAATGTAATGTGGAGTTCATGTCCAATTCAATCAGCTTAATCAATGGCTGAATAAATAGCAGTACTCCTAAATTATTTAAAAAAAATAAAATGGGCATTGCAGTTGTAGAACAAAATCTGTGAAGTTATTCGCCCTAAGCCTGAGATTAGCAGCAATGTTGTAGGTAAGCAGAAGTGGGTTGAGAGAATATAAATCTTTAGGTGAAAAGTAATAAGGGCACTTAAATGCAGATGTGTCTAGATCTGAAGCATGTGTGTGCCTGTACAAGGATATGCAAGGAAGGAACAGAAGCAGATTGGGAAAGCAGAACAGAGGGAGCCTTATCATATTCAAAATAGGCCCCCACAAAATTTAAAAGGAACTATGAAGGTAAAGAAGAGGAATTTAAGATGGATCTGTGAAATACAACCTAATGTGCCATCTAGAATAATTCAGTTTCAGGACATTAATTAAATAAATTATGTTGAAAAAATATCCCGTTGCCTGTCAACTAACACACTCTTAAAGCAGAACAGAACATGATGTCAATATATTACAATACTTTTTAGAAGAGGCAGCTTTGGAGCTCAATGCATGTCCCTACTCATCCATTGAAAGCTGAAATATTTTTTAGTGTAATATCACTCTAGAGTATTAAATAGCACACAGAGGACATGAACTCTATAAAGAATATAAGCACTTAGCCCACTGCCAAGGAGAGCTATAGGAAATAATGAAAATATTTTAAAAAAAGCAAAGGAGACTAAAGAAATCTGAAGTTCTTATTTCATGTGTTGCAGAACATTTTAAAATTGAATGTTAAAGTCAATGTCCAAACAAGGTACCCTCAGTTCTTTTAAGTCAGTTTATAAAAATAAATCAACTACATTTGAAGCCCTAGAAATGACTAACAACTCTTTGCATAGAATCCAAAAATTTAACAACAGTGCCATTTTATTTTTATATAATTCAGAAAGATAAAATATCTATATAAATTTTACATTAGAAATATTAAAAATGCTTCTATTAAGTACCATACAATAATCTTATAATCTAGCAATTTTATATAACCTAAAGTTATTTACACAATGAGTATTGATATGCTACTCCTTCAATCCATAGATCATTTTCCCCCTCTCATGTTCAAGATTCATTAACCTTTTGAGATATATTTATACTTGAAACACATCAGTTAATAGATTTCTTGAACTCATGTTCACTTGTCTATATCTTTAGGTAATTTCATCTTTGGTAAATATTTTTCTCACAATTCCTGTTCATTAATTTCAACGTCAATAGTTTTATTATAGAATATTTACATAATAAAATATATATTAATAAGTATTTTATAATATATATTCTTAACATCTGTACTGGCATTATTTATTTTATTGCTCCACTGTAACATATAACAAAATATGCTTAAGTAACCACTGACTTAAAAGATGATATGAACATATAATCACATATATTCACTCATGGCATTCATGTATAGATGTCTGTATATGATAGTTAAGTGATATTTAAGATGAATATGTTTTAAGTAATACCTTTTTAAATGTGCAGATATTTTGAGCCCTAGGATTTGATCACATTGAGTGATTTTAACATTAAATCTAAATTGTTAATACAAAAGGAACTTAATTTTTATAGAATTATGATATTGGAAATTATAGTAGATAATAGATAAATACAAAAGAAAAATGTTTTTTTAGAATTTAGAAAAATATTTATGGAATTATGAATTTGAAAAATGTCTGGTGTTTGCATGCTATGTAAACTATCAAAGTTTAGGATTGGAGTGAAAGTACAGTGTGTAGGTTATTTGCCTTGGATTCAGCTGAACTGGGTTCCATCCCTAGCATCCCATGAGATCTTCTGAGCACTTCAGGAAGTGATTCCTGAGTGCCAAACCAGGAATTACCCCTGAGTATTGTTGGGTATAGCCCCCAAACCAAAATAAATAAACAATCAAACTTTGAAATCAAAGAATAAGGTATTCATCACATTAAGCTAATGAAAGTGGTATCTGATTATTAAATTGGTAAAATATGAAAGGTATAGTTTCAAAATTAAAACAAAAAATTAATATCCTTCTTTAGGTATTTTACAAAAACAATAAACATCTAGGTTTATTGTGACAAACACTTAAGATAGAATTCACATTATCTACTTACTGATACATTCTGGTAAAGGTTTGTCCCATTGTCCATTTGGTTGACATATCAAAACTGAAGAGCCAAATAAGAAATAGCCAGGATTGCAGTCATAGAATACCACGGTGCCATAGGTAAAATTTCCGTGTTCAATTTTACTTTCTCTTTTGGAATTGGCTGGAATTCCAGGATCTGAACAGTTGACCACTAAAAAAATGACAGTTTGAAAGGTATGATTGAAACAAGATAACTCCTACACTGATTTTCTTCAGAGAGTTAAAAACTTAGATTCAGCAGCAAATTAAAACAAATAGACGAAAGATTCCAAGAACATTTGCATTTCATGGATGAAGTCTATCATGCACTTAATTTTTCTTATTGGAAATAAACTGGAATATACCTTTACACACTGGGGGAGGATGGCTCCATTGTCTGTTGGCCTGGCACTGTGCCTTTGTTGGTCCTTGCATCAGATAACCGATATTGCAAGAGAATGTGACCACATCATTGAAATTGAATCCGTTTCCACTTGTTCTTCCATAAATTGGACTACCAGGGTGACCACAACTAATAGCTAATAGTAAGCGAGAGGTGTTACAAAACAGAAATAATGCCATCAGTTATCATATAACAATTGAACTATTAATTATTTCAAATGTCAAATAATCTAGAGAAACTCTTATATAAAAATAAATTTAAAGTTAATTTCCTAATGCAAAAGTAAGGCAAAAAATAACATAATATGAATAGAATAGTAAACAAACGTATTTAAAAATTGTGATGATTTTATGTTCAAAGTACCTTTCCATTCTTTTAATATTTTAGGGTAGACTACTATAATTTTAGTAAATCTGGAAGTTACTGGAATTCATGTTATTATTTAATAGAAGAAAGAAGTTAAACTAGATACATTTTTTTCTAGCTGTTTAATACTTGAAATAACTTGAGGGAAACATTTTGTATTTAATTTTAGAATGGTTTCCTATGTATAGGATATTGAAAAGCAAAAAAGTGATTAAAGAGTAAGTTGTGAACAACAAAATTACCCAAAATAATGTTTTTAGAATTTTTACCCTTTTAAAATGCCAATTTTCTTTATATAAACTGGTAAACTTTAAGGCTTATTTATTTCACCATTTAAAAAAATAACCCAATTTTGTTTGAAAATATCAATAGATGGATAATGTAGATCCTTTGAGTGTTGAATTTCTGATCTAGATTTTATGCAGTGCGGCCTTTTCCCAAATAATCTATATTTCAATGAGCTGCTTTATTGCATCATCTCACTACATTTATCAGAGCAACTCTGTAATTGGACTTTGTGAAAGAGAATAGTTGCTTTTAGTAGTTTTGAAATGACCCAAGAGCAATTATTTTTCAGCTATATTGTTAATGTCAACGTACTCATTTGGAAATTTAACTGTGTCTTATTCATGTTTAAAATTATCAATAAAGAAACCAGTTTTACTCCAAGGTCTAATTTTCATTTATGACCTCAATTATTCAACAATAAAAGCAGTGGTATTAGCTGGTTATATTTGATTAAAAATGAAAAGAAAAAATTAGCCAAGCAAAATGTCATTCTCTTTAAATTACTAACCTTTGTATGTGCCTATGAGCATATGTACACACACGCAGAGACGCACATGCACTCAATGACATATACACCTTAAAAGTTTAATTTAAATCGTTAACTATATGCTTTATAAATCATTTAAATTTCAGTACAACTAAAACAAAATAGAACTTAGAAATGTAGATTTAATTTGTCACAGATTAAATATTTCCTGTGAATCCACACTAAGCATTTGCATTTCCGTTTATGATTTTTGGGAAGTACCAAAATATCTTTCCAATGATTCTGTAATGCTGTAATTCAACATATTTACAGTACTTATTCTCTCTTCATATACCAATAGAATGTAAATGTCAGTTAATGAGGAATGAACATTATGAAAACATAGGAAATATATGAAGAATGGAATTTTTTAGTGCAAAATAGGATAAAATGAGATTTAAAAAATGCATTCTGCTGGGAATTCTGGGGAAAAACAAATCTGGAAGTTATTAGGATTCATGTCATTATTTAGTAGGTGTGGGTTGTCATTGTGACAGTGTGCCCAGCTTGCCCAATTGAAGCCCAGAGTTCAAATTTCCCACCATCAAACATGTAATAGGCACATACAGAAATCTTGGACCCGAGCAATTTGTGGCAGAGATGTCCTGGAACATGGCAATAGGGCTTCTCCGAGGAGCTGCTCCAGATGGGGACAGGTGCCGTCCCACTGCCCGCCCCTAAGAGCTCCAGTGGTCACCATTTTCTAGAAGCCAGCAAGAAGCACCAGCTCCCACGTGGCCACGATCGAGAGACACACACAGGAATCATTAAAATCTTAGAATTCCTAAATTGTGTGGCTGCTTTTATATTTTACATTATATTTTATCTATAACAAGCAATACAAAACATTGTCAAGCAATTGTATTTCAGGCAGATATAAGGGGAGGTAGGAGTGGTCTCGAGATATCAAAGGTAACTAAAGTAGAGAAAGAATGCCTTGCAAATTTTCTGCCACACAAGCAGGGGAAGGTATGGAAAGTGGTGGCGGCAGAATTCTGGGGATTTTGGTGTTGGAAAATGTGCACTGGTGAAGGGATGGGTTTTGGATGATTGTATGATCAAAGTTCAAACATGAAATTTTTATTACTGTATCTCACGGTGAATTAATAAAAAAATAAAAATTTAAAAAAATGTAATAGGCCATCATTACCTATCTGTATTCTTTTGTATTCTAGCATTCATAAGAAATATACACTAGATAATTTCATACCACACATAAAAATACTCACTGCACCACCGGTATTTAAGAATAGCCAAACTGTTATTAAAAAATCATTCTGTGGCTGGTGGCTCATTGAAGTGGGGTAGAACAGAGGTAACCTTGAGAAAAGAGTGATTCCACCTCTCTGCTGGGCCACCTCAGTCACAAGGGGACATGTCAGGCCTAGGCCATGACTGGTGAAGTTTACTTCGACCACACGCATGCTCATGTCCTGTCAGCCACACAAGGCTGCTAAGCTGTGCCTGATATTCACTTGTTCTGCCTCGTGTCAGGGATATACCTGTCACCTGTTTTCTCCGGAGCCAGGCACTAAAGCCAGAGCAAGAAATTGCTCCTTGCGGGAGAGGAAAGTCCACACAAGCATTTGGAGTCCATTTCCTTTCCCTGTAGACACGCATTTCAGGAGGAGGAGAAATAGTGAAGCCAAGTAAAAAAAAAAAAAATTTTTAATTAAACTAAGTTTACTTAGGAGGGGAGAGAAAGAGAGGAACATGTGTGTGCAGGAGAGAACACGAACCTCTCCAGAGTGGAGAAAGTACAGAGATATGTGTGCGAGAGGACATAAGCTTGCAGGCAGAGGGGCCAAGAGATATGGGTGTTCAAGGGAGAACATGGGCTTGAAAGCACAAGTCTCTTGGGGCTTTCAGGAGGAGGTGATGCACAATATCTCCAAAAAGTTTTTTTTTTTTTTCTCCCTGGAGCTCTGTGCTGAAAACTCTGCAGGCTTCCTGGGAAAGGCGGACCAAGTTCCCAGGCCCCAAATTATTGAAGTCCCAGCAGCCAAGAGCCCAGTGTCACAGCTTCAGGACTAACCTCAAGAGATACCAAGCCAAATAATGGTCCCAATAGTACAGATCCTGGAGTAACACCCCCATATTACACAATACCAACAGCCTAGTTGGGGCATAGCAGTTTAGATGGGAAAGGAGCCTAGAAGCCCACTAAACTCAGTATATAAAAACGGGAGGCTCAACGACCAAGCAACAGCACAGTAAATCCTTTAATAACGTTTTTGTGAGAGTTAACAATTTTTATAAGTTTTCTTTCACTGAACTATCTATTTTTACAATTACATCTGCCATTCTGTTGTATCTAGCAATATAAAAGAAATTACTTTGTGTCTGACAGTGGCAGACTTGGCTTGTGGGGATGGATGGAAAACTGGGAAAAGTGATAGCAGGAATGTCATACACGTAGTGCAATTAGAATTGAAATTTTGAATGCCAAAACAACTATATTATTGAATGCCTAAAACAACTGAACCACTTTGTGTAACATGACTTTTAAAGAAAAGTAGAACAAATAAAATAGCAGCCACAACAAGAAGAAGATTAACACATATAAGGAACTATGCATTTGCTCATATACACCTGTGGTGTATTCAATATGCCAAAAACAGGAACAAAGTCTCAGAATAGAGACATTAATGGAGCCCGCTCGAGCAGATCGATGAGCAACGGGATGGCAGTGACAGTAACAGTGACAGTGTCAACTAATGGTGGAACATAAATGGGAACAATGGTTCTTTATAATGGATCTAATTTGATGAAAACAGCTACAGCTTAAAAATAAACACATAAACACAGGTAGGTATGTGTGATATTATTAGATATCTTACCAAAAAAAATAGGTAATTTCACAAAAACAGAAGTGTCTCCTTTTGCCATGCTTACTTACGCACACAGGATGGGAGCTGACCAGACCAATTGTGATCCTGCTGACATATTCTCACTGAAGAACCAATTAATCGAAACCCAGGATTACACTGATAAACAACCGTGTCTCGGTAACCATAATTTTCTCCGATGACTTGGCCATTCACAATGAGTTCTGGAATTCCACAATGACCCGCTGAAATAATTTAAATGATAATACTTTTAATGCTATGATTTATTTCTGTATCTATCTACGTACATAATATTACAAAGTTCTTAAAGTTCGTTTAGATACTCCAAATAACTCAAAACATGATTATCTGATGTAAAAAAAAGTAAAATTACTTAGTAAAATGTTAAATACATGAGAACTGAAAGAAACTATAGTTTTATAAACTCTTAGGTGTATAAGAAATTAGAAAACATTTCAATTTTTATAAAAATGGGAATGTTATATACAAGTTTGAAAAATACATATAATGCACGGTTTAGTAAGAAACTTAGGTGGTAAGTTGTTTACGTAAAAGAAAATATATAATCATATAACCTATGATTACATATTAAAAGGAAAGTGAGACACAAATAAAGAACAAAAATATCATAGTAGCTAGATAAAAAGACATTAAGAATCACAAATTTAAGAAAATATAGAGTAGAAAAACCATACAGAATTACAGAAAAACCTCTTTTTAAAATTGAGTATACTTTTAAACCCCTAGCTAATTATATCAATAATTCTACAAAGGTAAGAAAGTTACCATTAACATGTATGAATAAAGTGATAACAATAGTAACAGTATAATTCCTATATAAATAAACAGATAAGGGTTTATTGACAGCCTTATGCAAAATCCACTTAGCAGTTTCACAGAACGAGATAAATTTCTTTAAAATAAATATCTAAAAATGAATATAAGATAAAATAGTTTAAGTCCCCCAAAAATAACACCAGGCTCACAAAACTCTTCTAAAACCAAACAAAGAGAAATTTAAGTAATTTTTTTAATTACTTAAAAAAATGTATAGCCCAAACAACGAACTTAGAAAAGATATGTAAAAGAGGGAAAAGTGTTCTGTATAAGCACAAATGCTGTTTTCTAAAAGAAATTCTAGAAATAGGTTTAGAAACATAGACAAATATTTTCCGATTATCTAGGGTTTAATCCAGAAATGAGCAGTTAATTTAAGATAAAAAAATCAGCCAGTGCAATTGAACAGATTTAGGAACAAAATATATATATATATTATATGTATATAATGTATGATATATTATATATACACACATATATAATGTGTATATATATATGTATACATATGTATGATACATGGGAAGAGAATGGTGAAGTGCCAGATGAACTTAGATGACCAGTTTAAATCTTGCCCAGGGGAAAGGATCCAAATCAACATAGGGAATGAGATGGCTGGGGTGGGAGAGAACAGCCGTGAAAAGGGAGCCTTCAACCAGACTCTCTTTCCACCATCACCTAATCCCAATGGATTGCAGGATCAGGTAGGACTTGTTTGCCTGGACAGATGGTGCAGTAAAGGCAGGGTGCATAGGTCCAGATGGGGCAGAACAGAAGTGAGTCTCAGATGTCCAGACAAGCCCAGGTCCAGGCAGGGTTTAGACACCCAGGTCCAAGGAGCTGAGAGCAGGGGTCTCTCTCACAGATCATAGCAGTGGCCAGAGATGCAGAAAGATGGGACAGAACGCAAGAACTGCAGGGGTGCAGTGCAAGAGAGGTGCAATGAAAAGTTCTCAGACTTGGCACACTCTGGCTGGAGGATGGCATAGGGGCCTCCCAGGCCCATCTTACACCACAAGCAATTTGATGGTAAGAGACAGGATTTAGGAAGTGCTAAAACTGGACTGGGCATCATGAAATGGAGTGAATTATTGATAGGAGAGGTCTGGGCATTGGGTATAAAATTCGAACCTATCTACTTGAACTGTACAGTATACACTAACTTCTTAACCTTCTGAGTTTTATATGCAAATTTGTCTTATAAATCTCAAGATCCCACCAGTGCAGAAAAAAAAATTGTGCTAACATATATGATCAATTCATGACAGAAGCTGCAGTTGGCAAAATTAAGACTTAGTTATGAGAAAGCTAAAAAAAAGGAAGAAAATTAATTTTCAACATAAGACATTTAAGAAAACCTGCAACAAATATAATATTGATTAATGAAATATTAAGTTATTTATTCTTGATAGGGAACAGATGGAATTTTCCACAATCACAAGTTTCAATTTTTATTATGTTTTTTTACTTTTCCAGCTCCACACTTTCAAGGAGGGGAAAAAAGTATAAATTTTGAATCCAAACTATTCTTTGCTTAGGTGACATATAGGTAGAAAATACTTTTGGGGAAAAAGCTAAATATACCAAATGAATATGCTAGGCTATTAGATACTAGATGAAAATTTTAAATAATTATATTTTGTCACAGTAACAACAAACTGTAAATATACTTTAAAATGAAAAATGCATATCTTGAGCATATTAAAGTTTCAGGAAACATATTAAGCAACAGATAAAGCATTAACATTATAAAATAAAGATGAATAAATATGCTGAAATAAACACCATCTAATGAAAGAATTCATTCTTCTTAGTACTTCTACTAATAAAATAATCCATTAATTTATGCTTGGTCTTTTTTTATGTTTTCAATGGTCTGAACCAGTTTGTCAACCTGAAGTGACAGAGAACTACATCATGTCCCCTGAAGGATTTGGGAGGGTTTAATCTCAGGGGCCAGGTATGTAGCAGGAGGATTGTTGGGGCCTGGTAATGAGATTTTGAGAAGTAAAACCTAAAAAAAAAAAAAGAAGAAGAAGAAGCCCAGCCCTGAATTTACCAAAAGGAGTGAAGATTACATCCTGCTGAAATGCAAATCTTGGACTCTTTAGACAGAGGAACTGGGCATTAGCCAGCCACAGAAATTCAAGTCCTACCCAGAGAAAAGGAGATGCTAGAGAAGAATCTAAAGGTTCTGATGAGATCTATAACAGTGCAAAGTGTTTGGATAACAAAGCCCAGATTAACTCTCATATATGCAAAGAACAGGAGACCAAGACAGTTGGAGGAATTACAAAAAAAGCCTCCCAAAAGCCTTGAGTCTTGAGAGCATCATTTGTTCTTTCAAACCATTGTTCTCTCTGGAACACATACTCTTCTCTTGCTCTCCCCACATTTTTGTTTTTGATGGTTTGTTTGGGGGGGGATCACACCTACTGTGGCTCAGGGTTTACTCCTGGTTCTGTGCTCAGGTTTCACTCCAGGTGGGCTCAGGGGACCATAGGGAATTCCAGGGATAGAGTCCTGGTTGCTTGGTGCACTCTCATTCAGGCCCCTACCTCACATCTTCCCAAGTAAATTTCTTTTCAATAAAAACCATCTTGTTACACACATATATTGATATACATACACATGCATTTATGGACATACACATACACACACACAGTCAAAATCAAAGGGGGGAAAACGTCTGTTGAAAAATTTTAATAGCAAGCAATATAACATAAGTTGAAATTTTATAAAATTAAAAAGATAAATATTGGGGGGAGGCACACCCAGCGTCATGGAGATCATGCGGCTGTGAGGATCAAACCCATTGGCAGCACGTGCAAAGCACATATTCCAGCCCTTTGAGCCATCTCCTGGCCTAGACAGGATTTAAACACAGATTGTTTTTCTTCTCAGTCATTACCTTAAGTAAATAAAGGAGAAGGGACTATAGTTTAGAATAAATTAACTGCTACAGTGATTTATCCAGCTGAGTATGCAGACATATAATTTTCAGCAATTAGTTTTCACCTCTTTATTTTCAACAAGCTGGAAGAAAATGTGTCGCTTCTTAATGACAGCAGTTCTCATTAAGGACACTAGTTGATTAACTTTAAGAGCTATCTGTGAAATAGCTTTTATTGTGAACAAGTTTTTTTTTTCAAGTTAAATATTTTTTTTGATTTCTCACATCCTTAGAGAGGGCGTAGATGGCCAAAGGGCTGCCTGTTTTGTGGTATGGGGGAAATCCTAAAATTAAGCATTCTTTAACAAATGTACCTAGGCATCGGGTTTCAGAGCCGCTCCAAAGGCCTGAAGAAAGGCATTCACGCACTGCGGAACCCACCAGCATGAATCCTGCATCACAGGTAAAGATGGCCGTTGACCCATATGAAGTCTGAGTTCCAATCTTATTTCCATTCGGAGGTGTAGGTAATTCTCCACAGGAAATAACTTGAATGAAATAGAGGGGTGGGGGGAAGTGGTTAGAGAATAGACGTATTCAATATTCCACTGTCACAAAGCAAACCATATTCATTTTGAATTCCTTGTAATTTGACAGATTTACAGTTGAAGTGGATGTTGGAATGAATATAAAATTATAGAGATATGATGTTATAATTTAAGTGCATTTCTTTTGTCTTCTCATAAAGCAACCGTGACATGGAACTGGACTGTTTTCTCTGTTTTTGTTGTGTCCTCCTGGACACACTCAAGAATGCATAAAATAAATGAAGTCATAAGTTAAGGAAAAGATGCTTTAATAATCTAAGAATTGTTTTGATGTACCAAAGGATATTGGGTAGTTTTTTAATTTACATCAACTAAAGTTTCCTCACTGTCCCAATGAGGCTAAGATAATAAGAATACTATCTTAGTATGATAATCTCTATAAAAATTGAAACATAATAATATATAATTATAATAAAATAGAAATATAATTATATTTCAAGGATTTTGTAGATTTTAAAACATTGCTTTTTCTTCAGGAAGAAAAAGATAGTAAAGACATTTTTAAAAGAGAGATGAATTGACTTGCTAGATCCTTCCATACCCCAGCCTTATGCCATGTTTTATATTTAAAGCACAATCTATAGTTAGCTAAATCAAAAATTAAACCTCATGATCTAACCACATAGTCTAACACTAAACAATTCATCCTTGTGATTTTAGTTTATTTCTTCAATGGCCTTCAGTTCCAATAATAAGTGGGGGGAAAAATCCAAACTTTAATTAGTTGCATATAATATTTTAAATAAACTGATTGGTTTTGATTGGGGTAGGGGGTGCTCCTGAGTGGCAATTAGAATAAATGGCGACCCCACTAGTGAATCTCACTGCATTTTTAGTTTGTTCTCAAAATAATCCATTGAGGAAGCTATAATACTTATTAATATTGAGAATACTAATAGTTCCTTTCCTTCCTTCCTTCCTTCCTTCCTCCTTCCTTCTTTCTCTTTCTTTCTTTCTTTCTTTCTTTCTTTCTTTCTTTCTTTCTTTCTTTCTTTCTTTCTTTCTTTCTTTCTTTCTTTCTTTCTTTCTTTCTTTCTTTCTTTCTTTCTTTTGTCTCCTACTTTCTTTCTTTTTTTAAATTTTTCCCTCCTGCCCTCTCTCCCTTCCCCCCTCCCTCCCTCCCCTCTCCCTCCCCTCTCCCTCCCTTCCTTCCTTCCTTCCTTCCTTCCTTCCTTCCTTCCTTCCTTCCTTCCTTCCTTCCTTCCTTCCTTCCTTCCTTCCTTCCTTCCTTCTTTTCTTCCTTCCTTCCTCTCTCTCTCTCTCTCTCGCCTTCTTTCTTTCTCTCTTTCTTTCTGCCACATCCGGTGCTGCTCCTGGCTGACTGCTGCTCTTTGCTCAGGGATCACTCCTGGTGGTTCTCAGGGGACCAATGGGGTGCTGGGGATGCACAGCATGGGCATGTAAAAGGCAAGTCCCTTCCCCGCTACACTGCCTTACTGGCTCAATAGTCTATCATTTTCATTTCAAATATGAGAAAATGCAAATCCAGAAAGACCACTGCTTCTCAGTGAATTGCAATTTTTAAATTTTCTTGTTTTCCCTCATTTTTACCTATGGGCAGGAATTTGATCACATTCACACTTTAAGTGGTCTTTCACCTTGAACCAAAAATTGAGGTGCCCGAACTTTATTTGCTCTACTGCTGCTGTTTCATGGGAAAAAAGTCACTCTGTCTCTTGGAAAAATCTACTGCCCTGGATCTTTTCAGTATCCAGAGAGAATTATACCATCCCTGCTGGGACTGGGAAATACTTCCCAGAGACTCAAACAGAATGGAATAACAAAAAAAATCTGCTGAGTGTCTGACTGACTGAATTTTTTAGGGCCAGAGAGAGAGCTCAAGGGTCTAAGTTCAAGCTGTGATATGGGAGGCAGGGTTCAATCCTTGACACCCCACACAATCACTATAGCACCACTAGTCAGCCCTGACCACAATGCCAGGAATATGACTGCTCGGTCCCAAATCAATAATAATAATAATAATAATTATTATTATTATTATTATTATTATAGTAGTAGTAGTAGTAGTAGTAGTAGTAGTAGTAGTAGTAGTAGCAGCAGCAGCAGCAGCAGCAGTAGCAGCACTGTAGCACTGTTGTCCCGTTGTTCATCCATTTGATTGATTGGGCACCAGTAACGTCTCCTTTGTGAGACTTGTTACTGTTTTTGGCATATTGAATATGCCACAGGGAGCTTTCCAGGCTGACATGTGGGTGGGATACTCTTGATAGCTTGCCAGGCTCTCCAAGAGGGGCAGAGGAATCAAACCCAGGTCAACCATGTGCAAGGCAAATGCCCTACCCGCTGTGCTATTGCTCCAGCCCATAATAATAGTAACAATAATAATATTTTATTGTATTATTTTCTCTAGAGCTTGTAGGTATTTCTAATCCTGTTTCTGTTCAGTTAAATGATAATTTTGTTTTGTTTTGTTTTGTTTTTTTGTTTTTGGGTCACACCTGGCAATGCACAGGGGTTACTCCTGGCTCATGCACTCAGGAATTACTCCTGGCTGTGCTCAGTGGACCATATGGGATGCTGGGAATCGAACCCAGGTCGGCCTCGTGCAAGGCAAACGCCCTACCCGCTGTGCTATTGCTCCAGCCCCCGTTAAATGATAATTTAAAGGATGAACAGCAATCAGAGAAAGATGTTGGAAAAAATGAAATAGATTAAAATTTTACTATAAGAAAGGTCATATACTCGGAATACCAAATATAATTGCACTACACTGTAGCACTTTCATCCCATTGTTCATGAATTTGCTTGAGCGGGCACCAGTAATGTCTCCAATGTGGGACTTATTGTTACTGTTTTTTGCATATCGAATATGCCATGGGTAGCTTGCCAGGCTCTGCCATGCGGGCGGGATACTCTCGGTAACTTGCTCTCCAAGAGGGACAGAGGAATTGAACCCAGGTCGGCCATGTGCAAGGCAAATGCCCTAACCACTGTGCTATCGCTCTATTCCAAATATAAATTAGATATTTTTTTGGATTATAATTTATCAGTGTTTATTTTATAAAAATAAGAATAATCTGATTGTTAGGTACTTGTGTTATTTATGCATATAAACACATAGACAATGTCTGCTGTTAAACTTATAGACCTTTATACGCTTTGACTCCTTTAGTAGCTTATCTATAAACATAAGAATCTATGTTATGAATATAATATAATTATGTTCCACAAAAAAGGAACAAATTAATTTATATATTGAACATGTTCTGGAACAAAGTAAACCATAATTTCACAGATATTATTAAAGATATTGCTTCTGAATAATTGTTCTACAACTAGATAATATAAATTATTGCATATTTATAAGAATCCATGGGGAAAATGATAATAGGCCTTAAAAGTGCTACCTTACAACTTGGAAATATGCAATATACATTATCTAATTGTTGTCATAAAAGATACATCTAAAATCCCAACATGATTTCTGGACTCAAAGCATGATTTTTCATTACTATTTAGAAATATAAAATGTTAATAAAGAAAATAATACATAACATTTTATTATTGCTCTTGCATTTGGAAAGGAAGTGATTAAGTAATTTAAACACCACGAATAGATCATGAAACAAGTTCAACAATATGAGTACTTACTTTGGCAATATGGTCTTTCATTTCTCCAACTCCAAGTACCATTAGGAAGGCATTCTATGGAAGCAGGACCTAGCCCATGATAACCTGGGTCACAACTGAAAACTACTTTGGTTTTATATTCATAATGGGAGCCATTCACAATTCGCCACCTTCCATGTTCCAAAGTAAACGAATTGATGCTTGGACATGTAACAACTATATAAAAATGAAAAATGAAGAATGCAGACATTATGTCAAACTTATCTGTTATGCTACTTATGTATATGCCATATCTATTACCCTTTACTATCTATTATATCTTATATTGTGATGCAGATTATGTAGCAGTTGTTAATTTTTCATTCCCACAGCTCTGTAGTATTCTTTGGCATACTCTGTTTTCTCATACTTCAAAATCTTTGGACATATTATTTGATGATTGAATGCCTTACCTCTACTATCTTCTTTCTTTTTTAAATCTTGTTTTGATCATATTTAAGTTTATTCTTCTATATGGTTAGACAAAATACATTATTGATGAATTATTCTAGTAATGTTTTTCGCTAACATTCTCTTTAGTTTGGAGATTATTTAAAAGCATTATTTTGTGCCCTCCCCCCTGCCAACCCTACAATTTCGTTGAGGTGTAATATATGGGGAATAAGGGATACTACTGTATAATGTTCATAGGAAAGTAAATATATAATCTTACGGAAATCAGTGTGGATGTTCCAGAAAATATTAAGCATAGAATTATGACTTGAGTCAGCAATCTGACTTACGGTTGTGTACCCAAAGGAAATAAGATCTCTAAAAAACATGATAATCTCTCTGTTTTGTATTGCAAATGATAATGCAGGAAAGGTAAGAGAGAGAGCTAGAGAGAAAGAAAAGTGGCTTCCATTAGGCAGGTGGGGGGGTTGGGTGGTGGGATGGTGGGAGGGAACTGTGGCTATTGGAGGTGGGAAATGTGGTGAACTGGGTGTTGAAACATTGTAAGACTGAAACCCAATCATGAACAGCCTTGCAACTGTGTATGTATCTCACAGTGATTCAGTTTTAAAAAATGAGTGAATAAATAAAGATCTCTAAAGACATATTTGCATTCCCCTATTAGCATTATTCTTAGCAGACAAAATGTGAAAGCAAACATACTCTTATTTCCTTAGTAGTTTTAAGCTCTATACTTGAAGAAAATTTTCGTGTGTGTGTGTGTGTGTGTGTGTGTGTGTGAGTATGTGGTGGGGGGGAGTGTGGGTGTGTGTGACAAAGATTTTTTATGCAAGAGTTCTACTATAAATCTTCTCAATATAAGACAGAGAGAAGGATTTTTGACATTAAAATTTGCAAAAACTGCAGTGATCTTCATTCTAATAAATTATAGCTAAGCTACAAGTGCTAAATGAGAATGAATAATTTTAAAATAATAACATTAAAGAGTGATTTAAAGCTAACATTTTGTAATCCCCTGTCTTTTATCAGAACTATTTCCTATTATGTTATAATATTGATTTTCCTATTAAGTACTAACTATAGCAACGGGAAATATTCTAAACATCAGTAATCTAAAGAATATTTGTAGAAGTTGAAAGTCATAGACTGGGAGAGATAATAAAGTGGTAAGGCACTTGTCTTTCTTGGAACAAATACAGGTTTGATTCCTTCTCAACCCTGCACATGGTCCTCCTATCATCACCAAAAGTAAGCCCTGAGCACAAACTCCCTCCAAAATGTTGACAGTTGTGTGTCATCTTGACAACATAATTTATCCTTATAAAAATCAGTGCTAAATGCATAAAAATTTTATTGATAATAAATTAAAAGAAAAGTTAAAGGCTTGCTTTTGCAAGCACATTTAATTGATGAATAAAATTTTAATACACTAAATACATTTTTATGAGACAAAAAGTTATTTTAAATTTTTGACATAAACATTCTGGAATATCAAAAAGTATGTCCTTAAACTGTTCTATTTTTACCATAGGATATAACATACAAATTAACTTTTATTTCCTCGAAGATGACACACAACATTTCAGGAATCAATTGTAAAATTTTAAAAATACATCAATATGGCTTTCTCTCCAAGCCCGTGTTCTTCCTTGAATACGTATTTGCTCTGCTTCTCTCTATTTCTTTGCTTGCTGATTTCCGTTCTGGAGAAACATATGCTCTCTAATCAACACCTACTTCTCTCTTTCTCTCCCCCACATCTTTCTAAATTAGTTTCAATAAAAACTATCTTCTTCATACATACACATACACACAAACGATAAAAAGGTAAGATGCTAATAGAAGCACAAGTTATGGGATCTCTTAAACCAAACATACCTACACAACGTGGGGTCTTGTTATGATTGCTCCAAGTTCCATCCGACTGACATACAGCTGTGGTAAGCTCCTTAGATGACAATCTGTATCCATCATTGCAAAAATAAGTAACTCGAGTTCCTACCAAGTAGTCTGTTGTGAGTATACCTCCATTGGTGGGAGCTTTAGGTATTCCACAGGAAATTGCTAAAGTAAGTGCAAACATTCCAAGTCACAGAAAGAAAAATATACATATATAGATATCTGTATCTATATATAAATCTATATATATATATAAATATCTAGCAGGTTTTAGATGTATTTGGTTTACACAAAAACATCTTAATTTGGTAAAATTAGTTTTAATCATGATGTAATACTGATGATAAAATTTTATTTACTTATATTTTCACATTTTATAAATTCAAATGAATGCACAGAACATTCTAAGTTTTCTATTTTCTAACCACAAGTACACAATTTGACTGTATAAAAAGAAATTAAATTTTAAAAGACATAGTTGGTAACAAAAGCCCACATTAAAATGAGATTATTTGTATCCTTTATGTAGTCATCAGTGTATTTATGTATCTACCTATGAAAGCATCAATGCACTTGAATATGCAAATTGTAGATGAACCAGCTGTTATAGTACAAAAATGTCTTGTATATTACATTGACAAAATACAGAATTCGAAATATGAAATATCTACTCCCACAGGTTTCAAATAAGGTATCCTATTCTTTTAATTTTATCTTTCTCATTTCAAAGTAAATGACAAAAAACTGGAAAATGTGATTAAGTCTGAATATTTATATATGTAGTGTTCTATTTACTCACCTACAATTTCAACCTAAAATCATTTTTACTTCTCTTTCAAACGCTATCATTTAACTCTAATTAATCCATGTGAACTCACTATAAAATGAAATAACCTAACCACAATTTCTATGAAATTACTAAAATTAGCAGTAGGCTGCACACAGGTGAATAGTTTGATTTTATGGAATTTGATAAATTGAAAATCACAAACAAAAAGCAATTATGTTGACTTCATAACATATAAAAAACCTTAAATAATTATGTCATTATCCCTGCTATCTCATTACAGGCCCTCTAAAATAATGTTTTGAAAGCAAATGGATCCTTGAATCAGCTAAAGCAATGTTTATATTTCTATTTAGGACTGTTTGGGATTTCCATTTGTAATTACTGCTTCAATGTAATTAACTACACATTGTTGGGGTAGTTAGTTAATCCAGAAAAAAAAGCTAAAAAACAGTCCATGTAGCCTAGTTCCATATGTATATTTAGTGTAATGTGACCATATTTTACAACTGAAAAAAAAAGTCAACATACTAAAATGATAGCACAACTGTGCCTAACATAGCTAACAATAGCTAACAATTTTACTTCTAGCTAAAAATGGAAATAAAACTGACTTGAGAAGAAAAGAAAGAAAGAAAGAAAGAAAGAAAGAAAGAAAGAAAGAAAGAAAGAAAGAAAGAAAGAAAGAAAGAAAGGAAGGAAGGAAGGAAGGAAGGAAGGAAGGAAGGAAGGAAGGAAGGAAGAAAGAAAGAAAGAAAGAAAGAAAGAAAGAAAGAAAGAAAGAAAGAAAGAAAGAAAGAAAGAAAGAAAGAAAGAAAGAAAGAAAGAAAGAAAGAGAGAGAGAGAAACCAAAAATTAAAAGTAAGGGAGAAAAAACAAGATGGCTGATTCTATATACACTACATGATATTCATCTGTATAAAAGGGAAAACAAGGGTTCTATATTTCAAAGTCAGCAGAGGAGATCCCAAAGACATAAAATACCTAACTGAACCTGAAGAGTGAATGGTGATTGGCTGGTTCACTTCTAACTGTTCTTGGATACAAAATAGCAGCTAATGCAAATATATTAGGATATAAAAGGAGATGGATGGTACAGGAAGTGGAAGACCGTCGACATGTTCCTAGCATAAATGAGGTTCTAAGTTCAATTCATCACACTGCATGAACACCTGAGAATCTCTTTTAGTGAGCCTGGCATTCACCAACACTAAACCCAAATAGCTTTACTTGGGGGTTCAAATGGGATCCTGATTATGTTCCTCTCTAGTGAGGAATCGTTTGGATTTCATTATTGAAAATCTTTCTGTTATCTCAATTTTTCCTAGGTTAAAACATGTAGCTTTATGTTTCAACATTTGCATATGCTATGATTAGATCTCCACAAAAAGTATTTCCCATGCATGGGACTGAAGTGATAGCACAGGGGGTAGGGCGTTTGCCTTGCAGGCGGCCAATCCGGGTTCCATTCCCAGCACCCTATATGGTCCCCTGAGCACCGCCAGGGGTAATTCCTGAGTTCATGAGCCAGGAATAATCCCTGTGCATCGCCGGGTGTGACCCAAAAAGCAAATAATAAAAAAAAAAAGGTATTTCCCATGCAATGCCATACAATTGTCTCCCTTGTCTATATTAGCAACAGATTTTCCCTTCCCTCTGCTAGCAACCCAAACATTTTGGGGCCATATACTGAATCTGGACAAGCAAGACTATTCTTAGAATCTAAGCTCCTGTCTTTTTAAGTTCTGAGCCTATTTTGTTCATATACCTTCCACATGTAACTAAAATAATATATACTTCTATATTTATTTTACCAGTATAATTACCTCCAAAATGTATCTATGGCAAGATACACTTAAGGATTGCCATTTTATGACTAGTATTACTTTACAATGCTGACACAATTTTTTAAAAATTAGTTACATGTATATCTTTAATTTTTTATCAAAATAATAATTTTACAAAGGGTTTTGAGGATTTAAATATATTTTATGTATTTATTGGTAATATTTAGCCATATATAGGCATGTGAAATATTTATTTAACTGAAATATAATGGTTCAAGTACATTAGCTTCAAAGGTTTTTTGGAATAGGTATACTATAAATTTTATTATATACATTTAAGTTCCTATGATTCTGACATCATGAAATAAGTTTCTCTTCCAAGGTACTTTGAAAAATTATGTGATACTAAGATTTTGTAAATGTGCCTATTATTCATTGGTCAAAGGCTAGTAGATAATTTAATATATCTATCATAAATAAAACCAGGGCCTTCAACTTAATGTCTTTATGCATCCTATATTTCAATACTCTCACTGTCACCTGTCACTGTCATTGATTTGTTCAAGTGGGAACCAGTAATGTCTCTCATTCAGAGACTTATTGTTACTGTTTTTAGCATATCCAATAGACACGGGTAGCTTGCCAGGCTCTGCTGTGTGGGCCCCATACTCTCAGTAGCTTGCCAGGCTCTCCGAGAGGGGCAGAGGAATCGAACACGGGTTGGCCGAGTGAAAGGAGAAAGCCCATGATTAATATTTCCTACATTAGGGTTTAAGGAATAGTTATTTTGTTACTCATTTACATGTGACTTGAGCATTACTTTTTTATAATTAGAAGCTTCATGATCATAATTACTAGGAAAAGAAGCCATTTTCTGTTCTCTAGTTATATTTATTCTCTTTATTTTATTATTTTATTTTTCAGTTTTGAGGGTAAAGGAGTGTATTTTGGGGCTACACCCTGAAATGTCTGTGGGGCTATTTTTTGCGCCACTGTGGAGTCACATCTGGCAATAAGATTCGAAGCAGTAACACAGCTATTGAAGCCAGGTGCAAGACAAGTGCCTTACCTCTTGTAATACATTCCTGACCCTAATTATAATTGAGTTACTCAAAAGTTTTCTTATATAAATTTCTATATGTGTGTATATATATGGAACAAACCACTATTTATTATCTCATTTTTAATGTGACTATTCAGTTTTAATAAATATTCTGAACCAAATAAATCAAGTATTTAATTATATTTTGACAGAATAATATGGCATGTTAAATGTTTAAAAATTTTAAAGTCTAATGATATTTATTTTATAACTGATAATATACATATTTCCTTGTGACCGTGCCTAAATAAGAGGCTCAAGCTATTTAAAAAATAAGTCCTAAGTAGAAAACTCTAAAATATACTATTCAATGATTCAAAAACATCATAACTTTTACTTAAGATGCTTAGGGATTGACTTTCTTTTTTAAATACAAAATATGGTTGTGCCCACAGAGGTAAACAGTAAAGAAAAAAAAAATGTGACAGTTAGCTACATTTTCTTCTTTTAAACTTTTTGCTCAAGAACATTTTCAAAATGAAGCAGTCTTCAGAAAATTTGTCTAGCCTCTGTTTTCTATCTGTAGACTATCTACTGATGTGAATCTATAGCCAATCTGATCAATGACATGAAACGGCACTAGACCAGCCATTTTCCCATAACAAAGTCAGTGGGGTTGAATACACCGAAGCAAATCATACACATAAGTGTACATACATAGAAGAGCAAAGGCAAAACTTCACAGAATAAATGAACTAAAAAACAATATATCTCATTCTAAACTTTATCACTTGGCTTTTAGCTTTGTTTTCAACAGGCACAAACAACATGATTCAGGATGAATTTTTAAGGTTTTGGTCATCCAAATGAACAAGTTAAATAAATTGGTATTTCCTTGATATAGTGAGTCATTTGAAGCCCTTATACTTAACCTTGACAAGCAGGTACTGGAGCATCCCATGCGTGATACCCATAAGAAGACTTTCTGCACACGGCACTGCTTTTTCCAACAAGTCGAAATCCTCGATCACAAGCCCAGCGGACCACACTATTAAGCTGTCCACCCGTCTGACTGATAATATATCCATGAGGTGGGGATTCTGGTGTACTACAGTAGAAAGCTTTTCAAAAGGAAAGAAGACCATTTTTAATGAATGAATCATACATTCTTTACAACCCACATAGTAATTAAATCAATTAAATTAATTAAATGCCCATTGTCATTTACTACCTATATTGCAAACCATAATACCCAAAAGGAGAGAGAGAGTAAAGGGAAATGCGCCTGCTACAGAGGTGGGGGGGGGGGTTGCGTGGGAAGGGATACTGGGAACATTGGTGGTGGAGAATGGGCACTGGAGGAAGAATGGGTACTCAATCATTGTATGACTGAAAGTTTGTATCATTGTATCATGAAAATTTATAAGCCTGTAACTGTTCTTCACAGTTATTCATTAAAATAATAATAATAATAATAATAATAATAAAAGTTTTAAAAATTGAGCCAACTTCCATGTATATCATTGTGCAAGAGTCACTTATTGATATAATTATTAGGAATTAGAACTGAGGGCCTTTCCCTTATAAATTATCATCCCCTAAGGTCTTAATATTGAAAGAAAATATTTTCATAAGACCCTGGAGGTTTGTTGGTCTTACAAATATGTCACTGAATATGTCTCACAAATATGTCAAAGAAACTGTATTTCCTATCATTTGAACAGCCTAAATTCCATAGTTCCAGAAGCAATGATCTAGAACATGTTTAGAACATCTGTCCACAGATACCTATATCATGTTAAGTCATTTATTTGATGTCTGAAATAGGCCCTCACACTCCATAGACTTCTCTCCTAGGTTATTAAAGAGATACCATGCTGTCAAGAATGCTTACCTATGGTGACAAAAATGCCAATAAAATAAAGCTTTTCTTATCTTTGAAAGGCTGAAATGTCAAAAGATATCATCAGGTGACTTTGTCATATATTTGTATTTTCGATACCATTCTGCCTGAGAAGACACATTTACCCTTAGAAATACCAATGTCTGAAGAAAGTAAGACCTTAGGGGTAAATAGTAAGGAAGACGTTGGACTGCAGATACACACGTTATAACCTCTCATTTATAAAACAGAAATACATATTCAATATCTTGAGCTGTTACTGGGAAAAGCATAGCATTTCATTATATTCTACTCAAAATTTTTTATGACTATAATACAAGTGCTTAAGTGTATAATAAAGTCAGATTCTTTATAACTTTGATTTCACTATTGTGCTTAATGGGTTTTAAAAACAAAATTTAACATTTCTGATTTTCAAACGTCATTTGGAGACACAGCTAAAATACAAAGACATTTATATTGCTTACATGATAGAAACATACTTTATGATACTGAAAATCTTAGTCATTAGGACTTAGATTTCAATTTTAAAAGTATCAATTTATCTCTCTTACCAAAGATAACTATTTCTTTTAAATTTAGGAGACATTTATTATAGAATAAATATATACATATATAACAAAGTATGCATTAAGATGCCTGTGACAAGTAACTGGTAATATGTAAAATATAAACTGCTAATAAGCTAAGGTAAAGTTATCACCTTTTAATTTTAAAATCAACTGAGACATAAAAATCTGATCATTTGTTTAGTATTTTGTTCACATTTATATAAGTAAGATTTGAGAGCATATATTTTAAACTAAAATTTAAAAAGAACTTAAAGTCTATGCCTAATATTACTGTGTCAAAAATTTTCATAAAGTATTTATGAAAGTAATTTTTAGTTGAACTGATTAGCAATGACCCATAGCTTAGAGAGACGTGGTTGGAACACTGTACAGAAAGAAATGGCTGATTGGTTCTGAAATATTTTGTTATTAAGCACTTTCTCATGGCCTCTGACATGAATTAGGGTAGCAATAAAGGAAAGGAATATAACCTTCGTATAATGGAGTACTATTTATGTACACTTACTCAATAAGAAAATCATTGGCTCCAGTATCAGAAGACATTACAAACAGGAAAAAGTATAAAAGCAATCTCAACTTGATATTTAAAGGCCTTTCAGATTACATCTTTCTAAGTACTATTCAATGAAAGGCAGTAATGACAAAACAATTATTTTTTGAAGCTCAAGGTTTTAAAATAGTCTATCATTTTCTTTCAATATTTCATATATTTAGGAATTATAGTAAACAGGAAATGCTAAAAATAATTTTACTATTATATGCATACCTTGTATTTAAAATTGTCAATGCAAAATGTTCTAAGCAGATAAAATATGCTCAATATGTTAGCATAACTAACATTTTTGCAGAGTTAAAGGGGGAAACAGTAGTTAAAATACATTAATTTATGATTTATGTATTTTATGTAATTAAATACAATTTATGATTAATGTATTTTTAATTAAAAATACATTAAAATGTATTTTAAACTGATTAAAAACAGTTATAAATAACCTGTTTTTATCTTTTTTTAAATCAAAGGAAAGTTATAAGATTATAATTATAATGAGAGAAATGAAACAGAGAGTTTACATAAGTTGATCAAAAAGCATCAATAGAGTAAGTTATTTTATGTCTAAGTGAAGAGTGTCTATGTGTGCTTTTAAATCACAACCATATTAAGGCTATTAGCAAAGTATGAACTGGTAAAAAGTGTCACTTACCAATATATCTTATCCTGAAGCCTTTTTTGTTATTGCCATGATCTGCAGACCACTGAAGAAATACTTCATGATTATTGCTTGTTATATTAAAAGCAGATGGATAATCTCCACTGAGGGAAATAAGTATTGGACTTTGAATATTTGGTCCTTCAGAAAGAAAATAACAGAATTTAGATATAATTAAAAGCTATGCTCTCTTTTACTTTTAGCATTTTACATATTTATAATACTATTAACTATAGTACACATGATCCATGGTCTACTTGAACATTAACTACAGACATATTATAAAATATTTTAATTCTATAAGCATCTATAATTTGCAAAATAATAATCTAATAATTAGTACATAGGTAAACTTGATGTTTATGATCCTAAAATCTCTACAATAAAGTAAAATAATAAAAGCAGTTGCTTAGAGGTGTGCATATTTAGTTAGAGGACTTTAACCGAAGTTTTAGATATCCAATAAATATAACCCATGGTTACCATCATACACCTGAAGAACATCAAATTCTTTCTCTGTCTGGAAGAATTCTACAAACATGCTGATGTTATATCCTTTTTCCACTGAAATGCTCCAGGCGCACATTTGAAGATTTGGGTAACTGTCAGGATATCCAGGGCTCAGTATAACTCCTGTGGAATCTAACCGCAATTCATTGGCGGGACAGAGCACTGTCAAATAAAGATATTTAGATCAAATTGAAAATTGCATTTTAAATATTAAATACTTGACTTTCATAGACAGTGACTATAAAGACAACACCTTGAGTTTTATTAGAGAAAACTCCTATCAGTAGTTTTAAAAAATGGAGGTCTGACATAAAATTTATTTATCTGATACTATATTAAAGTTACATTACCTATTTGGACAATAAATAGAAAGATCACTGTTACTGTCATCATCACTGTCATCCTGTTGTTCATTGATTTGCTCTAGTGGGCACCAGTCACGTCTCCATTTGTCCCTGTCTCGTGCTAGTGTACCCTGCTGGCGTATTGGGGGCTCTTTTAGGGTCAGGGGAATGAGGACCGTCGTTGTTACTGTTTGGAGTATAGCAAGTATGCCACGGGTAGCGTGCCAGGCTCTGCTATGTTGGGGGAGTGGGGGGCGGTTCTCTCAGTAGCTTACCGGGTTCTCCAAGAGGGATGGAGGCTTTTGGGGTGGCCTCTAATTGCCTTTACAGGTCTCTGAAATAAGGCCAATGAATGAGATTATATAGGTGAGTTGGAGGTGGTTTGTGGGTGTATCTCCCACATACCTAACTTTTGGCCATTTAATTTCTTGGTGAACTTTGGTAAAGTTGTTGGGGTCTGGCCAATGGCGCAACAACAATTTTGGGGTATCTGGAAGTCTGAAGGCACCACCAGGCTGCTGATGCACTCACCCACAGGTACAGGTTGACCTGCTGGCCACACCATAAGATATGTCATCTATTTCACTATATTTTCCTGAATTTTCCCTATTTGTTTTCTATCCTTTGCATCATCCTTCCTCTACTTCTCTTGTCTTTTGTCTATTCTCTGGTCTTTACATTCTTCTTTTACTATTTTATTTAATGTTCTCTACACTCAATCTTTAATTCAATTCAAGTGTGCACAATCAGAAAGAAAACTGCTTCCACTCAGAATATGTATTGCAGGCAAACTCTTTATGATCTTACAATTATAATCTTGATAATTTTGATTCAGTTATATTTCAGTTATTTGTGCTACTTCCAGAGCATAAGTGCTTGATAAAACAAAAGGTCTTCTTACATCATAACTATTTCTCTAAAGAATATGTGGATTAATGTATTATGATAAATGTATCTACAAAATATTGAAAAAAGTTATATGCTTTAAAAAACATAGCTATGAGATAACTATTTCACTGTATAGTAAATCAATAAAATTAGATATTAGAAAAAATTGCAAACATCAATTTAAAATCATATTTGGAATGCTAGTATTATCAATTATCAAGTGTCATTTCTAATTTGGTATGGTGAAGAAATTCTCAGAATTATGACTTCTCAGTATAGCTCATACTGTAAAGAATTATAACACACATCACCTTGTTTAAAGACTAGTTTCATAGAACCTATCAATTATGTTAAAAAAGAATTAACTATATGTAACAAACAGGATTTAGTTCAAAAAGCTAAAGAACTTTCTGTTTATCTGACAGTGGAATTAGACTGGGAAAATGTTATATGTACATCAATGTGAAATTTTAGCTAGGTAAAATTTTAAGCATTATTATTGGGAACATTCAAGTAACTGAAGAGATGGATGATTAGGTAATTTTTTCAGGTTTAGTTAATTAGAAATATATTCCACGATAGTTCCTGTTCTGAGTATTAAACTTCTACATTGGGCTTAACAACAAACACAATTCAAATAATTGAATTCTACCTTAGGAAGAATTTCTGTTTTTCAATGTTCAAATGAGTTATGCTTGGAAACACCAAATATAGGTCTTAGATGTTGATGAATATATGAAGCATTTAGACTTTTATAATTTGTGGGTTCTAAGACGAAGAAATTCTTTAAGTTATAAATTCAGAATGGAGGCCAGGGATATAGCTCAGTGATAAAGCACTTATCCTGCATGTGCGAGGCTACTGATTAATTTTAAGTATTGCCAAAAATAAAAAAAGGTGTGGGGGAGGAGTCAAGAATAAAATTTCTAGATAGTGTACAGA
This sequence comes from Sorex araneus, assembly GCF_027595985.1. NCBI lineage: Eukaryota > Metazoa > Chordata > Mammalia > Eulipotyphla > Soricidae > Sorex > Sorex araneus. The sequence goes on along the minus strand of NC_073303.1, from coordinate 115,397,763 downwards.
TAAAATAGAAATTAAAATAGCTAATACAATTTATATTTAATCGAGCTAAAATTTGAAAATAATAAAAAAATCTTTAAAATGGTTTTGTTTTATATATATATATACATATATATTTCACTGTATCACTGTCATCCCATTGTTCATCTATTTGCTTGAGCAGGCACCAGTAACATCTCCATTCATCCCAGCCCTGAGATGTCAGCAGCCTCTCCTTACTCATATTTCCCAATGATTGGAGGTTCTTTCAGGGTCAGGGGAATAAGACTTGTTATTGTTACTGTATTTGGCATATCAAATATGCCATGGGAAGCTTGCCAGGCTCTTCCGTGCATATATATATATATATATATATATGTGTGTGTGTGTGTGTGTGTGTGTGTGTATATGAAAGAACATTCATTGATGATTTTCGAATACCCTTTTATAAGGCAGTATAGTTCACATAGCCATCTATTTTAAGACTCACATCAAATGGCTAATCCTGGATGAACTCTGAATCTCTCCTCTATCAATCCCAGTTTCTCATTGCCTCTGCAATATCACACTTTGATCATTTCAGCTAACAATTTCATGGATATTATTTCCTAACAATTTTTCCCTTCCTAGGCTATGGTTAGCAAATGTCATGTCTTATTAAAATATGAAATCATTGCAATTTAAAAAATTAAGATGATCTAATATGTCACCTAGTATTATAGCAGCAAACATGTAGTAAGAAGCCTGGCCATCATTTAAAGCAAATATATTTTGATAGTCACAATATGTCAAACACTATTAGACCTTTATTTAATTATGACACTTATTTGTCACAACAATCCTAAGATATATATATATATAATTTATCTCCATTTTATATATGCAAAGACATGCTAAAAAATTTTAATGTCCAAACCTCACAGATACAGTTAGTTGAATTCCATTGTTTTAAGTTCCCAAATGTAATCACTTATTGTATTTCATTTAAACCAAAAATTTTAAAGATAACTGTATTTAGAAATTCTATATTTCAAATGTCATGCAGAGAGCTACAGAGACTCCAGGGCTGCGCAACAAATAAAAAATCCGACTCATTTTGGAAAGCGAAATAAATAAGTTTAAGCTCACAGACTTAACATATTGTAGATGATTTCTAATAAATTCCAAAATGAGTGACTGCTCTAGCAAACTTGTGAATTAATTTAATCAAACAAAAAAGTCAAGTCAGCTTTTTAGTAAACATTCTATTCAATTAATTAGTACGGCAACTCTGCACAGAATCATTCCAAAGGGTGATTTATGAACTATAGACTAGTAACTGAAGTGTTATTATGAGACAAAAAAAAATCATTAAATTTGGTATCCTCCACAACAAAGAGACTAAGAAAAGATGAAATTTCAAATGTATAGAAATTATGAGTATAGATATGGAAAATTTGAGAGATAACAGAATAAAATTAGGAATATAATGGTTATATTGTTTGGATTAGTCTTTGGTAGAAATTTATTAAATAGGACTCTAGATATTAAATAAAGAAGTGCTGTCCTTCTAAAGTTTATAACAGCATTTGTATATCAGAGTAAAGAAAAAAATTCCTATTTTTATATTGCTCATCCACAGTTTTTTATGTCTGTCCACAAACCTCCCAATAGAGAGCTATTGATTAATCCGTGAATTAGTCTAAATTTATAAAGATGATCGCTAATCACTGTCATCCCATTGCTCATCAATTTTTTCGAGCGGGCACCAGTAATGTCTCTCATTGAGAGACTTATTGTTACTGTTTTTGGCATATCCAATACGCACAGGTGGCTTGCCAGGCTCTGCCACGTGGGCTCGATACTCTCAGTAGCTTGCTGGGCTCTCTGAGAGGGACAGAGGAATCGAACTCGGGTTGGCCCTGTGAAAGGCGAATGTCCAACCGCTGAACGGTTATATCTGACTAACATCACAATATTTTAAAATCATTGTAAAAGACCAGAATTCTAAGATTGGAGTTTTTTGTTTGTTTGTTTTTCTGAATTGAATCACCATGAGATAAAGTTACATGACTGAAGGCTTTGTAACTTTCAATGACCATACATACAATGTTCATACATACACTACATCGTAACATAAATTATTTAGCATCCATCCCTCTACCAGTGTCCTGGAGTTGGTTTATACACTAAACATTCCTTTTCTTGTGCTACTTTAAAACCCCCTAGTGAAAATCCTTCCACTTTCTTGGAAAGATTCCAATGAGAGAGAATACAGATGTTAATTTCTATATAATTAAATAAAATGGAATTTTTTATTTCAGGCTCATCATAGTTATTAAGATAGTGCATAAAGAATATATTTCCATGCCCTTGGAAAATTTCCATGTCCAATGAAGGTAGCAATCAGAGAACACCTGGCAAGAAATAATCAAGCTCAACTCAATTTTAATTAAATTTTCTAATATGTATAGTTAGTCACTACATGGTAAGCATTGTTTTGGGTTCTAGGAACAGAATAAATTGATAACACATAGTTTCAGGATATCATGATCATACTAGTTCATTCAAAATTCATAATAGCTTTGTTCCTCTAACATTGATTTCATGAAGTCCAAGCTACACAGTGACTTTTGCATCTCCACATCTCTCTAAGGGTTTACCCCTGAACTCTGTATTCTACCAGATTTAAATTCTACTTAACATTTGGAACATAGAACTTATGAAGCAATGGCTCTATATAGATTCCTTGCCTCTCCCCCAAAGAGTTGAAAAGTAATTTTTATAGGTAGTAATTTTCTGAATATAGTATTGTTTCCAGTATTGTATAGGATTGCCTAGTCCCGATACCATGTCAGTTTCATAGCATTGACTATCTCTGATTTCCTGATGCTTTTTCTCTGAGCCTCATATCTTACAGGGGATCTATAACGTTCAGTGAATCCAGTTGTTATGATGACAATATTAACAAAAAAGGCCAACAATATGGAAACTTTTAATAAACTTTAAATAAAACAAGTTATCTTCCTTTATGCTTCCATCCTTACCTAGCACAACAAAAATAAAAAAGCTGAACTAAATTTGGGCTAAGCAGAAAACTAAATATTGGATTATTAAAATAAAGTTTAATGTTAAGTGCAAGAAAATATTGAATATGTAAAAAATATGTTAAGTGAAAGAAAAATCTGAGTATATAAAAAGTATGGAATAAGATTAAAAGGTATCCAACCATTGGGGCCTGAGTGATAGCACAGTGGGTAGGGTGTTTGCCTTTCATGCAGCCGACCCAGGTTCGAATCCCAGCATCCCATATGGTCCCCTGAGCACTGCCAGGAGTAATTCCTGAGTGCAGAGCCAGGAGTAATCCCTGTGCATTGCCGGGTGTGACTCAAAAAGAAAAAAAAAAGGTATTCACCTAGAAACTGAATTTTTAAAAGATTATCATAATTTTTTTTCTATAACATGTTTTCTCAATTTGGTTAACATGGAATTAAATATAAAGCAAATGTCAGAAAGACATTATTATAAAAATTGTTACCTTGACAAACTGGAGGTGCTCCATCCATTTGAAGTCGTTCTCCTAATCTGCATGTCAGAATTGCATTTCCAACCAAGGTAAATCCTGGCAGACACTGGTACCTAATAATATCACCTATTTACAAGAAGAGACAAGATTTTTGATAAATAATAGACAGTAGTAAATATAGGCAGAATTTTTATTGTTTTTATTGTAAATGCAGATATTTTTGTCATTCAGTCATTTTCAAGTATAAAATTACTCTCAGATAAAAGCAGGATTGATATTCAAAATATGAACAACTAGTACTTTTTGTATTAATTGAGAAATCAGAATTGAAACTAAGTATAAATTACAAATATGCTTGAACTAGGAATAATACTGGAATTTAAGCAACAGTGTTAGGAAATAATCTGGTTGATGAAGGCAAAATATTAGTTTAAATGTAAAAAGCAGTTAGAAATATTCTTAGCATATTTTTAAAAAATAATTAATTTTGGTTATTAAATTTATAGGAAGGACTGGAGCGATAGCACAGCAGGTGGGGCATTTGCCTTGTATGTGGTCGACCCTGGTTCGATTCCTCTGTCCCTCTCAGAGAGCCAAGCAAGCTACCGAGAATATCCCACCTGCACAGCAAAGCCTGGCAAGCTACCTGTGGCATATTCGATATGCCAAAAACAGTAACAAGTCTCACAATGGAGATGCTACTGGTGCCCGCTTGAGCAAATCAATGAACAACGAGGCGACAGTGCTACAGTGCAGTGCTATTAAATTTAAATTGGTCATATTGGTTTGATCAATATAAATTTATGTCATATAACCAATGTTATAACCAATGTTATGTCATATAACCAATGACATATTGGTTATATTATAAGTTTCCTTATATTCATTAATTAAAGTCCAAATTACAAATTATATTTTATTATGAAATGTTAACATATATAACTTTTTAAACTATGGGCGTCATCAAGTTTGAATTTACAGCCAGTATTTGTGCACAATCACTTTCAAGGAAATAGAAAGGATATCTTACAGCCTCAATTTTCCGTGTCTCAAACTCAAGTGTAACTCGAAGAACAATTGTTAGAACTGAAATGTCAGATTTCAAAACAACTCTTTGAAAGGAACCACCGGAATACAATTATAAATTTTAATATCTGACACTATTTTTTATTTATAAAACCTGCATGTCGAGAATTCTTTCTTTCCTAATACACATGCCTTTTTTCACTTCTGTCTATTGTTAAGAATCCTAGGCAATGTTTATCAGCTCAAGGAAAGAAGGTATATGACAGGATGGTTCTATTCTTTATTTGTATTTCTTTACTGAGAAAATTGCTCTGTAACAGGAAGTTTTCTTTGAAAGTAAGTCAATGGACTTTACCTATTTCAAATTCATCATCTTCAGTCAAGATTTCAGCATTGGGTACAGGTGGCGGAGGTTGGCACACTCTGAGCTGGTAGGCTACAAAACAGATAATATGTTTATTCCTTGTCACGTATATGGAAAAGTAATTATCAAGGTTGTGTATGATCATAAAATAAGGTTTTTATAATAAAGAATGGTTTAATCAAGAAGTATCAATTATCTATGAAATACTATTGTATTTAAGGGAATTAAATAACTTCTTTGAAGTACAAAATATTTAACATGGTCGTAATACTTACCTTTTTTTTCCCTTTTGTTTTGTTTTGAGTCTACACCCAGAGGTTCTCAGGGTGTACTGCTGACTCTGCATCAGGGATTATTATTCCTGGTGGGACTTGGGGCAACAAACGGGGCTCCTGAGACTGAACTGGGACCCTCCAAGTGAACATGCTGCTAAAAAATCTCTCCATCCCCAGTGCTTAATGTTTATTTCCTTACTTCCTACCAATATTCTAGCAATTCTTGTTAAGTGCATGATGGCACCCTGTTTGTTTGTGTGTTTTCTTTTTTTTTATTTCCTTGTATGAGTTTTCCTCTCCTTGGAATTTTATATCAATGTTTCTGTTTTTATTGTGTATTTTCTTCAAGGTACATAATAAAAACCCCCATACATATTCAAGTGCCTGGCATACAGTTATAATGGCAAACAAATATTCAGGGTCTACTGTACTAATTTGAACACATACAAATTCAATAATACTCACAAAAATGCATCTTATTCACTATTTTATGTAATTACATGATTGTTTTCATTTTTTAAATGATTAAACTGCTATATAAAGTTAATGAACTAGTCCAACTATGAGGCTCTATTGTTGAACTGATATTTGAACGATATAGTTCCGCTGAGCCTTCACTTCCTCCCCTTCCCCTTACCTCTCTCTCCCTCTCTCTTGCTTTTGTTCTCTCTGCTGAAATAGTATGTCTATGATATATCTTTGCTAAAATTCATTTTTCCACTAATCTGTATCAATTGAACAGGTTCTTATTTTATTAGCTAGGTTACTATTTGCATAACTAAAGAACACAAGGCAAAGATTTCTATGAGTTAAGCATCATGTGTGTTGCCATGTCACTGTCATTGGTTTCATTTTTATAAAATAGTAGTTATTTTAAAAATGGAAAGAAACTGAAACTATTATGAATATTAATTTTAAGATTAAATTCTTTATGCATCTTTATGTGCAAATAAAGAGAATGATGTTTAACAGACAGTAAGTTTTTCTAGAACAAAAAACTAGTACAGGGTTTATCCAGAAGCCTAGCATTTATCCAGAAGCCTACCTATGAAGAACCTCTAACTTCAAAAACAATTCTCTCAATATGGTTTCTGTAATGAGATTTTTTTACTGAAACACGAAGGGGCACCAATTAGAGCATTTAAGGAGACTCTTAGAAAGGAGACATAGGAGATACATTTGTTAGAAATAAGACTTTCAATTCTGAAAGGTAATCATGAGTAAAAGAGCATTTCCAATAGGAAAAGAAAAATGAGCAAAAACTTCAGCAAAAAATCCAAGTCACTGATTCATCATTATCTAACCAAAATCCATTTATAAAAGATTAATTGCTAATATACTTCCAAGTTACTAAGAAGAGAGAAGAGAGGAACATTTTAAAAATAAGGAGGAAGAGAAATGAATCAAGAAAAATCTGCTTCGATTTCATGTGATAAATGATCTCTTTAAACATCTCAGTTATAGTAATTTAAATGTGCATGGATATAAATTGGCATGTAAAATATCACTCTACACTAGGATTAACACCAGAGAAGAGACAATTTTCTAGAAATGACATCTATAAGAGAGAAGTTGATATTGGACTCTTGAGAGGAATTTTTAATTGAGATGCAGTACAATTTTGAAAATTGTTTTGCTATACTTAAACCTTTAAGAGGGTACAGGCACCAAAGAAAAAACTCATTAAGTTGAGTGTACGCTTGTGTGTTGGAGCCATAGGTTTGATCCCTGGCACCACATGGACTCCTGTAAAACTGACAGAGATGAACTCTGAAAACTAAGTAGGCAGTACTTTAGGAGTACCACCATGTGTGGCCCCCAAACAAGCACAGTTGGTGGGGAGTGAGGTGAGTACAATAATAAAGGTAATAGATAACTGCAAGAAGTGCCAAACAGGGGTTTGAGAAATAGTACAGTAGGTAAAGCACTTGTCTTGCATGTACCCAGACCTGAATTTGATCCCCACCACCATGTGTGTTTTAAGCTATGCCAGGAGTGATGCCTGAGCCAGGAATAAGCAACCAGATGCAGCCCTCCAAAAAAACAAAACAAAGAAAAATTGAAGTCCAAAGAAGTAATGAGAATGGGGAAGGAAGCCATACATAAGAAAAAAAATAATACGATGGTGGAAAACATTTTATTTGATTTTCATGTAGATCAGAAATCAACCCCCAAATCTAGAAAAACATACAGATGTCCATTAAGTGTATTATCTTATCACATTTGAGATGTTTTCCCTAAGTTTTGCTCGGGATCACCCTGCCCATCCCTGGCTTGGAGGCCAGGACCCCATTCCACCAGGCAGTATTTCATGCACTCCCTGTGGATGAAGGAATGCCAGAGCAACCACCATAACCTCTATCTCCCTCCTGCCAAGAGCACACCTTCCCTTTGTCCTTTTCTGCCAGAGAAACCACATAGTCATTTGCCCCGAGAGGGCACCCCAATATAATTCTCCTGTTTTTTTATTGTACTTGTCTGTCCCTCTGTCTGTAGTGGGTAGAGTCTTCAAACGTAGCATGTTCATTAGTATTCAAGCTAATTGTAAATTATTGAAGAGGATTGATACTTTTGCTTGTTTTTTTTTTTTTGGTCACACCCAGTGATGCACAGGGCTTACTCCTGGCTCAGGACTCAGGAATCACTCCTGGCAATGCTCAGGGGACCACATGGGATGCTGGGAACCAAACCCGGGTCGGCCACATGCAAGGCAAATGCTCTACCCGCTGTGCTATCGCTCCAGACTGAGGATTGATACTTTTATCAATGAAGTCCTTATAAGTATTATCATGAATGATAATACTATCTCTCCAGATAAGGGCTGGAGAGATAGTATAGAAAATTAGGGTGTTTGCCATGTACAATACTGATTTGGGTTCAATCCTATTATGCCAAATAATCCCCAAAACCTTAAAAAGAAAAATCGCTCAGTACAGAGCCAGGAGTAAGCCCTGAGCATGCCTGGGTATAGCTTCAAAACAAATTAAGCAAAAATGAAAGGATGATAGATTATCAACTATACTGGTCAAGAGTCTGATACTCAGAGATACTATTTCCCAAAGATTACTTGAGAGCTGTGAGCTTAATTTCTGTTCCTTACCAGCAGCAGTTTTATAAACTAGGAGTTATAGGGTCCTGGAAGGTCTGAGAAGATTAAATGCCTACAATTCTGTCCTCTAGATCAACACAAACAATTCTGTTCTGATCAATTTTTCAAGTTTAAATTTTGAACATTCTTTGAACAAATCCTTAATCTTGACATAAGTAATTTCACTGATTTTTTTTACTTATATTGTGATTTTGTGTGTTAATTCAGAACATTATGTCAATATAATCAACTTTTCCTCTTAGTGCTTCACTGACTACTCCCTCTCACATTACTGTTATTGCCTAATCACAGAACTCTGCTTTCTGGAACTGTAATTACACTTGTTTCAAAATCTACTGTCCTTTTATTACTAACTCATTCAACATATTGCCATCTAGACTTTTGGAAACATGACAGAGACCAATTTCCTACCTTTTCCCTAACTGAGCAATTAACTAAACACCTATCTTCCTATGCTTATAACCTATAAATAATATAGAGGACATACATTTTTTTCAGGAGATAAAGAATTCTAAACAGTCTTTCTTAAGATAACTTTCAACTCAAAAGTTCAAATCGGGATACAATGGAGAGAAATTATAGGTTCAAAATACTAGAAAATTGGATATAAACAGAAGCTTTTTTCTTTTCGGGGCTGAACTATGCAATTTTTGTTTTGTTATGATTTTAAAAAAGGGAGAGAAGGGCATAATGAAGGAAACTTTTTTCTTTTGACTCTTGGAGAAATGGAAGATAAAATCTACCTTTCTAACATATATCCTTGACTAAAGATTAATTTTCAAGGGAGGCACTCAGAGGACTGTGTAGAGGAGATCTATAAAAATATATTTACAGGCAAACATTTCTCTAAGGGACAACTCCCTTTTTTTTCTTTTAACTTATATTCTGACATTGTATGTTAATTCAGAACATTATGTCAACAGAACACACTTCTCAGAACCCGTAGTGCTTCACTAACTACTCCCTCTCACAATACTGTTATTGTCTAATCACAGAACTAATCCCCATATCTTTGCAATGGAGAAGGCAGAATTTAAACAGGCCTTGATTACAGATTCTCTCCTTGATCCTCTGAGCATCCTCTTGCGCTCACTAATATCAGTGAAGATATCTATAATTATGATTGTCTGTGTTCACCCTGTGCTCTCTGAGTAAGTAAGCCAACCTTTGTGCCTCATAAATATGCACAATTTTAATGACAACATCCCGAAGTGGATTCCCAGATGGTGTTGGAGCCAGTAAGACCGAAGTCTCCACAGAGCTCTAATGTAGTCCTGCTGGAACCACCTCTTTCTTCCAGGAATTGCCTGGAAGAATTTGGATTGATAAAGTCTGCAATAGATTCTGCCTGGCACTGCAGGTGGAGTTCCACCTGTCCACTTGGCAGCTGTCAAGTTGCACCTGAAGACCACTATGATATGCATGATATGGGACTTGATCTCCACCCTCTAAATTCCCTGGAATTTCTGGCCTCATGTAGAAATGAGGTCATGCTTTTGTAGGAAAAGAGAGTCCTAATCTCAGCCCAGTGCCTCAAATCCACTCTATGCCACCGAAGGAGAGAATTTCTTTAGAGTTTGAATAGTAGAGTAAGTGAAGGAAGACTTTGGGGAATAAGGAGAGAGAGGAAAGAAATATAAAGAGAGAGGGGGGAGAGAGTGGGGGAGAGAGGGAGTGGGGGAGAGAGAGAGAGGGAGAAACAAAGGGAGAGAGAGAGGGAGGGAGAGAGAAAGAGAGATAGAGGAGAGAGGGAAAAAGAGAGAGATGGATGGGGCTGGAGCGATAGCACAGTGGGTGCGGCTTTTGCCTTGCCGACCCGGGTTCGATGCCCAGCATCCCATATGGTCCCCTGAGCACCGCCAGGGGTAATTCCTGAGTGCAGAGCCAGGAGTAACCCCTGAGCATCGCTGGGTGTGACCCAAAAAGCAAAAGAGAGAGAGAGAGAGAGAGAGAGAGAGAGAGACAGAGACAGAGACAGAGACAGAGACAGAGATAGACAGAGACAGAAAGAATGAATTATTCAAAAGAGACCATGGGCTTCTCCAGTGGGGAAAGCACTAAGGCTCTGCATTGTAAGCTCAGATGTGGGCAGCCACAGAATAGGGAAGTAGACTGCTCATATCTGCAAAGTTTCGTTCACAAGCTCCCTTATACCTGACTGCTACCAATCAGGACTTTCTATGCAGGGAAGAGTATGTTCCTAGGGTACTACCAGGAGTAAATTTTAAATTTTTGGCAGATCTCTCTCACTTTCCTACCGTAACCTTTTGTTCCTCCTGAAACTTCTTTCTAGAAGGGCAAATTCTTCTTTAGGGTGTCTCAGTCCCTGAATGTCCAAAAGGGGTGCTGCCCTCATGTCCTTAGACTGCCTCAGAGTTCCAGTGATAGGGCAACTTCTGTAGGAAAAGTAACCCCCACCCAATGCATCAGCTGCTTGCCTGCTTCTATTTTCCCAGAAAAATATTACTAAGTGTAGACTATTACTAAGTATAGACTGTTTCATCACACAAAGTCCTCTGTATGAAATCAGATCCCTACTTCTTTCTGTAGTTTATTCTACAGCATAAACTGGCCAATCTCGAGTCCTAACTCATAATTTGTTTGCTTGTCTGAAAGCTGTTGGTTTCCATTCAGCTGCTTCTGTGATTTTTGGACTCCATTTCAAGTTGGAGTACCGTATTGAATGGTGCCATTTCAAGTTATGTCTTTACTGGAATCTCAGATTGCGGTTGGAAAATAGAGTTGTTGTAGACATACTGAGTTAAGTTAAAATCCTAATGATTTCGGAGGGCCTTTGAATCAATATAACAGCCTAGAAAAGAAGACATAAAGATGGACTCTGAGAAAAGGCGTGTGGTGGCAAATTGAGACTACAATGACCCGTTTAAGGAATGCCAAAGATCAGCAGAAGCAGGAAATGGCAAGAAGGACCCTTACCGACGTTCGGCCTGGACCTCTCACTCTTTTAATTTCATACTTCTAATGTCCATAACTATTACCTGTAAATATGTTTGTTAAAATCTCCTATTTTATAATACTCTGAATCTGCAGTCCTTTAAACTAGTGTATCTGTATCATTAAATTTACCTATGGGATGTCTCTTCTTTTTATCTGTGGTGCAATCCTCTTACTCCCTGAAATGATGAGAGTTCAGATTGTAATCATTTGGAATACTGTGTGTATAAAGTACTCTGCAGTGTACTCTATGTTAAATATTTTAAATAATCATCAAATTGCTACATCGAGATCACTGTATCACTGTATTACTGTCATCCGTTGCTTATCGATTTGCTCGAGTGCGCACCAGTAATGTTTCCATTCTGAGACTTTTTTGTTACTGTTTTTGTCATATCAAATATGCCAACAGGTAGCTTGCCAGGCTCTGCTGTATGGGCGAGATACTCTCTGTAGCTTGCTGGGCTAACTGAGAGGGGCGGAGGAATTGAACCTGGGTCAGCTGCATGTCTGGCAAACATCCTACCATTCTGCTATTGCTCCAACTCTACATCATGATATATGTAAAAATATACTCATAGCTAGAAAAAAAATACAGAATTTCAGAGTGTTTGATTCCTTTGCTTAGAGTACATGGCCAAAATTTGAACTTATTTCTGTTTGAAAACAAAAGTCATGCTTTCTCCATCATTTACAAGCCAAGAAACTTTTACTAGATAATTATTCTGATGCCACCATTTCCCTGTTATCAATTCATAGTGGCTTTCATAGCCTATAGATTTAGTTTATAATCCTCAACAAAGTAAAATTTATTAACTTAATTCTTAACAATCTATCATGGGAATCTGCTATATTTCAAGTAAACTTTGTCTCATGCCTTGTATTTGCCAAATTAATTCCCGGCTTTAAATCCTAATTTTAGACTGTTTCCAGCCCAGGTATTGACAAAATATTAAGTGGTATTTTAGTATTTTTATATTGTTTTCTTTTGAATTATTCCACTTTAATTGATTAATGTGTCAACTCTTGTTTCAAATTTAGTTTGTATGGGCCACCATATACATACATACTTACATTTTTCTATAATCTAAAGTATACAAGTATAGTTTATACACATATGTATATACATATGTGTGTACAATACTGTACAATATTGTCATCCCTTTGCATATCAATTTGTTCAGAGTGGGCACCAGTAACATCTTTCATTGAGAGACTTATTGTTATTGTTTTTGGCATATCCAAAACGCACAGGTAGCTTGCCAGGCTCTGCCTTGCAGGCTCCATACTCTCAGTAGCTTGCTGGGCCCTCTGAGAGGGGCGGAGGAATAGAACATGGGTTGGCCACGTGAAAGGCGAAAGCCCAACTGCTGTGCTATCACTCCAGTCCACATATGTGTATACACACACACACACACACACACACACACACACACACACACACACACACACACACACATATATATATATATATATATATATATATAAAGTGAGAAAGATTGGGGGAGAGAGAGAGGGATGACTATATCCTTGACATGATATTATATCTACTGGAAAGGCAATGATAAATAGTATATATTATACTCCTATTCACACTAACAGATTTTAGAAAATTAAAACTTGTTGAAGCAAGGTGTGCTTATTTGTGTAGGGGTAAAAAACGTACAGAGAAAGATAATCCAGACCAATAGAGCAAACAGCAGGTATAAGAACAGTGAAAAAGGAAGACCAGCAGAAATGGAGTGCAGAATCCAGAAAAGAACACAAAAGGATGAGGAGAGGCCAGCTGGGTCTAAATTTGCAGCAGTCTATGGGCCGTTATTTGGATCTACTTAGTTTTATTTAAAGCCAATGGAAAACTTGTAAAACTTTTTTTTTTCTTTTTGGGTCACACCCGGCAATGCACAGGTGTCTCTCCTGGCTCTGCACTCAGGAATTACTCCTGACCATATGGGATGCTGGGAATCGAACCTGGGTCAGCTGCGTGCAAGGCAAATGCCCTACCCTCTGTGTTATTGCTCCAGCCCCAGAAGTTTGAAGTCTAAGAAAAAGATAATCATATTCATCCTTGGAAAATGTAACATTTTTGATTATAGGAGATAAAATGAAACACAACTGGAAGGGCTAACCATGGATACTTCAAAGTTATAAAAATATGAAACTGTATTTTTTCACGAATTCATGCTAAACTTTGCAAATTCAAATATGCCCCAACCTAATCCTTACTATAGTCTCTTCATCACATGTTTTGCAGGGTAACATTTATAAGCATGCCTAAACTGATGTTCTATATACTGTTGTCTCATTTCTTAAAGCCTATCCTCTAACACTTTTATAAATGTCCACAGATGGCTGAAATATATACATTTTCTCAGATTATACTACTTAGGATTGACTATTTTGTTACTGTGGTTTATATTTTTTTCCAACTAGCAATTCTCATAATATGTAAGAAAAGACTATTACCTATTTATTTTCCTCCTCTAAGTTATTAGAGAATATATTAAAATGTAAATATAAATATAATACACATATATTTTAATATAATATATATTCTTAATTTTTCTAGCATGTGAGGATCATAAATCAAACACGTAGTGACTGAAGGAAATAATAGAGAACCCAGCAAGATACTTTGCTTTTCTAAGGCTGTTTCTACAAAACCAACCAACCACACCAGAAATTGTATGTTCTCTAAATTGTGATTATGTTGGTGAGTAATGACATTTGAGTACGATGCATTCTGATTTATTATTTACTTGAGAGGCAAAGAGCCTGTATTCAAATTTGGCTGTGTTACTGATGAGTTCCTTTAGTTGCTAATTATCTTGATTGTTGTATATGTGTGCGTGTGAATGTGGCTGTGTGAGTGTGTCTGTGTGTGTGTATGTGTGTGTATGCATGTGTGTTCATACCCTACTAAGCAGTGTTCAGGGCTTACCCATGGCTCAACACTGAGGGTTCACTCCTGGGTAGCACTCAGGGGACAATATGGAGTGCCAGGGTCAAACCCAGGTCAGCGACATGTCAGGCAAACCTATTACACGGTCCAAACTTGCTAATTATCTTAGGTTTAGTTTCTTAAGATTTCAGTTTTCTCATTTGCAAAATAAACATAGAACTATGATTAAATCAATGTATTATGAGTTTACAGTATATTATTATTTTTAAAATGCTGTTTCACATATCCTATTGTTCAAAGGGAAAATATATTCCAAGTTTGTAAAAGGTCAACATGAGAATGACCGTTATGATGGCTTTTGCATACTGCACATATATAATGCCAGTCTAATATGGGCTTATTAAAAAGGCACTTCTCATGAAATCAAAATTAAGATTTTGAATGCTCGCTGAATTCTAAAGAGAGAAAATAATCAATTTTTTTCCATTTTGGTGAAAAATAGGCCAGTGAGCTGACATGAAACATAGGTTTCATACTTTATAAATATTACTTTTGCTCATTAATATTTATAAGCTGTTTCTCAGTCAATGTAGAGAAGAATCTCGGAATTTAAGAGAATATGTTAATCACTTGATTTAGAGATAAAACAATACACAAGAATGGACAAATATGAAGCCACTCAGTATTTCTGTAGCAACGAAATAACAGAATTATAACAAACAAAGTCACGAGGAAATCTAGATTATTCATAAGAAAATTCCAACATATGTGGAATTAATTGACTTTCCCCTTGAAGTCATCTAATTGAATAATCTATTCTTAGTAATAAGTCTATGAGAGTCCGAAAAGTTGCATGTCAAAGGTCTGTTCTATATGGATGTGTGACCATATATTCATAGATGTCAGAACACATCAATAGTGACAATCTGTTTTGTCCTCTATTTTACTTCCCTATTCATTGCCATAGTTCATTTTATTTTTTGCTATGAAGGGTGGCAATAGCTGCCTTTAACTATCACTTCAAATCACTCTACATTTTGAAAAGAAAGGAAAACAGAATACATGTCCTGTCTGCTGTCAGCTTGGAACCGGTTTGACTAATAAGTTACGATCTTCGATTGAACAAGGGACGTATTACTAATGATTAGGATCACAACTAATCATTCTTCAGCCTTGTTGAAACAAGACAAAAACAAAACTTTTCTGTCATCACATCGAAGCACAGAACCCCAAACCAAAACAAAACACACTATCTAAACCAGAAATTGACCGAGAAAGGGTCTTCAATCATATACGCAAATGGGGGTAGATGCTGCTTCCATACTAATATAGTTTCCATGGGTTTTCTTTATTTCAACTACTTTCAGAAAGAAACAAAAAGGATAACCACTGATAGTATTAATTCACTTTTCTAAAACCATCCAAGCCCAGGGAAATCCATGTTTCCTTGAAACTTTCCCAAACTATCTTGCACAACCCAAATCCTATAAATAATCTCCCCTATAAACCTAATTGAGATGCCATAGGTTCCTAATGGTCTATTTATTCACTTGTTACAAGAAGTCCAATGTGCTTTGTTTTGGGTCATACCCAGAAGTGCTCAATATTAACTATTGACTCAGTACTCAGGAGTCACTCCTGGCACTGCTTGGGATAAACCTGAGGTCAGCCACAATACAAATACAAAGCCCTGTACTTTCTCAGGTCACTGCTTATGTGTATTTTGTTAGACCCCTTGTGCTTAATGAAAGTTCCTGATGAAATTTGGCTAGCAGCACTAATGGTAAGTTATTGTAAAAATTAAAATACCATATTTATCAAGTGGGTTTGCAATACAGAAAAAATAGTTGAAATATAATATTTTGAAATGAGTTTAGTCTTTTAACTATCCATTTTAGTAATAATTATTTTCTTCAATAATTTTTATCAATTTTGATTTTACCTCATAATATATATGAATATATACATTATTAACATATATTTATTTTGTGCTATGTCATAAATGCGTATACATATATTATATGTTGAAGTATTGCTCATATCCCCTCTAAACATCACACTGTGAAACATTTATAAGGCCATTTTTCTTTTACTGAAATAAAAAAGTAAGTAAAGCAAAGGGGTCACACTGTTCAAAGCATTAGTGATCTATGTTTTGTGAAAAAATGTGTCCCTTATTTTAAAAAACTAAGCATGCCTAAACTACCTGAGGCTATGTTATCCTACACCTTATAGCTGCAGCAATCATTTAAGGATGATTTATTTTGGAGTTCAGCATTTGTCTTTCCAATACAGCATTTATTGTAAATCACAACATAACCTGAAAAGAAGACCTAGAAGAGCTACAGATCTTTCAAATACATTTCTTAAATGTCCTCTGGATGCCAAGATATAATCAACTCATTCTTAAATAAAATGATGTTCCAATAATAGAAAGTGATGAAAAATTCATGTTATTAAACTATATGCTAAGAAAATCTTCTGATGTATATTAAAACTTATATAAAATTTATATAAACTGTAAAACTGATGTTAGAAATTGAGGTGCCGTGAGTACTAATATAGCTTTAAAGTGATATGTAAAACATTTTAAAGAATAATAAGTTTGGATATATTAATATGCTCTTACAGTTTTAATGACATAAATCAGTTCCCAAAGAAACACTATTTTTAAAGCATGAAAGGCCAGGAATCTTGATAGAATACAGAAGAATACAACAGGCTGCAATATACTACTAATATACTGTTAGCTTGTATATCTGGGAAAGAAAGAACTAAGAAATCTGAACCTCCATATTGTAATTAGGTGGACTATGTCCTTGCAAATTCTGTGGCCTACTATCTTGCTAGAATTGAAAGTACATTTTTCTAATTTTATAGAGAACAGTAGATCTAGGTATCACAAAATATATAACCTATGTAAAGACCAGTATAGGACATGTTTGGCACTAAGTATCTCAAAACATTAAGCTATTTATGATTTTTATGAATTATTACTACAATTATTCATTTAAGAATTGATTTTTAGGTGGCAGGCAGTATTTTAACTTCCAGGGAAGACTTAACATTTATTAATTCTCTAACATTACATATATAATAATATTTTATCTTAGAAGTGATTTTATTATGAAAATGTGTGTTGTTGAATTACTATAAAATTTAGAAATAATACATAGAAAGCACCTAGCATAAAACAAAGAATAATAGTGCATCTTCAGGAAATGGGAGATATAGTTATTTTGTGACTATTAGAGAAATTCTGTTGAAACAGTTTTTATGGAATTGATTGTGACTGAGAATGGCTTTATTTGCTTAAAACCAATACCAAAATTTTTATTTTATTGTTGTTGTTGTTTTGGTGTTACACACTGCTGTACTCAGTTCTGGCTTTGTACTCAGGGACAACTCTTGGCTGTTTGGGGAACCTTATGTTATGTTAGGAATGGTACGTGGGTTGGTTGTGTATGAGGCAAGACCCTTACTAGTTTCTCTAGTAAGAAGCTCTAGTTTCTGGTATGCCCCAACAACCCAAACCTGACTCATAGAAAATATTTTTAAAACTGGCTCACTATCAAAGAATTGCAATTTTAGATATAGAGAGAAGAAAATATTGCCTCAGAAAAAGAAATATAATTATCTGAGATAAAGTGCACCCACATTTATGCCTGTCTTATTTGTTTTTATTGCACAGAACTTTCATTTTGAAAGCTTTTTATGAATGTTGTTTTTGATCATGAAAAACTTTATGAAAGTGATGTTTTATAAGAGGCAGAAGGATGGAAAGAAGTGGTAAAAGAATTCAAATCATAGTTTAAAACAACAACAACAGAGTTTTCTCTTTTAAATATGCTAAAAGGAACCTGAAGTGCTCACAATGACCTTAAGAAATTATATGAAAATATCAACCTGATCAAACTTATAGTTAAATATGCATTTTTTTTATAAAAAAATCCGCTTTTAACTATATGGCAGACCTAGGGAAAGGAGTTATTAAAGCAATATTTTCTTAAATGGACAAAAAGAATAAACTATTCTAATTTTAGTGTGCTTAATCAGCTTAAAATAGTGTCACATTGCATACTATTTTCTTATTTTACTAATAAGAAAATATCAAGAAACTGAGTAAATTTTTAATTTTTGATGACTGTAATATAGCTCATTTTAGCACAGGTATTGCTATGGAAATTTAGCATAGAGTACAAGTACTGTATTTTGTGTTAAATGTTATTAATTTTATTAACATTGTTCTGGAGACGCACTTTTGTTTTTGTAATTGCAGAAAGAAACTCATCTATGTTACTATAAAATAACCTTTTTAAAGTGTCACTCATGTGACCCAAATTCAAATATTTTAAATAGTATATCCATATCCAGTATGAATCTAAGGTATCATTAACTAATCATCTAATAAAGAAAATGAGATGATGTTAAGACTATATTGTGATTAGTGACCTCCACTAGGCCCTCATTGCTGTTAGATTCACACTACGCATAAATTCACATGCCATACTGCAATTAAGTTCTCAGAGTTGGAAAAAATAATATGGGTAATCATAGACAGCAGTGACCTTTATAATTTCAAAGAACAGAATTGAGGGGAATGACTTAAAGAACTAAGGGTGAGTAATCAATCAACAATAGTTACTGTGGAGGTAAAGAATTCATTTAAAATATGCAGCTTCCGGAGGAAGTAAGAGAATGAATCTGATCCAATTCAGAGTCAGAATTAGAGAAAAGAATTGTGAGCAAAATGATAGGGTAGCTTTAAATTTCACTTGATGTAGGCATCATGCCTTCTTGAAAACACAAGTCAGCACGAAAGCAGAGATCTTATTAAAACAGTAACAATGATCTTACCCCATGAGAGAAGACATCTGTGATTTTTAAGCATGAATCCTGTCTATAATCTGAAGTTTCAAAGTGTACATAAAATTCCCAATGATAGAGGCTGGAGCGATAGCACAGTGGGTACGGCATTTGCCTTGCACGAGGCTGACCCAGGTTCGATTCCCAGCATCCCATAGGGTCCCCTGAGCACCAACAGGAGTAATTTCTGAGTGCTTGAGCCTGGAATAACCTGTATGCATTGCAGAGTGTGACCCCCCGCAAAAAAAAATTCCCAATGATACTGATTGAAAGATCAGATTATTGTTCCTCACTGGAAAACTTAAAGTATCAACCAAAATAGCTCTTAAGTAATACAATGTGTGAAATTGTATACTGTGTAGGATAAGGAACAGCTGGAATTTACTCTGCTAGTCATTCTGCTAACTTGATTATTCGCTGTTTTCAATTCTCAATGGATAACAGTACTTAATTGGGTTGAATTACATAAATTGTCAATATTTGGCATTTTTGACCAGAATTTAATGCAGTTTAATGTATTAGAGCAATGAAAGTCATTTCTATGTGTACTATCTCATAAATTATATATTATTTTAGTAGTCCTATCAGCAGTCTTACTGTCTTAACTTTAATTTAAAAAATTATATATAGGCCACATCTAAGTTGCTCAGGCCCTGTGGTCAGGATTGATTCTTGGCTGATTCAACCTAGCATTAGCCACATGAAAGGCAAGGGCCTTACCTCCTGTGCTACTTCTTGCCCTCCTCCCCCCACCACCCCCCACACACTCCATTTCCTTTTCTTTTTATAGTTAAAGAAAGGAGGAAGGGTGAGAGGCAACTAGTCCAAAGGTAAATGGGAAAACAAGGAACTAAATACATATATTTTCTTACTTATTATAATGTTAATTATAATTTTAACATTAATAACTGAAAAAGCTGCACAAAAGTCAAGTAAAATTGATTTACTGTTAGAATATATTGCATAGCATATTTTCACATAACTCCATAAAAATTCACATTTGTAAAAAGTTAATGGTACAAAGAGATGACTTGTCTCTACAAGTGTTAAAATTGATGTTGTTCATGAATTATTCTACAGGAATAAAAGCTATGAACTTAATGATTTAGAAAGTCACTTCAAAACTGTAAGATTCTAGAACAGATATATTATTGAAACAAGAATATAAATGAATAATGTGATCCAAAACATAAAGTTATTAGATGCTAATTTTAGAAAGACAAACAGCAGTATGAATAAACATTTTGCATTGAAAATCTATTGATGTCACAAAATTACTTGCAATAAAATATGAACAGCTGGTTCACTTTTATGGTTTCCATACAAAAAATGATTATTTCTCTACTACATAATTACTGACTGATTTATTTCCTATTTCTATGCAATTGCATTTTAATATCTCTAAAGCCTGAGAAGGGGTCATTTTTTGCAAGTAAATTTAGTTAAAATGACAAAAAAGCATAGAATTTTAGTACCTTTTCAATTATTTGTGGAATGAATGATATTAATTATTTTAGGACAATTTTAGACAGGATCAGTACAAACTTTTAAATTATACTAACCATGATAACTGAGCACAAAAAAGCCACTTGTTGTGAAATCACTGTGGAATTTGATCAGGATCTGATTTGAAGTGCTGTAGACTGATTCCAAAGCAGTATTGCCACTGAATTGCCCAATCTGAGGTGAGTTTTGGTCTGGTCCATCCCTAGAAGAGGGAGAACATCAAGGAAATAAAAGAAGAGACTGAGATATATTTTTGGGAACATCTTATGACAAAAGTAATAAAAGTACTACCCAAGAAGTGACAAAGATGTAAGAGATTAAACAACAAGTGAATACCAAATTATAATGGATTTTTTTTTGTTTATTTAGGTGATAACATGTTTTAAAATAAGAAGAAGAAAAATATATCACACTCGTACCTATATCAAATATATCCATTTTAGCTAAAACTGATTAAATTATCTTTGGTTTCATTATAACACATAACTTCTGAAATTCTTGAGGTTCAAATCCCTTCCCTTTATTTTTTAGCAACAAACTTCATATCCAGTAAATTTAGAAGGAATTTTAGAAATATTACAGTAGCTCTGTTAACCAACTATCAATAACTCATTCAATGATTTTTTTGACAAACTGATTTGATTGTCGTTTTAAGTATCAGCAATGCTATATTATTATTATAATACTTCAAAATAAATTCTTTCTTTGGTGCAATGTAATGTTTCACTTTTTACTGAATCACCATAAGATACACAGCTACAAAGTTCAAGCCATACAATGTTCCAACCCCAACTCTCCACCAGTGTACATTTCCAACCACCAATGGTCCCAGTTTCCCCCTCTCAACCCCAGAAACTTCTCTCACTATCTTTCTTTTTAGTCATTGTGGTTTGGAGTTCAGGTACTGAAAGGTTATCATGTATAGCACTTTACCTCTTTTCAGTGCTTAGTTCTTTGTCTAGAGTGATTATTTACTACTATCACAGCAGTCACTTCTCTGTCCTAGCGGCACTCGTCCTGACCCCATCCCCTTGTGATAAGCTTCCAACCATGGACCATCCTCTTGACCTTCAATTCTATTGACTATGGGTATAGTTTCATACTATGGTTTTTGTTTGTTTGTTTGTTTTGCTTTTTTTAATAACCTGCTAATGAATGCAATCATTCTATGGCTGTTCCACTACTTCTGAATCAACTCTTCCAGCATGATATTCTCCATCCACATATAAGCAAATTTCACGACTTTATTTTCCTGGCTGCATAGTTTTCCACTGTGCGCTTGTACCATAGTTTCTTTATCCAGTCATCTACTCTTAGGCACTTGGTTTGTTTCCAGATTCTGGCTATTGCGAACAGTGCTGCAATGAACATAGAAGTGCAGATGGCTTTTCTGTTATGTGATTTGTAGGGCTCCTAGGGTTTATTTCTAGGAGGGGTACTGCTGGGTCATATAAAAGTTCAATTTCAAGTTTTAAAGAAATGTCCATCTTATTTTCCAAAAATATCTTAAATCAAATATACAAATTATGTATTTCAATTCAGGCTTTAAAAATTTTATAGCTATTTTAATAGATAACATTGAAAAACAGTGATATTAATTTCCTGTACTATAAGTGCGTTATAACCTATTGACTTTTTTCTTCTAAGAAGTCATCTTACAGACAAATAAGTTCAAACTTTTTTTTCTTATTTATGTTCTTCTTCAAAACACATGATCTCACCCTCAGTTATTTATAACAACTCAAATATCAGCATATAATTTACACAGAGCATTGTGATATGTTTTCATTCCTAACTTGTTTCACTGATTTTATATGCTTGTGTTTATGTATCTATGCACACACCCTGTGTAACCAATAATAATGGTTCTAGCTTACCACACAGTAATGAAATCATAGATTGGCTCTGTTTGAAGGACAGTAAAATTGATGTATATTCCATTCCCAGGGGGTACTCTTACAAGCCAAAAACAATCTTGAAAGTTGGGATATTCATCAGGATATCCAGGAGAGTAAATGGTGCCATTCATTGCAGTTATATTACCTCCACAAAGAGCTAAAAAACAAAATAAAAATGTGAAAATAAAACAATAATAAACTGATTACTGAAGAAAAGAGAAACACTTTTTAACCACTTCATCAGAACAAACTATACTCAGTTGTGAAATGTAAAATAAAATTGATAATTCTTCTAATATATATTTACATACGCAAATAAATTAGTTTTATTTTTCCATATGACATGCTACAAATTTAGTAGTATCTATCACTTATTCAGTAAATTCTGTTGTCTACTCTTATTTCAAATTTTTATTATAATAATTTTTACTTCTATTTATTACATATGTATAGTGCCTAATATAATAATTTTATTCAAAATATTTTTATAAAAATAATTCAAATTTAGAAGCACTATCTGCATAATTTTATATATAAATGATCATTAAACACATGCATGACAGAGATAGACATACTCATAGGAGAAACTCCAATGTGTAAATCAACTTTATTTTTATTATCAATGGGGGAATTTAATATTTCTACCAATAATAATAAAATTTATACATTAAAGGTCATTAGGGAGTTGGGTATTCACCACTATTTTTCAACTGAAATGTCATATATATTTCTCACATTTCTTGAAGAGAAAAATGAAATTGTGCCAAAATAATAATCACCAAATATGGAGTTATTATCTAAATTCGCTTCAAGTTAGAATCATACCTTCACACCTAGGAAGTGGATGGTTCCAATTACGACTGACTCCATGAAGGCAAGTGAGAGCTGAATTTCCAATGAGTGTATATCCAGGAAAACATTCAAATGATATTGTTTGACCCACAGTAAAATCATTGCCAATTACAAAACCATTCCGAAATGGGCGTGGATCAGGACAGCTTTGCAACTGATAGGCTGGGGGAAAAAATCAAGACATATTAATTTTCCAAAATTTGAAAGACAACAGATGGCCCTATTCACAACTTGCAAAATAGTTTCAGTCGTAGTTATATTTTCACTATAAATTGAGGTTCAGGATAAACCCATGACAGTAAAACATAAATTTATTCTCATTTCTCTGATTTGCAGACTTAAAATTCTAGTACAACTCATAAAAATGGTGCTTCTTTACCCACTTATGCAATCTATCTAAATTTCAAGTTTTAAAGAAAGTATAATCTGTCCTCACACCCACAATTTTAATCAAACATAATCTGATTCTTTTACAGAGGACATGATTGCTTCTTGGCTACATTTCGTGTATATAAAATAGAATAACATGTGTATCAAATTACAAACTTTAATTTTTTTCTGACTAATTTTTCACTAGAAGAAACAAACCATAACACTCTATTGGGTTCCTAAAAAATGTTTTGTAATAACACAAAGTTATAGAAAAAACATTGATGTACTTTATGCTTCAGCTATTGTATTTTGGCATTAGGATCTAACTGAATATTTATCCATTCTTACTTCCCTTGTATATTCTACACAAGATAACACAACCACTAGTTTATTGGACATAATACCTTGTTCTCAATTTTTAACAGTTTGTATTTAATATTGTGAAATAATTTTTGACTCTATGACAATGATACATTCCTATCTTATATTTGATACTATTTTTAAAAAGTTCAAATTTTATTACCAGTATTACAATTTAAATTATTAACAATCAATGATTACTTTGTTACTGAAATGTAAATATCTCCAAACAAAACATTATATTTGAATATAAATATGTTTTCTGTAGTTAAATACAATAAATAATATTTTCTGAACTGAAATTCAAATCACATAGGAACAAATTCTTGTAAAATGTTAAATACTTTTACTTTTACTCTGCATTTTATCTGCATTAATGTTCTACACAACAAGAATTCAAAATAAGAGTCCTTATTCCATTTACAAAACGGGAATAATAATTTCATCATTAATAGTTGAAATACATCATTTGAAAAAGCAACTTCCTTTTAATTCGTATTTAAAAGATAAATTGAAATTTAAAAGTATATACTATACAGTTTTTAAGAAATCCAATAAAATGGGGCTGGAGAGATAGCATAGCGGGTAGGGCGTTTGCCTTGCACTCGGCCGGCCCGGGTTCGATTCCCAGGATCCCATAATTGTCCCCTGAGCACTGCCAGGAGTAATTCCTGAGTGCAAAGCCAGGAGTAACCCCTGTGCATCACTAGGTGTGACCCAAAAAGCTAAAATAAAAAGAAATCCAATAATATTGCCTAAAATAATGACAGAGTAACACAATTTTGGAACCAAGTCAAAATTTTCAGTGAAATTGTATATTTAATTACATACTCTGCATATTGCTAAAATTCACTAAGTCCAACCACAAAATTATTCAAAAATAATTCCAATGTTGTCTAAATAAATATATTTCTTTAAAATGCTATTTGGGGGCTGGATTGATACTATAATGGGTGAGGTGCTAGCTTTGCACATGGCCCCCACATGGGTTCAAGAGTTTGCCAGGAGTGATTCCTGAGCACAGAACCAGGAGGAAGCCCTCAGTACTTCTGGGAATGGTCCAAATGCCAGAAACATAATTATTAAAAAGTTTTTCAATACTCTACTGCACATTTGTAATAAAACATAAAATGTTTAAATATTTGACAGGATTCACTAATAATAAGCAGCAGTAATGAATATATTTCTGATTCATGGGAATATATAATTTATAATATAAATTATACTGATAAAATTAATGTAATTTATGCTTTTTTATAATAATAATTCTGTTTTTTCAAGGATTCATTAATAAAAATATACACTTACTGAAATTTAAGTTCTATGTTGTACATTCATATGAGAACATAATTTTCAGAGTAAAAGCAAGTGCAGGATAAAAAAAAGATGAAGGCAGACTTAATATGCTTGCCATAATGCCTAGCATGTTTGATATATAAAAACCAGCTATGTCTGAGTCTTCTAGTAGTCAAAAAGAGATACTCAGTTTTGAAATAATTTCAAAAATAGTGGCTCAATTTTGAAATAATTTATATGTTAGAAACAACATCTATATTTTTTAATTTTTAAACTTTTTATTGAATCACTATGAGATAGACGCTTACAAAGTTGTTAATTGTTGAATATCATTGGTTTGTCCTTTTTCCCTTGCCACAGAGTTTGGGCTTATCTGGTAATAATCTCTAAACTATTCTAGACTATACTGGTATGTCCTGATCTCCTTGCCACTAGGAGCTTAGGTATATCAGTCACACCCATCAAAGTGTTCCAGAGTCACTTCCATTCCTTTGTTTATATGTAACCACTTCTACGAGTTTATCCGCTCTTCCTCTAATCAAACTCTGTTAATCTGTAAGGTCAGACCTTGCTAGGACAGTGAACTTGTATTGTAAGTTAATATTGTCTTTCTCCTCTCTTATGTCTTTCGAATAGTTTACTTTAAAACAATATCCTTTTTGTATGGACAAAGAAAGACATTTATTAATATGCTTTGGTAACATGGGATTCAATTGGCTTCAAATATTATTCATTTCTGGGCATCTGCTTTCTCGACTTAAGCCTCAGCTGCCCTTACTTCCTAGCACCCCCAAAAGTAGGGTCCCGACGAGGGACGGGACAGACCCAGGGCAAGCGGTGTGTTATGTGCTACCCTGGCATCGAGATGGGCCTGGCCAAAGCGCCTAATGCTTAGCTATATGTTAAGAGCTTGGTCATGGACATGTTATGTCATGATCCAGAAGCAATGACAAGACTAGGATCCTGCTAGGGCTAGGAAAGACTAATCTGGCCTGGGCACTATAGTCTGAGATTGAGGTGATCCCCGGAGAGCAATTCTATAAACTTAATGTATCTCTTGCTATGTCCATACAAAATGACTTATAATATGAATACTTATATGTTAATTGGACAAAGAGAGGGGAAACACACCCAGGGGATCCCTCTCTTGGGCGGATGTCCTGCTGAAAGAGATTCTGTCCTAGTGAAAGCACCCACTAAGGGATAGAACTTTAACCCCTATTGCTTGTAGCCACATCTATGCATAAGCCCTGGTGCCGGGATTTAAGGTGGCGGTGAGAGGGAGCTGGGGGCAAGTGCTGTCGAGTTCCAGGGCCAGTCCCAGGGCCAGTCCCAGCGCCAGATCTGGAGAAGCTAGATCGAGATAGAGACCCAGAAGAGAAGGAGAATGAAGTGGGATGGGAGAGGAAGAAGCAGGAGGAGAATCAGAAGAGAATGGAGATGGGGATGGAATAAACTGCATCTGAGACCAACCAGTCTGGACTCCGTTCCTTCCTTCGCCTGCCTCATCATCGCCATCAACCTCCCCGAGGTGGGGGAAGCAGCTGGAGACTACCGAACGCAGGTGGCAGGAGAGTCAGCACCTCTGCCCTGTGCCCAGTGCCGGGCGCGGTGCGGTGAGGTGCTCCTCGCCCCTTTCTTTTTCTTTTTTGTGTTTTTACACAGTTAATGATTGGATTTCAGTTATATAGTTTTCCAACACCCATCTCTCCACCAGTGTACATCTCCCAACACCAGTGTCCCCAGGTTCCCTCCCATCACCTCACCCACACCCCCTGCCTGCCTCTATAGCAGGCGCTTATCTTCTTTTTTTAAAAAAAAATTATTAGTGAATCACCGTGAGGTACAGTTACAAACTTATGAACTTTCATGTTTGCATTTAGTTTAGATCCCTCTACTAATGCCCATTCTCCTCCACCAATGTTCCCAGTATCCCTCCCACCACCCCCACCCCAACCCCTACCACCCCACTCTGCCTCTGCAGCAGGGCATTCCCTTTTGTTCTCTCTCCTGTTGGATGTTGTAGTTTGCAATAGAGGTATTGGATGGCCATCATGTTCGGCCTATAGTCTACTTTCGGCACGCAGCTTTCAACCCAAATGGGTCCTCCCAACATTCTCTACTTGGTGTTCCCTTCTCTATCTCAGCTCACTTTTCCCCCAGCATGTGAGGCCAGTTTCCAAGCTGCGGAGCAGACCTCCTGGTTCTTATCTCTACTACTTATCTCTTCTACTGTCACCATGTACAAAAGTCAGATCAAAATGGATTAGAGACCTCAACATCAGACCAAAATTCATAAGGTACATTAAAGACAAGGTCAGCAAAACCCTCCACGATATTAAAGCCAATGGTATCTTCAAAGATGACACACCACTGGCCAAGCAAGTGAAAACAGAGATAAATCAATGGGACTATCTTAAACTAAGAAACTTTTGCATTTCAAAAGGAACAGTGACCAAAGTACAAAGACAGTCTATAGAATGGGAAAGGATATTCACATCAAAGGATATACTCATCTGATAAGGGGTTGATATCAAGGATATACAAGGCACTGGTTGAACTCCACAAGAAGAAAACTGCCAAGCCGATCAAAAACTGGGGTGATGAAATGAACAGAAACTTTCTCAAAGAAGAAAGCCGAATAGCTCAGAGGCACATGAGAAAATGCTCTACATCACTAATTATCAGGGAGATGCAGATTAAAACAACAATGAGGTATCATCTCACACCACAGAAACTAGCCCACATCCAGAAAAACAAAAGCAACTGGTGTTGGCACAGATGTGGGGAGAAAGGGACTCTCCTTCACCGATGGTGGAAATGCCAACTGTTTCAGCCCTTTTGGAAAACAATATGGACAATTCTCAAAAAATTAGAAATTGAGCTCCCATTTGACCCAGCAATACCACTCCTGGGAATATATCCCGAGAGGCAAAAAGGTATAGTTGAAATGACATCTGCACTTGTATGTTCATTGCAGCACTGTTTACAATAGCCAAAAATCTGGAAAAAACTGGAGTGACCAAAAACAGATGAATGGTTAAAGAAACTTTGGTACATCTACACAAGGGAATACTATGCAGCTGTTAGAAAAGATGAAGTCATGAAATTTGCATATAAGTGGATCAACATGGAAAGAACCATGTTGAATGAAATGAGTCAGAAAGAAAGAGACAGACATGGAAAGATCACACTCATCTGTGGAATATAAAGTAGCAGAATGGGAGACTAACATCCAAGAGTAGTAGAGACAGCATCTATTTTATGAAAAAGATATGGTTGGTATATAGATCTTGTAAATTATATCTAAAACCACAGTGAAAATCATATTTATTTTATATCCATATAGTTTTTTGTTATTTATTTTAACTACTCTCAAACTTCTTTTATGGTATGGACATTGAGGCAGTGACCACATAGCATTCTTTCATTTTTTTTAGGTACTTGAAATACATCAAAAAAGAACAAAAATATTTCAGTTCTTGGGGAGCTCACATCTCAAGTCAACAACACCTATGAAATTGTTAACAATGAGGGCAGAGATTTTATCAAACTCTAAGCAATTCTGACTAAAAAGTGGAATCACTGGACTTACTACATAAACATCACACTTTTCAGTATTTAATTTTAATTGCTAGCTTTTGGGGGAATAGATAGGAACTCTGTGGATGTTTTTCTTAAGGGTTCCGAGAGCCACTCCTGGTTATATTTAGACCACCAGACTCGTGATCCAGTACTAAGACGCAGGATTGTGATGCTGTTTAGGTCTTGAGTTGCCAGCCAACACTAATGCTTTATCAGCAAAGTTTGGAAGCTTCAGGTTTGAATCTGGTGTTGCTCAGAAGTCCTCCAATTGCTTGAATGATCATATAGTTTCAGAGAATGAATTCAAGCCAGACACACACAAGCCATGCACGCTCACCCTTGTATTATCTCCCAATACCTAATTTCTAGGGCTTTTAACTCAAATTTACAAAATAATTAATATATTTTGACATGTGTTCTATATGCATTTTATCATAAAAAATTCAGAATAATTTACCTAGGAGTAACTATGATGAACTCTATAACTTACATAAGGAACTAGAGTCAGAGCCTGAGGCCATACTAGTCTAACAAGGAGAGTATCATTTCATTCTAGGTCTACCTAAATACCAATACAAATGGGGTAAAAATCTTGGACAATATCAAGTAGCCATTTTATTTCAAATAGGATTAATATGTGGTCAAACTATTCATATGTGTCAAACTACTTATTTCCTAAGAATAAAATAAAATCAAGCAATGTTGCCATAATCTATTATTATAACAAAAATGATTTTACATACATTACATAATTGGGACTGGGCCTCTTCTGCCTAGATCTCCCATTTTCCAGTAGCTAGGCAGTCACACCCAGAAACTGCTCCCCTCCCCCCCCCCCCCCCGGCCCTGTGTAATCCCATCAATGACCAACATCCAGAGACTTTAAAACCAAGCTCCTGGAAGTGTGCAGCTGCAAAACAGCCACACATCTTATAGTCTACTTCTCCCTCTCAGAGAACCTGGCAAGCTACCGAGAGTTTCCTGCCTGCATGGGAGAGTCTGGCAAGCTCTCATTTTCCCAAACCAGTAACAATGATGTGTCTCAATCCCCTGACCATGCAAAGAGCCTCCCAAAAAAACCATTGGGAAGGACAAGAGAGGCTTCTAAAATCTCAGGGCTAGGATGAAAGGAGACGTTATTTAGATCGCTCGAGAAAATCAATGATTAACGGGATGATGATGATAATGATGACATAACTTATTTTTTCAGAGCACTCATTTTTATATAACAATGATAATTCTTTAATTTCCAATTTGCCTAGCTTTATTGCCTTGTCTGTCTTAATTGACTTCCTTTCTAATCCAGTTCCTCTTTTTTAAAAAAAAAAAAAAAAACATTTAGGAGTTTCTAAGGTCTCAGAAAGGAACCTCTTTCTAGTATTGCCTAAAACTTGCATTACTAGGAAAATTCTTTCTAACGAAGCTCAACTTGGCTTAACATTCCTTTGTCTCTCCTAAAAGAGAACATAGAAATTAGAAGAAAATAGAAATTTGGGGCTAGAGCAATAGCACAGTGGGTAGGACGTTTGCCTTGCACGCGGCTGGCCCAGGTTCAATTCCCAGCATCCCATATGGTCCCCTGAGCTCCGCCAGGAGTAACTCCTGAGTGCAAAGCCAGGAGTAACCCCTGTGCATTGCTGGGGGTGACCCCCCAAAAAATAGAAATTAGACTGTTGAAAGCACTTTGGAGGAAATAAGTTTGTAGTTTTTAATCTTACTCCTTACCTTGATAGATGATGTGGAATCCTTGTTTGTTTTGTGAATAGTCACTGTGAAAATATAAGCTGGTTTCATGCGTCGTGCTGAATAGGGAAGATGGTATTTGGGGACCACTAAGCCGGCCAATCACAGTACTAGTTTCTGAGGACCCACTTCTTACTTCCAGATAATCATGAATGGTTTCAGTAGAAAAATTTACAAACTGGAGATGTACACCTAGTGAAGAAAATACCTTCTTGTAGTATTAGTGATATATCCTTATTATAACAAATTAAACAAACATACACTCACATCAGGCACTTACATGTTTCCATAAATTATGTCCACAAGAGACAAAGTCTCAAAATTTGGGTCATGAGTTCATTACTTGCCTAATAAAATCTGCTCTGCTTAAAGAAACAAAGTATTGATTCCCAGTGTCACAATTTTTAGTAAGGAAAATGTCTTTCATCTTATTACAATGTTACCACAGCAAACTTAATCAGGAAAGTGGCTTTCTTGCTCTTTATACCATTTAAAATTGTACCATTTGATTTTAAAGGTAAATTGCCACTCAGTAATCTGTGTTTTAAAGGCCAATTTGAGGCCAAAAGATGATTGCAACATTTTTATATATTAACATAATCAGACTTCATAAGTATGATAGAAATTAGCCTTTAATTTATAGGGATAAATTAACTTTTCCAAAATATCAGAGGAAAGCAATTTATATGTCTGCTAACTCAGTATTTTTTCTGGTAGGAAGATTATGCTAAATTTTAAATTTTCATTTCAATAAATACAGTGTTAGTGGTCTTTGTGGGAACTATTGTAAGATATTCTCAATATCCTTATAAACATAACTAAATTACAAGATAATGAAATATTTCTTGTGAATAAAACAAAAACCTCATAGAAGTATGTTTAATTTAGTTAATATTTTGTTTTAATGTATTTGATGCTTTGTGCTACCATTTCGCAAATTTCAGTAAAAAATGTCAATTTTTCAGAGTGCAGTGTTTTTTTGTGTTTGTTTGCTTTTGTTTTGACCAGGCACAATTTTAATTTTATAGGCTAACTCACTTTGTCATAATGACTTTGTAATGACCATTACTGCTTAGGAATAAAGAGGACACTGGGTAAACAATATGCTGAATGGGGTAAGAAGATACAGTACAGGAGTTAAAACATTTGCCTTCCTGAAGTAAACCCAGAACTGATTCCCCAACACCATATATGTGCTTCCAGGAGTGACCCCTGAACACAGAGCCAGAAGTAAGCCCCAAAAATATCCAGGTGTGGAGACCCCCCCAAAAAAAGAACAATTAAAAAGCACCAATATGCTAAATGTCACTCAGCCTAGCCCTTACGACTGATCTAAATATATGGGAATTTATATGTTTGAAATATATTTTGTACAATTTATAAAATCAAATGGGGATCATAATGATTATTATTATTATTATTATTATTTGGCCACTTCTGTCAGTGCTTCAGGAATAATCCTGGTTCTGTGCAATATGGAATGCTGTGATAAAACTGGAAAATTGATATTGGCTACAGGTAAGTCATGGGCATTAACCCCTTTACTATGTCTGTCCTTATATGAGAATTTATTTTTTAAATTTTAGCAACTTATTTATTTAATTTTTTAATGAATCATCGTGAGATACAGTTACAGACTTAGAAACTTTCAAGCATATGTTTCAGCCATTTAATGATCGAGTACCCATCCCTCCACCAGTGCCCATTCTCCACTACCAATTATATGAGGATTCTTAAGTTACATTTTGTTACTAGAATAAATTTACAAAGAAACTGTTCTGACATGACACAAAATGACTCCATGGACAAATAAAAATGGAAAATATTAAAAATATGATTTAAATATTAGTTCTTTTTATAGCCTTAGAACTTTGAATATCCTACCTCAACATATAGAACTTGAAGATGTGCATTTTATTTCCCTAAAAGATCCCAAAAGTACATTTTTTCACTAATAATTTATTTCACTGGTATGTGAAAACAGTTATGCTGTTATTCAGTTTATTCTCTAAAATCTTATTTGTTAAAATATAATTATAAATAATATTTTATTTCTTCAAAACAGTGTGGTCATTTAAATAAAATTAAATCAGTCTCCTATTTTTAATTTGTAAAATACACATATGCATTATTCTTAATTTTTTTTGTGTGTCACACCCAGCAATGCTCAGGGGTTACTCCTGGCTTTGCACTCAGAAATTACTCCTGGCAGTGCTTGGGGGACCATATGGGATGCCGGGGACCGAACCCGGGTCGGCCGCATGCAAGGCAAACGCCCTACCCGCTGTGCTATCGCTCTGGCCCTTATTCTTAATTTTTAATGGCATTGATATTGAAGGTCAAGGGAGCAAGTAAAAAGGAAGCTGAAGATGTTATATAAGCATTATTTAAAATATTTTAAATAATTTATTTTAAATTTACATATTTTAGCTCAATATGGGATAAGTCAAAGGAATAATAAAAAGACATGAGTAGTCATACTACTTCCAATATTATATTCATTCATAGCCACATTTTCGTCTTGATGGGGAAGAGGTTTGACCACACCTGACTACTTTTAGGGCTTACTCCTGGTGCTATTGTCAGTAACCACTCATGGCAGTGTTCAGAGTCCCATACGCAGTGCTTGGGATCAAATCAGGCAGCATCAGGCAGCACCATGTGTGATGCCAGCTCCTTACTTCCTGTACTATACAAGCTCTTTACTTCCTGTACTATCTCTCCAGTCCTATTTATCCACCATCTCTTTTGATCACCGTAAAATTTGACTACCACTTTAATTTAAGGATGTTTCCACATTGTAATCCAAATGATTTCTTTATAATGTCCCACAGCTTCTCTTGCTCAGTAATGCCTTCCCCCAAACCTTAGGCCCATCCGACTCTGGTCCAGTTGGTTGACTTTCTTTAGTCATTCTATTTAGTCATATCTTTTCTTGTGTCACTCTGCTTTTCAAGTATTATTCTTTGGGTCCCACAGGCTGACCCCGATTGTTGGCTAGCTCTTATATAAAAGTGACAGCTCAAGTTATCAGTTCTTCTGACAATACTTTGCTGCATTTCCTGAGCTATGTTGGTCATTTCTACAAAGATCTATCTTAATTGTGCTTTGATGTCGTTGGTTATTTAACTGTTTCCTATCAGACTGTAACTTACCCGGAGGAGGTATAAAGTTAACTTTAATGCACTTAACTCAGTTCATGGAGTATGTATATTGAGCTCAGAATAGAGCAGAAAAATTTTTTCTATGAATTTCTTATGAGAAACATTTAAATATGATTTTTTATTTTGAGACTATATATACTTTGAGGGAAATAAAGTCACTATACTTAGTTCTCAATAAATTACATAGTACAGACTTTTTAATTGCTTTAAATCTACCAGGTCTGTGCTTCAAGGAATATTTAATGAACACTGAAAATCACATAATTGGAATTAGAGTAACATATCTACATGGGTATTTAAACTTAAAATAAATATATTTGTACTGCTTTAAAATGCAAATATTTATTTAAAAAACATATTGGATAAATTCAATATTGTTGTACTCAGTACTGGGAAATTACATAGTAGTTAGTCACAGAACGTTAAAAAACAGTTATACGTGAAAACCATGCTCAATTGATCAGTTATACTCATCCAATTCAAGCCGTACTTCTAAATATCCACTACAAAACGACACACACTAATTATCCATCACCTATGAAATTTGAAACTGCTCATTTTCTTCAATTAGACATGGAGTCCTCATACAATATACTTCGTTCAATAGTGATCCAAATTGCACTCAACTTACATAAATATATAGTCACCTCAAATTAAACTGTAATTCATACATGTCTCATATTTTCTCATTAGACACTAATCTTTCTTTAAAGGACACGATACTGACACT
The DNA here is from genome assembly GCF_027595985.1 of Sorex araneus. Taxonomy (NCBI): domain Eukaryota; kingdom Metazoa; phylum Chordata; class Mammalia; order Eulipotyphla; family Soricidae; genus Sorex; species Sorex araneus. Next base: position 115,363,279 of record NC_073303.1, on the reverse strand, counting down.
GTAATTGGTTTCAGGTGTTTTTAATATACATACCAAAACCTACGGGCAGTTTGATTGTCCAAGTACAATCTAAACTGCTGGGGTAGTTGCCAGGAAAGCCAGGGCTGAGGAGAACACCACTGAAATCGGACATAGCACCGCCACACTGAGCTGGAAGACAACAAACATACCACATAAGCACAGCAGACACATTCTTTACTGCATTGCAAACAAACTATTGCAAATCTTTGCACATCCTAAGTCCCTGAGTTAAAAATATTAGATAGCACATTGAATATTGTGAACTCTCATTTGCCATGCACTCGTCATCTAACATACTCAATTGACAATACATTTACCAAATTAGCATCAAAAGCCCAGATTTTGTTCTTCCTCATCAATAAATGAAAGCTAAGTCAATTATTGCACAGCAAGAAACAGCTCATGTGTGACAAATATAATCAAACCAGGAGCACATTCCTTTCTCAGAGTGAAGAGTTTATTTTTCACCCTAAAGTACTTCTAGCAATGTTTTGATTCATTCCACCGATAACAGAATTTTGAATACAATCAAGCCAGCAGCACTTGTTGAAGTACTGACTTCAAGCAGGAAGCTTGTTCACACCCTTCCTTTGCAATTTATGGGAATCTTAATTAAAGAAAAAAAGTTAAGAAAAAATATTGGTCTTTTCATATATTTGAGAGATTCATATTTATTTCATGGTAGATGGCCTCACTTTATCTGAAATAAATCTAGACCAAATAGGTAAATATAAAACAAGTGAAAAGAAACAGACTACTGTGATAATTTAGGCAGCTTTTATCAATGTACTTGTTTTAGAATGCCTTTTATACTGATTTACTATTGAGAAGCTATGCAAAATTGTAAGAAAGATAATTACTCAAATTTCACTTCTTGCATGATTAGACAGGAATATTCAACATGTATTAAAAAGCAATTGCATTTTAGAAGCTAATCATTTCCTCTAAATGCACATTTTTTATCACATCATCACAGAACTAAAATATACATTTGGTAATTGTGGAAGAATCCAATTTCATGACCATGCATCAAGGTTCCAAGTTATCTGTAGAGAACACTTACAATTTCACTCATTTTCCTTAAGATTGATAGTTATACATTTGAACTTCAAGTTATATATCATAAATATAAATACTGTATACTTATTATGAATGTTGGTGCATTATTTGGTAACCAGTTTGAAGGTTATATTTTATTATAATGAAGTGAATAAAGTAAGAAGATTTTGAAAGAAATGTATACATATATAAACATAATGTTAGGGACAATCTATATTTAAATCTTTGAAAAATGTGATTATGTTTGAGAGTAAAGGTACTGGATACATTTCTTCCTTTTTTTTTTTTTAATTTGGATCCATATTTAACTTTGCTCAGAGCTGACTTCTGCCTTTGCATGCTCAGGAGTCACTCCGGGACTATGTGGAGTGCCAGGGATCAAACAGGGTCGGGTGCATGCAAAGGAAGTACCTAAATTGCTATACTATTTCTCTAGTTCCACTGCATACTTAACAGTCTTTTTTCAAAATTTTGTGTCCATCCATCTTAAAACTAGAGCACACAGTAATATCACTATTCATTTTTCTAAACTTTTATTGTTTAGAAAAATATTGATCACATATTTATCACAAGTTCTGATAATTAATGAAGAGCAGAGAGAATATTTGGTTTGGCCAATTATTTGAAAATTGCAGGAAAGATAGTCATTGCAGCTTTGCCTTGCTTTCCTCGGAATATCCTTAACAGAACACAAGATGTATGTTTTGCTTTCTTGCCTTCATCATCGCAAATATTTGAACTGCTTATTGTCACCCAATTTCCTCTCATTAGGTGGGATCTGAACATTCTGTCATCTGCACTGCCCAACTTTCTAGAGTGATAATCCCAAAATCAAAGGAGTAAAGGATGAAAAAATAAAGAGTAAACAGATAATGAGGAAGAACCAGAGTGACAAACCTTGGTAGACACACGTGTCTGCCTCTAGCTCTCTCTTATGTCTGTGTTCTCATAATTTCTGTAATTTCACAGAACTTCCTAGTTTTATAGATTTCATAAGAGGCCTTGTAGTTGACTCTTTCTTTAATACCTCATTATTATTTTTATCATGAGAATACAAACATAATCTATTACTATAGGTAAAAAATCATCATTAGTGATTCTTTCTGATCTATTTCCACTACTAAACATACTAAGAAATGTATCCTGCTTCTGATCAAAATTTCATTTTTCTTATTTTTCAGTTAACAAGAGTCTATGTCTGCTACCTATAAACTAATGGTACAGTCCCTGAAGAAAACTTTAATATTCATTTTCTTATAATATGGACAGATTATTGCTTTACACAGATTTTTCATACAGTGTATAAAAGTTTATCATTAAAATTTATAAAACTTAGAAAATAAGTTGTATAAAAAATAAGTTAAAAAATCGCCTACCACAGAGGTCACTATTAATTAATTAATTAAATTTTGGAGTCAGGGGTTATAGCACTCAGTGGTAATTCCAGGCTTTGTGCTCAGGGAACACTCAGGGCTTAATGACCCTTATGGGGAGCTGTGGAATAAATCCGTATCTGCGACATGCAAGATGACCATCCTGCCCATTGAACAATCTCTCTGCACTCTTTATTTTTTATGCTCTTTATTTAATTTTCAAATTATACACATGTACGCATCTGTGTTGGTACATGTCCACATGATATGAAAATATGATCATACCATATATTTTGCTATTTTATATTTACCTAAACATTATAATATTGTCTGTGTCTTTAAATATTTTATTCATTATAATACATACTTTACCCATTATTTACCACTGAAATAGGTGCTTTTTGTTACTATAAGTATCGCTCCAAACACTTCATTTCAGAGCTAAACACTTTAGATGTTTGGTGTTTTGTTTGTTTTGTTTTAGGGCCACACACAGTGATGCTCAGAGGTTACTTCTGGCTCTGTGCTCAGGAATCATCACTCCTGGTGGTGCTCAAGGAACCATATGGGATGACAGGGATTGAACCTGGGTTGACCATTTGCAAGGCAAATGTCCTACCCACTGTATTATCTCCATGGTGACTGAGAGCTAAACAGTTTAAACATAAGATCTAATTTATTCCCACAATATGCTACAAACTATACATTATTATCTGATTTAACACACAAACATATCTTAAAGAGTACTTTCTATATGTGGCTATTGTATCCTTATTAAAAGTTAAGTATAGATACATCGGAAATAAAAATCTGATTAGTAGTCTATCCATATTCAGCTAAGTTAAATTTCAGCTTAATTTTATAAAACTGTCACTCCCATGTAGAGATTATCATAACAAATGAAAATTTAATAATAACATAATATTTGACTAAAATTAATAATTTATTAAGAATCAATTGGTGTTAGTAATGAATGAAAATTAAATTACATAAACTATTGGTATTTAAATTAATGAAAAATTCTGAAAGAAATTTACCAATATATATCAAATATTTTAAATAGTTTTATGCATATGCAATGACATATTTAATCTACTTAGGTGAGATTCTTAGTAAACAATTAAAATTATGCATGAAGGAATGTGAGAAAGCATAACAAATATGTATCAGAAAGACAAAACCTAAGCTGTAATGAAATGGAAATGACTATATAAATAAGAATAGGCTTTAGTTTATGAAAGCTTAGTTTTCCAAACATTTGATTCAATAATAAGTTAGGAAAACACTATAAAATATGCATAATGTAGAATCACCTTTACATGTATTTGTTTATCAAACAATATTTATTGAATGCCCATTTAAGATTTAAGCTGTTTGGGAAATAAATAGAAATCCTAAACTTTCACAGAGTATAGTATTTATTTGTCCATTTTATTCTTTCATAATCAACATTATAGATCAGATATATATATGAGATGTATACACATATATTCTTTTATGCAATAAAATATGATCATACAGTATATTTTGTTGTTCTATATTTAACTACATATTACAATCGTTGCCTATGTTCTAAATATATCTTTTATATAAAAGATCTAAAGTATGTATTGTAATGAATAAACTATCCATATAAAAGATGTATATACTAAATCTACTATCTCAATATAAATACAGATCTACAGTGGGAATTTATGTTTGTATATAAACATATAAACTGGAGTGATAGCACAGCAGGTAGGGTGTTTGCTTGCACGAAGCTAACCCGGGTTTGATCCCTCTGTCCCTCTGGGAGAGACCGACAAGCTACCAAGAGTATCTCACCTACATGGCAGAGCATGGCAAGCTACCCATGGTGTATTTAATATGACAAAAACAGTAACAAGTTTCACAATGGAGACATTACTGGTGCCGGCTTGAAAGTCAAAGAACAATGGGATGACAGTGCTACAGTGCTATTTAAATATTGGTAAGATTTTGTAATTGACATCACATAAATTTACAAATTAATTATAATTCCTAAAGAAATAAGTCCTTAGAAACACCATCCTCTGTAAAGTCTTAATGTTTTTAATATCTTTCACTAATTACATCTGAAAAGTCCATAAAATAGGGCAGAATAAGTATGCTAGGGTAAATTTTTCTTTTTTTTTCTTTTCTCTTTTGTCAGTTTGGGTCACACTGGCAATGCTCAGGGGTTACTCCTGGCTCTTCACTCAGGAATTACTTCTGGCAGTGCTCAGGGGACCATATGGGATGCCGAGATAGAACCCATGTCGCCCATATGCTGGAAAGTTTTTCTTAAAACACAGGCAGAAACCAATCAGAGATCTTATGCAACTCGTGTAAGCTTAGAGTCAAAGATAGCTGGTTACAAATATCTAATTTGAAAAGTCTGCATCATTAATGGTCTGGAGACAAAAGCCCTTGGTATTGATGGGATAAGGAGACGATAGCTGCAACTCCAGGTCCAACTCATGAGAAGCAAAACTTAGCAGAGCTGCAGTATCATAGTCTGATCGCCAAGCAGAGGGGAGGACAGGACTGTGGGAACCCAGAAATCCCCTGGACACTAGTGAGTGCCCACCAGGGAAAGAAATACCGGGCCATGCGGCTGCTAGTGCGGCCTTTCGACCTCATATCTCTTCATTCTCAGCAATGGAAAACAAATTATCAAATGCTTTCTTTTCAGCAGGTTGACTTTAGGGGGGAGAAACTCCAAATCAATAAAAGTGAATTTTTTGTTGAAATATTGAATGTAATCAAAGTAAAGTGAAAGTAAAGTGACATTTACCAGTTACCCAGGTGGGGTGGGGGGCTGGGGAGGTGGGGGGGAGGGGGGGACGGTATACTGTGATTCTTGGTGGTGGAATCTGTGCACTGGTGAAGGGATGGGTGTTCGAGCATTGTATAACTGAGACTTAAACCTGAAAGCTTTGTAACTTTCCACATGCAGATTCTATAAAAGAATAAAAAATATATAAAAAAAAAACAAAACAGGAACTAATTATCTAGTGATGCTTTGTCTAGGATAGCAATATCGGCTCATAAATCTTCTGTAGCTGCAAAAAAAAAAAAATAAAAAGAAATACGGGCTGCCAGAAACTGGACACCTGGACTGTATTTTGAACCTCAGCCAAAATGGTAGTGGAATTCTATCCCCTCCAGTCCTTGGGTAGCACTGTAGGTAGCATTCTCCTCCCGTTATTGTTCATTGATTTGCTCCAGTGGGCACCAGTAACGTCTTCATTGTGAGACTTGTTACTGTTTTTGGCATATCGAATACACCACAGGTAGTCTGCCAGGCTCTGCTGTGTGGGCGGGATACTCTTGGTAGTATCCTGCCCAGAGCTCTCCCAGAGGGATGGAGGAATCAAACCCTGGTCAGCCGCATCCAAGGCAAACTCCATACCTGCTGTGCTATCGCTCCAGTCCAGTATTTATATATAGACATAAATTCCCATTATAGATCTGTATTTATGTTCAGATAGTTGATTCAGTATATACATCTTTTTTATGTACAGTTTATTCATTATAATACATACTTTAGATTTTTTATATAAAAGATATGTTTAGGACACAGGCAAAGAATGCAAAAGTGTGTAGTTAAATACAAAACACAGGAATCAAACCCAGGTCTTCCACATTCAAGGCAAATGCCCTACCCTCTGTGCTATTGCTCCAGCCCTTGGGTAATCAAGGGAACTATGCAATCTGTAATAGATATGCAAAACTACAAGAGCCTCAGGCTACAGAAACCACACTAGTATCTAAACAGGCCCAACCTGAGATATTGGACATGCAAGTTTCCAGGGACTGTGTGAACATCTTCTTAGAGAAGGATTCATCTTGTCATTAGACTAGACATTAAGTCCCAAGGTTCTGAGTCTATTAAAATGCATGGCTGACCCTGTTCCCTTGAAATGCATGGCTGACCCTGTTCCCTTGAAATGCATGGCTGACCCTGTTCTCTTGCCTTAAGAGCTAAGCTTTCTCAGGGGGTTGGAGGTATACTTTGTCTTTAGGAATATAAGGAGGAATTATAACAGAGGGGTAATTTAGAAATTACAACAGGGCTTTCTAGAGCTGGTCATAACGCAGGGTGATGTTCCTACCCCACTGTGGTTAACCAGGAAAATATATTTCCAGAGTGGAACACCTGTAGGTACCCACGGCTGGGCATTTGCTGTGAACTTTGCTCAGAAAGAAAAGGTTTGGTACACGGTGATGAAGTGCATGCAAATAGGCTGGGGCTTCCTACTTGGCAATATTTATGAGTCCTGACCACCACCACCCCCCATACCCTCTCCAATAGATTAACCTTTCTCTCCCTACATAATCTAGGTCCTGAAAATTTAAAAAAAAAATCTTAACAACTATTCAAAACAAGAGCCACAAGAACTTGGAAAAACAAGGGAAATACCCCCAAAGGCTAAATTCTATGGCAATGATGAGAAAGAAAATTTCTTAGAAATCAATCTTAACACAATAGAAATGAGGAGTCTAAAATAATGAATATGAAATAAATATTACAAATAAAGTCAATATGATATATCAAGCGTTTGCTAAAGGAGCATGGAAAATAATGAGATAAGAAGGAGAATTAGAAGCCGAAGGTACTTTTCTATGAAAAAGATTGAAATTATTTTTTTAATCCAAATGAAGATTTCTAGATATGAAAATCACAAGGAATTAAATCAAAACTGTGATGCAAAAGATAAGAGAAGGCTAACAAGGAAAAATAAATTTAAGTCTAAATTTTCAAAGCACCCATTTACTTATTGATGTATTCCATATTTCAATTACTTCTCTCCACTGAAGACATCTTATGGGGGTTTATGCTTTCTTGGGTGCATTCCAGATTCCATATTGATTCTAGTTCAATAGTATCTTATAGGATATTAACTTACTTTCCTGATGTGGGGATTTTCTCTTTAAATCATATTATAAAACTCCTTCAGAAGCAAAAATTTGGGATACCCCTTCTGAATTTTCATAGCTTTTTTTGTCATTTATTGTCATTAAAATGTGGGATAAGAGTATAAATTTAAAATGGAAAATCCAAACATGCCACATTTAGCTCAAAATATCATCTTTATAAAATTTGACAAAAGACAAACTATGTTAGGATAACAATAGACAGAGTTCACTTTGAAGAATGATATAATTGGTAATTAACTTCAGTTTATAACTTACCCAAACAAATTGGGATTGGATAATTCCATCTTCTCACTGGCCCTGGCATACAAGTGATGTGAGAATGACCCTATATAAACAACACAACACAGTATAATATGAGTTTTAAATCAAAGGCAAACATAGCCTAGTGACTGACAATTGAGAAAATAAACATGTGTTGTCATCATAGTAGAATTGAAACATAACAATTTCCTATTTGAAAAAATTTAAATTTTATACTACAGTAGTTATGGGTGGGAATGGGCAGGCTTCAGGGCTCACTCCTGTCTCAACTTTCAGTAATCAATTTTGGAAGGGCTCAGAGGACGCTATTTGGTGACAGAGATTGAACTCGGGTCAGTGGTGTATACCAAAGCACCCTATCCCTGTACTATTGCTCCAGCTCCAATTTTCTTGATGTGCAAAACATTTTTCTATTAAAACCTGTTCTAATATGATACTGCCATGCTTAAATGGGTCTACATATACCATATAGTATAATAAATTACAATATGTAAGGTGACCTACATTAACAAAGTATTTGTTCGTAAGCATATTATAGAGCAATTCTAAAGTCCAGAAATATGTGATTTTTATTCTGAGACTAATCATTTATTAGGCAACTATTAAGGCTGTAAGTAATTTTTAATTTTGCAATCTCTGAGTAATTAATTTACTAGCAGGTGAAATAGCATTTTTTTCATTTTTTTGCTTTAATTTCTTAATAGGTGTATCCTTTAGAAATTACTTAAACAACACTTCAAGTTTGAGATTATTCCCAAAATCCTATGAACGAATCAATAAATCATATAGCCCAAAGTATCATCCCATGTTACTTGCTTAAGCAAAACATACTTGAATTCAATATTTACAAATGTAGTGACTATAAAACCATGCATGTTGCATTTAAAATTTACAGTAGCACTTTATTTTTATTTTCAGATTCTAATTACATAGGAATTGTATTATTATATTCTATATGAATGGAAAAAAGTGGTTAATTTTTATTCAAAAATTACTTTTTTATGTATTTAATTTGGAGCTTGGGGGCAATACTTGGTGGTGTTTGGGGTTTATTCCTGGCTCTGTGCTCAGATTTCACTTCTGAAGTGTTCCGGTGACCATGTGGAGTGCTGGAGATTGGACATGGAGCAGCTACAAGTAAAGTTTAAGTGCTGTCCCTGGAGTACTATCGATCCGGCCCAAAAAATGATTTTTATTAGTTAAAACAAAGCACATTTAGTTAATGCCAGCAAATTGATTATATATCTATTTCATGGAAAATTTGATTTAAAAAAATCAGGTTAATGGTACAACTAAGGATCCACATTGTTTCATGATTACCAATCATTGGTCTAAAACTATTCTGGAAGAGAAAGAAAATTCAACACTGTAGTTTAAAACTAGACTTACCTGGAGGGAATATCCTTGATCACACTGAAAGGATACGACATCCCCAACCATATACCTGTCTCCAACTTTAATTCCGCTGCTTGGAGTTTGTGGTTCAGGACAGGAATCCAAGCCAATTGCTATGGACATTTCAAGAAAATAGTGTAAGTCACTTTCAAAAGATTCAAACTTAAAATAGGCACATTAAACGACCGGCATTTAATACTGGTGTCATTAAATATAAATTTTATAACAAAGTATTAAGAATGTTCTTTGAGCAAAATTCAATTATATATGCTATGAACAATATACTTGGCACTCCATCTTAAAACAGCATTTAAACCATTTTTATGGCGCCAACCATTATATAGCTTGGTGATTAACTAAATATTACACTGCTATATTAAATGTGTTCTACTATAAAATAAAAATTCCTAAAGATAATTTCTAAATGTAATAAAATTTTATTTGTAAAATGTTCTTTGTAAATGAATGAGAACATGCTATTTCATCCTTTGTTATTCATGCAGAATTTCTTTTTCACCTATGAGACATATTTGGGATCACAACATCTAAATTTAGCATGATTATGAGTCATGTCATCACCCCCAAGATAGTATAATCAAAAAGGAGAAATAAAAACCTGCCAACAAAACATGCAGCTAAGTTCTGAAAAACATTTATTATGAAATAACTAAATTCAGTTATATCTGAGAGCGATGGCAACATTCAAAACACCTTCATTCTTATCGACAATGTTAAATGTTAGTAAAAATATACTAAAAGCAATAGGTTTTCCTACAATGATTCAGAGTTGCATTTACCAAAGTGGGAGATTTGCCCACTCTATATATGGGTGCATTGGATTGAGGAGCAGTAATTGCCCCAAGGGTGGTTGGTCAATACTTTCTGTTTGTTCCATAAAGAAAACAGATTTTCAGGCATGTACCAATTGGCTTTTTTCTATGAAAATGTGGCCAAAGGTCTGGAAATCTCTGATGTAGAGAACAAAACAATGGTTTTGTTTTTGCCAAATTATTTTTCAAAACTTGAATGTACCATTACCAAAAAAATGTTAACAAAAACAATATTAATTATTGTGTAGTAGGTAGGGCTTTTGACTTGCATACTTTAGATTCCAGAGTTGAAGACGTATATGTAAATGAAAATAGCCATTATAGTATGTTGTATTAAATGATTTTACTTTTTTTATTTACATAGGCCCAAATCATAGGGTAATAACAAAATGGCTTTTACTGATTTATTTTCTGATCATTTTCTTTACCATTTCTTAAAGTTTAGTTGGAATAAATAATATAAAGTAAATTTGTTAGAGGCCTAATGGAGCAGGTTGGAATTGGGGTGGAAACTGGGGATATTGGTGGAGGGAAAGTCACACTGTGGGATTGTAACATGAAATGCTTGAAATAACTATATAACCACAAATTCTGTAAACCATGGTGTTTAAAATAAAAATTGGTTTAGAAAATAAAATATTCAGAAAAAAATGAATTTCTTTGTATTTTTAACATTTATTTAAAACTAAAAGTTTTCTGCAGCTGGAGTTATAGTACGGAGGTGAGAACTTGCCTTTCATGTGGCCAACATCCAGCATCCTTTATGGCCGCCCAACCCCTTCAAGACTGACTAAGCACAGAACAAGGAATAATCTCTAAATACTTTTGGAAGTGGCCCAAAAAGCAAAGACAAAGCAAGAACAAAAGCTTTCTTCTAACTTTGTGGTTCACAAGACAATCAGTTGGGAGTAGAAAATAAAAATTTAATTATTTTTTTTTATTTTTTAAAAATTTTTATTTTATTGAATCACCGTGAAAAAAGTTACAAAGCTTTCAGGTTTAAGTCTCAGTCATATAATGATCAAATGCCCATCCCTTCACCAGTGCACATGTTCCACCACCAAGAACCCCAATATGTCACCCTCTCACAACCACATCCCCCCAACTGAGTGGCTAATGATCTTCACTTTATTCTCTCTATACTTTGAATACATTCAATATTTCAACAGAGAACTCACTATCATTATTTGGAATTTTCCCCCAACAATTAAACCTGCTGAAAAGGCACCATTTGATAATTTGTTTTCCATTGCTGAGAATGAAGATTATATGAGCTGTCAAGGCCATGCAGTTTCGGATTTCTGATATTTAAACTCAGTTCACAGTCTAGATGCATTTCTATAAGAAGCTGCTGGGTGCCAAAATAGGTTAGTAGACCTCCCGGATCATAGTCTTTAAGGAGCAGAGGGGCTGTTTCATGCGTGGCTGCTCCGGATCTCATCTGGGCGGAGAGCGTACTGGTAACAACCCCATCCCATGATCTCCTGTGAGCCACGTCACTGCAAACTCATAACACTGGGTTGTCAAAATTTAATTATTTATGTAAGACCATTTCCTTTAAAATATAGTATTGTATAATGTAATGATATAACTATATATAATTTGCATGTAATATGATACAGTGTTATGTTAATAACACCCATATGTTATATTATGACACTGTCTTTAATACATTGAGAGAGATATGAAAGATAAAAAGCTTCATGATTAATGATTCCTACTAATATTATTTTGTTAATATGAAAAGCTAATTTGGCAAGAAAGCTCAGGTATAAATTTACTTAAAATGAAAACCATATTTACATTGTTAAGAAAGGAATTCAATCATATGTTTTTAAAAGAGGTAAAATATATATAGACATATATATATACTTTTTTTTCATTTTCATTGAGTCACCATGAATTACAAAGTTACAGTTATTCATGTTTGAGTTTTAGGCACAGAATATTCTAACACCAGTCCTTTCACCAGTGTCCACTTACTCCCACCAATTCCACCATTGCCCTTCCTTACCTAAATCCATCCCTTCCCAGTGACAAGTTTCCTATAGGTGACCAGTTCTTATGTTCTTTCAAGCAATGTTATGACCCAAATATTTTGCTTTTTGTTTGGAATATCACTGTATCACTGTCCTCCCATTGTTCATCAATTTGCTCAAGCGGGCACCAGTAACATCTCCATTCATCCCTGTTGCATGCTAGTGTAGCCTGATGGTGCATGGGGGCTCTTTCAGGATCACAGGAATGAGGACCATCATTGTTACTTTTTTTGGCTTATGGAGTATGCCATGGGTAGCTTGCCAGGAATATAAGAGAAATAATTATCTGTTTGTATCTCTTCCTCTAACTTCACTAAACATGATACTTTTCAGATCCATCCACATAGCAGTGAATTGTATGACTTCATCTTTTCTTATGGCAGAGTAGTATTCCATTGCGTATATGTACTATAGCTTCTTTCTCCAGCCATCTCTTCTTGGGGGCTGTTTCACATTTTGGCTATCATGAATAATGTTGCAATGAACACACAGGAGAGCAGATGTCTTTTTCACACTGTGCTTTAGAACCATTTGGGGTTTATTTCAAGCAGTGGAATTCCAGGGTACATATATGTTCAATTCCTGCTGTTTCTTTGGAGGAATTCTCATACTGCTTTCCAAAAAGACTTGGCTAGTAGACATCCCCACCAACAGTGAATGACGATGACTTTTCCGCCTGCATCCATTCTGACACGGGCTGTTGTTACTTTTGATGCGTACCACTTTCTGCTGTCTTCTGGGAGACAGTTTTGATTTGTATTTCCAGACTAATTAGTGATGCAGAGCATTTGTTCATGTGTCTTTTGGTCATTTGTATTCTACTTTGACCATGTTTCTCTCATCTTGTCTCTCCATTTTTTTGAGGGGATTGTTTGTTTGTTTTTTTTTTCTTGTAGAATTCTACCAGAGCTTTATATAGCTTGTATATTAATGCTATATCAGATTAATAATGGACAAATAAATTCCTCCAGGCTGTGTTTGTCTTTGTATTCTCATCATCATTTCCTTTGAAATACAGAAGTTTTATGTTTTAATGCAGTAAATTTGTGTACCTTTTCTTCCACTTGTTTGGCCAATGGTGCTGCATCTTTACTGGTACCTCTAGCTTCAAAGCAATAGAAAAATTCTACCCATTTTTCCTCTATGTATCATATGTATCAAATAGATTCAGGTCTGTTTCTGATGTCTTTAATCCATTTTGATTTGACTTTTGTTCATGATGTAAGAAAAGAATATGAGCACAGAGATAAGAGTGATCCAAAAGCATGACTGGGTAAGTCTCCCAAATGTACCAAAACATCAATCCAAATCTCACATTTGTCAAACAGAATGTAAAATAGAATCTGATCTTCCATGCATTCTTTAACTGTGCAATTACTGGGGTTGGAAAGATTGTATGGCAGGTAAGGTGCTTGCCTTGCACATTCCTGACCCAGGTTTGATCCCTAGCATCCCATATGGTCTGCCCAAGTACCAACAGGAGTAATTGCTGAGTGCAGAGTCAGAAGGAACCCCTGAGTGTTGCTGGGCATGACTCCACCCCCATCAAAAATTTTAAATAAAATAAACTTTGAATTACTGAATACCTATAATGTATTCTATCATTTCAGATGCTAATAGCTTAAAGCTCTGTTTAAGCAACATAAGGAACTACACCTTAAACTTGGAAGAATAGGCGAAATATTGTAAAACATAATATACTAGAGTGGAACAAGTTTAATTAGTGAAGGCTGTCCTTTGTTTAAATGCTTTTATAAGAAATAGCCCATTTGAGGACAGAAATGATATACTGTATCAGTGTATCACTGTAATCCTGTTGTTTGTTGATTTACTCGAGCAGGCACCAGTAACATCTCCAGTACACTCAGCCCTGAGATTTTAGCAGTGTCTACTTATTTGTCTTTCACAATGATTGGAGGCTCTTTCAGGGTTAGGGGAATGAGATCTACCATTACTGTTTTGGCATATCGAATACGCCAAGGTAGCTTGCCAGGCTCTGCCGTGTGGGTGGGATACCCTTGGTAGCTTACCAGGCTCTCCGAGAGGTATGTATATATCTGTTACTGTATTTGGGATATGAATATGCCACAGGGAGTTTGCCAGGCTTCCTGAGTGGGCAATAGACTCTCGGTAGCTTGTCAGGTTCTCCAAGAGGGAGAACTAGGCTATTACATGTGGCTGCGCGCTTCCAGGAGCTTGGTTTTATAGTCTCTGGATGTTTGCCATTGATGGGATTCCACAGCAGGGATAAAACTGCTGGGGGCAGTTTCTGGGTGTGACTTCCTAGCTACTGGAAAATGAGGGGATCTGGGTGGAAGAGGCCCAGTCCTGATCCATGCAGTCTTGGAGATCTTGGCCCTAGGTCCCACACACCTGGGTTCCTCTGCCAGTTCCTTCATATGTGGGTCTCGTCCGAACGTGTGAAGAATGGCCTTGAGCATGGCTGTGGCTGTGTTCCAGAGGTCTTGAACTGTTGAGGCTCTACTAGAGTCGGGTGTGGGGGGGATGCATCCCATCCCCTCAGAGGGGCTCTGGTGAAGACAGCCAGGCAGGGGGGCAAGAGACTGCATTGCTCTCTTCCAGGAGCTTGGTTTTATAGTCTCTGGATATTGGCCGTTGATGGCACCAAGGGAAGTTTCTGGGTGTGAGTGCCTAGCTACTGGAAAATGGGGGATCTGGGTGAAAGAGGCCCAGTCCCAATCTGAGCAGCCTAGGAGATCTCGGCCCCAGGTCCTGCACACCTGACAGTAATACATGATACAGTATATCATTTACAGAAAATGAGAACTATTAGGAACTCTATTTAAAAATTAACCTCTTACAAATATGTACTGATATTATTATTAAAGAATTTTAAAATATGAAAGTGAGATTGTCAATTTGTATTTTGGATAAAGCATAGTTTTCCTGTTGAATGGAAATATCTTCTGTATGTTAAAGATTAACATATTAAGATGAACAGATTTTATAAAGTTATTTAGCTATATATAGTAAACATGTTAGTATGTATATAAAGTGCCAAGATTTTGTTTGTTGAATGTGGTGATTAACTCAAAATAAGTAGATGCTTCTATAATATCTGAAGTATTATTGGTTTCGTTTTAAAAAAACCCAAAGAGAGCAACACTAGCTAAAGACATAACCTAAAACACATTAGGAAATACAGTATTTTAAGAATTGATAAACGTAAGATAAATCTGTCTCTAAATCAGTACCAGAAAGAGACAGAACAATCAAAGAGATAATAAAAAAATTGTCAATCAATTACCCATATGCATATATAATGTGAATCATTGGCAGCTGCATTAGAAATGAGAAATAATCATTTGGTTTGATCATAAAGTTTCTCAACAAAATATTAAACCTTTTGAAATGATGTGCACAAATAGAGAAATAAAATTATTTTAGGGGCTGGAGAGATAGTACAGGGAGGGGTGGGTGATTGCCTTGCATGTAGCCAACCCTGATTTGATCTCTTGTCCTTCATATGGTCCCCAAGTCTTCCAGGAGTGATCCTTATGCCCACAGCCAGGTGTAAGCACTGAGTATTGCTTGGCATTGCACACAACAAATACAAAAATAGTTCCTTATGTAAAAATATAAGTTATCTTAAGATCTCTTTTTCTCAAATCATCGAGTATCTACCTAGAATTAGCTTAAGAAAGGAGAGGATTTTCACAAATTATAAATGTAAATCATTAAGACCTTAATGCATATTGTTCAAGGGGGAGAGTGAGTAGAACAGACTCCTGTTGTATAAAATCTAAAGTTATATGGTTATATTCTAGGAATTACGGATGTATCACATGTCTAAGTTTTGTCTAAAACAAGCCATTCAACCATTGCATAGAATGGAAAGATGTTTTCATAATCTGGAGTTTTCCCAGAATTTAGGGGAAAGGTAAGATATTGGGGGGAAGAAAAATCTGTCCTAGAGTAACATGTTTCTTTTTTACGATACCATATCCTAAGATCATTTAGCATCACAAACATCATTACTGCACATAACTTTTCTTCTTAAAATATGGATATTTTAGGGCTGAGGATTACTAGGACATATGTCTTGCAGGTGGGAGCCCCAACTACATTTCTCTGTACCACATAGTCCCTCAAGCATTGCCAGAAACAACTACAAATACTTCAGTAGATATAGTCCCAAATCACCACAGTTAGGATATACCTATAAAAGCAAAGAAAACCAAGTGCCCCAAAAGAAAAACAAAAGAATGAATACCCATTTATTAAAATATCTTTTTTTAAAAATATTTTTCCATAAAGAGATGTGTGCATCTTAACAAATTTTTAAAAAATTGTGAAGGAAATCCATTGGAAGTATTATAATTAGTCATTTCAAATCTGCAACTGATAAAACTCTACCAGAATCTAAGTGGCAGAACAGCTATAAATGACAAGTCCTCTCTATGGGAGAAAATGAACTGTTTGTTTGTTTAATGTGGTGCCAGGAATCAAACCCAGAGCCTCTCAAATGGAAGGCAAACACTCCACCACGTGGACACATTTCTGGCCCCACAAGTGATATATTTAAGGAAATGTCACACACTGGGAGCGTGTAACCTAAGCCAAAATACATTTATGTAAGATGAACAATTATGATCAGTATTAATCATGTTTAAAAATAACAGATCACTAATTTATAGGATACCCACATATAAAATCAAATTAAAAAAATTCCTTGTAGTTTCACTTGACCTCAGAACTGAGATTAATAGGGTGGGGGCAGGAAAGGAGGAATCCCAGTGAATCCAGGAACAGTGGGATAAGACATTTTGGTGGCTGGTGTGGTATTGCAATACATACTATTAAGTGACATAAAATCACAGTCATAAACTATACAGTATAGAAGCTACCATATTCCCTACCCAAAATACTAAGAAGACCCTATTAGTATTTTAGCCTCTACTCATGTGCGAGAAAGTCATTGCCCATATTGCTCTTCAATATTTGTTTCAGTTTTCTTATCTCCCAATGTTACCAGTGAATAGGTCATATTTCTTTCTCCCTGATTTCTTTAAATATTCACTTTCTTTGTTTATTGACAGAAAGCATACTTGATTCTTAAACTCTACACAAATATTGACTGGAGCAATAGCACAGAGGGTAGGGCGTTTGCCTTGCACACGCCGACCTGGGTTTCCTCTGTCCCTCTTGGAGACAGAGAGCCCAGCAAGCTACCAAGGGTATCCTGCCCGCACGGCAGAGCCTGGCAAGCGCCCCATGGCATATTCGGTATGCCAAAAATAGTAACAACAAGTCTGACAATGAAGACATTATTGGTGCCCGCTCGAGTAAATCAATGAACAACAGGAGGACAGTACTACTGTGCTACTTAACCAGATACTAAACAATTTATTGTTGTTTGTTAAGAGTACAAGAAGTCAAAGTTTCAAAAAATATAATTTGGAATGAATTTCTTAAGTTGATATTTATTACTTGGCTTTATGTCTTTATTGAGGAAATAAAATTACCCTGATTTCATTTAATTGTATAACAATATCATTACAGAGGGTATTGTTTGAGCAAAAGGTATTTTTTGAACAAGCTGATTATAGATATTAATAACACATACATATAAGTATTTTATTCATTTTCTTTTACTTTGCAAGTAACATCATATGCATCTTTCATATAAGTTAAAGTCTCAACAATATAGGCCTATATTGGCATGTTAAATTAGACATGCATGTTCCACTACAACCACCATGTAAGCTCATCTACTGGCCCTACTCCAGAGACTTATAATTCAATCTTGAAAGAGATCAACTAGCCCCTCAAATTTCTCAGATACACTAGTCAGTGCAATCTTGGGACTGGAAAGTGGGCCAAGTTCTTGCCCTGCCACATCTTTGGCACCTGCACTCACACCCCAACAGTTGTTGCAATGTTGCAATGCTTACAGCCAGTCTTCACCACCTCACTACTGAGGTCCACAAATTTGAAGTAACACTCCGGATTTTTGGTTGAAAACTCAGATTTGGGGTGGGTTTCTCCCCTCTCTGTCACCGGTCCTCCATACTTTGGGAACTCTTGGCAGACACACCCACCTACTACTACAGTCACCATGTGAATTCACACACAGTTAAGTATTCTGGAGTTTCTGGAGTGATATCTCCAAACTTGACAATACTAACAACCCAGGAGGAGTACAACATATTGAACGGGAGTGTAATAAAGAAGCCAACTAGGCTTGGCTAACAAAAACATTAACACAGAATGTTCAACTAGCCACAATAACTTAATAAACCCTCAGAGAAGAACTTTTTGTCCACACGGTGAGATACAATAATTTTCCAAAAAAAATTCTTATACTAAAATATATTTTGATAACAATATTGGCCAGTTAGTGATATCAAACAATGTAAAATAAATTATTTGGGACAGGCTTGAGGGCTGATTGGGAAAATGGAGACAAGGAAGGTGACAGTGGTGGTGAGGTTGGTGTTAGAATATTGGATGCCTGTAACAAATGTATCATGAACAACTTTACCATGGTGTTTAAATAAACTGAGAAAAAAAACAAAATATTGATTCCTGAAGTACCCTGGTGCTGTTTCATTATTACACATAAATAAATAACTTATGCCAATGCTGATTTATTAACTTTCATACTAAGATCTCCAGATCAATCTAAGGAACTGAGAGACTTTAATTCTCCCAAAGAATTAAATTTATGACCAGAAAAAAATTGGCATCCTGATCTAAAGCAACACTCAAAAGAGCAGATAAGAAACCTGAGAACTATCCTTAACTCTTGCTCTGTCTTAGCCCCAACATCTAACTTGTTGCAAAGCTTTTAAATTCTATCTCTCTACCTCCTGAGACCATTAACATTTCAATCTGCATGTCTGCAATAGTAGCCTTTAGAGTTTCTCTTGAATATATGAAACCACACTTACTTAAGCTCATTCTCTTGAACACAGTGACTTTTTCACTTACAAAATGTGGGGGGCTATTCAAAAAATTAAAACTTTACTAGACTACTTCCCACACTGAAGCCCATCAGTCTACTTCTACAAAAAAAAAATTATCCATCACCTTAAACTATTCATTGAGTGTTCAATCCACCACCACTGATGACAACTCAAACCTGAAACTTCATCTAATCAGAAAGGATGGCATTTATTGAGGGTTTACTATATAGCTGGGACTGTGATTAAAAACTTTGCGCAGTTGACCTCATTTTATTCTGAAACAGTTTGTAAAGTTAGTTGCTCTTGCCATCTTATATTACAGGTGAAGAAACTGACTTTCTGGGAAAAGTTTGGAATTGCCTGCTGTCACATGTCTTGATTCCAGAACAGGGACTTTATCTGTCTACATGCCAAGAGGTATTTCCAAAGCATTAAGCTATCTCAATATCTGTCCTTTACTAACTATATCTCACAAAGAACATCCATGTGTCCTTTGTCGAAATCATCCTGACTCCGATAAAACCAGTAACCCCCTAACAAACTTAATCATCACTTTCTTTGTGTCATTACCTAAATGACAGCCATTGTCCCCAGATTTTGTTCATTTTAAGAAAAGTCTTGGAAGCTGGTGAAGGCTCATTTTCTTGACTGATTATCAGAAAAAGTGACTTGACCTTCTGGAGTGGGGTCTTGTCATCTAAATTTTTATATAAAATTACAAGATGACTGTACTGCTTTATGCCTGAAAAGCACAAATTTACATATATAATACTTTCTGTTTCACACTATAATTTTGCAATGATTCTTTTTATGTCCTTTCCCCCAAATAATCAGAAGGTTTATAATATAAGATGGTGTATGAATTTGTAGATTTTACACCTAGAAAATATGTCTAGTATTAAATTTGGATTCTATAAGTAACAAAAATAAGTGGGTTTGTTCTCATAATTGAGAAGCATATAAAGTATGATATATAGAGGTTACGAACTACTTTCTCTAGAATAAAATTATCTTAGATTCTCATCATTCTTCTTACATATTAATTTTGTAAGTTTGGATCTCTCTGTTTTTTTACGAAGTTTATTTTGCCATCTAAGGAAAAGAGGCACTAAATAATAACTGCCTTACATTTTTGTTGTTTAAATTAAAATAAATGTCTAAAAGGTCAATTGTACTAAATTTAGCATATACTAAGTACTTAAATGTTAGTTTTTGGTGGTGTAGTGGTAATACTATGATAATTATAATAATGATGATGGAGAAGGTAGAGATCATTGCTTAATCAAGTTTCTAGAACATTTATAATTTATAAAGAAAGCTCTGATGCAAATGGTTTACCTACATGTTTCGGTGCCCCACACCTTTGAGACTCATCCTGGATAGATAAGTCAGTCCCACATACCAATATTAAATAAATAATTAAACACATCTGGCTTCTAATATTTTGAAAGAAGGAATGTATGAGAATTTGTTCTACTACCCACACAGAAACTTTTATTTAAGCATCTATTAACTGAGCAGAAAAAATATTTTATACAAGGACTAATAGTTTTAATATCTATGAAAAGTTTCTAACTTAAGCTGTATCTTATTAGTAAATAAGGGGAAAAAATCCTAACAGACACACTTGAAACAAGTAGATGGTTGGCAGTTAGAGCTTTGAGTATCTGAGTGAAGATAGACAATAGATAATTTACAATTTACATATTCTCTCTTGGATAAGTATTATTATCTGTCTTTATTTTCTGCATCCCAGCCAATTTGTATTGGAAATACAAAATAAAAAACTGGGTGCTGTAAAACAAAATTGTATGCAGTATATTGCCCTCAGGTGATATAATTTTTATTTAGAGGTAATTTGGGCATGGTAAAGTATGTAAATGCTATTAATAATTTAGGACTTTTAAAATTAGAACATGTCAAACCTTTATTCAAAATGTACTGAGGCCCATTTCAATTAGAATCTAAGTCTTTAAAACAATGCCCCAAATTCCTTTATGTTACCTAATTTCCTTTTACTCTTGCTTTCTTGACACCCTTTATATTAATGTTTTAATATCAATATTGCTCTGGCAATAATGTCCTGTTTCCTAAACTTTCTTAAAATATCACTAGATTTCACCCACATTACTTCTTCTCTATGTATGTATATATTTTGTTAGTTTATTTTTCTTTGTGGCCACACCCAGTTATACTCAGGGCTTACTCCTATCTCTCATCTCAGGCATCACTCCCCCCAGTGGCTGAGGAAACATAGCAGGATTCCACTGAATCAGGATTGACCCCATGCAAAGTGACAAAGCTATATTGCCATTCTCACAAATGCATTTCATTTGTTGGTTAAAATGTAACCTCCTATGGCATACTTTAACTATCATAACACCTCCAATTCTAGTATTCTTCATCCCCCACCTAATCCTTCAACTATATTTTTTCTATGACTTATCATCATCTAAGTGATAGTGCAACTTCTAACTTACAACATGGTTGTCTGATGCTAGGCTGTAATTTTCAAATGGGCAAGAATGAGCTGTATTTTGTACATTGATATGAACTAAATATCCAACAGTATTTGTGAAATAAGTGAAAAAATATATATATAGGTATTGAGGGGTATGAAAATGAAATGGTATACAAATTCAGAGAAAGACCAAAACACTTTGGGGATAGTAGAAGTGGGTTGGATAGATCATTAAAGTTGAGAGTAATACGTACAAGCTAAGTATTGTGGGTCTGGAGCTGGTAGGAAGCTTGCCTTTCACATGGCTTTGTATTACATCAAGTATCTTTACTAAATCCAGAGGCCTGAAACTAGTGATCAGTAATAAGAGGAGAATTGGAAAATTCACAAATACATGTATGTCCAGTATGTCTAAAAGTCAATGAGTAAACTGGGAATAAAACTACACCTTGATATAAGCAAAACATATTTACATCAAGATCAGCAGGGCCAGAGAGATAGAACAGAGGGTAGAACACTTGCCCAACAAGCACCCAACCTGGGTTAGATCCCCAGAATACCGTATGGTCCTTTGAGCACTGCCAGGAATGATCTCTGAGCACAGAGCTAAAAGACCCAACCACTGCCCCCAACACAACAGAAATTAAATTCAATTAAATTAATATCTGTATAGCTGGAAAAGGGCAGAAAAGAAACAGGCTGTATTTTGAAGGAATGAATGAGGAGAGGAGTAAGTCAGAAAGGCATGATATTTCTAGTTTTCTCTTGATTCAGTAGCAAAGTACTATCTGATACATGTGGTAAAAAGAGTGACATAGTCCACATATTTTTATAGCAGGAGTTTAAAATTTGCTATACTTATTTATAAGTGGTAGAAAAGCAATTATTGAGATGATCAAAATGGGTCTCTAAAAATGTGAAGAAGATGAAGGCACAGGGAAAAAACTGTGAGAAAGGAATACTAATTTGCCCTACCTGAGCATAATAATAATAATAATAATGAGGAGCCCTGCATTGCAAAGCCAGGAATTAAAATGCCAGGATTTCGAAGCCTTAGAGATAAAGAGCACTATACAGCAAAAATTGACCCAATTGTCTACATTTACCTCTTAGGAAATTGAAAGCAAGGCATATTTGTCAAGCAACTGTGCCATCAGATAATGTAAATGATTTTTCCTGAAAATCTCCCAAGTGAGTTGTAAAATCAGATGGAGTAGATACTCATTTGCTGGAAGAAATCACAGCCAAGGTTCTATTTTCCAAGAAATAGAACAACACCTGCTCTGTTTTGTGAAACCTTTACTATTTAAAATATTCCTTCGGGAATATATAAAGAAGCTCTTTTACTTGTTTTTTCTTTTTTAAAAAAGCATGGATTTTTGTCCTTTATATAGAAAACCTTAATGTCTTCTGCATCTGTTGCTGATCTCTGTAGTATAATTAGGAGACTGTTATTTCCCTGTTGTGATTCCTCCCTTATGTTACCCTGTGGGGAGAACTTTTATCTACAAGATTGTCACAAAAAAAGTAGTGTATAAAATGTGAGTCAACTCAAAGGAGAGAAGAAAATGCACCTAAATACATGGGAACCAGTGAAGAACGAGGCTCAGGTCTGGACAGAGAATATTGAGGATTCAAACTACTTCTTAAACAACCAAAACACACTAACTTCTAAAGTTTTGTATGCAAATTTCCCATAAATTACTCAAAGACTAACATATTCCAGAAGTAAATGAGTTTCGCAGTGATGAAATTAAAATGCATTTTCCCCTCATGTTTTCTAATGTATTTAATTCCTTAAGATATGATGATTAAAATATTGCTTATAGTATTCACAATTTACTTTTAGGGTGCTTTTGCAATAATGACAGATTTTTGAAATATTTGCCTTTATATAGGAGTCTAAAAAAGAATTTTAGACTAAATTATTAGACAATATTCATTAGACAAAATTATTAGTCATTATTATAAAGTATTCAGCAAATGTTGTGTTTGTGTTTTGATGTGTTAAGGCCTCTGAATGTCTAACAATTTGATAATTTTGTCGTATTTTAAGAGAGTATAATTTTGCAATTTTTAAAATCATAGTTTCAGTATTAAACTTATCTTTTCATTACATATGTGTATATATATTGTGTGTGTTCTTGTCATTTTTATAGTGTGCATGTGTATGTGTGTGAGAGAGAAAGAGAGTGTGTGTGTGTGTGTTTGTGTGTGTCTGTGTTTCTCGCTCTTTGGGGTGGAAAATCCAGTATATAACAATTCTTAAAATGTATTTTGGGATCAGTTTAAAAGCAAAGCATGATTCTGAAAATATATTTTTTTTTTTTTGCATTTTGGGTCAAACCCAGCGATGCTCAGGGGTTACTCCTGGCTTTGCACTCAGGAATTACTCCTGGCGGTGCTTGGGGGACCATATGGGATGCTGGGGATCGAACCCAGGTCGGCCGAGTGCAAGGCAAACGCCTTACCCGCTGTGCTATCATTCCGGTCCCAATTCTGAGAATATTTAAGTTTGATTACATAAATTCAAAGTTAACAAATTAAATCCAATTTACTTTGAGTGTCCCTTAGAAAATTAGAAGTGGATAGATATACATTTGTTCTTATTGTCATTCATTACCAATGATTAGGTAATTTTCCACATTAATGAGTTTGAGTTAGATACTAATTTAGAAAATATTAACAGTTCTTGATTGTCTGTTCTATAGAAACAACTAGTTGTAACAGATAAATACTCACTAGCAAAGCAAAAGCATTTTATGTAGCAAAGTTTAACCTCATTAGGAATTTCCTCTGGATAGTTCTAATAAGACTATCCTTGATATAGTTAAGTACTCTGTTTAAAGATAGTGATTAAAGATGTTTTCATTAAATTTCTATTATAAATATTCTTTGAAAGTTTTTGGTTTACAGGCTCTTCAACAAATGAGATTTAAATTCAATAGTCTATGTTCCCTTGTGGAAAGCAGTTAAATGTTGAATTCTCTGTTCTAAAGGACAAATTATGATATATTATTAACACAAATTATTTGCTAATCAGATGTGGACCAGTTTTCCTCACTTACTCAGCATAATTATGGGTTTCCAACAAAAATATATAGTTTGAAAACTAATACAGATTATTAGATATTTAACACCATTGTTTAACAAATGTTCTTATGGCAAAAATAAAGGATCTTTGTGGCATTTGACAGAAATACACTAGAATCATAAAAGTTGTAATTAAAGAACCTTAAAAATGTGTCATTTTCTCTGTGATTTATAACAAAAATTATTATAAATGTATTCAATAAAATTTGCAATGGAGGCAAATGGAGTGATAGTACAGCAGGTAGAGTACTTGCCTTGCACACAGATAACCTGGGTTCGATCCCCAGGACCCTTTGTGGTCCCCTGAACAAAGCCAGGGGTGATTCCTGAGCACAGAGCCAGGAGTAAGTTCTGAGTACTGCTGTATGTGAGTAAGGTCTGAGTACCACCGTGTGTGATCCACAAACAAGCAAACAAAATTTGAAACTGAATTGGAACACTTCAAAATTTAAAAAATGTAAGACCAACTCTTCTCTTAAAAAATCAATTTAGTTTTCATATTTCATAAAGTAGTATTTTAAATCAACATAAGCTAGCTGTTGATTTTCCTGAATAGCACCTAATGTTTTATTTACCTGTGTATTCAAGGTGAAATCCTGCAGCAGAAACACTGATGTCTGATTGAAAATTTAGATACAAGTTATTAGATGTACTATTCAAAAGATGTGGTATAGTTGTTCCTGAAATGATAATTAAAAGAAAATAAATTTCATAGGTTAAATACTATATAGTAAAGCTCTACATGCTAATTACTAAATAAACAATAGAATACTGCTAAAATTACAATAGTCAAGGTTTCTAGAGAAAATTTAAAATGTTTTTTTCCACATGAATCTTTCGTTTTATTATTCTTGACTATCTCATCTGCAGAGATAGATTTTTAAACTAATTTTAGGTGCAAAAATGGGTGGAGCTATACTGGGATTCTTGGTGGTAGAATATGTGCACTGGTGAAGGGATGGGTATTCGAGCATTGTATAACTGAGATTTAAACCTGAAAACTTTGTAACTTTCCACATGGTGACTCAATAAAAAAAAAAATTTAAAAAAAGGAATGTAAACTGGCATTATTTGCTCTCATTTTAATGTTAAAAATGCATATTCTTCTCAGACAAGTTATGTTTTCTGAGGTTAATCTCGACTCAGAAAATACATTAATTATCATTACAATCTTCTGAATTTATGAAGAAAATCAGCTTTTGCTTTTTTAGATTATTGAATTGAAATTATAAGAAAAAAAGAAAACATTAGAGCATTTGCTCTAACCTGTTCACTACTTTTTGACTATTCTACATTAACGTTTCAAAATCTTTATTGCAAACCAACCAGTATCAAATAACAAACACAAAAACAAATATCCGTTTCATGGTTCCATCTAGATTAAACAAAATTCACATTTTTTTGAAAATTATTTGAATCAAAACTTATAACTCAAGTTTACAACCAAAGTTTTATGACTGATTTACTTCATAAAAACAACTAGTTAAATATGCACTTACAAAACTCTGGACCTTAACTTGATCCTTCTATAGAAGAACCCAGGAATTTTGTTTTACAGACCACATACTCGCACTTTTTTTCCCTAAACTTGAAGTATTTTCTCTTGAACTTTTCTCTGCCGATGGTGTTTTGACTGTATTTCTGAAGACAGAGATAACCAGAAACTGAAAATTCACTCAAGCTACCTGAAATCTCTCAGAGGATCTTAGTGATTAAGAGATCTGGTTCTAGGGTCATAGCAGTTGGGTGAAGATCTCATTCTATACAAGTGCTTCGGGCAACATAATTTCACTAAACCTCCAGCAACTACAGGGACTGCTAGAAAGATCAAATAAGTAAATGTATTACAGGTTTCATAAAAAGCTAGCACTCAGGGATCAATAGTACTAAGTAATCAATCGCTGTTATTTTGAATGTATATCATTTTCATGGTTCCATTTATCAATGTATTATATGAGTATTTTATTATAAACATAAGTGTACTCAAAACTTCATAATTTTTTGAAAATTACCTGAATTGAAAATTAACTCTAATGTTTTGTTCCTCAAATAACTCCTACTCTAGATATTTATTCTTACCTTAAAGGTGATGGCAAAAACTTATCATACTATATTTAAAAAAAAATTCCAAACATTTTTCAGAATAATTGAAAAGTTTAAGTTCATAATTTATCTATGTTCATGCACCTAAAGTTAAAATGTATAGTAATTAAAATGAAAGTAGAACTTGATTTTACCTTTTATATCCCCAAGACATATATATATAAACCCTAAGAAAATCTTGAGAAAACTAAAAGTCAGTTAAATTCTTGCATAAATATTATATCTTATTTCTTTCTGATCTTGGTAAATATGTATATATTTTATTCATTCAAGTAAGTTTATATTCCATTTATTCTGTCTTAACAGTACTTTATAGCATTTACCATTTTTCACACACTATTTTTATTTTAATGTCTGTATAACATAACATTCTATTTAGTGGCTATGCCATAATCACTACACACTAATTTTAACCTAAAATTAATAATTTAAATTATTCACCTTCTCTCTTTCTCTCTCTCTCAATAAAGGGGCACATATGCTATTTCTAAATCAGATTTCAGTTGCAAATCTCAACATTGACATGAAAATACCAGCAAATAATTACACAATATAGGAGAATATAACAAAGTTTTAAATAGCAATTTTGATTTCATTATCTTGAAAGTCAAATATCTAACCTTGAAATTTAATTCCCTGTTAAAAAAATTTTAAACTACCAGATCAAACTTCTCTGGGCTTCTTTTAGGGAGATTCTTTTAACAATAATGATTACACCTGTATTTTAATTAAACTCGGTGTTATAATTTACCTGAATAACTTCCAAGTCGTGGAGCATTGTTGTCACCTCCATCGTAAAAGTCTAGTGAATCCCAATTATGTTCTGTAGCAAAACTGACAACTTGTACCTGTGAAATAAGATTTTTGAGTAAGAACATATACATCTATAAGGTAAATATGCTACTGTTCACTTGTCTCTACCTTAAATCCCCCACCCACCCCCCCAAAAAAAAAACACTCAAAGCCATGGTGATATCATCTCAGCCCTTCAGGAAGGATGCAACATAACTGCCCTTGCCATTCTGGAACAGGCCAACAAGAGCTGATGTTTATCAGAAGACCCTGGAGGGGACATTACAGCATTTACTATGATGCCAGGAATGTTTACTACCATCTCCTTATTAGAAGCTCTGGGTTAGTCCAATGTCTCAGTGCCAGGGATACTAATGCATTTTCCAAATAACTACTCAACTTTTATGTTTTGGACAGTTCAACTCTTGTCATTGGCACTAAGTTTTCTTGTCTGTTTTAACTATTAGGACATATCCAGATTTGTGTTCACAAACATATAAAATTATACTATATACATATGTGTGCCATGTAACTTCACATGCATAATGTGTGTGTGTGTTTGTGTGTGTACAATTCTTGTGGATGCCACCAAGGCCAAACCTAGCAATGGTCAGGGAGTAATGCAATTGCAGATTGCATTATTGTAATGATATTGCAATAATATCATTGAACCTAAACTTCAATAATAAGATTGAACCTAAACTTTACACACACAAAGCCTGTCCTCTACCATTTAAGCCCTATTCCCCAGCACCATTGTTTTCAAATAATATCTGTTCTTGAGCACACATTATTTTCCTTCTTTGCATAATCTTTGTTTAGTTTTCTACCTTTGCTTTGTTAAAGTAATGTTTTTAGTAAGTCCCAATGTGGATGGTACAGACTAACACAATAAAACTGGTTTGGGTGCATGTTTTAAAGATTACTTTTATGAACGAAGTCATGATAACTAAATCACTTTTATTATGAATCTCCCCTCCTCCATTGATAAGGGACATGCCGGTATTCAATTATCTCATGTTTATTTTGTTTTATTTAAGGAAAGTGACATGTGTTATTTAGTTCCACTTCACTGGTAGCAGTTCCAGCTTTTGTTACAACCTACAGGAGCCTCACAGCTATAGATGTTATCTATTTTTGCATTTGTTTATTAAATAATTTACAGTTTTTGAGGAAAAAACAGAATAATATTATTGGAGCACATTTATTTTACTTAATGTCTATTACCAATGTCTGCATATGTACTATACTCAGTCACTAAATAATAGTAACATTTGGATTCATCAAACATTTCTTATCCATAAAATAATCCATCATCAGCCTTCCAATCTGTGAATGCATGGGTCTCCTTTCCAGGGTGAGTACCACATGGTGACAGATACCCTACCAGTGTGACAGGCATTATGCACACTGGCAGTGTTTCAGGGTAGGAAGATGAAAATTAAAGCTGTATGACTGCCATCTAACCTTCTTAAACAATGAGCCACTCTCTTCAAAGCTAAATTGTCCTTTCCCTTAATGCAAAAGAAGGAAAGATCACATCAGCTAAACAAATGTCAAAATTCATGTAGAAGATAATATTTGAGATGAGGCAAATACACAGAGGGATTTTCCACCAAGGAAAATTGTGGAGTTATTAAAATTTTGAGTAGCTATGCCATGAGGTAGATTTAGTGACCCGTCAGTAATCCAATTTAACCACAGAGCAGGTATTTACATCAGAGGAAATGTGCATGCAAAGTTGAAAAGTACAGTAAAGTTAGAAGAAAGCTTAGTGGGTAAATAAAAGAGGCATAAGAGTTAGAATGCAAAGACTGGCAAATTCTTCTGGCTTCTACTCACTGATATGTAATCCTAGAAGAGCTCTTAATCTTTCTAGGCTTTAGATTACTTACATAAATCATTATAATAAAGATATACAATTCAGACACTTAGAAAATTAAATTAGTTAATTTTAGCTTAGAACATTGCCCAGTATATATTAAGGATTTAATGTGTCTTAGCTAAGAGAGGCAGAGAGAGAGGGGGGGGAGAATATGAAGATGGAAACCACCATCATAATTATTCTACTGAAGAAAATAATCCACTGCACATTTTTGTGCAGGGAGTGGAGATGCAGAGAACATAATCATACTGATCTTAAAATATAGTATAGAGAAAACTTTTAGAGGAAAGACAATACAATGCTTTTTGCAATAGGCCATGTGAGGAACAATGAAATACTAAAATGGGTTGGAGTCATTTGCAGAGATTGGGCTGTAGAAATAGCAGCATAGGCTATACCAACATTAGTACAGGGGAAGTTATGAGATATTGTGTGAACTGGCTAGGAAAAAAAAGTGAGGGAAGGGAGATTAAGAAAAAAATCACTGATTTATTGAGATTATGGAATAGTAAACATTCCATTAAAATGTATCACCTTATGAGGGAAACAAACAAACTAAATTTAGTTCTAAACACACACACACACACACACACCACATACAATCAAAGAAGGGTGCCTAAAGATAACAGTTTCTAATACTTGAAACCTGTAACCATTGTGTCATGTAAGGAAAAAGGTCTTTATATATGATTAA
This sequence comes from Sorex araneus, assembly GCF_027595985.1. NCBI lineage: Eukaryota > Metazoa > Chordata > Mammalia > Eulipotyphla > Soricidae > Sorex > Sorex araneus. The sequence goes on along the minus strand of NC_073303.1, from coordinate 115,333,403 downwards.
ATTAAAATCTTGAGCTAGAGAGATGACCCTTGATTATTCATGTCATCTTCAAATGCAGTCATGAATTCTTATAAGAAAGATGCCAAGAAGATTTGACACAGACAGAAAAGAAGATGGCAACAATGACTGAGCCTGAAATCCTTGCAAATTAGAAGCCAAGCAATGTTGTCTTCTTGGAAGTAGGAGAAGGTGAGAAAGGTTTTGCCCCACAGAGTATGGGCAGGAAAGAAGCAGAGTGGGAATGAAGCCCTGCCTGAACTTTTGACTCAGCACCGTACACTTGATTTAGGACTTCTGGCCCCCAGTACTATCAGAAAGTATTTTTTGTGTTATTTTAAGGTATTAAGATTATGTATTGTTATAGCAATCGCAGAAAAGCAATCCAAATAGCCACTTGTGTTAAGACACACACACACACACACACACACACACACAGAAATTGAGACTCCAATGAATGACGGAAAGACCAACTGTCACAGAGAATCAAAGGGAGATAAGTAAAAGATGTAAGAATATGCAACTGCTCATTCAGTGTTCTGAGAAACTTCATTTGCAATAGATGCATTGTCCTTCGTGGCAATATGGCAGCTTTATCAGGTAACATATTTCTAGTCACAAAAACCGGGTATCCTTCCTGCATCATTCAGATTCTACTTTTTTCCTCCAGTAAGATTGCATTAACTCAGTATGATCTTTCTACTAAAGGACAAAATTATGTAGCCAATATTTTTCCCAATGTTTATTGACTTTTTTGCTTGACAACTTAGTTACTGTTGAATGTAACTTCTTTGCATTCTCCCTCCAGTATTTTTTCCTGAAGTAAATAGGCAGAGGAAGAAGTCCACTCCTCACCAGAAACTTCTTTTTGTAATATTAGTAAGCAAATTGGTCTGTTTGCTGAGTCTAAAGAAAGACAACCACTTATGTTTTCTGCAGCTAGTTTAGTTTTCCAAATGTATCCTCTCTCTCTACACCATCACTGATTGGTGCATTTTAAGCTACATATGATTTTTTGAGTACTCATATATGTCCTTAATCACACATATATTGAACCCAAAAGAACACTGGATAAAAGTAAGCATTGCTTTCATTTTGGTATACTAAACAGTTATTTTTCAGTAAAAAGTTGTTAAAATTTTAAATAAGGCACATTACATATATATATGCACATTATGATATATAACTAAATAAATAATAAATGTACTGACACTTAGCCTTTTATGATAGAGCTTTCTTAAAACAGCTCAATTAAGACCTTAGATGCTATGGCCATATTTTAAGATGACAAAATAGTCATGCAATCATGTACTAGAATGATCATAATTAAAATGAGTCAAAAGATCAGAAAAGAATGCCCACAAAGTAGCAGATTAGGAAAAAAGAGAGTAAAATAGAAAAATTAATATCAATCTATATTTCATATAGATAGATATATTCTCTAGGATAATGTTCATAAACTTATAACCAGATCATTGGGAAACCTTCTATCAAGGTATCAAATACAGTGCCTCATTTCTAATTTTCCATGCTATTTGACATATGAACTCCTAAATCATTATAAATTCCATGTTTAATATTACATAATTTACTGGTTATCTTCAATTTTTACAAATTGACAATAAATTAATAGAATAGCTAGCAAAGATGTTAACACAGATCTATAATTTTCCAATTTGTATTGTCCTTAAGTGTATAGGTTGCATATTTTCTTTTTAGTTAACTGAACTGCAGGGCACCTAACAACCATCAACTAGATGTTTTCATTTGTTTGTCTGTCTTTAAATTTTAAATTTCAGAATTTTTTTTGTTTTATTTTGCTATGGGGCCACACCTGTAAGTGTTCAGTACTTACTCCTGGCTGGGTGCTCAGGGATCACTCCTTAAAGCCTCAGGGGAGCACCTGGTGTGCTAGAAACCTAAGCCAGGTTGGACACATGCAAGGCAAGCGTACTACCAGTGCCCTTGATTTCCAAAAAATTTTGAAGATAGATTTTAACAGCTTATTATGATTAATTTTTGCTAACAATGATATTTCCATGATAGGTTTCCTGATTGAATTTTTTTAAATATCACAGCTTCCTTTCCTTCCCTATTGTCCTTTCATCACTGTGGGTTCACACACAGTCGTGGTGCTTGCACTCCTGGCTACAGTGCTCATGGGTGGGGATGTCACACACGTTGAGATGTGATACACATGACTCCAGGGAGGTGAATTCATTGTCAAAGTGTTTGCACCCCCTGCTTGCTACGATCACACACCTGGCCTGGTCAGGGTGATCATCCATTTTTTTTTTTTTTTGCTTTTTTGGGTCACACCCTGTGATTCTCAGGGGTTCCTCCTGGCTCTGTGCTCAGGAATGACTCCTGGCCGTGTTCTATCGCTTGCTCCGGTCCCATGATCATCCAATTTGAGCTGTAGTACTCATGCTTATCTTGCTGCCCTGCCCTGGAGATTTTATACTTTTTTTTTTTTTTTTGGTTCTTGAGTCATACCCGGCGATGCACAGGGGTTACTCCTGGCTCTGCACTCAGGAATTACTCCTGGAGGTGCTCAGGGGGCCATATGGGATGCTGAGATATGAACCCAGATCAGCCGCGTGCAAGGCAAATGCCCTACTCTCTGTGCTATCATCACTCCAGCACTAAGATTTTATTCCCTTAAGCAAGCTTCAAAACGCTGAGCCTGCAGGATCAGCCAGGGCGTATGTGGGTAGTATGGGGATTGAAATCAGTCTCATGCTTACAGGCAGGTGCTTTTGTTACTGGCTACAGTACTACCCCAGGTGCCTCATAAGGATATTTTCATCTCATTTGAGTTTTCATGGATAAGGTTTTGGCTTTTTCATAACATGTAAGTTTCAATGTCTAAAGGGCAATCTTATAACTCAACTGGGGAAATAGTCAACTTATTTTTATGAAAGATGGACTTCTTTTATGAAACATAATTACTTTTTATAGAGTATATATCAACTTGGCAATAAATTGTCACAAATTTATGGAGTAGCAATTTCCTTATAAAACAAAGTGGTTACTTTGCTCCTTTTCCCCCAAAGTGGTAACAATCAAAATAATGTGATGGATACTGCTGTGTATAGCATAACTGAGTTTCAAAGGAAGCTAAACCTTGCCCAGATAGTAACCCTTTTTCTATTCAGAGTGCTAAAGAGTTCTCTTAACCATAACAAAAGGTACATAAGAGAAACATTTCATTTTAGCTAAGGTTTAGGTTTATTGTTATGTAAGATTGTAATGCCTAGGGCTTTTGTATCTATCTCAAGAATCTGGGGATGGAAGTAATAAACATACTCAGAAGACAATAAGAAATAGAAATAATCTAGATCAGAAATTCAGAAATGAGTCAACTGAACCTTTGATATAATCCTTGGACAATGTCATCACAAGAATTTAAATGTTATGCAGAAATACTCATTTTTCTTATTGCTTCTGTTCTCTTGAATTGGCTTTTGATTGCTTGCAGGTTAAAACATATATTTTTAAATGTTTCTTAGTCAATTCAACCATGTCAGCCAACAGCATTGGCTAAACTTTGAAAATTATTTGAATTCTATAATCTCTGATAAGATGAACTTCAAATACAGAAAGAGCAATCAGAATCTTCTTACTTGAATACCAGCTCCCTCTGGCACTGTGATCTTCCATACACAATTCAAATTGTTGTCATAAGGTTCAGGGTATCCAGGAGACAAGATAGTCCCTTTGCGCTTAGTTAAAATTCCACCACAGGGCACTAAAAGTAAAGCAATCCAAGATAGAGGGTTAATTCTAATGCAAAACATTAAATTAAATGGTCAGAGATAACATCTTAGATACTAGATTTACAAGCACATCAAATCATACTATTTTTTTTTGATTTATAAGAAGTCTGAAACATAAGTCTCCTACAGTATAAAAACTTAAAAAAACTTAATTATATTAAAAGATAATCTTAAAATGGTATAAATTACACCATTAATTCAATGATAATACCATAAATATTATTACTAAAAATCTATAAACTTGCCCGCAAAATGGCTTATGTCCCAAACAAGGAAAGAGACAAACAAACTCTTGGTCAAGGACCACTGAAGGAAACTTCCGGAAAGGGGAGAGGAATGGGAGAGGGAGGGGACCTTCCAGGCAGTGGGGAAAAGATGGCAGTACTACGGAGTGGTGATGTATATTTAGAAGAAGGGTGAGACTTCTTTACTATCTTGATTCCCCAGCCAGATCTAGTAAACCAAAATAATAAACACTGGTAATATTGTGAAATGGTATGCCTTTCTCTCAGACCTGGCTAATAGCTACCATGAACATCCAGTGTTAATTCTTTACCCTTCATAAGTCAATTAAGTGCCCCTACCTAATGCTTACCATAACACTGTATGTTCTCTTATACAGCACTAGCACAGAGCTTCCACACTACAATTCCTTATGCTTTATATATATTATGTCTTTAAAATAATAAACTTGAGCTGCCACTGTTAACGGTTTTTGCGGAACTCTGTTTTTGTTGGCAAAATTTTGACCGCAGAACTGGATGAATGATGATAACATTTGCTGAGATGGAGAAGAGTATGTGTGGGGGAATGGTTCAACACTATTATGTTGGAAATATTAAATTAGAAATTATCTATTAGACATATTATTGAGAGTGCTATCAATAAATATTTAATAGTCACAGGATGTAGATGATATGAAAATGGATCTTTTATAGAGAGGTGGTAGAATGGGAAAGAAAATCAATTGGGATCTTGTCACAGAGTACTACAGTACTATCCTCCATTTCATTAAATACCACCAGCATTCATTCATCCAGTTCTTAGCTTAAAAAATCTGGGATTTGGAGCAATAGCACAGCGGGTAGGGCATTTGCCTTGCACGAGGCCGACCCGGGTTCAATTCCCAGCATCCCATATGGTCCCCTGAGCACCGCCGGGAGTAATGTCTGAATGCATGAGCCAGGAGTAGGTAGCCCCTGTGCATCGCTGGGTGTGACCCAAAAAGAAAAAAAATATTTAAAAATCTGGGATTCATCTTAATATTTCTTATAGTCAGATCCATATTTTATATTCACAATCTATTGACAAACTCTGTTGGTTTATCTTTAAAAATATCATGAAGCTTACCAATTATTATCACTTTGACCAAATCTTTCTATCTGAATCTCCATCAACTTTTCCCTGTATTATTGCTACAGATTTTTAGTCAGTTTTTTTGCTTCTACTCAACCATACTTATACTAGCCATGGTGACTTTATAGAAATTAAGAATGAATCACTTCTAGCACAAATGATCCCCATGCTACTAAAGAAAAATTCAAACCTGTGGCTGGTGAGATAGTACAGAGGGCATGGCACTTGCCTTGCATACAGCCCACTCAGGTTTCACCCTGGGTATATGGTCTCTCAAACTGCATTAAGAGTGAATTCTGAGCTCAGACGAAAGAGTAAGCCCTGAAAGCCACAGGTGTGGCCCCCAAACAAGAAAACAAATGAAATCAAACTCCTCAGAGCTTTCTAATTTCTTCATGAATTGATTGTACTCTGGCTCACTAAACTCCATTTATTACTTTGGCTCCAGATTATTCCCTGTGGTTCATAGTCTTGTGACTTGCAGGAACATGTCAAGGCCAGTCTTCCCCCTGAATATATATGCTCACTTCCAGACCTTGATACATGCCTCCCCATCACTGTTCTATACATGGAAATATAAATCAGCAGCATATCTAAGTTGTTTACAGCAGCGTACCTTCATTGTTTTCTAAGAAACCCTGTTCAACTTTTCTCTAAAGCACATGCTACCATCTCAATGAAGAAGACATATTTAATAATGTCTCCTGCTGGTTTCTGTAAAATGTGAGCTGCATAAGAACGGGGATCTTATCTTCTCATTTTGATTCTCGTGCCTAGGGCAGGGACCGACACTTAGAATGTTCTTAATAAATTCTTATATCTCATAAATAATAAAATGGACCATATATACATATACATGTATATGTATAAATGTGTGTATACATATGTGTGTATGTATATATATATGTATATATATGCATGTACATTTTCCTTGGTAAATTTCCCTTCTGATCATTACTATAAAGCATAAGACATGGCTAAGAGGATGGGTTTTGGAATCAAGCATCTTGGTTCAAATCCTACTATTTTTGTCTCTCAACCACAGAGATTTCATTTTCAATAGAGAGAAATAATCATGTCTGCCTACTGGTGTTGATATCATGTTGAATGAGATAGTGCTTAATAGTACTTGCAACAAATGTTAGCAAATGCCTTTCATCATCATATTCAATACATTTTATGGATGAATAAATACTCTATGAATTAGGGTTTAACTTCATTCTGTGTCTCTTTCTCTGTTTGGAGGAAAGGTGACATAGGCAGTGTTGCTATGCAAAAAAATATATGTAACAATAATTTCTTCTGGGTCTCTAAAGGACTTGTGGGGAGAAAATGAACTAAGATAAGGGTGATGGAATAAGCAGGTAATTAAAGCCTTTATAGCTAAAAGGAGTAAGTGGCAGCTTTAGCGGATTTTTCAAAAGAGACCTCCCACTAACAGAAGTACTTAAGCCTAAGGCCATATATTGTCAAAGCCATTAGAGGCTGCAGGGGGTTATTTGAATCAGCTTCTCAGAGAGTGGAAAGCTTGGGGTTTTACCAGACTGAAATTTTTTAAATATCTGAAGTGTAAGGAGGTCAACTTTGAAGGCGAAACTTAGTCTTCAGAATATTTTTTTCAAATTTGTATTTTTCCAAATACAAGGTACTTAGTAAAATATTGTATTTTATAATGACTTGCTTAAGAGAAGCTTGATATGACAGATAGGTAGAAGGGGATTAAATGCTCTTTTCATATGGTTATTTACATCTGTGCATCCCCTTCGTCTTTGGCCATTTTAACTATACACATAATTCACTCATGTCCAATAGAGATGCATTCCAGTCAACTGTGCAATTTCACTCTGCCAGGTTCTGCAAATTACTGAATATTTCCTTCTTTTTTTGCTTTTTATTTTTTTTACTAGGGCAGGAAAAAAATGAAAATGTTGATGGCATTAAGAGTTGTGAAACTGAAACAACGCAATTGAGATGGAAATCATTAGAAATGTAGAAAGCTTTTCGTTTCAATTGGATGCTCACTGGGCTTAAGTTGTTAACTAAACATTCATTCAACAGTGAAGGCAGAGAAAATACAATCCTGTACAAAATCCTGTAAATAGATTGTCAAAGATTGTATCTCAACTGTAATATAAACAGAAAATTTTCTCTCTCTCTCTCTCTCTCTGAATAAAATTAGCCATATAACATGTAAATTTTTTGTTTGTGTTTTATCTTCTACAGGGATATACAGAAAAGTTTAAACTTTAGAAGGCTTGTGGAGATTTAAGTTGCAAAGTGAGAGAGCTTATTCAGGACTCAAGGAGTTGGCAAATACACTTTGTTTTGGGGATTTGGGTTTTTTTTTTTGGCCACACTTAACAGACCATATGCAGTGTTAGGGAGCAAGTCCAGGTTGGAAGCATACAAGGATAGTGCCCTAGCCCCTGAACTATGGCTAATCCATCTGGATAGATTTTTTTTAACCTGTCCAAAATATTCAGGAAATTACCATAGCTAATTGACAAAATCCATCAAATGAACAAATGTTTGTTGAACACCTATCATGTGAATGACTTATTAAAACAACATTCTGACAGAGGGAAAGAAGGCAAGAAAGTGTGAGAAATTAGAAAAAAATATAATAAAATGGAGGTTGTTACTTAAATAAAATAATTAAAAATAATTAAAAATTGTGGACACATTTAGGGAATAAATGGGGGAAACTGGTTCTAGGAAATTATCTTATATAAAATGTCCAAGAAATAAATCAAGTGGAGACATGAATAAAGTGTTATGGGAAGCCAAAAAAGATACCACAAAGATTTATGTTTCCAGCAGGAAAAACAGGGAAGGTCAAAAGCCTCAGGCAGTTAATATTTAATGTATATGACAGATACTGAAAATAAACACAAATTATTTGAACCGGATGCAACTCTGTACCTGACTCCCCTTTGAATCCTTAAGGCATCGGGCAGTTTCAATTTTTGAATATTTAGAGAGTATGTTTTAATCAAAATATTTTACAATGAGCAATTTGACTTTAGACTATGTGCCTTCAAACCAATGCAAAACAAGGTCTTCTGTTCTTGGATTAAAAACTTCCCATCGGTGCAGTAAAGTTCTGGAGGGGATGGAACTGAAAGGTATCATGATGAATGAAGTCAGCAGAAGGAGGGGGGCAGGTACAGAATGATCTCTCTCATTTGTGAGATATGCAGAAATACAGTAAGGGACTAACAAACGGCCAAGGCAACAGAGTCTGAGAATGAACCTTCAGAACTTCGGGTAGGGGTGACAGGAGGAGATTCCAGGACAATGATGCAGAAAGGGGTAAGCTGGTGCCAGGGTGGGGATGAAGGGGGAGGGGGTGTTGAAATGTCTGCATGGGACAGTGTTATAATCATGGAGCCTCAATAACAATTGGAATAAATATTTCCAGGGGCCTACAAATAGAACATCTAAGCCCAAGATTATTATTTTACTTCAAAAAGTATCAAGTGAGAATTTATTTTGGCTGGGACAGTGAAACAGCATTTGCCCTTGAAGCTGAATGTCAATAAAGTAGTTATCCAGGGTCTTTTATTTCATAGAAATGAATGTCTATTTTGGCCTTGCTGAGATGGTTCTTAATGGAGGTTAATAAATAACCGTTTTATTTGCATGGAATTTTACTTCTGATAGCAAAGCCAGTATGTACAATCACACCAAGGGTCATGTTTGCCATACAAAATAACTTTGCAACAATTATGTAAAAATGGGTGTTTTTTTCTACCTTAGCTAAAATAGATTACATAGGTTGTTCTCACTCTCTGCTCTCTATATTCACAGTTATTCTAATTATTCTGCTCTTTTAGTTTCTTTTTTTCTCTTATTGTCTATTTTTAGCTCATTTCTCTTCTACAATTCCTTTCTTAGTTTTTAATTTTTTAATTTATTTATATTAGTTTTTGGGTCACCCACTTGGAGATGCTCAGGGGTTACTTCCGGCACTGCGCTAAGGAATTAGTCCTGGTGGTGCTTAGGGGACCATGATGCTGGTGTTGAACCCTGGTCAGTCATCAATCACATGCAAGGCAGGCTCCCTACCCACTTCCCTGTAATTCCTTCCTCTTTTAATCCAATCTTTACATACTAGTTAGCTAAAAGAAGAGATAACAATTTTGAGTAATGTAATGTTTGGAATTTTCAATCAAAGAAAAAGCAATGTGAAAAACCTTAGTTAAATATATATATATATATATGTATTTTTCCCCAAGGCCAACTGAATTACAGTAATTATTCTTTTAAATTAAACTTTGCTTTTTGTTATTCTGCAAATAAAACAATCAAATCATGAATATGAGTTTATTGTTTTAAGTTTCCTCTCTAATCTCTTGTTCTAAAACACATCATTTGCTAGAAAGAAATGCTGCAATTCCCCTAAGTAGCATGTTCTAATAAATAATTACTATTATTATCTAGAAATTGTCATTATAAATCTTTAATCCTTTTCTTAAAAAAATTAAATGCCAAGAAAAACCTTGTATTCAAGGAACTATATAAATTATTAGAATTAGAATGACAGTTGTCAGTGTTTTTAGGCTTTTCAAGATATAAAAAAAAAACTCTTGAAAAAGATATTTTTCACTTATAAATCTAAAGTCTTTTTAAAATACCTTGTCAACCAATGAAAATAAGCAGTATTGTATTCTTTGTCAGTACTGGATATTAATTTTTTAGCAATAGCACAGCAGGTAGGGTATTTGCCTTGCACTCGGCTAACCCGGGTTCTATTCCTCCGTCCCAATTGCAGAGCCCGGCAAGTTACTGAGGGTATCCCGCCCACACGGCAGAGCCTGGCTAGCTCCCCATGGCATATTCTATATGCCGAACACAGTAACAAGTCTCACGATGTAGATGTTACTGGTGCCCACTTCAGCAAATCAATAAACAACGGGATGACAGTGCTACAGTACTATGTATTTAATATCAGCAGAGTTAGAGTATTCTGAGTCTGAGGTAGAAAATTTAGTAAGGATCAAAGCAAATGAAGTGTCAAGATCTATTCCAAGGCTTTACAGCACTTAACAATAACAATAAATCAATGAGAAATTATATTCCTTTATTTTTTAATGAAACTTAGAATTGAGAATCAAAGATTTTAGTCTATTTCTCAGGTTTGTGCAGTAACTCATCTCAATTCAGTATTAACGTCAAAGCTCATCATATTGGTTAAATTGGAGTATATTGGAAAAGATACTCCAGTTTACAGCAGTGAGAATTTTATTTAGTTTAAATGATTCATCAAAATGTGTGCTCATTAGGAATATGATTACTAAAAGTATAAAACAGCCTTTGAAGAACAATTTATAGATACATATTTCAGACAGTTTTGCACACAATAATCCTAAAACACTCTACTAAAGAATAGAACTTTATTTTCACCAATATCCAATTTACACATTATATACTTATAGATGGAGCGATTGCTTGGAAGCGATGTTGGGGTACTGAGGATCGAACCTGGGATGGCAACATGCAAATTAAGTGATGTATCTGCTATACTCTCAGCCCACAATAAGTATATGGGAAGGGAAAGTTTGTACTTTGGGAGAGAGGCATGTGATTGGGTTGAGGACTTATCTGAGAAAGAAAAAGTGAGATGCAAACAGATAGGTTATAATAGGCTCTACAATGCAAGTTAGAAATAGTGCCCTCCCATTACTGGAAGTGAAGAATGGAGAAAGTCCTAAAGAGAAAAACATGGTTGGAAAAGTTGTATATGCTGTGAGGAGTCCCTGTACACAGGGAAGGAGATCTGTTGTACATAGGGAAGTGTACCACTTGCAGGAATCTATGCTCAGGCAATCTAAAAGCCTCTGGAGCTGTATTAAGGTATTGAGAGCTTGAGGTAATAAGATGAAACACACGGCCAACCCGGGTTCGATCCCGGCATCCCATATGTTCCCCAAGCACTGCCAGGAGTAATTCCTGAGTGCAGAGCCAGGAGTAATCCCTAAGCATCGCTGGGTGTGACCCAAAAAGCAAAAAAAAAAAAAAATGATGAAACAGACAACTGAAGGGAAGGTTATCATCATCATCATCATCATCATCATCATCATCATCATCATCATCATCATCATCATCATCATCATCCTGTCGATCGTCAAATTTCTTGAGCGGTCTCAGTAACGTTTCCATTCGTCCTATCCCTGAGGTTTTAAAAGCCTCTCCTTACTCGTCTTTCCCAACGATGCCACATCGGAGGCTCTTTCAGGGTCAGGGGAATGAGCCCCAGCACTGTTACTGGTTTTGGCATATGAATACGCCATGGGGAGTTTGCCAGGCTCTCCCATGTGGGCAGGAAACTCTCAGTAGCCTGCCAGTTATCCCAGAGGGTGAAGTAGGTTATAAGATATCTGGAAGCTTGCTTTTAAGTCTGGATGATGGCCGTTGATGGGATCACAGGGGCCAGGCAGTAGTCCCTGAGTGTGACCGCCTAGCTACTGGAAAATGGGAAATCTGGGCAGTAGAGGCCCAGTCCCGATCCGAGCAGGCTATAGGCTGCTACAGACGTGAATTTATAAAAGATTTGGAATCAGATGGAGTCAACAAAATGAATTTCGAGACAGGAGTGAGCTCCCTGACTTTCCACATATCTCCCAAAGCCATCTAGCCTTATTAAAATTGCAAATGCTTCCCATACAGAATTCCTTTTTGTTGTGTTCTTGCAGCCACACCCTGCAGTGCTCAAAGCTTACTCCTAGCTTTGCCCTCAAGGATCACTCCTGGCAGTGCTCAGGAGATCATACGGTTTACTGGAGATTGAACCCAGGTCGGCTGCATTCGAGCAAGCACCCCACCTGCTGTACTATCACTCAGACCACCAAGAGTTCTTTAGATCCAAAAACCCTGAGGAAAACACTGTAGCTTTAGGATGAAAATAAAGTGCCAATGTCAACATGCTGGAGATAGTTATACTTATTCGTTAATTAAAAAAAGATAATTTATAGTAAATAAGTGATATTTCCAGCTAAAGACATACATGATGTTCATTGTACACAGAGTTGGAAAGTCTTGAATCTGAATAAATAATCTCTACAGATAATCTGCATCAAAGTCAGTGTCATTTGTGGGGCCTTAGATGTCAGGGAAGTCAATCAGTGAACTTTCCAGAAGGTTCTTGGTAGGGAGGAAGAGCTAAGTCTAGAGAAAGTGATGGAAGGACAACTGGTCTTTGCCCACTCAGCTTTCATGTCCTTTGAGGCACAGTCCTCAGAAGTGCTTGGACAACTTATCAGGTACCTCTCTCCCTCTCTTATCCTTCTGATGCAGAGATGTCCACATGCCTGGCTATTAACTTCCCCTCATTTTGGTAAAAATATGACATCCATTTCCACTCAAGACAACTGTAAGAGACCATGCCCTGGAGGATGATAATAGAAACTTGGGACACCATCCTTGCTTATACAAACTGGGCACACAGTTTTGGAATCGGGAATAATATTCAAGGAGTAGGAACCATACAATTTTCAGGCTTATTAAAGCTACCGAGAATATCTCTCTCGCATGGCAAGCAACCCGCGGTGTACTCGATACACCAAAAACATTAACAGCAAATCTCACAATGGAGATGTTAATTACTGGTGCCTGCTGGAGCAAATCCATGAGCAAAGAGATGACAGTGACAGTGATATAGAGCGATAGCACAGCAGGTAGGGGGTAGGGTGTTTGCCTTGCACGAGGCCAACCCGGATTCCATTCCTCTGTCCCTCTCGGAGAGTCCTGGAAGCTACCGAGAGTATCCCGCTCCCAGGGCAGAGCCTGGCAAGCTATCTGTGGAGTATTTGATATGCAAAAAAAAAAATTAACAAGTCTCACAATGGAGACGTTACTGGTGCCCGCTTGAACAAATCAATGAACAACTGGATGACAGTGCTACAGTGCATATTTGTATATAAATTGGAAAATATATAAGTGGATAAAGTCAATATATATTAGTTGATATATATTATTATTCACTAAATATAGCAGATAATAGCTGTAAATAGTATTAAATAGAAAATATAGTGGCTATATTTAATATATATTATATATTAACATATTAAGTATATCTATTATTTTATAATTGATATTTACATAATACTACAAAGAAAAATAAAAACAATAAAATTTCTGTTGCCATGTTATTCATTATATATGTCATAGACTGATGAGTTACTTAATAATTTTATAGCTTTTTTAAAAGATGTAATTGATAGGTAAAGGAAATTATTGACATTAAAATTATGCATAATTTCTGAAATGGAAGTATTAAAATATGCAAAAATATAACATTGATGTAAGATATTTATAATTTCTGATAAATTATAAATCAATAAACTCACCAATACAGGTAGGTAAGGAATCATTCCATTGGGCCAAAGAATTGGGCACTGTATCACACCTAATTGCTATGGATCCATGAAGAATATATCCTGGATTACATTCAAAAAGAACCAGTGAACCAACAGCAAATTCATTGCCAATCCTTCTTCCAAATCTTGGTTCAGGTACAGAACTGCATTGTGTGGAACTTGTTCTGGGAACAGCTGTGTGTGCAAATAATTGTTGATTTTAATTTCAAATTTGTGGAAAATTCATATTTAATATTTTATTATTAAATACATTTCAAATAAATCATTGCATCAGAAATGTAAAAATATTGAATATAATTGTGAAGTTTAAATTTCATACAAAATAAAGTATAAAATGAATACAGTCATAGCATTTTTCTTAAATTAAAAGATTATTTTTTAGCCTTTAAGTATTACTTTTTATAATATGTATTTTTCCAAATATTTATCTAATGAAATAAAACACCCTGAGTTAGAAGCAACTTTAATTTTTGGCATAATGATTGAAAATACAATATTTTTCATTTTAAGCTGAAATTCTGTTAACAAAATTGTGCTATAAAATTTTGTGACATTTTTTCTCAAAATACCTTGCCCCCTAAAACAGTTATAAAAAGAGTGAATACACTATATTAATTTTATAGCATATTCACAAACATAGTTGTTTGAAACAAATTTAGTTGTCAGTAATATACTAAATATGCCCAGGCTAAGCATATAGAAGTCAGACAGATCAACAACAATAGAAGCTTTTTTATTTAATAATCAGAATATAAAATCTAAAATTGTTCTTAGACTTTTAAATATGTCCTTTAATTGTGACTTTTTTGATTTAGTAAAATAGAATGATAACAGGATGTTTTTTCTTTTTAAAACACATACAGATGGGATTAAATAGTTTGAGAATAGTCCAAAAAATGATATGATGAATTCCAAATAGATTAATTCCTATGTGACCTAAATAAAAGTAACTGTTATAGTGCCTTTAAAAATATTAATATCACAAGTTGTTTATAGTGAGAATATTGTTGAATATAAAATGGCATAATATTAAAACCAATATTATTAATGGGGTAAGAGGATTGGTTTAATAAGGATATCAACTCATAAATATACATTTTGTAGAAATAGAGTTCAAGAAACAATTGATAATACTCATTAGAATTTACAAAATAATTTCAAATTATAATTCTAACTTTAATAATAATGTGCTACTTTTTCTAGAAAAAGAAAATAAATCTGTTTAAACTAATTTTGAGTTGCTTAAAAATGAAGAAAGTGTGAATTCTCCTAAGAGTATGAGAAACTAAAATTTTAGGATGGAGAAATGATTTTCTTGCCTGTCTAACTAGATCAACACAAAAATTTGTTCCACTTTAGAATGTTGAATTATTAGAAAAATAGGATCTGTATAAAGAAGTTTTAGGGAAAAAGGTGTTTAGAAATAATATATTGGAAGGAAAAAAATAATACAAATCACTTGAGAATGGTAATGGAAGTAAAAGGGCATTGGATTTTGGTCAAAATAACAGTGCTCTATGGGGAAAGAACAGATTAGAACTCTTCAAAAACAAAAAACAAAAAAATAAAATGAACAAACCCACAACTCTTATCTTTCTGAAACAGTGATGAATGTCTCAACATTCTAACACTCTGAAACATGACACGGAACTGATATCATTCCTTAATGTGTTTCTGGGCTACAGGGTCACTTACCTTGATAAACAAAGTGAAATCCCTTAGCTGTTATTGGTCCAACTGAAGTAAATCGAATTGTGATCTGATTACCTGAACTCAGTGGAAGTGATTCTCCTACTCAACAAAACAAACACTAAGATATCATAAATAATTTCATTAAGTAAACCTAACAAATTATACTAATGTCTACTGTCATTTGAAAATGTCAATCTTTACTTATATCAAATTACTTTGAAATATCCTACCACTCAAAACATATTCTCCTTGGGTTCAACTTCTATTTCAACTATTTTTCTGGAAGCCTTTAAGTACAATTTGATACATAGCACCTCATTCTTGAAAGATTCCTTCAATATTTTATAGTACATTAAATACCACGTGGATTCATATTATATTTACTTGATTACAATTCCCCCCAAATAGATGGTTATATATTTTCTCAACCCTTTAAATTACTGTTAGTTGTGTTTTCACTCTCTTTTTTTTTTTTTAAATATCAGTGACTCTATTTTCAAGTTATTTCTATTCTGGATGACATAAATCTCAACTTTCACTACAATACCAATCAATGTCAGTCTTTAATGAACAACTGATGCATGGCAGTTCTATAAAGGATACCTGAATGGGATCCTGAGAGGGAAGATAACAGAGAAGATTGCTGAGTTGGCCCATCATACACCTCAACAACATCGTGGAGTGATGTCTGGAAAAATACAAACTGGCCAAACACCACTGATCAACAGGAACCAGGAGAAGCAAACAAATCACCAACCATCCAAAAAACAAAAACAAAATGAAAACAAAACAAAAAAAAATAGAAAGAGGAGGAGAGAGAGAACAAAGTATTACAATATAATAGTTATCTTTTTTCTACTTTAAAAGAGGATAGTTGCCAATTGGTTGATATGTTTGACCCAACTATTGCAGGTCATGAAAGTAATGACCACGACCTAAAAATAATCATAAAATAATTTTTAAAAACCCACTATTTTTAAATAGATTAGATGGCGGTAACATTTAATTTGTTATCGGGAATAATAAAATTGTTTTATGATTTTTTTAAAAGTCTGATTTTAAATATTTTCCTATTTGTAGTTTTTTCCTTTGCACTTTGTGACTCTCTTCTCTTTTTCTAATTGTTTCTCCTCTTTTAGTTAACATAAAGTCTATCACTGTATTGCATTTTATGTGCTTTTCTTTTATAAAAATAATTTCACTAGAAAAATAGCAAAACACTGCTCAGAAATTGTGTCTAAATCACCCTAAAATTATTTTTAAACATTTATTGCAAATCTACTAAAATATTTAACATTTCTCAACAATTAAAATATTATCTCAATAAGTCTCTAAAGCGATCAATTTTTCATGTAAAATATGAATTTTTCATATAAAATAATAGCTTAAAGCTCTAAGTAAAATTTATAAATCTCATTGATAACTACTACATTTTGTTTTTCCCTTAATTTTTGTAAGATTATTATTCTGTAGAAATTATATGAACTATAATATTAAAGAATGTCTGCATATCAGCTAGTGTTCTATTGAAAAAAATGTATAAAAGAATTATCATTAAATCATTTCATTCAATAGAAAAATATGGGCTGAGTATATCACTTTCCAATTTAAAAATGGAAAGATATATAGCATTCCGAAGTTCCAAATCACATTACTATTATTAAGCTATACATGGAAATATTATTTTCAAAGTTATATATTTTCATATTCTATACTTTAAATCAAGGTTATGGTAATTATTTGACTATTTCTTTGAAGACAACTAGTTCATTCAAAACATTTTGAGTTTTGCATATGAACACAAACATATAACACTGTAAACTAAACTAATTTTATTTTCAGCTGCTAAATTGCTGGTGATCTCAGTCCAGTTTTCTAAACGGTAAGAAAAGTGAACACAGATACACAACCGTCGTTTAAAAAAATTCCTGAACAGCAAAGTTCTAGTGTTCATAAATAATCCTCCTTCAAATATTTTCTTGGAGTTATAAAAATAAATTCACATTTTTACAAAATCATAGGTAACAATTCTATTATTTTAGTGATTTATAAGTCAGGTAGAATATTTTCAATGCAGCCTATTTTTAAAATTTCCAAGCTATGTCATAATACTCCAAAAACTTGTGGAAAAATTTTGTTTTCTGTTTTTGCATTTGCTTAGATTGGTGTTTAGATGTTCTGTTTCCAAATGCATCTTTTAGCAATTCTATTATAATGCTGATGTGCCACTATCTTTCCAGGTGTTACTTGCCAGAAACAAACAAACAAAAAAATCATGCTAGCTTAATTATGGGCACTTTTCGGCACTTTGCTAAATCAATTACACTAACAAGGCTGTAATAAGATATCTTATTCTTTCTCTGTAACTTTTTTTTTGTAAATTATTAGGAAAACATTAAAGCAACACTGGTTAATTCTGCAAAAATAGTATAAATGTTCAATTAGGAAACAGGACCAATTAATAAGCAAATCACTACATTTACAAACAACTTCTAAAACAACTGAAATTGACATCTAAAAGCTTTTACTATGACAAAAGAAGTTCCCCTTGTTGTTTATCTATTTCTTATTCTCAGTTATAGCTCATCTCCAGAAAGCCCAGCACTGGGTTATCTGTAAATGGATCTTGCAGACTGTAACTTCTTGATTTAGCGATGATTATCACTCGGTATTTGTGATTCAAATGATCCAAAAATTGCCCAATATTGTTATCACTTTATTTTTCATTAAAACTGAGATGACTCTCTAAGATTAAGGAAGAAAGCCCATTTCTTTATTACCTGCCTACCCGCGCACGCGAGCATACACACACACACACACACACACACACACACACACACACACGCACACCAGCTATTTAATATGACCATTCCTCTGCAGGAAACCTTCTTTTGCCTTTGACCTAGACAAAGAAAACCTTGTTTCTGATACAGACCCAAGATTTCTGGGAGAAAACTGGTCAGTGGGGATTGCAAGGAGTCCTCCTTGACTGACAGTCACCAGTTTTCTCATTTAATCTAGTGAAATGTCACACCTATAATATTTTTCTATTTTCTATCCATGTCACAAATGATTACGTATATTCGTTTAATATTTAACTGTGCTTGCTCACCCCCTCCCCAATAGATATTCATTATTTCTCATGGGAAATTCCTATGTCAGTACTGACTGTTAGATAAAATGAACTCTAAAGAACAAAATTAGATCCCTAATTCCTCCTTTTGAAACTTCCTTTAGTATCAAACTGCCAGTTGTTTTGGTACTAGCTAGAATATTTTTCAAAAAAAAATTTTATCATCAATGAAATCCTTACTTTCTACTCAGCTATTCCTGTTATTTAGGAATAACTTGCATAGGTTAAATAAAGTAAAAAAAAAACATACTGATTTGTTATTTACACTGGTGATGAGAACTGAGACTGTTTGGGGTCGATGTATGTACCTGTGTGTTTAATCTTGTCTTGTCAAACAGTCAAAAAAATTCTTCACTTTAACTGGGACCTAATCCTGTATCAACATGGCCAATGGAAACTATAAACTTTATAAATTTGAAACTATAAACATATTGCATTAGCAAACAGTTACTCTGGAAAGATAATCATTATACAAAGGCACCAGTTGTAAAGTGCATGTTTAACAAGTGTGATATGAAAAATCCAGAACACTTTGATAATCATCTAATTTCTTCTATCTTCATAATAACCATTGTCTCACTAACCTGTTATTTTGCAATCCTAAAAGAACCTCCCATTTCTGGTGAGAGTATCAAGAAGTTAACGGTAACCTTTATGTTTGCTTTCACACTCAGCATGTAAATATTTTATTTATTTTATATGTTCATACAATAGTAAGCATTTTGCTTTTAAACGGTTCACTGCCAAGTACACCATTTACATGGCTGAGGCTGATTTAAAAAAAGATAAATTCTTTTTTAATTTACTTTAGTTGAATTGACTAGAGATAATTGGATGTTAGTTTTTAAGGTCAAATATATATATATACATATACATATATATAAGTATGTATGAGTACAATGGTGTAATTGACAGATATTTTCTGCTACTACTTTTAAATTATGTGTTTCTTCTTTTCCTTTCTTCTCTGTCAACATAAAGTATCCATTTACCTACCTAACCATCTAACTATGTTCATCTACTAATCTATGATCTAACTAGATATTTTAATTGTCCTTTGAATCACTGCAACAACTTGCTAGTTTCCTTATTGGTTAATTAGATATAATATGCTGACATAGTTCTTGGTATTTCAACCTAATTGTTGAAATGTTTGGACCTGATGGTTGGAGCACTCTTTTATTTCTAGGACTACAATTAACCCCCCATATCTAGGCTGATTATGCTATCTAGAGTAATTGCCAAGTCTTCTGTTTTATTTTTCTTCATTTCCAACAGAGATACAAAATTGTACATATCTAAGCTCCAAGACCTTTTTTCTCTGGAGATTTGCATGTAGATAGAAAAGACCTTTGCTCTCAGACAATACACACAAAGATGATTACTTAAAGGAAACATTAAAGGATTTCTTCCTTTCTGTATACATAATCCATATTAAAATTAATGTATTAATTATTTTGCTAAAACTTCTACTTTTATAATATAGTGTTTAAGTTACTATAAAGTAGAAAGCAGAAGAGAAGCCTAGTTTGAAAGAAAAATTTTATCAAAATCCCCGAGAAATAATACAGAGAATATATTGTTATTCCAGAAATATCTGTTTCTTTGAATAGATTTTGCAAGTTCAACTACAATTTCTTCATTTTATTATATCGTGTACCAAGAACAAAGCTAAATAATGAGGTAAAATGTGACTATAACCTGAGAGATAGGGCTGGAGCGGTAGGACAGTGGTAGGGTGTTTGCCTTGCATGAAGCCGACCTGGGTTCGGTTCCTTCGTCCCTCCTGGAGAGCCCGGCAAGCTACCAAGTGTCTTGCCCGCATGGCAGAGCCTGGCATGCTACCCTTGGCGTATTCGATATGCCAGAAACAGTAATAAGTCTCACAATGGAGATGCTACTGGTGCCCGATTGAGCAAATCGATGAGCAACGGGATGACATTGACAGTGACAGTGGTGACCTGAGAGATTCGGAAGTTATGATCCATGCCTAGTGTGTAGCTGACCCTGTTTAATCCCAGCACACATGGCATGTGAGCACTGCTGTGTGCAACTCGGGAAGTTCTGTGGAGACCAACTATTTCTCAGCATAACAGCACCTCATTATTAGACACATATTCCAATCTAGTTGGCCTCACTTTCCGGGAGGGTTCTAGGCTCTTTGATCAACACTTTGGAGATCCCCCTAAGATATGCTGAATATAGAAAGTATCCTCTGATTTAGTTCCTTTTAATTACATCTACGGCCATTGAGAAAGCAATTTACCTTCATTCAACCTGTGAAACATGAGACTAACCAATTCAACTAATTAGAAATCAACAAGAGTACCCAGATCTTTCCAGGTACATCACTGCTCAGTCATCTAATTCATTCTTCAGATACTCTTTTTTTGTTTATTTTATTTCACTGTGTTATTTTTTGGGGAGGGCACACTCTGTATTGCTCAGGGCTTATTCTTATTCTTATTCAGAGCTTATTATTAGGGATTAATCTTGGCTAAACTCAAGGTACCTACCACACAGGGTTCTGGGGATAAAGCCTGGGTCGATCCTGAGCATGGGAGTCACCATAACTCTAAACTATCCACTCCTACCCTCAAAGAACCTTCCACAAGAAGTCTCTAATGAGTAACTTTTCTAGGGAATCCTATACGTAATTTTTTAAAAAATATTTAATTTATATTAAAAAATCACTTGATCAGAGTTCATGCCCAATTCAATCAGCTTAATCAATGGCTGAATGAATAGCAGTACTCCTACATTAAAAAAATAAAAATCGGGGCTGGAGAGATAGCACAGCGGGTAGGGCGTTTGCCTTGCACGCGGCCGACCTGGGTTCAAATCCCAGCATCCCATATGGTCCCCTGAGCACGGCCAGGGGTAATTTCTGAGTGCAGAGCCAGGAGTAACCCCTGTGCATCGCCAGGTGTGACCCAAAAAGAAAAAAAATAAAATAAAAATCACTTGATCTGGGGCTGGAGCGATAGCACAGCGGGTAGGGCGTTTGCCTTGCACGCGGCCGACCCGGGTTCTAATCCCAGCATCCCATATGGTCCCCTGAGCACCGCCAGGGGTAATTCCTGAGTGAAGAGCCAGGAGTAACCCCTGTGCATCGCCGGGTGTGACCCAAAAACCAAAAAAAAAAATCACTTGATCTGCTTATATTTTAAATACATGAGAACTCTAACTTAAATCATGTTGATAGAATATTTATCCATACTTTAAATGTTTATTATACTTTATTTTTTCCCTTGTGAACAAATAAGTAGAGAATAAATCAAATCATTGTGTCGTTAAAGTCTTTTGAGACAGAACAAAATGTACTTATTTTTATGGTACTATTCAATTCAAACAAAAAGACAAGATGCAATCATTGAGGTGTGCACACTAAAGGTCTTAATTTAGCTATGTTTTAAAGAGCATTTCTTTTCTACACCAACTTCCAAATCATTTCTCCTTTAGTTATAGTCATTCAACTCCCGAGACTTTGTTCATTCTGCTAAATTTAGTCATACAAAATGTAAGTAAATAAGGGATGACAAGAAAATCTTGAGCAGTCTATGATTAAACTCAGTAGAGAGCAACAGCCACTCTGAAAGTATCATTGTGGAAAACAACGTATTGAGTATCTTGGTATAATACAACATATTAAATGATTTAGAGTCCATCGGGCAATGCAATTTTTTAGTCTATAAATTTAAAATGTGTCAATAGTCCCCCTTTAATTAACCACTATTTTGGATATTGTAAAATGTGTCACTGATATCTAAGCAGTCGAAACTTTTGAAAGTTCCATTTCATATTTGTGCCATCAAAATAACTAATTAGTACCTAATACTGAGGCTCACTGATTTCATAATTAATTTTGAGGGGATAATAAATAGACATGACTACTGTTATTCACTGATCAGGAATGGAGTTATTTAATTAAAATGAAAATTGAGTTTATGCAAATAAAGAAGGTTTCAAATTTTATCTTTGTTAGTTTTGTTATTCTTTCAGATGGAAATCGTTCACAAACTCTTCCAAGGGCAAGCAAACATGAGAAGGAAACAAGCCAGTTTCATGCTGTGAAAGATGGTGATGCAGGAAAGGTGTTTAAGAGTCCATGATAGATTCAGGTCGGACTCAGTTTACTGTGATGAAAAGGAGTTCACATTTGGTAGAAAAATAGGCATTAGTAGAGGGTGTCTCTGGAACAAGATACTTTTTTTATTTATTTTTTTGAGGGTACAGTTACAGATTTATACATTTCTGTGCTCATGTTTCCCTCATATGAAGTTCGAGAACCCATCCCTTCACCAGTGCCCATTCTCCACTACAAATAAACCCAGCAACCCTCCCACCCTCCCCAAACCCATCTGCCCCCACCCCACCCTGCCACTGTGACAGGGTATTCCCTTTTGTTCTCTCTCTCTAATTAGGTGTTTTGGTTTTCAATAAAGATGTTGAGTGGGCATGGGAACAAGATACTTTTGTAGGCAGATGGGTAGTGTCTTATCATTGACTTGTGTCAAGATACTATGTATGGACAAGGTTCATTGCTTCACAATGCATTAGATAACAACTTAAAGACAATAAGCATCTAACTAAGGTTGACAAGATTTTTGATGATATGTTCAAATGAGCAATGCCTGGGTGTGAAGTACCCTGATGCCTATTATTATGAAATTTCAGAAGCTTCCTAATACAGTATTAAGATTTAAGATCTGGTATCATTTCATGCTCTGGGATTAAGACAGGATGAGACATACAGGAAAATTGTTTTACTTTTCTATGTCTCAATTTCCTCATCTGTAAAACACGAATAAGAAAGGTCACTGTCACTGTCACTGTCATCCCGTTGCTCATCGATTTGTTTGAGCAGGCACCAGTAACGTCTCTCACTGTGAGACTTATTGTTACTGTTTTTGGCATATTGAATATGCCACAGGTAGCTTGCCAGGATATGCCATGCGGGATAAGAAAGGTACTTAAGCTGATAGCATTCATGTCAATATTACAAAAATCTTTGAAATGCCTTCAATGGTGCCTCAAAATAATAATTATTGTCATGATAACTTTGTGACAGTATATTGGTATTATTTACATCTGAAAATATGTTGACAGGCAAAATTTAATTAACTACTGATATGAAATAACAACTTTTTCTTATGATCTGCTCTCTGTACATGTAACCAATTAGGCTAGAAGAATATTCTAGGTATTTTAATCAAGCCTCATTTGTCTTTCAATTTAAAAATGATTGAATATTTTTCTAACTACTTGATGTGAAGCTCCATTCTTTTGGGTGAAATTTGAAAATGAAATTAGCAGCTTTCTACGCAAGCTAAGAAAAAGGATACAAGATGAATATAAACTGTATGGTTATTATTTTGCTCTTCATCTGTGCTTCTCTGATTGACTGGCATAGAAACTTCATCACAAAAAATACTTCATCAAAGCCTGAAAGCATTGTAATCTTCCACATGGTGATTTAATAAAATAAAATTTAAAACAAATAAATAAATAAATAAAAATACTTCATCACAAATAAATAGGATGCAGTCTGGGTAGAAAAAAAATCTAGAAAAATAGTATCACTGTATCACTGCCATTGTCATCCAGTTGTTCATCAATTTGCTCGAGTGGGCACCAGTAATGTCTCCGCTGTGAGACTTGTTGTTACTGTTTTTGGCATATTGAATACACCAAGGGTAGCTAGGTTCTGCCCATGAGGGCGAGATACTCTCAGTAGCCAGATTTTCAACTTGCCTATTACTCCTTTCCCCAAAAATATACTTTTTTGGGGTTTTAGCACTAATGTTTATTATGTCAGACACTTATTTGACTGCTGACAGGTTAATTTTATGAGATCACTTCTGCTTTTATTAGCTTGTATTTTATTCACAATCACAGTTCAGAAATAAGCACATGGATACAACTTTGCAACCAAGAGAAAAGACATCTTACATGGGATTAAAATCAAAAGTGTTTGTACTTGATTTTGCATGAAAACAAAACAAAGTATTGTTGCTGACATAAGTCGCCAAATTTGGACTAGATTTATATAAATTATCCTACAAATTCCATCTTCTATAAATATTTTAAGCAGGGTTTTTGTTGTTGTTGTTGTTTTTGTTTTTGAACATTTACTATGCGTGCCAAAGACTTTCTTTTCAAATTAGTAATTAACATATGCAGAACTCCTTGTTCACTTTAAGCTCGAACTGTGAAACATTATTGTGCAACTGTTCCAAGGATACATTTTAGAATCCCTATGCCACTTGGATATCTCATGATTGAAAAGATTTCCATATTTATAGGTGATTGCAAGTTTTCCAATTCAAACTTCAAATTATTATAAAACATAACTGTATCACTGTCATCCCGTTTTTTTGTCAATTTACTTGAGCAAACACCAGTAACGTCACTATTACGCTCAGCCCTGAGATTTTAGCAGCCTCTACTTACTCATCTTTCCCAGGCTCTTTCAGGGTCAGGGGAAAGAGACCTATCGTTACTGTTTTTGGCATACCGAATATGCCACGGGTAGCTTGCCAGGCTCAGGCTGTGCGGGCGGGATACTCTAGGTAGCTTGCTGAGCTCTTTGAGAAGTATGTATATATATGCTACTGTATTTGGGATATGAATACACCACGGCGAGCTTGCCAGGCTCTCCCTCACACCTGGGCTCCTCTGCCAGTTCCTTCATGCGTGAGGCTCAGCCGAACATGTGGAGAGTGGCCTTGAGCATGGCTGTGGCTGAGTTCTGGAGGTCTTCATATTAAAAAATATATGTGAACAAAAATATTCAATATAAAATTTAGCTTTCAATAGACTCTCCGTAGCTTGTCAGGTTCTCGAAGAAGGAGAACAAGGCTATTAGATGTATCGAGGCTGCATTGCACTGTATGCTTCCAGGAACTTGGTTTTATAGTCTCTGGATGTTGGCTGTTGATGGGATTATGCAGCGCTGGGGCAGTTTCTGGGTGTGACTGCCTAGCTACTGGAAAATGGGGAATCTGGGTGGAAGAGGCCCAGTGTCAATCTGAGCAGCGTTGGAGATCTTGGCCCTGGGCCCTGCACACCTGGGCTCCTCTGCCAGTTCCTTCATGCGTGAGGCTCAGCCGAACATGTGGAGAGTGGCCTTGAGCATGGCTGTGGCTGAGTTCTGGAGGTCTTCATATTAAAAAATATATGTGAACAAAAATATTCAATATAAAATTTAGCTTTCAAGCCACCAAAAGGCATATATTTTAAAAATAATTCCCCAGACAAATCAATGTGGTAATCTATTTTCATTGTTTTATTCTTTATTTTTTGTGGTACCAGGAATCAAATTTAATACCTCATTCGTATGTAGGCATGGCAAGTGTTTGACTCCTAAGTTATATCCCTGGCATCATGTACAACTTATTTCAGAAAAAAATTACATATGAGCGGAAAAGTTTGGGCAGAACGTGCACTAATTATCAAAGTTACAAGGAAGTTTCCTCAGTATTTTAGAGACATATTTTCTTTAAATCAATTAGGTTTCAACTACTAGGGGTTATAGTATAATACTTGCAAACTGTAAACTAACAATATCATGCATTATGTTCATAAAACATTTTTGTCATGGTGTATCATGCAAATTTTGCACTAGTTATAGAGAAACTTTAAAAATTTTTACAAAGTAGCGTGTCTTCACCCTAGGTGCTAGGATCAATTATGCTCCAGTGAAAATAATCTAGGACTACCAGATTAACAAATCACAGAGTACAGGGATATATTACTGGCTCTGGAAATAAATATACCAAAACCCTACTATTTCTATGTGTTTACAGTTAAGAAAAACATTTTTTTGTTGTTGTTATTAAAAAAAAATAAATCAGGGCTGGAGCCATAGTACAGGGTGTGAGGCATTGGCCTTCCATTTGGCCAACCTACCTTTTATCCCAGGCATCCCATATGGTCCCTTAAGCACTTCCAAGAGTAATTCCTGAGTAGAGAGCCAGGAGTAACCCCTGAGCATTGGTGTTAACCAAAAAGCACAAAAACAAACAAACAAACACACAAACAAATCATAGCTCTGACCATGGTACCCAATTTTTTTCATAACGTAATAGTTTCAGAATTTTGTTTGTGCTTTGAATCACTGTATTACTCTATCACTGTCATCCCATTTTTCATTGATTTACTTGAGTGGGCACCAGTAACGTCTCTATTCCTCCCAGCCCTGAGATTTTAGCAGCCTCTCCTTACTCATCTTTCCCAATGATTGGAAGCTCTTTCAGGATCAGGGGAATGAAACCTATTGTTCCTGCTTTTGGCATATCGAATACCCACGGGTAGCTTGCCAGGCTCTGCCCGTGCAGGATACTCTTGGTAGCTTGCTGGGCTCTCTGAGAGGTATGTATGTATATACTGTCATCCTGTTGATTAACAATTTGCTCGAGCAGGCCCAGGAACATCTCCATTCATCCCTGTCCTGAGATTTTAGCAGCCTCTCCTTACTCGTTCTTCCCAACAGTGTCCCATTAGAGGCTCTTTAGGGTCAGGGAAATGAGACCCATCATTGTTACTGTACTTGACATAAGAATATGGCACGGGGAGTTTGCCAGGCTCTCCATTGGGGGCAGTAAACTCTCGGTAGCTTGCCAGGTTCTCCAAGAGGGAGAACTAGGCTATCAGATATCAAGATATCGCGCAGCCACATTGCAGCCCCATGCTTCCAGGAGCTTGGTTTTATAGTCTCTGGATGTTGGCCGTTGATGGGATTACAAGCACTGGGGCAGTTCATGGGTGTGAATGCCTACATACTGAACAATGGGGAATCTGGGTGGAAGAGGCCCAGTTACGATCCGAGCAGCCTTAGAGATCTTGGTCTCAGGTCTCACACACCTGGGTTCCTGTGCTGGTTCCTTCATGCGTGAGGAACAATAATTCTGTTTTAAATAAAAATAATAAATGCTGTCCTAATTTACCTATATTTTATAGAACTTCTTGTGGAATATTCTGTCATTCCATATAGGATTACTGACAAAATCTAAACTATTATATACACTTTAATGTTTCCATACTACTTTTACTTAGTGTGCTAATTTGCTTGCAACCAAAATCTCAAAACTGCATACTTGCATACCTTAAATATAAAGATACTGTTAAAACAACACACCTATAGTAATATAGTTCAATTTTCTTTCATTGTTCTAGGAGCAATAGCTATTCAATTGCATGTTAGATTATCTGCAATTTAGCAGTTGTAACATTTTCCATCAACTGAAAATTAATTTGGTGTTTAAAAAGCAATGAAATCAAGGAAAACACAATAAATAACTCTTCTGCATGTTTAAAAGGATTAAAACTGAAAAGCAAAATTTAAAGTGTCAGAATATTTTATTAACACTTTCATTTTTAATTTCAATTTGGATGATCCCTTTTCTTTAATAATTCCTAAGGATATTTTTGTTCATGTTGGTTACAGTATATCTGCCAAAATCTCATAGTGATATTTAGGCAAGGGATGTATTATATATTATATTATGGATTTTATATCATAAATTTTAAAAGTTAGGGTCTTTTAAATTTGTGAACATTTCCAAACATAACATATGCATTTTATTTATTTTGCCCTCTGCCAAACTTCTTGTATGTTCAGTCTTGTTATATTAAAGATAGTCGCTTCAACTGCTGGCCTGCAGATTTCTACCAAATGCCCAGAGAAATTTTGCTAATCCTGAAAAAGAGTTACTGCGAATTAACACATAACATGTCTGGTGAATTAGTAAAGTGGAGCAGGTCAGCATTTTCTGCTTGTAATGACAAATATTGTTGGAGTTGTTTGTATTCTCTTCCTGACATATACAGTACTTGCATTCAATATCGTATCCTCAAAGGTTCAAGATATTTTGGAAGTAGAATTTTTGTTTAATGCTCTCGTAATGTCAATTTCAAACTCAAATCACTGTAGAACCTCCCTTCATATTTCTTTTTGTTGAAAAATAGAAGGCTTCTTAAAGCAAATCCATTAATCTTAAATGACTGAATAGTTATTTGGAATTATTCATAATAGAGAAGTACATTTCTGCTACCTGAAAATATATCATTTATATAAAGTTACATCATTTCTATAGAATTTATTTTGATAAATTAGTTTATTTATGAAAAGTTATAGGAATAGAACTAAAATTTAGAGAAAAAGTATTAATTAATAAATTTTAAACAAGAATTTTTTAATATATTGATTGAATTTTTGAGTCACTGTGAGATACAGATTTATAAAGATGATCATTGTTGGGTTTCAGCCATGCAATGTTCCAACACCCATCCCTCCACCAGTGTACATTTCCCACCACCAATGTCCCCAGTTTCACTCCTGCCACCCTCCCCCAGCCTGTCTCTATGGCAGCCACTTTCCTTCTTTTTCTCTGTCTCTCTGTCTCTGTCTCTCTATCTGTCTCTCTTTCCCTCTCTCTCTCTCTTTCTCTCTCTCTGTCTTTATCTCTCCCCATGCGGAACATTATGGTTTGTAATATAGATACCTAGAGGTTATCATGTTTGTTCCTTTACTTTAAACAAGAATTCTGGGGGCCACATTTGTTTGTGCTCAGGACTTACTCCTGGCTGTATGCTCAGGGATCATTCGTGGTGCTGTCAAGGAACATTATGCAGTGCTGTGGGTCAAATCCTGTCGGTTGCAAGTAAGCAAGTGCCTTACACTCTTGTACTATTATTGTTCAGGCTCTGAAAAAGCAACCAACCCTTATATGATTAATATTAACAATAAAATACAAGTCATAAAGAAACGTGGATTTGCAGTCATAAAGACCTGTGTTTATCTAGCTCTACTACTATTATTTACCTTGACAAAGTTACTAAAGCATTCTTAAATTTTTTCTAACATATACTTATATTCACTAAGATAAGAAAGCTGCCACGATCAATCTGTAATGCACATTATTCAGTGGATGCTTAATAGATATAATATGATCCACACATATGCACATACACATATACATCATGATTCATCTAATATCTTATTTCAGTTAAATAATTTTATAAGCATATAAATTTTTATTTTTTTGCTATTTTTATCTCTGCCAAATGATTTAATCAGTAGTTATCCTAATAATCTTAGCAGTGGAAACAAGTAATCATAACAGTGTATTAAATTTGAAATAGATTTATTAGTCACTTAGCATATTAAATTTAAAATAGATTTATTAGTCATTTAGCAAAATCATAAGACAGTAAATATCTTTTTTTAGTATCTTACACTTTCCCAGAATATATATATGTATATATATATATATATTTCAGGGCACAAGGAACATACTACATAAATGTAAAGTCAAAATATTACACACTTGCCAGGAAAATATTCTTGAGCATATAACTAAAGGAACTTATCTCAACATTTATGCCTTAACTTCCTCAAGATCATTTGCTATCTCCTTCAGAAATTGCAACATAATTAATCTGATCATCATTAAAATATCTAATATAATTCTAATATAAGTATTTAAAACTCTATAAAGTGGCCGGAGCGATAGCACAGCAGGTAGGGCATTTGCCTTGCACATGGCCGACCTGGGTTCGATCCCCGGCATCCAATATGGTCCCCCAAGCAGTGCCAGGAGTAATTCCTGAGTGCAAAGCCAGGAGTAACCCCTAAGCATTGCTGGGTGTGACCCAAAAAGAAAAAAATAAAAAAATAAAACTCTATAAAATTTTCAGTGTATAAGTGGATTTACTCTTGAATTATTTAGTTCTGGAGTATTGAATGAAAGATTTGCAAACAAAATTTAGGTGCTAAGAAGTTAAAGTTTATTGTACATTTTAAGATTTTCTTCTTTAAAAACTTTATATTTGAAAGATTATATGTCAATAAGGAGTTACATCTTATAGAAAATCAGTGATAAAAAGATATATTGTTATTAATATCCTATCTTAACTTTTATATTGGAATAATTTACAGCCAATGAATGGGATGTGTTTGAAAGTTACTAACATAAAGATGTTAAGAATTTAAAGTTAACTTTCAAGGAGGCAATCTAAAGTGATAGGTATCCAAATTAAATGTATATAGTTTATGAAAATAACTTACTATATAAGTATTTACTATACAAGAAATTTCAAAATGATGTGGTTCAATTAATTTTGTTACAAATGAATTAAAGAACAAAAAGGTTGAATTGCTTAGAACACAGATCCTCCAGGAAAATTCATTCAGAAGTCTAATTAAATAGCAAGAAACATACAC
Source organism: Sorex araneus (assembly GCF_027595985.1). Lineage (NCBI taxonomy): Eukaryota > Metazoa > Chordata > Mammalia > Eulipotyphla > Soricidae > Sorex > Sorex araneus. The sequence continues at coordinate 115,302,842 of NC_073303.1, read as the reverse complement.
AGAAGTGTTTTGGACTTCACTGAATGAAGAAAGTTTCAAGTCCCTCGACATGAATAATTTAATTACTACTTCTTCATGTGCAAGACTACTCAACCTTGTTATGCTTGTACCACTACACTCAAAGGTATAAATCAATACGAAGGTACAGAAATAGGAAAAACTAGTGTTCATTATTAAAATACAGTATTTTCAAGTGAGACTATCACTGTCACTGTCATCCCGTTGCTCATCAATTTGTTCAAACGGGCACCAGTAACGTCTCTCATTGAGAGACTTATTGTTACTGTTCTTGACATATCCAATATGCACGGGTAGCTTGCCAGGCTCTGCCATGTGGGCTCCATACTCTCAGTAGCTTGCTCTCTGAGAGGGCCGGAGGAATCGAACACGGGTCGGCCGCTTGAAAGGTGAACGCACAACCACTATGCTATCGCTCCAGCCCAAGTGAGACTATATACACGTTAAACTGAGATTACTGTATTCCAGTTGTGACTTAAAACAGTACTTTATGTTTGAGATGACCCGGGTTCAATTCCTCCACCCCTCTTAGAGAGCCCGGCAAGCTACCAAGAGTATCCAGCCACATGGCAGAGCCTGGCAAGTTACCTGTGGGATATTGATATGCCAAAAACAGTAACAAGAAGTCTCACAATGGAGACGTTACTGGTGCCTGGCTCGAGCAAATTGATGAACAACGGGTGGGTGACAGTGACAGTGATTTATATGTTGCCTTATTTTTAACTTTCTTCCCCACAGTCACGTGACACAAAACTAGTGTAATATCTTGGGATAAAGAATTAAATCTCCTAACATTCTTGCTGCTCCGTCATCCAGGTGAAGCTGGCCTCAGCTGATATCACTGGGCCTATTCCAAATGGGAGGCAACGCTCTGGAAGCAGACCTTCTCCCTCCCAGGTGGATCCAAAGAACCTCCACAACCAATCTGTACCATACTAAGGGTCCATACCACAGTTCCTGAGTCACACACCTACTTATGGGGCTGTGTGACAGATCATCCACTCAACAAATTGCAAGCTTATCACAGTTATTCTTTCTGTCATTTTGTGAGAGCAGGGAAAGATGGTAGAGAACAATGTCCAGCTTAATCTCTCAGCATTTTCCGGGGGGGGTTGATTACAAAGATTCACCCTCAGCACAGCAAGAACACTAGAAAACCAAAGAAAAAAACATGCAAAAAAATCCATCACGCTCAATGAGTGAAAACAATATCACAAAGACAAAAGCAATATTAATCTTCAGTGTCTTTAGAGACACGATCATGAGGATGTTCAATGAGTTCAAAGGAACAATAGCACAGAGAGCAGAGCACAAGAAAATATGAGTGAAAATTTTTTAAAATGCGATAAAAATGACAGAAAATAAGGACTTTGTAGATGATATGAAAATTCATTATAAGCTCTGAACCACAGAATAACAGAAGCTTAACGAAAGACAGACGAGCTCCAAGATGGGAAGAAAGAAACTACTAGGAAATAGCAGAAAGTGGAAAATAGTCTGAAAACTAATACCAGAATACTATGAGATGAGTTCAAGAAAAATATAAGAATCTTTAGAGTCCCTGAATAACACGAAGGGAAATGTGGTGGAGCAACAAGGGTTAAAGAATCATTAATGACAATTTCCCAGAGTTGGGGATCACAGGCAACAGGATCCAAGAGGTTCAAAGATCCCAGTGGAAATAGACACAATTCAGAAACTTCAAAACACACTATACTCAAAATGACAGAATCCAAAAAGGGAGACACAATTTTGAAAGCAGCAAGATCAAAAAGGAATTTACGAACAAAAGAAAGCCCATAAGACGTAGAGCATATGTGTCCAATGAGACTCTACAAGCCAGAAGGATATGGAAGTATAGCCTACAAAAACTCAACAAAATGAACACCTCACCAAGAATACTCTGCCCAGCTAGACTATCATTTATATATGAAGGAACGATGCAGAGCTTCATGGACTGGCAACAGCTTAGTGAATTCATAGGCTTGAAATTAGTTTTGCAAAAAGCTCTAAAAGAGCTCCTTTATAGGACAGGAGACACTTCCCACCATGCAGCATTGTGTACGGCACTCACTAATGGTGAATATATTTGTCCTCCACTAGGGTCAGAAAGGTTAAACACAGTAACTAACCACCACAAACTGACTTTTATTAATTTATTTTTTGATACTTCTGTTATCCATTCTTTAATTTGGACCAAGTATTATAAAAATAATTTGTTATATGCATGCCATAAAATGGGGAAAACTTCAACTGTGATAGGGAAAATATGATGAGTACTGCAAAAAAGATTCAAATACAAAATGAAGTTTAATTCAATATATATCAGATGCCACAGTCGAAAACTTTATGATATAAATGAGAATAGGGAGTGTACTATATTGTATTAAGTGATTTAAATTTCTTTATCAACATATGTTAAAATACATCAAGTCACTTACTACAAAATGACAGTTGTGATTTATTTTCTGATAATTCCATTTGTTATTTCTTTAAGTTCTTTTGGGGTAATGTGAAATAAATTTGTCATATGTTTTCTTCTTTACAGGCTGGACAATGGAAGGGAACCTGGGGACACTGATCGAGGGAAAAGGGCGTTGGTAGTGGGATTAGTGTTTCCTTAAATGACTCTTATGAAAACCTTATAAATGTGTTAAAATAAAGAAAAAGAAAGAGAGAGAGGGAAAGAGAAAGAAAAATAGAAAAAGGAAGAGAGGAAGGTGGGAACAAGAGAAGGAAGGGAGGGAGGAAGGGAGGGAGGGAGGAAGGAAGGAAGGAAGGAAGGAAGGAAGGAAGGAAGGAAGGAAGGAAGGAAGGAAGGAAGGAAGGAAGGAAGGAAGGAAGGAAGGAAGGAAGGAAGGAAGGAAAGGGAGGGGAAGGGAGGGGAAGGGAAGGGAAGGGAAGGGAAGGGAAGGGAAGGGAAGGGAAGGGAAGGGAAGGGAAGGGAAGGGAAGGGAAGGGAAGGGAAGGGAAGGTGAAGGGAGGGGAAGGGAAGGAAAGGGAAGGGAAGGGAAGGGAAGGGAGGGGAAGGGAGGGGAAGGGAAAGGAGTGAAAGGGAAGGGAAAGGAAGAGAAGGGAAGGGAAGGGAAGGGAAGGGAAGGGAAGGGAAGGGAAGGGAAGGGAAGGGAAGGGGAAGGGAGGGGGAAAAGGAGGGGAAGGGAAGGGAGGGGGAGGGAGGGGAAAAAAGGAGGGGAAGGGAAGTGAGGGGAAGGGAAAAGAGGGGAAGGGAGGGGAGTGGAAGGGGAAGGGAGGGGAAGGGGGGAAGGGGAAGGGAAGGGAGGGGAAGGGAGGGGAGGGAAAGGGAAGGGAAGGGAAGGGAAGGGAAGGGAAGGGAAGGGAAGGGAAGGGAAGGGAAGGGAAGGGAAGGGAGGGAAGGGAGGGGAGCGGAGGGGAAGGGGGGGAGGGGAAGGGAAGGGAAGGGAAGGGAGGGAAGGGAAGGGAAGGGAAGGGAAGGGAAGGGAAGGGAAGGGAAGGGAAGGGAAGGGAAGGGAAGGGAGGGGAGGGAAGGGAGGGGAGCGGAGGGGAAGGGGGGGAGGGGAAGGGAAGGGAAGGGAAGGGAAGGGAAGGGAAGGGAAGGGAAGGGAAGGGAAGGGAAGGGAAGGGAAGGGAAGGGAAGGGAAGGGAAGGGAAGGGAGGGGAGGGGAGGGGAGGGAAGGGAAGGGAAGGGAAGGGAAGGGAAGGGAAGGGAAGGGAAGGGAAGGGAAGGGAAGGGAAGGGAAGGGAAGGGAAGGGAAGGGAAGGGAAGGGAAGGGAAGGGAAGGGAAGGGTGTTCCTTCTGTTGTCAAGGTAGGACAGAAACTGTGACTGAAATCATGCTAAAGATTCTCAATTACTTAAAATGTCATACTTCTATGAAAACACTGTGTTGAGTTATACAGGGGTTTACTAACCTGCCAAGATGTGTTTATAGAATTATATGAAAATGTTTAGTTTTAAAGGAGGTTGTGTGAAAATTGTGGAAAGACAGTTTAAAATTAATCATTTTGGAGATTGGAGAGATAGTACAAACAGTAGGGCATTTGTTTTGCATGTGGCTGACCAAGGTTTGATCCCTGGTATCTCATAAGGGCCCTTGAGCATCTCAAAGAGTGATTCCTGAGTACAAATCCAGGAGTAGCCCATGAGCATTGCCAGGTGTGGCCTCAAAACAAAAACAAAAAACAAAATGAATCATCTGGGATCTAAAAAAGGGAGCTAAAATAGCATCACATCTATCCCATCTAACTTAATTGTAGAAAGGTTAAGTCAGTTCATTCTTGGTCTTTAAAAAATAGAGATAAATTTATTTAAAAAATGTGATTTTTAAAAAAATAGCTCTCATCTAATTATACTAATTTGCTTCTTATTTTCACAGAAAATGTAATAATGAATAAGTTATTGCTAAATAGTAAAAAATTGATTTACAATCATGCAATGCTTTCAGTTATAAACAAAACCTACAAAGTATGCAAACTATTTGTGCATTGTTTCAATTTGTATGTTGCTTTTATATGGAAACAGTGAATAAACACAAAAACAGTCTGTCAGAATGGCAGGAACATTATCTCCTTGGGTTTCTCATGCAACTGTGTGATATCCTTCAAGTACAGATTCGGTGATCAGGACAGCCCAGCAAACTACCGAGAGTATCTCGCCTGCACGGCAGAGCCTGGCAAACTACCCGTGTCATATTCAATATGCCAAAAACAGTAACAACAAGTCTCACAATGGAGGTGTTACTGATGCCTGATCGAGCAAATGAATGAATAATGGGACGACAGTGCTACAGACAGCGCTATGTTATATAATTTATATTTTATGGTATATATTAAAGAATTTACAGTGTCAAGTAAGCTAGTTTCAAATTTCAAACAGACCATATTTTCAAAAAATGACTGAAACTTTAAATTCATGGACCTTCTATTAGAACTCTCCCTCAGTGCAAATTACACAATATGTAATCCCATAAATATTCATCTAACCTGTGTCTAACCTTGATCAAAATTACCATCAGAATATTTTAATTTTTCACATTTTTATCATCTATTTCTTTTCCTTTTAATGAGATTTTTATTGCTAGTTTATAAGCATCCAACTACAATTTATTTCTTTATTATTATTGCTATATATTTTTGTAGCTAAATGATGTCGGACTCAAGGGTGTCCATTAAACTAAGAAATAATATTTATATAAATTGGGACTTACCTAATTTTTGATATATTTCAAAGTTGCAAAATAAACACAAATCATAAAACCCTTGGACATTACTTTTTTAAATCTTACATCTTACACTAAATTATATTTTTGCACTATTTTGATATTTATGAATGGTAAGTATAGTGTATTCAATAATATTCTGATTTCAATTCATGAGCATCCTATGTGCTTTGGGGTTATTTTAGATTTAATTTATAGATTAGAACCTAGTTTCTGAAACTGTGGATTATATAACTTAATTTTTTTCTAATAAATTTTTTATAATTAATTTTTCACACATTTGTAATTTTCATACTATTTTATATATCTATACACCAAGGATCAGACATATTTTTTCAATATGCCAAAAACAGTAATAATGATAGGTCTCAATCTACTGACCCTGAAAGAGCCTCCAGTCATTGAGAAGGACAAATAAGGAGATGCTGCTAAAATCTCAGGGCTGAGAGGAATAGAGTTGTTACTAGTGCCCGCTTGAGTAAATCGACCTATGATGGGTTGACAGTGATACAGTGATACACCGAGGATCAAGGGAAATTGTTTTTGAACTCAAAGAAGTTGTGACTTGAACACTTTTATGAAGTCCAGGAATAAACAATTCAAATAAATTTAATTGAGAGGAGGTATCACCAAAAAATAAACATTTAAAGGAAAGTCCATTATCACTCTTTTGTATGTTTGCAGCCCTTACTGATTTGATCAGTAGTCTAATGAGTTGTTTCTACCAAGAGTATTTACTAAGCATGATGACCTGATCAGGGGTATTAACACTCCGTTTTATAAATAAGTAAACTTAACTCAAGTTCACCCAAAAATAAACTAATGCAATCAATATTCATAGCCAGGGTCTGGAAAGTCATGGACCTTTGCAAAAAAAAAATACAAAAGTTTACATAGGATGGTGAACTATAATAGGTTGTTTCTTTGTTTTGCAAACGCAGTTCTATCATTTGACACTGTAAATGAAGGAATATATAGTAAAAAGTGTTGGAGGCAAGAACCAAGGTGAATGATCAAAATGTTAAAGAGTATGTTTGTTAAAATCATAGGTTTTGTTTTGTTCAATTATATAAAAAATAAAATAAAATTTATCATTCTGGTATTTATGAGTGTGTAGGACATAATGTTTATTAAAATTGAACATTTTAATAGATGAATGTATTGACTGCAAATTCTCCATAATATTTTTAGAAGGAAATCTTTTGCACACGAGAACTTAAATTACAAGCCATATTTAATTGTTTTTATTTAAGGAGAAATAGAAAAACAACAACTACTACTCTATTTAATGAGGGTTAGTTCCTGGCTATACTGTAATCCTTTTTCATGTTCTTTTTCTTTTTTGTATGAAGTGTAGATCCACAGGCCAAAACTATATTCTCCTCCAACTTCTCTGACTTGTTCATCTGGATTCTATTTTTTAGATAATATTCTTCTTATCTTAGATCTAGTTAACCTTGAAGATTCATCTCAGAAAATCTATCTGTGTAATTTACTAGAATTCATTGTACTTAAGGAATTTATTGGATCAAGTGTTGCTTCTTTGTGTTTCCATGGTTCCAACTTCCTAATACACCATCATAAACTTTTATTTTACTGTATTTTTCCACCAATAGTTATGATTGCTTGTTTGAGTATCTCAAGATCTACTTGCCTGATACTCACTGCTTGTTTGTGTAATGACTTTAGAAGCTCCAATTGTGTATAAAAAATAGAATCAGAAACGCTGAGACAATGTTTTCATTCTTGTCAGGCAATCATAGTACCTAGCAATCATTGCAAATACCAGGTGTTAAAAAATATTGTGTCAGCATGGTTCTCCTTTTCCATTTTATTTGCTTTGTGTCAAAAACAATCAATATTATTTAAGCAATTTTCAATCATATGTGACAGAGCTTTCTAAAATGTAATTGAGTTGCTATAAGGTGCTGAAAAAGGACAAAAAATGAGGGTATTTAGTTTAAGATTGACAGCTTTCTTTCTTTAAGGAAGCAATTAAGAATCTTACAGTCTAATGAAAACAGACTGTCCTCTGCCTAATCTCTACTAATATGAGTAAAGTTAATGCCCCAGCCACCCAATTCAATTATTTTTCTATACTAGATACTGGTACATATGGTTTGGTCCATAAAAGTGCTTTTCTGACTAATTCCTTATGATAATCTTACACTGAGAAGCAGAAAAGCTATCCTATTCTTCTACAGATGCCTTGATTCTATCAAACCACTTCATCTCTTCATTTCCATGCACTCAGTTTCAAACCCCATCATCGCTAACCTTTTACATGACTTTCTATGTACACTCTAGAGCAAATTTTTATTTTCCAAATATTCATGGAAGTTGAGTAAGTTAAAATGCACATCTGATACAGAGAAGATTATCCAAGTGGAAAGAGTACATATTTTGCATAAATTCCCTCACCGACACCACTTTTTAAATTCTCATCCTAATGCTATCTGGGCCAGCACCATGTGGTGTAACACAGATGGCTCATGAATACAACCCATTGTGACATTGGTGGCCATCAAGTATCATTGAGGCTGAACACCAAATTATCAGACACATTCTGTGAAGCTGAACATCACTGGGAGAGGCTCAAACTCCCAATCACCTTTATTATTTTTAAAAAATAACTTGTATCAGTGTCATAGAAAAGTAATTTTGTTGTGAATTTAGCAGATTGGGGTGTATGAATAATTTCATCTTCTTTTTCTCCAAACGAATTCCCTGATATTTAATTTCTAAATACTATCTACATACCCCAACATTACCTTTAAAACTACTAAAAAGAGCAGTACTCATCAGAAAGTATTCACTCTCTAATAGAAACTTTAAATCGTCAAATAAGAAAGGCTTTGTTATTTCTGTTGCTTGCTAGAGTAGCCCAATGGTGTCTGCTCTCTCTTGGAACATGAAGCGCATCAGACCGTTTGTTCAGGGTCTTGATGGAGAATTCTGACATCTTGTAAGTGGGCAGTCAGGCATTTTTTTGATGTCCCGTTGAATCCAGTTGGTAAACGCACTAGTCCAGTGGTGGTCTCCAAATCACATTACATGTACAGCCCATCTGATTTTTGACACCTTGGCAAACAAGGCAGTATCCCTGATCCCCAATCATCTACAGAGGTCGGAACTTCGTATTCCTTCTCTCTCTTGAGTGAAATGTGATATTCCAAGATAGCTCTTTTGATTCCTCTTTGGGATACCCAAATAGCGTTCTCGTCCTGTTTTCATAGGGCCCAGGTTTCTGAGGCATCTATGTTAATGCTGGAAGAATGGTGAAGTCGAAAATATGTGCCCGGAGCCAGAGGTTCTTTGTCCTCTTAACAACTTCATTGATGCTCTTGAAGGCGTTCCATGCTGCTCTCTTCCTCTTGTGTGGTTCTGGCACCACGCCATTCATCACGCTGTGTTCTCAATCCAGGTACACATAACTGCTGCATTAGGAGATGCTCAGTCCATTGAGAGCAAATGGAATGTCAGAACCTAGTTCATTTTCATTGTCTTCATGAGATTCAGCTGCAGTCTGACCATTCCACACTCACGATTGAAGTCAACCAGCATTTGTGCCACTTGGCTAATGTTTGGTGTTATTAGAACAATGTCATCAGTGAAGTGGAGGTGGTGTAGTTGCCAGCCATCTGTCTTCACTCCAGGTAGGGCATTTGCCTTTCACACGGCCTACCTGGGATCGAATCCTCCCTCCCTCTTGGAGAGCCTAGCAAGCTACCCAAAGTATCCCACCTGCACGGCAGAGCCTGGCAAACTACTAGTGACGTACTCGATATTCCAAAAACAGTAACAAGTCTCACAATGGAGATGTTTCTGATGCCCACTTGAGCAAATTGATAAACAACGGAATGACAGTGCTATAGTGCTACATACCATATATAATATATAAATATATAAAATAAATATATGTAAATATATTATATAACCCAGAAATTTCATTTCAAGGAATTTATACAAAGAATAAAAAAAAGAAGTTTTCAAGATAGATAGTGACAGTGGAATAGCAAGGACCAGACAGGTCTCACTGCTCTGAACAGCCGATGGGGCCACAAAATTCTGCATGAGTGAACGTGGGTGCTCCCTGCATATTCTGGCTCAGGAAGAACACCATTAAACAAACCCGCTGGTCACCCTCTGCGGAGCCAGCCCTGGCCCACAGTGGGATGTGTGAGGATGGCAGCTGGCACGGCTGCCAACTGGCAGAGGTCCTGCAGCTCTTGGTGCTATGGGCAGCGGCATTAGGGGTCTTTATTTAAGGGGTCTCAACAGAGCTCTTCCGGTCCAACTTGAGACCACTGTAGGGTGTTTGTGTTGAGGTCCTGGAGTTGAGGTTCTCTGGGTCCCCATCACAAGGCCCTGGTGATTCACCCCCGTTAGCTCCCTGAACCAGCCTTTGCCCTCCACAGCGTATTATGGAGGAAAATCCCCCTGAGTGCCAACTCTCTGGAGACCTAAGATGAGGATGCGCCCTCTGTCAGGTTCTACTGGATTGGGGGCTGCAGCTGGCTCAGAGTGCTCAAACCATAAACTCTAGCAGCCTTAGACCTGTTCCTGGCTCCTGTCACTACTGGGTCCCAGGGGCATGGTGCTGCCGGAAAGTCAACCTGTACCCACCGGGCAAGTGCAACAGCAGCCTGATGCCCTCAGGCTTACTGACACTCACAAAATCACTGATATGCCTCAGTTCAACTCCAAAAACTCAGGACCAAGTTTCCCAAGAAATTGCCAAAAATTTGGTATGTGGGAACCACGCCCACAGATCACCTCTGGCTCAGCCATTATTGTCCTTGCTCCAGAGACCTATGAATGAAACTCAAAAGAGTTCAAAAGCCACAGTTAATCTCAGATCATGCAATAATATAAAAATGAGATACATCGGAGGGGAGATGGGTCTGCCAATGCCTGCCTAAGCAGAGTCCCCAGCAGCTGCTTGTTCCCACAATCCAAAATTGCTGCCATGTCTCTGGCTGGACTCTACTGCCTCAGGATGAACCTTACTGAGATATTAATCTGGTAAAAATTCGGCTATTTGGGTTGTGTGATTGAAATCTCTATGTTCTCTCAAACACTGGAATGGGCTACCTCCCTTCATTTCCCTGCATCTCTGGAAGCCCTCGCCTTCACATTCACAATCCAAAGGCACCACCCAGTTGCACACCATAATGCACGAAAGGAAACAGAGAGAGCAAGAAGAAAGGTGCCGACCACAGAGGCAGATAGCGGGGTGAGGTGGGTGATGAGGATATGGGAGGAGGGTGTGAGGGAAACTGGGGACATTGGTGGTGGAAAATGTGCAATGGTGGAGGGATGAGTGTTGAATCATTGTATGACTGAAACCCAATCATGAATAGCTTTGTGATGGTTTATTTTACAGTGATTCCATTAAAAAAAACTGTTTATCAAAATATATACACACTAAATTCATTATATGACTCTTACAATCACCAAAACATGAAAAGAGACATATGTGCCTAATGACAAATGAACAAACAACAATGTGTTATATAAGTATATATACAAATTAAATACTATATACAAATTAAATAATCAGTAATAAGAAATGTTGAAATTCTACCTTTTACTACAACATGGATGGAAAGGAAGGGGTCATATTTGTCTGTGTTTGTTTGTTTGTTTTGTTCTCAGGACACACTCAGTGGTGCTCAGGGTACTTCTGGCTCTGCACTAAGGAATTACTACTGGCAGTACTCCAGAAATCATATAGGATGCTGGGTTCAAATCTGGGTTGGCTGCTTGCAAGATAAATACCCTACCCACTGAACTATCTCTCTAGTGTCTGAAGGGGGTCACATTTGAGTAAAATGAATAAGTTGGAGAAAGATAAATATTTTAATGTATGAACTCATATGTGGAATGTTCATATATAAAGTATGGAATATCAGTTGAGTAATTTTGCATAACTAAGGCTACCAGGGAAGAAGTGGCGGTGGAATGGATGGATAGTGTGTATGATGGGGAAGCGGTAAGGTGGTGTTAACAGAATCTCATAGAAGGGTATTGCTACTTTGATAGTAAGTGTGGTAACAACATTTTAAAGAATGTTAAATTGCATCCCTAAAACATATTGAGCGTTATAAAATAATTTTATTTCTATAAAAATAAATTGAATTGCTCATCAAAAACTATAGGAAGCCTGACTTAAAATTATATTGGACTTTACTTATAGATAAAGAACAAATGATTTTTTAAAATATGTATGATAAAAATATCCCAAACAACAAATTTACAGAGGAAAGTTGGAAGGTTCTACAGTTTTGGACAAATGATCTATTTCTGTACTTCAGGAATTGGTTAAGTGTCAGAAGTTCTAAGTAGGGTAAAACCATACAAATTAAGGATCTAGTCCTAAGCAATTGCCTTAGTTAACAGACAAAATATACATATTATTCTTGAAAATCCATCAGTGTCTTTATTTATCCTTGATAATTTAGGCATAAAAACTTTTCATAAGTACCTTTTAGAACAACTAAGCTTGAGACAAGGAGGATATAAAACAAACTCAGTGAACGAGCATATTTTTACTTATAGTATACAGCTCATTCACTGAATTTGTTTTATATCCTTCTTGTCTCAAACTTAGTTGTTCTAAAAGGTACTTATGAAAATATTTTATGCCTAAATTACCAAGGATAAATAAAGACACTGATGGATTTTCAAAATTGATATGTATATTTTGTCTGTCAACTAAGGCTGCCCACTAGAGTAAATTGATGAACATCGGGATGACAGTGCTACAGTGCTACTACTAGTCATTGTCTGAGGATGACCGTGACAGTGCTACAGTGCATACTTTATGTTGAATATAACTGAAAATAATTTTTCCATCTCCAATTAAACTTTCACCTTTCATTACTCTCTTTCTCACTCACGCTCAAAAATTAGCCTCAAAAGTATTGGCCTAAAGAATGACAGAGGTCAGATTAAATGGGAAGAGGAGAAAAGTTATTTCTGATTCCTGTCACTTGCCACCCTAACCCTTTCCATGATACATTACCCAGTGAGAAGATACTATGTAATTAAACCCATCCTTTTATGCAATCAACTATATTAATCATTCTCTATGGCAGGTAATCAGAAACATTTTGAAGCAAGTGGGGGCTCTCAGCTTGCTGATAATCTGTTGCCCCTTCAAACTATGTCTTGAATAATTCACTAAGTTAGGGTAGAAATAAATTTTTCCAAGCTAGATTTTTCCCAGCATTTCCAGTGATTCTCAAGGGTCTTCGACCCCTTTTAGGATATCTAGTGAAACTGACCCAATGGTCAGCCTTGTGCACCCAGTAACGTGGTAATGCTCTGGACTCTAGGTGCTATGGGTCTTCTGGGGCAAATCTGATAGTGCTTGATACTAAAGCAGTGCTGGGTAGCAAGTTCAGAGGTATTTGTGCTAGTCTCTTGAGCTATGTCCCCTTAGAAAAATTTTGTTTGTTGATTCTGAGTTTGGGGCCACATCCAGCCATGTTCTGGGGCTAATCCCTGCTGGTAAGGGTGAGCCACTTATAGTACTGAGGAACTAACCCAGATCTCCTGAATGTAAAAACGTGACTCAGCACTGCGACAATACCCTGGTCCTGAGAAATTGGTTTTTAAGTAAGAGAAGTAGCATGTATTATAGATTCAAAATATGAGTTTAGATATGGATAAAATTTTATAAAAGATAATTAAGCAGTACAAACAATACTTTTCTCTGGAAACAGAGTAAAACGTTCACATAAAAATTTGGTAAATGTGCCGGAGCGGGGCTGGAGCAATAGAACAGTGGGTAGGACGTTTGCCTTGCATGCAGCCAACCTGGGTTCAATTCCCAGCATCCCATATGATCCCCTGAGCACCATCAGGAGGAATTCCTGAGTTCAGAGCCAAAAATAACCCCTGCGCATTGCCGGATGTGACCCCAAAAAAAGCAAAAAAAAAAAATGTGCCGGAGCGATTGTGCAGCGGGTAGGCGTTTGCCTTGCACACAGCTGACCCTGGTTCAATTCCAGGCATCCCATATGGTCCCCCATGCACTGTCAGGCATAATTCCTAAGCACAGAACTGGGAGTAACCCCTGAGCAATGCTGGGTGTGACCCAAAAAGAAAAAAATTGGTTTAAAAAAAAACCTTGGTAAACAACTGCTGAGTTTACATAATATTCATCCCACTAGTCTAGAAATTGAGGCTATAGATTTCAGTATGTGATATTGACTATACATTAGTCTCTCCCAAATGTACTAAAGTGAACAGGGATTAAATTTTATAATTTTATCATTTGGTGTGTGTGTGTGTGTGCATGTTCGCGCGTGTGTGTGTGTGTGTGTGTGCGCGCACACACATGCACATTCCTGGAGGGTTATCTTCATTTGAGATGATTAAAATAGATGTTCTAGATGGGGATGGAATCTTTTTTCTCTTTTTCTTGGGGCTTGTGGGCCCCATCCAGCTGTATTCAGGGCTTTGCATCATGGGATCATTCCTGTCAGTGCTCAGGATGCCATCTGTGGTGCTGGGGATCAAACCCAGGTCTGACACAGGCAAGGCAAACACCCTACTCTTTGTAAGTTTATTCTGACCCAATTTTTATTTTTATTAAATGCTGCTAGCACCAAGATATGTCTCTGAAGACGTGTCATATATTGTCATCAAGCAAGTTCTGCCCTGCAAATACTAAGATTAATAAACTATATTTGACTCTAGTCTCTAGGCCATTGCCTAAAGACAACTGGAGGGTAAATAAAACTGAAAGAATGGGGCCAGAGAGATAGCACAGGGGTGAAGGAGCATGCTTTACATGAAGTTAATCCCAGTTTGATCCCTGGGGTGATCCAGTTTGATGCTCAGGCACAACATGGTCTCTGAGGCTCTCCTGCTGCCCTGGAGATCTCTGAACACAGGCATGGTAGCCTGGGTAAGGCCTGGCACTGCTGAGACTCTTCCTTGGGTGCTTGCACGGACCCAGAAACCCTGTTGGCTGAGAATTGCTGAAAGGGGTCCTCAGGTTACTTGAAAATTATACCAAATCCACACCCTGGCAGAAAACACACACACACACACACACACACACACACACACACGGAAAATCCCAAAGAAAAATGAAATTATCTTCATAATTTAAAATAAATACTCAAAATGTTTCTTTTTGCTGAAAGCTAACTGGCAACATAAGTCAGAGGAGATAGTTTCCTTAAAAACAATTTTATGGAAGGACACTTTCTCAATGTATATTTATTTTATACATAAAATATATAGCACACTTAAAGTTGCAGTTTGTTAGAGGAAAGGACAGCAAGAAAAATGAATGCTGGTGAAGTATGGCATGTGTCTACCATTTAATTTCTTTAGAGAGGCAGAGTTTGAACAACAGAGAGATGATGGATGGGGATTGTAGACTGCAACACTCAATAAATATATAAAGGCCACCTTGAGCGGACAAAGCTACTCTCTCTACAAAGTGAAATTTTTTTTTCACCCATCCCTGCTTGTCACCCTGAATGAGAATTTTGCTATGCTTCATAGCTATATGTTGCTTTCCAGGGTTGGACCATGTCTAGAGCAAGCATTTACACAAAAAACTACATATTGAACAATAAGCACCACAAGTATGAACATACTAAAACTGGAATGGAAAGGAGATGATTTGTAGCACATTCCTTTTGTCTTGTCCAAATTTCTTGTTTCCTGTATTTCTTTTATACCCACTGATAACTGTGAACTGTGATTTTTACTTTCTTCTTTAATCCTTATTCTTCTTTTGATTATACTTTATGCATCCCTACTAAATTACATGAAATCTAACAAATGTCTCATGAAATAGATAATTAGTAAGCAAAATGGAAATCCAAAGAAGAAAGGAAACTGAGAAGACTTATATATAAATAAATATGTATAACATGTAAAGGAAGAAGTGGCTGATTGCATTTGTGTTTTGCGTATATATTCTTACTATGAACTCAAAGTTTAAGAAGTAGTTTATAAACAAATTTTATCCGTCTTCTTTAGCAGAGAACAAACACTTGTGTTTATAATAAATGCAGGCAATAAGAAATAGAGTAGACTAGGTGGAACAACAACAAAAATAATGGATCAGAGGATGTAGCAGAAAGAAAGTGAAACAGAATAACAATTTTTTTCAAGTAGCTCTCATTTAAATACTTTAAAGTTTTCAATGATACTAAGTGCCAAAGAACTGATTCCTACACAAAGATAAACTATATCCCTGAAGAACACTTACTTTAACATTCAGCTAGAAATATCAAATGAGATCCAGAAACAGAGTAGCACAAAATACTGGGACTGAAAGTCACTCTGGCTCCAATTTTATTTCAAAAGTACAAGTTGATCTGTTCAAACAAAAGTCTGTCACACTATCACTGCTTATTTAGAAATAAATTTAGAGATCAAGCTCATATTCCAAGAAGACAAATTAACAAAGTATCTAAGCATTGCAGATACTACAGGAAGACAGCTCCCAAGGGCAGAAATGATCTACATAAAGAGAAAAAATATGTTCTTTTTATAAATTTTACTGTGTGGAAGAGAATAAAGTTCTTATGGGCAGAGAAGTCAAGAGACAAATTATGTATAATTGCCACCTTAAAAAGTCTATCTAAGTAATTCACTGTATCACTGTCATCCTGTTGTTCATCGATTTGCTTGAGCAGGCGCCAGTACTGTCTCCATTTGCCCTCGCCATGATATTTTAGCAGCCTCTCTTTACTTGTCCTTCCCAATGGTGCCTCATTGGAGGCTCTCTCAGGGTCAGGGGAATGAGAGCCACCATTGTTACAGTTTTTGTTATATGAATACGCCATGGGGAGCTTGCCAGGCTCTGCCATGCGGGCAGGATACTCTTGGTAGCTTGCCGAGTTCTCCGAGAGGGAGAACTAGACAATAAGAGGTTGCATGGCCATAAATGCTGAGTCCCAGTCCCGATCCCAGCAGGTTTGGACATCTCAGCCCTGGGTCCCCCACACCTGGGTTCCTCTGCCGGTTCCTTCATGCATGAGGCTCATCTGAGCATTGTGGATAGTGGCCTTGAGCATGGTTGTGGCTTGATTCCATTCATATATACATGTATATATATATATATTTATATTTATATACACACACGTGTGTGCTTTATTTTACAAATGACTGTAGAAGTGCTTTGCATTTACTTAAGTTGATAATCAAGTTTTAGATTTGGTAAACCAAAAATATTGTTGTAAGTAATTTATCTTGGTAGAAAATTACTTGAGTTAGGAGCAACTAGTTCTGTATTTATTGTACACTTTTCTATTATGGTAACTGAATTTATTTGTAATGCTTATTAGTGTACGTATATGGTATAATAGAATTTTTAATTTTTATGGATGTCATATAGAATTTTTTTTTCTTTTTGGGTCACACCCGGTGATGCACAGGGGTTACTCCTGGCTCTGCACTTAGGAATTACTCCTGGCATGCTCGGGGGACCATATGGGATGCTGGGAATTGAACATTGGTTGGCTTCTTGCAAGGCAAACGCCCTACCCAATGTACTATCACTCTAACCCCTAAGTACGTTCCTTTTAATTCCCCTCCCCGGTCAGATATAATGGTTCTCTCACTCGTCTGAATTCTTTAGTCCTGATCTATCCTACCTGTGACAAATACTCTGTCATGATTCTTTACAATGAGTTTTCACTGTGGGGATTTCCTTTGTGGGGATATAAAATGAAAACTTTTCAAAAGGAAGGAAAAAGTATTATTTTATTCTTCTCAGCATAAGTAAATACTCTGCAAAGTTAACAAGGATTCTTCACTTGAACGGGTGTTTTCCAATATCCTGCAATAAGACCAGGAATGCATTGGTAGGAAAATACCATTTTGTAAAATTTGCAAAAGCAACATTTTGCATTGTTTTGCTTAAAGAGGATTCCCAGGAATAGACAATTTTTTGACCAGCGAAGTTTGTATTCATTTTTCTATCTCCAGGCATGAATTCAAAGTTCATTTATTTGTAATGTTGGCTCTATTTAAAACTAAAAAACAAAGACCTTGAACACATTTTTGAAATAAATGTAATGATCAGAATGGTTCCTTCAGCTAAGAGTACAACTTGACAGCACACTTTTAACAAATCTAGGTATTGTAACTGCTTTTAAGATTAGAACACCTACTCTCATAGCTAGAAATAAAAATAGCAGTTTGATTAGGAGGAGCAAGTGAAACAAACATTGGTAACTACCAGTTTGAGATAAATAAGCATAGATTTTATTCAAGAAAAATTGTGTGCAGAAAAATAATGAACTAATATTCTGTAAAAATACAGAGTACTTTGAGGGAGATACAATATTGCATCTGAAAGTATGTCAACAGAAACAATAAAAATCCTGTCATCAGCAGGTAGAGTACTAGATGTTTTGTTAATGCATCTATAGGGACCAGGGTGATTGTTTAGGAGATAAGGAACCAGCCTCAAATGTGGCATTGACAGCCACGTCTCCGATTAGAATCCTTACCACCTCATATGGTCTCCTGAGCACAGAGTCAAGAATAGACCCTGAGTGCTGCAGGAATGGCCCTAATCCCTCACCAAATAAATAAGTAAAATGTAAACCTACACTCTTATACCTATAAATCCTACACAGTTCTATAAGACAGGTGTACGTAGTCCTGTTCCATATATGAAACTATTTATATATTAATTCAGAAATTTGCACATGATGAAATAGTAATATATATGCATATACATGTATATATGTGTATATATATGGTATAGAGAACATGTTCTCTTCAACTTGCAACCATGACATCATACTTAAGATGGTATAATATATCATATATCAGATTGTGTGATATATGCCAAAATTGAAAATTTTGGATAAGAAAAAAAGGAATGTAGGGATATGAATATAGCACAAGGGTCAGAAGCTGAGATTTGCATGCTTGACCCCCTGTTTGGATATTTCTAGGGGAAGAACCATGTGACCACACCCAAACACCAGTGGACCTGAGCAGTGCTCTCTTCTCCACCCCTACCACTGAACCACATGATCTGACCGAATATCTTTGGGGATAGCCTCTAGGTTTCCCTGATCACTTGGGAGATAACTCCCCCAAATTAAAGAACTTAATTAGGAAACTCGTATATTCTTCATGAACTCAAAGGTCAAATTTCATGCGCATGGCATTGAGTCAGTTTCAGGCCCTGGGAAATAGTAAAATAGCAAATATAGGATAGTAAACCTTGGGATTGTGACATAACAATTTAAAATATATTCTTAAGTAATCATTTTTCACAGCTGCTAGTATAGTGCTTACTATGGCAAAACAATAGATGGAGCACATTTTTTAACCAGGGTGTTTTTTCAAGATAGCTTAAAGATGATTTATGACTATATCTCAGACTTGTGCCTGAAATATTATATACTAAAAACAATATGTGTTTCCACTATAGTTTTTTGCAATGTGCTGTCACTGTTAATTGGTGGGTATAGTATTTGGCTGTCAAACACTCAGAAATACTATTTTTAAATATTTATGAGCAAATATAATTCTTATAAAATGAGTAAAATAATATTCATTTAATTAAATTCCACAATCATTATGACAACATCCCAAGTACTAGAGGTAAAGACACATTTATCTTTATCTTTAAAGTTCTTTAAATTTATCATCATCTTTAAAAATCTTTAGGGAAAAGCCCCTACAGAATTTTAATTATAGCACCAGAATAGATCTTTATGAACTCATGGCTAAAAAATTAATCTACCGATTACTATATGGCTTGCCTTCAACTTGAGAAACGGACCTAATAAACCCGGGAGATATGTATACATCTAATTGAGGCTACTGAAACTCAGATCTTTTTAATCTATCTCTGAAAACAAAATCAGAATATCAATGTAATAAAATGTGACAAGTCCACACTAAGTGCATACATATGGCATTTGAATGAAGGTGTAAACCATCCTGAATAGTGAACGGTGGATGCTCAGGGGGAAATCCTCATGAATTGTATCTAGTTCCCAGCCAATATGGACTTTCTACTTGCATGAATGGCAGGTGCTTATTCAAGCACAGCTAGTGCCTGATTAAGCTAGATTTGGCTTCTCTGTAATGAAATTCTCTAGGTTTTTATAAGCCTCAGCACCTGAACCAAAGTTCTCTGGAAGAGCTATATCAATATTAGCATTTTGAAAGGGAACAGCTTGTGGTGTAAAATCAACAGTTGGAATCAGTAGAAGCAGAGGCAGCTTTATTAATTTCCAATTTGTTCCAGGAATTTCTGCTATCTTTCATTTATTTTAAATATACTAGAGACAAGAAAAGCAAACCAAATAAACCTTTTATTTAGGAGCAGTTCAGAAGTTTTTAAGTAAATTGTTTTATTTAAAGACATTTACTTAGAGAAATGTGTGTGTGGAGGGGGTGGTAAGGGGGTGGGAGGGGTGAGGGGAGTGAGAGACACGGAAGAGAAAACCATTCTCCGGAGGGGGAAAAGTCAGATTAGAGGTATTTTAAAAATATTTTCATCCTTGATTTGAATTTGATCTTTTACAAAGCAAACTGAAAATGACTCAGATTAGAAGTTAACTGTGCACCCAGCCTTTGTTTGGAATGAAGTGGGTGGGAGGGTGAGTGTATTTTCACAAAATGGATAAAAATAATACTTGAATTTAATAAAAATATATCATAAAACATAGACAACGCTTAGGACCATATATTCCCTCTCTGTGGAGCCTTCACTGAGCTATTTATCATTTAGAGTGATCCAAACAATATGAATTGTTATCATGGGGATAATGGAACAATTCTATTGTATAAAAGAAATATTTTTTGTTATATACTTCGATATCTTAAAAATGCTTTATATCTGTTTTTTTAAATTATTTTTCAAAAATATCACCAACATTGTAAATACAATGATGTCATTTAGAGTACAAATAATTTATTTTTCCAAGCCCATACATTTCAAGCATGATGACCTTGTGACTCCATTGATTACTCAGACTTTAGTTATGTCTTTCTCCTTATGCACTACTTATTCAAGTTCTATTCTATGTTCCACTTAGCACCTACAAGATATATCACTGTATCACTGTCATCCCGTTGCTCATCGATTTGCTCGAATGGGCATCAGTAACATCTTCATTTTGAGACTTGTTACTGATTTTGGCATATTGCATATGCCATGGATAGCTTGCCAAGTTCTGCCGTGTGGACGGGATACTCTCGGTAGCTTGCTAGGCTCTTCAAGAGAGAGGGAGGAATCAAACCCGGATCGGGCGGTAAGCAAGGCAAATGCCCTACTTATGCTATTGCTCCAGCCCAAAGCTATAATAAAAAATTAAAATAAAAATTTAGTCTGAGAAAAGTCATCTGCATACGAATTAGTAGGAAGTTTCCCACGTTTCCTATGGTCTAACTACTTAAAGGGGCTTTTATTTTTCCTTCTTAGGGTCTTATTATACAAATTTTGTTTTTCTTCACTGCTTAATTCCACAATACAGTCATTCATTACAATATTTTCTGGGGTAGGGCCACACCCACTGTACTCCGGGTTTATTCCTGGCTCTGCACTCAGGACCATTCTTGGGAGGGCTTTGAAACCATATGGGGTGTAAGGAATCAAACCTGGGTTGTTCATGTGCAAGGCAAACACCCTACCAGCTGTATTATCCCTCTGGCCCCTCACTGCAAAATTTTTAATTCACTGTGACTCCCAACGTCACGCACACCCTGAAAACTACCAGATGTGGCCCAAACACCACTACATAATTGACTTTTATCATGCATTTTCTACAAATTGTTCTTTTCCCCTTCATAGCTATAAGATTAAAAAGGTATGTGAGCCTCCATCCTTTTTTTTCACAATTAATGTTTCTATAAAAACTAACTGATATTGGGGCTGAAGCAATAGTACAGTGGGTAGGGCATTTGCCTTGCATGCGGCTGACCCAGGTTTGATTCCCAGCATCCCATATGGTCCTCTGAGCACTGCCAGGGGCGATTCCTGAGTGCAGAGCCAGGAGTAACCCCTGTGCATTGCTAGGTGTGACCCAAAAAGCAAAAAAAAAAAAAATCTAACTGACATTTTGCTAAACAACTAATAACCATCTTGGCTATTTTCTAATATTTGAGTACTATAAAGAATCCTACAATGAATACTTCTGGGTTTGGCTAGGGGTGTGGGGTTTCTTTTTTCTATACTTTACATAAATAGCTATGTAAGTTTCTTAGGGGAACTTCTGGTTCAAAGGTAGTGTTTGGTCCAAAGAACTAAATTGCTATCCAAATGATCTTGGATTCTTGAGTGCTTCTTACCTTCCCAAGGATCACAGAAAAAGAAAAATCAGACAAAAGTGAAAATGCAGACTACAGTGGGATTGTGAAGAACAAGGGCCAACCCAGACTCAGTGAGTCTGGGTTGACACTCACGTGTATATATATATATATATATATATATATGTGAGTGTATATATATACACACATATATATCTGTATATATATCTGTATATCTGTATATATGTATATATACAGTGCTCTGCTATGACTCATCTACCCTCGAACACGATTGACTGGACTGAACTTCTCTCAAACAAGCATTTCAATTTTGACCTTTGTTTCAAGCACAAATACTGTATAAAGTTCTTTGGTGTTTTTTTTTGGTTTGCATTTGTTTTAGCATCTGGGTCACACACAGTGCTACTCAAAGTTTACTTCTGGCTCTGTATTCTGGCATCAGTTTTGACAGTGCTTAGGGAACTCTAAGGGGTGTTGGGTTTTGAAACTGTGTGGCAACATGTGAGGTGAGTAACTTCACCCTCTGTACTATATCTGTATCTTCTGTCTGAAGTCCTTTTGGATTTCTTTATTTCATTTTACAAATATGTCCAAAGAGACCAGAAAAATGATCTTTGATATGCTTCTAACTTCTGTAGTTTTCTCTTTATTGAAGCTGAAAGTTGCCATTCTACTCACATTCACAAAAAAAGGAATCCAAGTGAAAAATAGAACCATCTAAGCGTCTGAGGTGTTAAGAGGTGATTCTATTCTGAAAAGAGCTGATGAGGAGGAAGAATTTCCTGAAGATAGATTTTGATTTGTGATTATAAATATGTGGTAAAATGGTGACATTTAGATTTCTCTGGAAGACAGTAAGGGGATATTTTGTTCAGATCACTTAAAAGATTAAATTTATCTTGTTGATGTCGTATGCAGTCCTGAATATTTGAAATGCTGAAACCAGCATGAATTTCAATAGCTTAAAATTATTTGTTGTTATTTTGGGGCCACATTTAACTGTGTTTCCTGGCTCTGTGCTCAGGTATCATTTCTGGCAGGGCTTATAGGGTGCTGAGGACTAAACCTGGGTTGGCCCTGTGCTAGGTAAGCACCATTCCTGATATATTATTGCTTTGGCCTCCCAACAGTTATTTTGATTGGTTTCTCATGCATATGTCTAACACTGTAAACTACAGAATCTCAATAAAAATTGAAAAATGAGAAATAAAATTGAAAAGCAAACCTTTCAGATACAAAACAATTCATTAACAAATGGGGCTGGGGGCTGGAGTGATAGCACAGCGGGTAGGGCATTTGCCTTGCATGGGGCCGACCCAGGTTCAATTCTCAGCATCCCATATGGTCCCCCTAGCACCGACAGGAGTGATTCCTGAGTGTAGAGCCAGGAGAAACCCCTGAACATCGCCCGATGTGACCCAGAAAGAAAAAAAAAATGGTGCTGAGTTATAGGACAGTGGGTAGGGCACTTGCTTTGCATGTGGCCAACAGGGGTTTGATAGCCAGCAGGCTCTATGGTCTCCTTAGCACTACTAGGAGTGATTCCCTGAGCATAGAGCCAGAAGTAAACTCTGAGCATCAGCAGGGTTTCCCACACACACCAAAAAATACTAAAATGTAATTATATATTTACATCATATATATGCAGCACAATAAATATTCTTAGTTTAGCTAATACCAACAAACAGCACAGACTCAAAATAATAGTGTGATTGTGGCTTAAAAGAATTATGACTAAGCATACTAATTCACTGATTCAGAATATTTGCAATTTGAGTGCATATTACATTTCTAATGAGTTTTTAATACAGTTTTTGCTTTTCCTCCCTCAAACAAGGTCCTTCATTGCAGGAAAGGATAAATAGGAATGGATTCTAATTCTGGCTATTAGTACTGTCTCTGACAAGAGTTGAATATATAACACACATCATGCTTCCCTATTTACATTTTTTATATGTAAAGTGAAAATAATCCTACTTCCTCTGCATGTTGCATGAGAATTTTGATAGAATGAGTTTCTTTACCTGTATGCACTTTGAAAAATATAATGCAGTATAATGGCATTTTCAAATCATAATTTCACTCTGGATAATTAGCTATTTTCTCAATAATAACAAAAATATGAATATGATATTGAAATATTTTAAATTAACCTGGTTATTTGAGTATCTGGGTAATATTTTCAGAGGCAAGAGATATAGGAGGAGTATATAGCTGGGAATATAAGAAGCAGTGGCATGCTGCTGTATATGAATTTACATATCCATTCAGGCAATTAGTAGGTTACATTTTTTGTTTGTATATCTGTCTTTGGAACACACCCAGCTTGCTCAGGGGTAACTTCTGGTGGGGATGAGGGTGAGGGAGAAATAAGGGTTCTAGAGATTGAATCTGGATAAAATGCAAGGCAAATCTTCTACCCAATGTAATAGCTCTTTGGTCCTGTGGTGGATAAAGTTTTAAACTCTCTTGAACTTCAATTTCCCCTTCTCAATCTGTGATTTAACATGTCTCACAAAGAACATTTTCTTTGCATTCTTACTGCTTTCCCTTTCTCCTTCACAGCTATAACAATGGAGTGTCTTCCAATACCCAGTACCCCTTTCATGCCTTTAATTTATGGGAGAGCATGTGTTCATCCAATTAGAAACTCCTACAGACTAATCTCACTTTACAGGTCCTACAGACTAATCTCATTTCACAACTAAGCACTTACCAAAAGAAGAGGTAGAGAAGTACGACCGCATCTCATTGTAGTTGAAGAAAATGACTTGTTTTATTTCATGCATTCACTTTCCCACAAATAAGAATGCTAACCCGATGCAACAGGTGAGTTAGCCAAAGCCAAGTACCTGATGTAAAGGATGTCAGGGCAGAATGGCTGGCCCTTCAGACCTGGTCTACCAGGAGTCTATTACACAAAGAGAAAACCTTTGACTTGTTTGAGCTGCTATAGTTGGGTCTCTCAGTCAAAAACAGGATGCATTAGATAATAATGTGATGCATTATCTAAGCCTCTATTCAAATGATAAAATCCTCCTTTCTTGTTTTTTTTTTTTTTTTGCTTTTCACTACTTTGCTTTTTCAATAGTGCTATCTATTGAACATGGAATGGACTTGGCACACCAGTTATTCAGGTGTGAATTTAATATTGGAGCAAGGAAAGCCTCTTTAACAAATGGTGCTGGAAAAACTGGACAGATTCAAGCAAAAATATGGACTCAGACCTCTACCTAACATCATGCACAAAAAACAGATCAAAATGGAATAAAGACCTCAATATCAGACCAGAATCCATAAGGTACGTTGAAGAAAAGGTAGGCAAAACCCTCCACAACATTGAAGCTAAAGGTATCTTCAAAGATGAAATGCCACTGATCAAGCAAGTGGAAGCAGAGATAAACAAATGGGGCTTTCTTAAACTAAGAACCTTCTGCACCTCAAAAGAAACAGTGACCAGGATACAAAGACAGCCTACAGAATGGGAAAGAATATTCACCCAATACCCCTTTGATGGACTGGAGCAATAGCACAGCCTGTAGGGCATTTACCTTGCACATGGCCAACCTGGGTTCGATTCCTCCATCCCTATTGGAGAGCCGAGCAAGCTACCAAGAGTATCCCGCCTGCATGGCAGAGCCTGGCAAGCTATCCATGGTGTATTCCATATGCAAAAAACAGTAACAACAAGTCTCACAATGGAGACGTTACTGGTGCCCACTTGAGCAAATCGATGAACAATGGGACAACAATGCTACAGTGCTACATTTAAGAGAGTCTCAAATTAGCAATGCCAGGTGAATACTATTTCTTACTTACAAAATCAGAGGGGCTGAAGTGACACATCAGAGGTATCAAATGTGGAGGGCTTATACTTATTCATGATGCTCCCAGAGAGAGACCATACTTGCAGCAGCAATAGAAAACTTACCTACAATTCTTTAGCACAATTTTCCCCACCTAAATATATAAAAAAGGATGAAAATTGCAGTTAAGATCTGAGATATCTAAAGAGTTTTGGAGAATTGAACATAGTTTTAAAAAGGAAATCTCTGGACTACAGCACTATATATGCTGCCCTGAGTCCAGCTAGAGGGCATCCCACTGAGCCAGGAAAAAACCCTGAGTACTGTTGGGTGTGACTCAAGCCAATTTTCTAAATAAATAAAAATTTAAATGTATCCATAATAAAACTTACTTTCAATTGGTTGTTTTTAACAGTGTTCATGAATGTTGTGGGTAGGACAGTGGCTAAGGCACAGGTCTTGAATGTGGCTAAACCTGGTTGGATCTAAGGCATCATGTGGTACTCTGGGGCCAATACTAGAGGCCCCGGTGCAGTCTGGGATAATCCACAGCATCTTCACGGCCTAAGCAGTGCTACATGCTCAGGCCCTTGCACAAAACCACCAACCTGGCTGGCTGAGTGCTCTGAGGACTGCTTGGGACACCCGCAAATATATACTGTCAACCAATACTGTCATCCCATTGCTCATCGATTTGCTCGAGCGGGCACCAGTAAAATTTCCATTTTGAGACTTGTTACTGTTTTTGGCATATTGAATACGCCACGGGTAGCTTGCCAGGCTCTGTTGTGCGGACAAGATACTCTCGGTAGCTTGCCGGGCTCTCTGAGAGGGGTGGAGGAATTGAACCAGGTCGGCTGTGTGCAAGGCAAATGCCCTACCACTGTGCTGTCACTCCAGCCCCCCCCAAATATATGTTCAGGGGAAATATTAAATTATTAATCTCAAGATAAGTTATTATCTTGATAAAATCCACTAAGCACTTAATTTTCTGTTATTTACTTCGGTTTTGGCTCATCTATTTTCAGATTAGTGAAAAATGAATAAGATGAGAAGGAAAAACGCTCTGTCTATGTTTATGTTTCTAAAGTCAGTTCTAATTTTAGTGAGATCGAAATTCATAAGGGGAGGTTTCATGTGGCTTTCATAATCGTTCTACTCTCAAGAACTTCAGTCTATTTAACTTTGGTAGCATCTAGGAATGATATTTTCTATTATTAACAAGTTGTGTTAACACAGCTATGGAGTGCTCATTGTCTTTACATACTACAATATGGTATACCTCGATCGATAGTTCAGAATGTTTCAGTACCACAGAGTTCCAATGATAACACAATTACACTATGGCTTTCTATTTTATGAATCATAGTAGTAATGTAGCACTGTAGCACTGTTGTCCCACTGTTCATCAATTTGCTTGAGTGGGCACCAGTAACTTCTCCATTGTGAGACTTGCCATAGTAAAGTGTTTAAAATGAATTGTCCTGGGAATATATCCCAAATAGGCAAAAAGTTATAGTAAAAATGACACCTGCATTTGTATGTTCATTTCAGCACTGTTTACAATAGTCAAAATCTGAAAAAAAACAGAGTGCCCCAAAACAGATGACTGACTGGTTAAAGAAACTTTGGTACACCTAAACAATGGAATACCATGCAGCTGTTAAAAAAGATGAAGTCATCAAATTTGCATATAAGTGGATCAACATGGAAAGTATCATATTGAGTTAAATGAGTCAGAAAGAGAGAGACAGACATAGAAAGATCACAGTCATTTGTGGAATATAATGTAACAGAATGGGAGATTAACAAATGGGAGACTAACACCCGAGATTAGTAGAGATAAGAACCAGGAGGTCTGCCCCACAGCTTGAAAACTGGCTTCACATGCTGGGGGAAAAGGCAGCAGAGATAGAGAAGAGAACATCAAGTAGAGGATGTTGGGAGGATCCACTCGGGTTGAAAGGTGCGTGCTGAAAGTAGACTATAGACCGAACATGATGACCACTCAATACCTCTATTGCAAACTATAACACCCAATAAGAGAGAGAACTAAAGGGAATGCCCTGCCCAAGAGGCAGGGTGGGGTTGTGAGGGATAAGGTGGGGGTGGTGGGAGGGATACTGGGAACATTGGTGGAGGAGAATGGGCACTGGTGGAGGGATGGGTAAATGATCACTGTATGACTGAAATGCAAACACAAAAGTTCATAAGTTTGTAACTGTACCTCACGGTGATTCACTATAAAAATTTTAAAAATAATAAAATAAAACAAAATGAAGTGTGCCTATATCATCCAGAGTGAATGAAATGTAAAAATGCTTGAAATAATACTGAAACTGTGAAACCAGTCAACTGCACATTTGGTGATAGTGTAAAATGATAAAACACTTTAGAAAACTCTTTGTCATATTTTTAGGAAGTTTAATGTTTATCCAATATCTGAGCCTCACGATTTCATTCATAAATATTGAGTATGATGAAAGAAAGATTATGATGAAAGGTCATAAATGATTTAGACAACAATATTCACTGAAACTGTATTTATCATAGTCTAGTGAGAAATGGGTCTCCCAACAAGGAGAATGTCTTGTGGTTAACTCCACACAATACAAACCAGCAATTAAAAAATAACAGTTATATCAGACACCCAAAGCAATGAAACATACCCAAGATATAGTTAAGAACTATATATTTAACTATATCAAGTGAAGTTGCTAGAGAAAGGAAGGACCTAGGGATGCTGGCACTCTTGTGGTGGCCATAGTGTAGTGGCACTAAAGTATAAAACAATATCAGTACTATTGTCAAAAGATGTTTAAAATGTAGTGTGGGAAACAAATATTGAAAAATACCTTTCAAAATTGCATGTATAATGCCATAAAAAAGCCATTAAAATGTACAGGCAGTACTATCTGATTCACATATTCCTCAGGAAAAGACCAGACTAATCTACAGTGATAATAAATGATGAGAGTGGTACCTAGGGGATAGAAAAAAGAGTTAGTATAATTGAGAGAAAAGGGGGCAAGAGGAAACTTCCCAGGGCAATTATATTAATCTGAGAATGAATACAAAAGATCACACACTTGTCAGAGGCAAGTGTGTTGGACACTTAAGAACTCCATGTTTTACAAAACTAAAATTATATCTAAGGATGTAAAATTAATGTGAGAAGCATATGATCTTCAGACTATTTCTATTAAAAAGCTATTAACAACAGCCACTGACAGAGATCCAGTGGGTAAAAGCACTTTCTGAAGGAATAGATTCATGTTTATGGTGGTTAGGATATAAGTACTACAGCCAGAAGAATATAGGCCCTAAGATGACACTATATTTAATGGCATTTTTATGTTTCCGATGTTTGAATTTCAAAAGCTAGCAATATTTGTGTTCACTCTTTCATTCATGTAATAGAGATTCTGAAATTGCATTTGGAGCCCAACATTTTAAAGAAATTAATAATTTTAGGATAGTTAGATCTTTTGTAATAGAAAGTCACAATCATGAAATCCCGCTAATCACCAATTTTTCAGGCGGGCTCAGTAACATCTCATTTTGTCCTTTCCCTGAGATCTTAGAAGTCTATCTCAACTCGGCCCTCCTAACGATGTTGCACTGGGGCCTCTTCAGGGTCAGGGGAATGAGATCCAGATTGTTACTAGATTTTGCATATGGATACACCATGGGAAGCTTGCAAGGCTGTCCCATGTGGGCAGGAAACTCTCAGAAGATTGCCACTTTCTCCCAGAGGGAGAAGTAGGCTAAAGATATCGCTTCTGAGAGCTTGCTTTTAAGTCTCTCTCTGGATGTTGGCCGTTGATGGGATTACACACAACTGGGTTCCTCTGCCAGTACCTTCATGCGTGAGGCCCGTCCAAACGTGTGGAGAGGGGTCTCCAGCATGGCTGTAGCTAGGTTCCGGCGGTCTTCAGCCACCGGGAGCTCTGTTCAGGGTGAGGAGGGAAGCTGGAGCCCATCCCCTCCAACGGGCCCCAGGGAAGACAGGCAGGTGTGCGGGTAAGAGACTCTATGCATCACTCTCTTCTGAGAGCTTGATTTTAAGTCTCTCTCTGGATGTTGGCCGTTGATGGGATTATGGCCACCATAGAAAGTATATCATAAAATTCTGTTCCAAACAAATAGGGCACTATTCTATTTATCTGAAATACAGTGTCATTTTTCAGTGGCTAAATGTGGAGGAAATGAACAGTTGCTATATAACAGGATGAAAACGTATTTAAGCAAACAGAGTTAACTGTAAAGATGTACTATAGTGACTGGAGTTGACTAACCTAGTGCAATCTCATGGCATATATTCTTTTTTTTTTTCTTTTTGGGTTACACCCGGCGATGCACAGGGGTTCCTCCTGGCTCATGCACTCAGTGATTACTTTTGGCGGTGCTCAGGGGACCATATGGGATGCTGGGAACCGAACCTGGGTCAGACACTTGCAAGGCAAATGCCCTACCCGCTGTGCTATTGCCCAGCCCCATCATGGCATATATTCTTACCATTACAACTGCAATGGAAACTTTTGTAAATGTTGTTGGAAGGAAGTAAAGCACATTTTTGTTTTTTCCCTCAAGAAGATTTTATAAAATTTTAGAACTGAATAGCTTTGTATTCTCTACTCTTAAGTAAATAGAGATTCAGAGACATAAAAGAAAATACCTAAAAACATACAATTCAGAAATAAAGAGGCTGAAACAGTAGTACAATGGTAGGACACTTACTTTGAATGAGGCCAACTTGGGAGCTATGTCAGGCAACCACTTTGGTTTGCCAAGCCTCAAGGAATAATCCCTGAGTGCAGAGTCACAGTATGTCCTGAGCAGAGTGGGGTGTGGCCCCCCCCAACAAAACATAAAAGAGAGATAAGAAAGGTATAAAAATTCAAATTCAGCACTTTAGAGATATAGTTTGCACCCTCAATTTGTTATGTTGTTCTGTACCCCACCCTGTATATCCATAATACTTATGTAGATGTCTGCTTTTTACACATTTAAAGACTTTTGTTGTCTGCACTATCATTTTTATGATATCAATATTATTGAACACAAGTACTAGAAGGAAAAATTACCACAGGTTTTAAAGAAGATATCTGGAGGATTTTCATTAAGAGTCACAAAATAAGCAACAAGATTTCTATCAAAAACTTCAATTAGAACAAACTAGAACAATGTACATGCTCTTAAGACCTTACATAATTCAAGTCTCAAGAAGCAGAATAGCTCCCTTGATAAAGGGCTCCCTTGATAAAGGGTGTCTGCTCTTTCTCTTGCATGCATGGCACAATGGATGCTAATTTTAAAATTATGCATATCAGGGGCTGGAGAGATAGCACAGTGGGTAGGGCGTTTGCCTTACACTGTGGCCCACCCGGGTTCGATCCCCAGCATCCCATATGGTCTCCTGAGCACCGCCAGGAGTAATTCCTGAGTGCAGAGCCAGGAGTAACCCCTGTGCATTGCCAGGTGTGACCCAAAAAACAAAAATAAATAAATAAATGAATAAATAAAATAAAATTATGCATATCAGTTAAGCCCTTTGAATGAATGGGTGTGTTCAGGATTTACTCCTTTCCTGTGCTCAAGCATCACAACTGACAAGGCTCAGGGGATCCTATGGGGTACCACGGACTGAAACAGGGTTATCTGTGTTTTTTGGCAAACACAGATTCTCTCTATTTTTAATAGAGAGAAAACATGTTTCTCTCTATTTTTAATGTGAAAGATTTAAAACATATTCAAAAGAATATGTTCATAACTACTAGTCGGGCCCGTGCTCGGCTCCGGCCGGCCGGGTTTTCGGCCCGGGCGCCCATGCCCCTGCAGAGCCGGTGGATGTGGAACAAGTGGGAACCAGAGACAGCTTTAGGAATTGGGGTTCCAGCAAGTGCCTGCACCCATGTATGGAGACTGTGAATTAAGCCTTTGCCCCACGCCGGCTAACGGAGGAAATATGTAATTTCTGGCAGAATTTTCCCAGGACTTTATACAGAAATCCAAAACCGCGCGGACGCTGCTGCGTCCGCGCGACTTAACATTTATAATTGTCATCAATGTGAAAGGGTTCCATTTGAACAGGTCAGACTTGGGGGTAAACTCCAAATAATAACAGTAAGTTTTTGTTGAAATATTGAAGGTTCTTAATGTAACAGCCACCTCTGGACTATGAGCTAAGCAAAAGCCCCACGCTGGCCAACGTGGCGTGGAGTACACCATACTATGAGGCGCAGGAAGGGGGATGAGGGGGAAAAATTAAAAAAAAAAATGGAAAAGGAAAAAGAGAAAAAAAAGAGAGAGAGAGAGTTATGTCAACTATAGTGAGTTTTGTGTTGAATTATTGAATGTAATCAAGGTAAAGAAAAAATGAAGTGAAATTCATTAGTTATACAGTAGGGGGTAGGGGGTGGGGGCGGGGGGTAAACTGGGGTTTCTGGTGGTGGAATTTGGGCACTGGTGAAGGGATGGGTGTTTGAATATTGTATAACTGACATATAAACCTGAGAACTTTGTAACTTTCCACATGGTGATTTAATAAAAATTTAAAAAAAAAGAATATGTTCATAACTTTCATTCAGAATTTAATGAAACCTATGTGTTTCCTCATCCTTCTTCAACATCTGAGATGTGTTTTGTTTCAGTTCATTTTGTATCCATCCTGTTCTGATTCTCTTCACTTTTTTCAAAACTCATTTTCAACCTGCATAATTTGGGTGGCCCTGATTCTACGTTTAGCTAAGGAATAAACTTAATTAGAAGTTTGGAATCTCAACTTCTAATGAACCCCTCCCATAGTGACAGTTAAGGCATAGAAATATCTTTGTGTTTTCTGATATGCAATTTGATCATTTGCAAGTAATGGTATTGTCCAACTTTGTTCAGTATTCACACATCTGTATCATATCTGAACACTTTTAAAATAGGTTAAATAATTATGCTTGCAGGCATATTTGACTTTGTTCAGTATTCACACATCTGTATCATATCTGAACACTTTTAAAATAGGTTAAATAATTATGCTTGCAGGCATATTTGTTCTGAAGTTCTAATAGGACTCTTTTCCAGATTTATCAACTAGTAATATGTTCTTATGCCGCTAAGAAAATATTTGTTAAATGAGGAATATGATATATATATATGTATATCTATGTATGTATATTTTAGATACTTATACAAAATAACCATGCATTTATCTAATACATCAAATATGCACCTTTAAATTATAAATTTAGGGGCTGGAGAAACAGTATGGAGGATAGGGTATTTGCCTTTCATGCAGCCAACCCAGGTTCTATCCTTGGCATTGCGTATGGCCCTCTGAATACTGCTAAGAGTGATCTCTGAGCAGACAGCCAGGTGTAAGCCCTGAACACTACTGAGAGTAGAAAAGCAATCAAAAAACATTATTTGGAAAGGTTAAATAAATGAAGAATTTAAGAAGAAGAATAAGGAGCAACTACATCTACTAGACAATTCAATGATGCACACTGAATTAATAGTCTCTGGATGCCTATATTATACATTATTGGTTCTTAATGTTACATGAGAAATCACAAATTATTGAAGATAGATTTTCAAACATGTGAAACAAAGATAGACTTGATATATTTTTGTAGCAATAAATCTAATTACATTTAATGTTTAGCATTTTTTACATGTTGTGCTGCTTATAAATATAAAAATATCCCAATAACTTCATAAAATTACTACTTTTTCAAACAGATAGGGAATCTGAAGTCTATGGAGGCTAAGACTTATCTGGTGTTATACTTTAATAACTACTGGAAACAAGATTATAAAATTAGGCTGTTTTTGAATTTAATAATCAAATATCAAAGGAAATGAAATCCCTAAAAAATAAGAGAAAATCCAGTTTCACGTGAAAACTGGTATAAAATTAGTTATATCCCTTAGTTTGAAATATCAGAAAATTAGCTTAAAGATTTTCACTGCTGAGGAAGAATTATAATAATAAGGATATATTATAAATTATTTCTGTAAGTTTAATGATAAGAACACAGTGATTTAAAGTTTCAATCTAACAAAAATTGACATATATTGTCTTATAAACTGATATGCACCCAAAATAAGATACCATAAGCATAAATGGGGAATCAATTTGTACTAAAGAAAATGAAAGTCAAAGTGCAAGTGATAATTAGTCAAGAAATATGGAGAAACAGTCTACAGAAAAACAGCATAGTTTAGATTTTAGTGGTTTGCAATATTAAAATATTTCTGTAATGGTTGAATTAAAATATTTCATACTAAAATAATATTCTGATGTTAATTTCCTAATATGACTTTTAGGCTTATTAAATTAATATTATGGACTACTGGCATAGATAGTTCCTGTGTAAGTTTAAAATATGTCATCATATTTATAAAGCGGTATCTTACTGGAGTTACTAAAGAGCTTTGAGTCCCTGGAGAGATTTCCAAATCTTACTCAGGAAAGAACAAAGCTAAGGAATGAATTTTGTGAATTTAAATTCATGTGAACATGAGCATCCCAAATGCACGTCTCTTTTCGTAGACAATTCAATTGTAAAGAGTGTTTGCAAATGCAGTAGACTGGCCAATAGCTTCAATCTGCATGATACAAACTTCATTTTGAGAAAATAATTGCGTTAAATAATCTGGGAAGTCGTTTATACTTACTGATGGGATTTGAAATTAGTTAAACATTTCTGGAAGTAAATGTAGAATTGTATACCATCATAGTCTTTGAAAAGAATATCATATTCTTTAAAGTTTATATTGTAACAAAACTTCCACCTCTGAAATCTAGTCCTGAAAGTAATCAGAGATGTAGCCAAAGACAGATATACAAATATGCAAATAGGTTTGTAGCCGTCATGTTTGTATGGGGGCAGTGGGGGAGAGCTGTAAAAAAAGTAGAGGAGGAACTTAACATGCTGAAAATTCAGGGCTGTAAAATGTAATTGAATATAAATATAACACTGTAGTACTGTCGTCCCCTTGTTTATCCAGTTGCTCATGTGGGCACCAGTAATGTCTCCATTGTGAGACTTGTTATTGTTTTTGGCATATCGAATAAGTCATGGGTAGCTTGCCAGGCTCTCTGCCGTGCAGTGGGATACTCTCAGTAGTTTGCCGGACTCTCTGAGAGGGACGGAGGAATATAAATATATCATGAAATAAATAGCAGGCAGTCACTAAAAATCAAGTCCTGGGCTTGAGAGATAGGGCAGTGAATGTCACTTGCTCTGCATGTAGTGGAGCTAGGTTCCATCCCCTGCGGCCCATATGGCCCGCCAAGTCCCATTCAGAGAGATCTCTGAGAACAGAGCCAGATCTCTGAGAATAGTAAACCCTGAGCACCACTACATGTAGTCCCCAAAACAATACCAAAAATTCATGTTTCTGGGGGATAGTTAATAGCATAAAAATACTAAAATAGTTAAAATTTATATATCAGCATTATGTTTTATATATTTACTATTTTATTAAAAAGAAATATTAAATAGAAGAAAAAACGAAATTTGTTTTGGGGCACACTAGATGTTCTCAAGGTTTACTGACTGTACTCAAAGATTGGGCCTGGAGTTGCTCAGGGTGTGACCATTTGTAGTGTCATATAAGGCAAGCACTTTGCCTTCTGCACCCTCTACTGTACACTGAAAAACTATTCTGGGCTTTCTATATTACAAAATATATTCTGCCATGCAGAATCTCGCACAGCAGAGCCTGGCAAGCTACCCGTGAAATATTTGATATGCCCAAAAGAGTAACAATAATGGGCCACATTCCCCTAAATGCAACAGGGACGAAGGGGGATGTCACTGGCACCCGCTTGAGCAAATCGATGAGCAATGGGGTGACAGTGATAAAGTGATTATATTACAATATTAAGTAATTATTTTCGAAGGTAGGGCAGAGTGACAGATAGTTTTAAACAATTTCTGATTTCTTTGTGTTTCTATTTTCTTGCAGTCACTATAAAATATTTGAAATAAGCAAACATACCTCCTCACGAGAGTTTTTAAGTGCTCAAAGTGATTTAAAAGTAAAATTCTTCTTACTTATAGTACATATTCTTTGGTTTAACTAATTACATGGACTTTTAACACTGTGAAGCAAAATGACAATTAGCTATTCAATGCAAGAAATTCTTAAAAAATATAGTTGAAGCTGAGATTTCAATGTTGTTTATATTTTATTGCATGTAATGATATTATTTTGATGTAATTTTCATGACAAATATTGGAATATTTTTTAAAAATTGGAATAATTTATTACTTGGTTAGATACTAATTTCCCTGCTGGCATCTGTTAATTGACTTACATTTTGGCCACAGAACCAAAACCAGAATCATGTGATTTATGATCTGTTCATATACAGTTTTCGAGGCCACACTGTCCTAAAGCCTGTGTGATTTTCAGGTAAGAGGAAAGAGAGGATATAGAGTCTACCTAGATTTCCCCTGTTACACTGATATAGTCTAAGAGAGCTAAAAATGTTCCCCTGCATATAAAAGAATCATAATAGTTATAAGCTGACCCCCTGTCTAAAACATACTTTATTTTCATTGCTATATTCATTTAAATAAGGTAATGGCGAAGAGAAATTTAAAAATTTATATCACACTAAAATATTATTTAAAAATGTTTAATTAAAGAACTGATGTTTTAAAAAAAACTTTCAATTTTAAATATGCTTTACAGCATTTCTGAAGCATGTATGCACATAGACTTTAAAATTTAAGAATAAACAAAAAATGCCTGAGTACAGCCAGGGTATTTCTTTCTAGTGGTCCTTGCAGTACCCTGCAGTGACAGCTCCAGAGAGGACTGTCCCCAGGTCCCTCTGTACATTGCCTGGTAGGCCCCATTGGCCTCTAAATATAGAGTAGTTCAAAATAAAACCAGAGGTCAATACATTTGTGTATGTGTGTGTGTGTGTGTGTGTGTGTGTGTGTATGACTAAATTGTCTTTATGATTTCTTTAACATGGAAATTACTTAAATGTATGTGAATTTGTATGTTAAAATGGAAAATGCTGAGTGGGCATTTAGGTGTCATTGAAGTGGTTTTTGCTTGTTTCTTTGCTTGGCTCTTTGGAGCCATACCCAGCTGTGCCCAGGGCCGACTTCAGGCTCTACTCAGGGATCACTCCTGATGGTGCTCCAAGGATTACATGGAATGCCTGACAGAGAATCAACCCTGGTCAGCTTTATGCAAGGTGTGCACCTCACTGGCCATACTAGCTGAACAGCCCCTCCGTTTCAGGATATTTTCAACAGCAGCTTTAGTTCTTTTTGTTACTTTGTTTCTTGCATTTTATTTTTCTTGTTTGAGGGTTATACCCCGTGGTGCTCAAGGCATCACTCCTGGTGATGTCCATGTTCGTTTCCTACAAGGGTAACCCAAGCCCTAACCCTTATTCGAACCTATTCACTATATTACCTAACCCATACACTATTTCTGACTCACGAGAATTAATTTCTAAGAGCCAATTTCAGCCTTTTCACAAAGCAAGGGTTTTTTTTTGTAACTGAACTGCACCAATATTGCCTTTGTAAATACACTTTTTTTTTCCCCTTAATTGTTGGTTTCAGTTAAACAATTACTCAGTACCTGTCTGACATCACTATGCTATTCCAGGATATGGCTACTCCGGGAAATATCACCATGCAAATTAAATCTTTAATTCACTAGAGTAAACAGGGTCTTCAACCATTTAAATCAGATATGTGCCTTTTCTTGCAAGAACATCTGTGTAAACAAATAACACATATTATTCAGGTCATACACAGCACAGGATAATCAATAGAAATTATTTTGCATCCTTAAAATATACTTTGTAATGACTAATAGTGGAGTTAATTATTTGCACTTTTTTACTTTGTGGGGCTCCCCCAGTGCTACTGAGGGTTATCAGGGTTACCCCAGGTGCTTCTGTACAGTGACAGGGTTTAGACCTTGGACAGCATCCCAGACACGTACCCTAGTCCTTTGAACTGTCTTGTTGATGGCACTTAATTATTTTAATATGTAAAATATAAAAGCATAGTTTCTGACATATTATATTTTATTTTTTTTCATTTTAAATTGTTTCATATTTTTAAACTTTTTATTTTTATAAAGTTGTTACAAAACTTTATTATATTGCATAAATATTTTAAAGAATTCTTTTCTAATTCTATTGGTTGAGTCACAAACCAATGAGCGGAGTGAGTAGAAAAAACTAAATACAGCTAAGAAAAAAATATAGTAAAAGAGAGGAATCATCAGTTAAAATGAACTGAATACTTTGTAAGTGCTGTATACTTGTTAAACACTGTAAATTATTCCCACCAAATTTTTAATTCTCATCAGAAAGTTAGGCTTGAGTGATAGCATAGCGGGAAGGGCATTTTCCTTGTACTCCAGCAGGTTCGATTTCTCTGTCCCTCTCAGAGAGCCCGGTAAGTTACCAAGAGTATCCCACCTGCATGGCAGAGCCTGGCAAGCTACCTGTGGCATATTTAGATATGCCAAAAAGCAGTAACAAGTTTCACAATTGAGACATTATTGGTGCCCGCCCGAGCATATCGATGACGAATAACGGGATGACAGTGCTACAGTGCTACATCAGAAAGTCACAAGACAGAAACATAAAATACAGTTATACAACTTTACATATTTTGTTGACTTGACTAAGGTCTAAGACCAAGGGCTAGGCTTTTAATCTCTAAAAATAAAATATCAAACATATTGAAGCTCAGGAATGTAGGTTATGAGAGGATAAGGAAGTTACATAATACCAAAAAGTATGTTTCATCAATGGGAAAATACAATTTTCTCAAATTGAATCTTGGTGATGCAAGCTGGGAATTCATAGGAAAAAAGAATATCGATTTTTCTATTTATTTGATGTTATATTTTTAAAGAAGACTGGTGAAAAATAAATTGAACAACATTTTTATGAACAAATTTTAAATGATCTATTTATGAACATTTCACCATCATTTATAAATCTGCAGCCCATTATAAGAGATTATTTAGAAGGAAATCTCATATGTCATATGTACAACACAAAGGCATAACACGAAGTTATAAAGTAAAAAATAAAGTGATTATAATTGTTATGAGAAAAATATGATAAAGAGCTCAAAGTAAATGAATAAGCTTTACAAAAAAGAAGTTCACATGCTATGTTTCATATAGAAAATCCACAGAGTAATACAAGAATAGAGCAAAAGAAAAGGAGATAACTTGCTAATTTTAGAAGATTTCAACAAATAAGACTTGTGAGAAGTCAGCATACAGATGAAATTTCAGCATTTTGTCAACTGATTTTATTATATAAGGGATTTTGTCATAGTCAGAGTTTCTTCTTAAGTATAATAAGCCCTGAGTATACATAAACAGTGCTTTGAAATACCATTAATGAAACATATGCATATTTCTTGGGGTGGAAGAACTGAAATCAAACCAGTAGAACTGAAATCAAACTAAATACTGTTTAAAGCTTAGAAATATAACATTTTGAAAACTTAAAAAATGTAATTTTAAAGGGTGATCCTTCTTAAAATTAATGAGACAGAAGAAGATGTAAATAATTGTAACTAACCATCAAGTGGAGCCCTATAATTTACAACATGTGAACACAGGTCCTCTGTTTTTTTTGTCACAAAAATGATGCTGATTAAAGGAAGGGCTGGTATTTTTAATCCTGCTTTATGTCTGAGATTGTTTTAAAGAGGAAAAATAATTTACTCAAGGTTATTGTACTTATTAAACTTTCAGTCAAGACTAAAACATAGCTTAGGAAACTCTCAAATCTGTCCTCTGGGCACAAATAATGTTTAATATTAGAAAAAATCATAAGTACAAAAGCAAACTGAAAAATGATATAAAACAGAACCATTAGGTAAAACTCAAATACTTATCTATTCATTATAAACTATAAAGCAGATTATTTCCTGAGGAATTATAAACACAACTGACAATTATATAGTTTATTTACCTGGCACAAAAATTTTTATGAAATAATGTTTTTGCTTCCTTCTCCCACAAACATACACATTATAACTTTCTCTCAGGTCTGGGGGAATGAATGAAACAGTAGAATAAAATAATAGAAAATCCATGCCTTTTGAAGTTCAAAGGTGAGGTTGTGGCACCAATTCTGAAAATGTGTGGAAAAGAGTTTGGCTCTATACCTGAAGTTACTCTTCTGGCCTGTTATTTCTTTACCACCAACACCCCAGGTAGAAATTTCTATCTGATGGAATGGGAGAGAGATTAGACCGCAGAGGAGCATGAGAACTCTTCCCTCTGTTTCTGAGGTGAAGTTCCGCACATGATCCACGCAAGGCCAATCTCCAAAGAATGCAGGTACTATGGAATGGAGAGGGATGAGAAGACACTCATTCTCAGAGGAAATCCACTCATCGATCCCTGAAATAGTCATTTGTGCCTAGCCAATTAGGTGCATCTGAGAGATATCAGGGAAAGTGAGGCACCAGGTAGCTAAGAGAAGATGGACCAAACAGCAAATTATGTAGCTGACTTTATCAAAAAGCAATGTGGATGACTTAATGTATTTGAAAGGATTCAAAACTGCATGTTAGCATCTTCCTGTATTTACTTACCTGTGATCTCCTACACTCCCTTCC
Organism: Sorex araneus; assembly: GCF_027595985.1. NCBI lineage: Eukaryota > Metazoa > Chordata > Mammalia > Eulipotyphla > Soricidae > Sorex > Sorex araneus. The sequence goes on along the minus strand of NC_073303.1, from coordinate 115,262,901 downwards.
TGACGGTGCCCTGGTGTTCTACACTTTGTGGAAAACTTGGATATTAGATACAAATTAATTGGAAAGAAAACTCCATGTTTTGAATATGTGGAATTGTGACAAAATGATTCCTTAATGTAAAAGCTTATAAGAATGCCACAAAATATTTCTCCATAAAATCAATTGAAAAAATTATCAGGAAACAACGGCCATGGAACGTGGACTAGGATTCTATATAGCATCATTCCCTTTAAGAATTTCAGTTTTTGATGGAAATTTCCTAATAAAATCATCCAAAGTCACTATATATAATCGACTCCAAGATGGCGAATGGCCTGGCTAATAAAAACAAGACTTGGAACAGCTTGCAAAGTAGTATAAGCACTATCATATATCCCCTGCCTAGGAGAGGGGTTATATTCTTAGTTCTGCATGAACCTTAAGCACTGCTAGGAACTGGTCACCACAACCATAAAAGAGAAACAAAAACAGAAAAAAAAATCACTTTAATGACTGGGAGGCTCATAGACATGCATGGGGCTTTCCTTCCTCACACCTGGCACAGTTAGGCCTTCCGTCAGAAGGTAATATGTTCTAGGTAATATGTTCTGGTAATATGTTCTAGGGGCCTGGCATAGAACGGGGTCCTTGAGAGTATGGAATTCTCCACATGCCTTGTGAAGGTCTCAGGGAAATCAGGATGTCTTTGGTTTGGGTATAACAGTGGGACTTCAAAGACAAACCGAGAAAAGTCTCTGTGTTGATAAGCCTAGGCATTAGCACAGAGCTGGCTGTGTTCTGGACCCTATAAACAGCCCCTGCCATCCCCACTGAGAAACACTAAGGCAGGAGATGGTTCCCTGTGAGAGCTGCTTCTGGAGATGGAACTGATAGGAGCCTAGAGATGGGCACCAAGAGCCTAGGGAGGGCAGAGGAACCCCAGACTCAGACAGAGTGGGGTGGGGGCAATGTTGTTGCTGTCAGGAAGTTGCAAGAAGCTGCTAAGGCAGGCTAGGGGCCAGCAACTGCTAGGAGAGCTCTTGACCATAGAGCTGAGCTCAGGGGCCAGAGAGGATGGAGGAGATGGCCACTACACTTGCCCCTCGAGACAGAAGAGCAGAGAGCACCACCACCAGGAGACAGCTGTGGGATGTGCAGCTTGGAGCAAGTAGGAATGAACTCTAAGACAGTAGCATCTTGGAGGATAGAGAGCCAGGTCGGCCATACTAGTGGGACAGCAGAAATGGCCACAGCTGCCATAAAGATTCCTTGATTCCTTCCCCAAGAGCCGCTCTTCTCTTTCAGCTGCTTCACTTCCAGACCCTGAGTCTCAGGAAAGACCAGTTTCTCTTATCAAGTGGATAAGAAAACCCATGAGCCCACAAACCCAGGGCACAGTCCCCTAGGCCTTATTCAGCTTCAACTTAAACAATGGTATTGCTAGAATTACATATATACAATGGTAGCACTGTAGCATCCCGTGGGTTCATCGATTTGCTCGAGGGGGCACCAGTAGCATCTTTATTGTGAGACTTGTTACTGTTTTTGGCATACCAAATATGCGCCGGGTAGCTTGCCAGGCTCAACCGTGCGGGCGGGATACTCTCCATAGCTTGCCGGGCTCTTCAAGAGGAATTGAACCTGGGTCGGCCATGTACAAGGCAAACACCCTACCTGCTGTGCTATCGCTCTAGAATATTGGCTACTAAATATGGTAGCTAAGTACCTATAAACATTAGGAAGATTTCTCACACGGGAAAAATGACTACTTAATTAATTTTTAGTGTAATCATTCACATAGCATAATGCATTGCATAAGCTTAACACATTGTGATTTTGAAAATGGATCAAGATTTTTCAAATTCTTGTAATTCAGTGATATATACATATAATTTCTGACCACTAAGAGCTTACATATTAAGAAAATATTTTCATTTGCTTGCAAGTTATATACAAAGAATTCCAATGAAATATATATGAAGGTATATATATATTCACAAACAGATGAATAATATGCATATTTATATAATAAATATTCTTAGGAAGCTTAGTGCAAATAAACCAAAAGAGATCCCAAAGTTTTAAACCATAATTTAGAACTGCTTTTGTTTTTCTTCCTCTGCTCTTCTCCACAAAGAATTAATGTTTCTTTCTATTACTCAATGTATGGAAAGAGTTAATGCCATAAATTTTAAGAAATACTTTTCTATAGTGCAAATGAGAAAACATTTTATAGCTATCATAATTCAATATATTCCCTATAAGCACATTTGTCTCCCTATTTGATGTCTTTAACATTCAGTACAATTTAGAACTATGATTTATTTGTTCACAGAGATTGATTTATTCACCAATAAAGAGGCCGTTAAAGATATAGTAAGGAGTGATAAACTTGGCATGTATTCTTTCACAATGAACTGGTTAATTGACCGCATAATTTCTAAAATAATGGGGTTGGAGATGATGTTAACTAATATCTTAAACTTGGACAACAACTGAATTTTTAAATGTGTGAAAGTTATGATTGGATTCTTGATTTTTTCTCAAGTCTGGATGCCAGAACAGGGTTTAGCTCCATGTCCCATTCTTTGTCTAATATAAATTGGATCCCTATACACAGCTGTTTGCTCCCATCATTCTCCCTGATGGTGGCAAGTTACTGTCAAGCACCTACTGTAGGCCAGGTCCCAGGGTTTCTGATTTGGCTAAAGTGAAGAAGTTAGGAGCTATAGGTATGTCTACAATGTCTTTATTGCAGCATCTGCCACATGTTCAAGTCAGGCTGACACCTGCCACCCTCCCCAACATCACCAGGCCTACACCTACAAAGCGGAGGAAAGCTGTTATTCTCCTGCTTAAGTATGTCCCGTTGCTCATCAATTTGCTTGAACGGGCACCAGTAATGTCTCCATTGTGAGACTTGTTGTTACTGTTTTTGGCGTATCAAATATGCCATGAGTAGCTTGCCAGGATCTCCTAGATACTCTCAGTAGCTTGCTGGGCTCTCTGAGAGGGACGGAGGAATCGAACCCAAGTTGGCCACGTGCAAGGCAAAAGTTTTACCCTCTGTGACTACTTTGAATGTCTGTATGCCATGAAACAAGAGAACCTAAAAGAATTCCTTGACTCCTACAATCTCCCAAGACTCAGCCAAGAAGACGTGAAATACCTCAATAGGCCCATAAATATCAAGAAAATCGAAACTGTAATCAAAAGTCTCCCCAAAAACAAAAGCCCAGGTCCAGACGGATTCACCGGCGAATTCTTCCAAACATTTAAAGAAGACTTGTTGCCAGTTCTCCTCAAGCTTTTCCAGGAAATTGAAAAGACAGGAACCCTTCCGAAAAGTTTCTATGAGGCACATATCTCCCTAATACCAAAAGCAAACAAAGACACCACTAACAAAGAAAACTATAGACCAATATCCTTGATGAACACCGATGCAAAGATCCTCAACAAAATACTAGCAAATAGAATCCAACAACTCATCAAAAAGATCATACACCATGACCAAGTGGGATTCATCCCGGGGATGCAAGGATGGTTTAACATTCGGAAATCAATCAACATAATCCATCACATCAACAAAAGTAAAGATAAAAACCATATGATCATATCAATAGATGCAGAGAAAGCATTTGACAAGATCCAACACCCATTCATGATAAAAACTCTCACCAAAAGGGGTTTTGGAGGAACTTTTCTCAAGATAGTCAAAGCCATCTACCACGAACCTAGGGCAAGCATTATCATCAATGGAGAAAAACTAAGGGCTTTTCCTCTAAGATCGGGGACAAGACAAGGATGCCCACTCTCACCACTTCTCTTTAATATAGTATTGGAAGTATTAGCAATAGCCATCAGGCAAGAAAAAGATATTAAGGGGATTCAGATCGGAAAGGAAGAAATCAAGCTCTCACTATTCGCAGACGATATGATGCTATACCTAGAGAAACCTAAAAGCTCTAGTAAGAAACTCTTAGAAACAATTGACCTATACAGTAAAGTCGCAGGCTATAAAATCAATACCCAAAAATCCATGGCCTTCGTATATGCAAACAATGAGACAGAGGAAAGGGACATGAAAAAAGCAATCCCATTCACAATTGTGCCCCAGAAAATCAAATATCTTGGAATCAGCTTAACTAAAGAATTAAAGGACCTCTACAAAGAAAACTATATAACTCTACTCCATGAAATAAAAGAGGACATGAGGAAATGGAAACATATCCCCTGCTCATGGATAGGGAGAATAAACATTGGCAATACTCCCAAAAGCATTATACAGATTTAACGCGATCCCTATAGGGACACCCATGGCATTCTTCAAAGAAGCAAAGCAAGCAATCCTGAAATTTATATGGAACAATAAACACCCACGGATAGCTAAAACAATTCTTGGGAAAAAGATGATGGGAGGCATCACCCTCCCCAACCTTAAACTCTACTACAAAGTGGTAACAATTAAAACAGCATGGTACTGGAACAAAGGCAGAGCTGCAGACCAATGGAACAGGGTGGAATATCCCCACACACAACCTCAAATGTATGATCATCTAATCTTTGATAAAGGAGCAAGAGATGTGAAGTGGAGCAAGGAAAGTCTCTTTAACAAATGGTGCTGTCACAACTGGACAACCACATGAAAAAAAAATGGGCTTAGAACTCGACCTGACACCATGCACAAAAGTCAGATCAAAATGGATTAAAGACCTCAACATCAGACCACAAACCATAAGGTACATTGAAGACAAGGTCGGCAAAACCCTCTACGATATTGAAGATAAAGGTATCTTCAAAGATGACACGGAACTAAACAATCTAGTAAAAATAGAAATCAACAAATGGGACTTCATTAAACTAAAAAGCTTCTGCACCGCAAAAGATACAGTGATCAGAATACAAAGACTATCTACAGAATGGGAAAGGATATTTACACAATACCCATCAGATAAGGGGTTAATATCAATGGTATATAAAGCACTGGTTGAACTCTACAAGAAGAAAACATCCAACCCCATCAAAAAATGGGGTGAAGAAATGAACAGAAACTTTACAGAGGAAGAGATACGAATGGCCAAAAGGCACATGAAAAAGTGCTCTACATCACTAATCATCAGAGAGATGCAGATCAAAACAACCATGAGATACCACCTCACACCACAGAGACTAGCACACATCCAAAAGAACAAAAGCAACTGCTGTTGGAGAGGATGTGGGGAGAAAGGGACCCTTCTACACTGCTGGTGGGAATGCCGGCTGGTTCAGCCCTTTTGGAAAACAGTATGGACGATTCTAAAAAAACTAGAGGTTGAGCTCCCATTTGACCCAGCAATACCACTGCTGGGAATATATCCCAGAAAAGCCAAAAAGTATAGTCGAAGTGACATATGCACTTATATGTTCACCGCAGCACTGTTTACAATAGCCAGAATCTGGAAAAAATCCGAGTGCCCTAGAACAGATGACTGGTTGAAGAAACTCTGGTACATCTATACAATGGAATACTATGCAGCTGTTAGAAAAAATGAGGTCATGACGTTTGCATATAAGTGGATCAACATGGAAAGTATCATGCTAAGTGAAATGAGTCAGAAAGAGAGAGACAGACATAGAAAGATTGCACTCATCTGTGGAATATAGAATAATAGACTATAAGAATAACGCCCAAGAATAGTAGAAATAAGTACCAGGAGATTGTTTCCATGGCTTGGAGGCTGGTCTCTCATTCTGGGTAACTCAGGGAAGGGACCACCAAGTAAAATGTGGTTGGAGGTCATGTGGGGGAAGGGTGATGCGGGCCGAATACAGACTAGAGACTGAGCACAGTGGCCACTCAACACCTTTATTGCAAACCACAACACCTAATCAGAGAGAGAGAACAAAAGGGAATTCCCTGCCATAGTGGCAGGGTGGGGTCTGGGGAGACGGGACTGGGGAAGGGGGGAGGGATGTTGGGTTTACTGGTGGTGGAGAATGGGCACTGGTGAAGGGATGGGCTATCGAACTTTGTATGGGGGAAACATGAGCACAAAGATGTATGGATCTGTAACTGTACCCTCACGATGACTCTCTAATTAAAAATAAACTAATAAAAAAAAACTAAAAAAAAAAGTTTTACCTTCTGTGCTGTCGCTCCAGCCACTCCTGCTTAATTAAGTACCATTATTATTTCTACATCCTATACTATACATTCACACCTCCTACACACACTTCAGCTTTTAGTGTATTTCAATATTCAATAAGTTTCCAAATCTAAATTCGATCTTTAATCATATAATTCTCTTTTATGGCACTCTGCTTTTTTGTTTGTTTGCTTGTTTGTTTTTCACTTTCTAGGCTGGTTAACAGAATTTGAGGTCATTACTGAGAGTGTGTGTGTGTCTTTGAACACATTTCATTTCATCTATAGGATACCTGAAAATATTTAGTCTACATTAATATGACATGAAAACAGACTAGTCAGAATTGATATGAGGCTAGGTATTATTTCCTTATGAAAGAAAATGTTGGGCAAAAGGTTAGTTAGAGGAAAAGGAATATGGACAACTGGTAAATTGTTAATATCATGGATATGGTTCAGAACCAATGGAATGGCTGAGTTGATGTTTACCCGGTGAATATTATTCCAGGGTTGCCTTACTCAACTAGAAAATATTCAAATGAGACCAATAAGACATTTCTATTCCATCGAGTATTGTATACCCTTAGCCCAGTGAATGTCTCTCTAGGAAGAATGGAAACTCAGTATTTTTCATTTGATGTTAGTTCGATTGATTTGATTAAATATGGTATATGAAGCTTCCCTTATCCTAGTCTCTGCTTCTTCACATTCATGTATTGTGATTTTTCTGTATGGATTTGCTCCTTCTGATAGAGAGAAAATATCTTGTCTCTTTCAAAAACCATGTACGCATGTCTGTGCATTTGCCTGTATTAGTTCCTGCTGGAATTTCCTTCATCAATGAGAGACTCATTCTCTAAGTCTCAACCCATACACATCTCGTCTCCTAAAGTTTGGCACCTCTATCTCCCAAATCTGCCATCATAAACATCTATTTGAGCAGTTTTCACAGTCCTTTTACATACATCTCCCAATTTCCTAATTTCCAGTGATGGTTTGAAGGGTAGGAACTATTTACATAACCCGTAAATTCAGATTCTAGCTCAAGGCAAGGTATCTACATCACTGTATCACTGTCATACCATTGTTCATCAATTTGCTCGAGTGGGCACCAGCAACATCTCCATTCATCCCTGTTGTGTGTTAGTGTAGCCCGATGGCATATTGGGGGGTCTTTCAGGATCAGGGGAATGAGGACTGTCCTTGTTACTGTTTTTGTCATATAGAGTACGTCATGGTGTAGCTTGCCAGGCTCTGCTGTGTGGGAAAATGTGTGTGTATTTACATATATATACATATATATGTATATATGTATATATATATCTATATCCTGTTGTCACTTCTTATTTCTTCTGCTGTTACATTCTGTAGATTTCTGTTTAATTGACAACCCTTTACTCTCTAATAAACAGTATGTTTTATATAAAAAACACAGTATACACAACATGGTTGGGAAAAGCAATGTGACAGAAAATGAATAAAAACACCTCTGATATTGTGTGGATGGTATAACCTTCAAATACTTGAAAAATATTCTAGTTGGCATTATCCCTTCTCGGAAAAAAGCAATTATATTGAAATATTGCAATGCTATATAAGAGCTAGGAGTTTATAGTTTCAATCCCTTTTTCATTCGAATCTGCAGCGATGTGTTTAAGAGTGAGCACACTGAAGTGTATGTTTATATACCAGTCACAAACTAAGCACTTACTTATTTGAAATTTGATTGAGTTCTCAAACAAATTAATGATTTCAAAATATGGACTGCTTTTTTAGATTGACAGCAGATAAATTAAATCATGGGAGTCAGGAAAACAGAAAAAATCAGTATTTTAATTGTAATCAGTACTGGATTGCAGTGTTAACCAATTAGAGATTATTAGACCATCATGAAAACTCGGTGGTGGAGTGTCAAAAATGATGAGTTTTGTCTGTCTACAATAGACTCTGCCTGTGGCCCACTCTGTACTTTTATGAATCATTTATCTTCTAGCTTTAATATGTCAGAATATAAAATATTACAAATGTGTGTCTACATGACAGGATAATGAAACACTAAAAATGGCCATATTTAATGACTTCTCAGTAAAAATAAAAAATTTTCCAGATAAAACTTATTCACATATGTAGGAACCTGTTTATTTCTCCATTGGTTTTTGGATGATTTGCCATTAAAAGTTCTTAAGGGAAGACCACCGATTTTATGGTGAAAATTTGCAAGTGATGGTATCCCCTATCTAGGAATTTTTGGGCTCACTCAAGGAATAATTTTGTACATAAATACAAGTAAGGCATAGAATATAAAATTAATTTTATAATATATGAAGTAAATAATAAAGGAAATGTTGCCCTCATAAGTAATTATGGAACAATAATACTGGATTAGACAAGACAGAAATGATCATTCATTAAAAAAGAAACAAAAAACATATCCAGAAATGGGGGCTGGAATGATAGCACAGCAGGTAGGGTATTTGTCTTGCATGTTGCCAACCCGGGTTTGATGCTCAGCATCCCATATGGTTCCCTGAGTACCGCTGGGGATAATTCATGAGTATAGAGCCAGGAGTGACCCCTGTGCATCTCCAGGTGACGCAAAAAGCCAAAAATATAAAAAATATATCCAGGAGTAGTATAGAGGTTCCATTGCTTATCTTGCATGCTGAAACCTGGGTTTGTCAATTTGATCCCAGGCCCCAAGTATCACCTCCCGTGACATACATTTCTCCCCCTTGTTTCTCTACCACACACTGAATAGAAGTGACCGTAGCATACATTGTTACACATCTTACTTTTGCAGGAATATAAAACATTCAAAATTTATAGTAAATCTAGTTATCTTTTATTGTTGGATATCCTGGCTCCTCCTGCAGGGAGTTTAACGTTTATTGAGCTACTGCCATAACAGTGCCCCTGAGGCACACCAATTTCATCAGGTAATAATAATCCTATATTGCTTTTCTCTTTCTGTCACTTGCATGGTTTAGCAATGCCCTTTTTGTATAGACACAGGAAGACAGTTCATGCTATGCTTTATAACATGGGAGTTAATTTACTACAAAATATTATTTACTCCTGGGAATCTATATTCGATTTGGTTTACACCTCAGTTGCCCTTAGTTACTAGCATCGCTAAGGCATGTTTCCATCAAGAAACTGGATGGACCCAGAGAAAGCTGTGAGTTATCCTGGCATCAAAATGGGCCAGGCCAAGTGCCATAAAAATTGAAAATTATGAGCACCATCATGGAACAAACTCTGTTATGACCCAAAAAGAAGTAACTGAATAAGGACCATGCTGGAATTAGGAAGGACTAACGTGGCCTGAACTGTGGTCTGGAATATATAGTGAGATGTCCCCAGGAAGAGCCAACCTTTAAGCTTAATATATCTCTTACTATGTTAATACAAAATGACTAGAAATATTATACAAAGTAAATTTACTATGATTGTTTAGATGGATTACTAGCTGAGGAAAGGTTAAAACAAATACCCTGGATGGAATCCTGCCTGTGAGCAGATATCCTAGTAATCTGGAATGCTAGACCTTCATATGAATTTTGCCCTTGAGTTAGTCTCCTATAATCTCTTAGAACTTCCCCTAAAGGAGTGGTTCTACCTCTGATTGTTGTTATGACGATGCTCAACCCCACGTATGTCTACCCATACCCTTCATGATTCCTATATAAATCTGCAGTAAGGGGAAAGAGGGAAGGATGAGAATTGAGACTTTGAGGACTGTGGGACTTTGAGGACAAGAATACGAGGACTATGAAGAAACTATGAGATTATGAGACAAGGAAGAAGATATTATGAGGTAGAGGAATTTGAGGGCTACAAGATTAGGTTGAGAGAACTATGATGACTGGGACTACAAACAAAACTACAACTACAATTGTGTATTTCTGTTTCTCCGATCCTTTGGTCCTGCGTCCTTGTGCTGTTGCCCCTTCTCCAGCCTGGGGAGGTTGCTCTTGGCCATTGAATGCTCAAGTTCCCCACATGCCCACACTTTTTCCTTAGAAATTCACATTTTATATTATTAAAATTTAAAAACTACATGTAATTCTCTGAGAAAATACTTGAATCTCACATGGGTCAGTATTACTTTTGTTTACTCCGTGGTTTTCAAAGTAGATTCACATATTGTTTGAATAGGGCAATTCCATGGAGACCAATGGATCTGTTTATCTTCTTATGAATAAAAAACGAAAGGCCCAAAATGTGGAAGTAATTTAATCAAAGTCATCCAAGCAAAAACAGACAGATAAGGAATCCAAGGCATATTTTGAACTCCATACTCAATTTGCTTCTATAAATACCTCTTTTCTCAACCACTGTTCCACAATAACTGCCCTGTCTTCTCTCCAATCTACTGAATTCGTGATTTTAACATTCCTTCAAAATATTCTTCAGTAACCTGATACCAACTATTCAGTTAATTATTTTGATAGAATAAAGCAACAAATAAAATGAGACATGAGTCACAAAAATAGTGATACAATAAAATACCATACCCATACCTATTGTCACATAAATTGTTGCAATATGTAGCCCTGAGATACTGAACCATGATATTTAACATTTTACTTTGAATTATGAAGCATAATTTATTCCTGATAACTTATTTTAAAATGAGTGAAATATGAACTATCAACATTGACATGCAGTAGTCAAAGAAAGCAGAGATAAATTTATCATAATGACATAATAGATCATTGGATGCTTATTGAAAATTTTAGCTAATAATTTTCTTGAGCATATTATCATAATTTTCTTAGAGGTTGAAAGGAAATCATTGTATTTAAAGTGTAAGGACTATAATAGCTATAGAATGTGATGATATATGTGCTACACAATTTATAAATTTCAGTTTTATAAATCACAGGTTCTATTAAATAATTTGAAGCCAGACTTTGATATTTGCTGATAGCTTTGAGACCACTTCTGCACCGAATTTGAGTAAGCTGATTTGAAAGCTTGAGTTTTTTTTTTTCTCCCTTGGTACTAGACAGGATTTCTAACCCTGTGTATTCACCTAAAGAAAAGACCATGTACACTATCACAACACAAAGACCACAATAAAAAGCCAAAGTCTATTTCCTTATCCCTGATTTCTCATAGAAATTATTTGGCTAATTTGGAAGATTTTCCTACTTTCCCCAGAAAGCGTCATAATACAATATACACATTTCCATACCTTTTTGGCGTTTGCATGATGCCATTCATCTTAAAATTTAGACAACCTGTAAGACTATTATAGGGACTGATAAAATGAGAGATTTCCCACACAATGGCCACCATGACCAGGAGTCAGTCTTCATTATTGGGTTTAGAAACTCACTCTGTCACCTGCAGCATTATGGTACTATCATGAGCTATCTTGAATAGCTGAATTCTACAGAACGTTTTTCATAGACTCATTCAATCTCCATCCAAAGTTTTGACAAATGGCATTAAAAATGAGTCACTCATATAATGACTCTGCATTAGCTATACTAGCTAGAACTTAGTGTGTGTCTTAGTTTGTTAATTATACAGAGAGATTCCAGAGTAAGATGTAATGAAGGTTTGCTTCAGAAGATGATAATTTTTGTCTTTCTTGGTTGTGAGTCTCAACCAGGAGGTGGTTCTTCCTACAGAAAGTACTCAGGAAAAAAAAAAAAAAACAAACATACAAAGAAACTAAACCCTGTGTAACTAGTCAATTGTCAGTTGTGTGTAATAAGTGTTACCATTTTCTAGGTTAATGTCTATACTCCTAAAACACATAACTTACTGAGAGCACATAAAATGCATTTGCTCTAATTAGTACCCAACTTTTGTGGAATAAACCTAATCCTCTATAGAGGATAACATAGTATTCATGTGGCACAACTAAGGTTATCTCATTCAAACTCTACCCTACTTTAAATAATTAAGCACCACATGGCAACAACAGGCTTAAGGGAGTCCTAATCCCTGACCTTATAGCTTTAACAATTTCTTGAAGGACACACTTATAAAGAGAAACAGGGTAAAATTACTCTCAATGTACATTTAGTAACCATAAGTTACAAAATGAGGAAAGAGAAGTTGGAAGAGAGGTAAACAATTCGATCCAATTATAAATTTCAACAGTGACCACAAGAATGTGTAAGGCAAAAGTACAAAATTCATCTAATTGGATACTAGATCTTTAATAGTTACATGAGTATATCAATTGGAAAAACACTGATTTAATGCAGAGACTCAAATTACAGGTATTTTTCAGGGATCCTTACCAATTTTAATAGAGAAGGCATACTTTATAATCTAAAATAGTTATATAATTTAGAGAATAACAAACGGATATATAATATTAATCTTTAATATCATGTCCTTCCTATATATTTCATAGTGTCATAAACAACAATGAAAAATGAAAAACTATATTAATGTTACTGGTATTTACAAGAGTTTTAATAAATGGAGACCTCCCCAGAACATTTTCTTCACAATCAAAATAGTGTAATTCAATATAAATTAAAATAGAATCTTGGAGTACTGAAAACCTTTATAAAAGATTTACTTTGAGGAAGAGCATTCATCTCATCATTCCCTTCATTCGAAAGATCATTTCAGTTGTTCTAAAAAATGGAAAGAGTAAGTTGTACCTCATGCTGGATCATGCAACCTAATTATATAGTTCTCTCCTATTAAGAGTTTGATTGTATCTTAAATTTACTGAATATAACTAATCATCAGTTGATAGATATGTTGCTGTTACTGATTTGACTTGTGTCCTCTATGTAATACTGAATCCAATCTATCATCTAAATTTTGTTAATGAAATACAGTACTTTCTGCATTAAATTTTAAAAGACACATTTACTAGGTCTCCCTGAAGGTCTTCAAAGTACACTCATTGCAAACTTCATAGGTACGATGGTATATTTATCCAAGTTTCTGCAGATGGTTGGGTAAAAAATCACCCAGTTCATAAGTCTTTCAAGGAGATGCATTATCACAGTCATTCAAGATATACAAATTCAAGAGAGGTCACAAAATAAGGGGTTGTTCCATTTTCCTGTACATGAAAGAAGTTTCTCTCACTGCAATTAAATTCTTAGGAATTATCTGTTCATAAAAAAGCTACTTCATCCTTAAGTATCATTAAGAAAGAACTATTGACCTTCAGAGAAACACAATGTTAAAATGAGCCCAGTTGTTTTCAAGAGAAATGGTCAAGGCCACTCTCCACATGGTCAGACAAACTTCATGCATGAAGTAACCAGCAGAGGAACCCAGGTGTGTGGGACCCAGGACTGAGATCTCCAAGCCTGCTTGAATAGGTACTGGGCCTTCTCTACCCAGATCTCTCATTTTCCAGTAGGTAGGCAATAGCACCCACAAACTGCCCCCGGAAGCCGAGTAATCCCATCAAAGGTCAAAATCTAGAGACTATAAAATAAAGCTCTTATTGTCTAGTTCTCCCTCTCAGAGAACCTGGCAAGCTACCAACAGTATCCTGCCTGCACAGCGGAGCCTGGCGAGCTCCCCGTGGCTTATTTGATATGCCAAAAACAGTAACAATGATGGGTCTCATTCTCCTGACCCTGAGAGCCTCCAATGCAGCACTGTTGGGAAGGATGAATAAAGAGAGTCTTCTAAAATCTCAGGGCTAGGACAAATGGACACGTTACTGGTGCCCGCTCAAGCAAATCAATGAACAATGGGATGGCAGTGATACAGTGATAGTGATAACTTTCATTCCATTTTACTATATGTATGATTTCATAAACTTCTATATGCAAATCAAATTTGGTTAAGGGTTTTGTACCTGTTTACCAAACTCATCTTGCTATTTTATTGCATGACTAACACCATACAAAATAAATAATATTATTAAAATACACATGATAATCATATTTACTTATTCTAAAAGGGTAAGCTTGAAACAACATTAGGGGCTTCCTTTGCTATTGACTTAAATTTAACACTTATGCTTATATGTTGACAGCAAAATAAACTTCATTTTTAAAATGTGAAAGAGCTTCATTTTCTTTTCAACTGTTCTACATCTAACAAATAATGATAAATTATAAATATAAATTTTGAATAAACACACAGTTTATAAACATAATTTGTCATTGTTAGATAGGTAAATTCAATATTTTTAAAATCCGGTCATTGATTTTGATACAATTGTACTATTAAAAAATGAAATGTCATAGGCTTTATCTACAGAAAAGCCTTTATTGACCATGAGGGCTCATTCATTACTAAATGCTTCATACTTGAAAAACAGAATGCCAATAAAATGATTTACTGATCTAATCAGCATAGAAAAAGAGTCGCATAAAAATTTATCAGTAAAATAGAAGTAAATTAGTAACAATAAATAACTGAATTAGGAATAAAGATAAGTAGCAACATAAATCATATGTTAAATAAAATTGGTCATTTATAAACACCTTTAAAAAGCAAATGTTCAATTGGAAGTGGTTTTTAAAGGAAAACATACAGAGTAAAGTATGGTTATCAGTTTCAAATAAAAGATAAGAATAGTAGTTACCAAAGGGAGGGAGAGAGCAAGAGTGAATGTGCCTCCCACAGAGGCAAGGGTTGGGAGGGGGGTGGGGATCATGGGAGGGATACTGGGAACAATGGTGGAGAATGGGCACTGGTAAAGTGATGGATATTTGATCATTGTATGAAATGTAATCACGCAAGTCTGTAAGTTTGTAACTGTATCTCATGGTAATTTATTTAAAAATAGTAATTTTATATGCAGGTGAAAATTACATTAGTAAATATTATATTAGTATATTATATTAAATTATATATTAGTATATAGTATATATCAGTATAGTTACCTCAAAAAGGAAGATTTATCCCTATCTTTTTCAATAGTTTATGTTATTCTTACTTTATGTTTACCTTTTTAGTCTATATTCTCAAGAGACAACATTCTTTTTATTGTTGTCATTTTGGACCCACACCTGGCTGTGCTCAGGGCTTTCTTCTGATTCTGCAAGGTAGGTTGCAGCTCATGTGGGGTGCAGGGGGGTTTGTTCCTGATGCTACATGGCAGGCTTGGGGACTATGTGAGGTACAGGAGATCAAACCCAGGTGGATCAGGTGCAAGGAAAATGTATCCACTGTACTATTGTTACAGCCCCCAGGAGAGCACATTCTTAAAGACTGCTTTCACACATCATCAATTTAAGGGAAAAATGTGAAAGCTATGAAATTACAAATTTTGAATGTGAAAAATACAAAATTACAAATTAGAAAGATATAAAATTAAAATAAATTGCATTATCTCTGCTGTGTAATCTTCAACATTTATACGACAAAAATGAAATGCTAAATTTTATTATTAATGATGGTATAATGGGTACATTTGCCTTGCACCCAATCAACCTGGGTTCTATCTCCTGTTCCCCACATGGTTCCCAAGCCTGCCATGCAGTCAGGAGCAAGCCCTGAGCATAGCTAGGTATGGCTCCATAGTGACATATAAATTTACATTTATGCTTCATATCAATGACAGTTATCTACTCATCAAGGTTTTAAATAGAATGTGGGGCCTGAGAAATAGTATCCCTGTCACTGTCATCCCATTGCTCATCGATTTGTTCAAGCGGGCACCAGTAACGTCTCTCATGGAGAGACTTATTGTTACTGTTTTTGGCATATCCAATATGCACGGGTAGCTTGCCAGGCTCTGCCGTGCGGGCGCAATACTCTCGGTAGCTTGCCGGGCTCTCCGAGAGGGGCGGAGGAATCGAACACGGGTTGGCCGCGTGAAAGGCGAAAACCCAACTGCTGTGCTATCGCTCCAGCCAGAGAAATAGTATAATGGGTAACATATTCACCCTGCTTACAGCCAGCCTGGGTAACAATTCCTTGCACCACATATGGTCCTGATTTGGGCAGGAATTATCCCTAAGTACAAATCCAGGAGTACATCTGAGAAAAGTCCTGCCCACTCCTCTAAAATAAATATGTTGTGATAAAGAGCAAAATTTAAGAATATCTTATTACAACTCAAGTCACAGAGGCAATATTGTAGATATGTTTTTACATCGTTGAAGAAAAATAACTCAATTAAATATAGGAAAGAAAATGACTTTTAATATTACATATGTCATATAAGTTTGATGAAATGATGATTCCTTTTTTTAGAAAGTCTCTACCATCACAACATACAGACTCTTAGTAATGCATGAACTCTTATGTATAACAGCATAGACAGTAATGTATGGCCGAAGAATTGATGATGCTACACCAATACAAATTTGTATAGATTAACTGAGCAATCTAAGAAAAGACATCTAAGGATTTCATGCATATTAGGAGTTCAAAAATTCATGAAGGGTAATTTTGGAGAGTAAGCATATTGTCTTTAAAATGAATCATGTTCGCGCCTTCCGCCCAGAGATGAACCGGGAGCCGCGGCACGAGCTACAACCTAGCGCAGCCCGGGGAGGGATTTTTTTCCCTCTCCACCCCATTTTTCTGAGCGAAAATGGCGGCAGCGGTAGCAGCCACGTGGTAAGAGCCACCCTCTAAGACCCCTCCACCAGGAGGTAGGACTTTCTTTAGTGACGTAGCCTGTAGGTGGTCCTGGGAGGGGGGACGTTCCCGGTGCGCCTTCCGCCCAGAGATGAACCAGGAGCCGCGGCATGAGAAACAGACCCTCCGCGCCTATTGACTGTGATCCTGAGGTCTCCTAACCCATTTTGGCACCAGGGCGGATTCTTGCAGCCATCCATTTTGACTGTGAACTGAGCTAAAATATGAGAAACCTATAACTTAAAGTCTTCACTCTTAGCAATGAAGAGAAATTATTAGATGATGCCTATTCAGCAGTCCTGATTGTTGGGGAAAATTTCCAATCAATAATAGTGAGTTCTGTATGGAAATATGAAATGTACTCAATATATATAGAGAATAATGGGAATATCATTAGCTACTTAGATGGGGGGTGGGGTGGGAGGGGGGTGTATTGGGGTTCTTGGTGGTGGAAGGGGTGCACTGGTGAAGGGATGGTGGATTAATCAGTATTTGACTGTGACTCAAACCTGAAAGCTTTGTATTTTTTTCTTTTTTTCACGGTGGTTCAATAAAATATTTCTTAAAAAAATAAGTAAAATAAAAAGAATCATGTTTGTGGTAGGGTTTTGAGGAAATAATGCAACCTGGATGGTTGAACACAAATTATTATAAGATCATTCTGGAAAAACTGAAAGTTTTTTATATGTTATAGATCAAGAACGTTTAGGTTGTATACAATACATACTTGGTAGGGTACTTCATGTATTATATAGTTGCTGAATATTGTCAAAATGTTTTACCACCACTGATCATTTTATTTTAATTTATCAAATTAAATTATTTTCATATGTTTTGCTATACCTTTCTTACATCTTTATAATAAATCTATCATTATTGTGTATGGTTCTTTTATTATATCATTGACATTTTCTTGCTCGTATTTTGTTGAGAAATTGTGCACTTGTGAATTAGGGATGAACTTCTTTTCACCTTTACTGCTTTTATTTCTCTATTACTAAACATATAGAGAACAATTAGATACACAAAAACAATAATCAAAAAATTGAAACTATCATTCTTCACAGCTGAAAATAATATACATGTAAACTTTATGACTCAATTAAAAGCTATTAATAATAATAGTAGAGCAAAGTAACTGACTGCAAAACCAATATACAAAATCTGTTGTGTTCCTATATGCAAACAGCAAATGGAAAGAAGAAAATAATCCTACTAATAATTACATCCAAAATAAATTGAATGTTTAGGAATAAATGTGAATAAATGAATGGCCTATGTAATTAAAATTACAAAGCACTTTCAAAAAACATACAGAATAGAGTCTGAAGAGATAGAAGAGCAGATAAGTCACTTGCTCTGCTCACAGCCAATAAGGGTTCAAGCTCTAGCACTGTTTATAGTCCTCTGAGTCCTGCTAGAAGTAAACCCTGAGCACAGAGCCAGGTGCAATCCTGAATCACAGCTAGTTGTGGCCCCAAATCAAATAATAATAATAATAATAGTAATAATAATGGTGATGATGCAATATGAGACACAGAACAGGCCAAGAGATTTAATATTGTCAAAATTAGTAGTAATAAAACCAAAATTATATAAAATCTAATTAGATTTGGATAAAAATTCCAATAACATATTTAAAGAAGCAGACCAAAAATACTAATATTGAAAAATATTAATAAAAGTATCATATGACAAATATAATTTTTATGAGTATTGGAGGGAAATGGAGACATTGTGTTATCTGATATCAAACTATATTGAAAAGGGGAAAAATAAAAATTTTATGCCAATGGAACAAAAATTACAAACATGCATCAATGTAACAGATTGAAATCCCAGAAATAAACCCATATATTTATCAAAATTTACTCTATAGCAAAGAAATCAAAAATATAAAGTGATAATAGTGACAAGGGGAAATTTTTTCAACAAGTGGTGTTTAGAAAATGCACTAAAGAATCTAACTAAATTAACCTCCATTCGCATAGAAATAAATTAATTCAAAATCTCCCGCTTAGAATTTTGCATAGTTGAAACATTCCAAGGCATTAGCATTAGTCGTGTCTTTGAGAGACCTCCAATTCAACCTCAAGGCAAGTAAAAGCAAAGTAATAGCAAAGTAAAAACAATTGGTACTATACTTAGTAGAAACTCCTACAACAAAGTAAAATGGAAACAAAAAAATAATGTCTTGCTTAATGGAAAAATTTATTTATATATCACATACCTGATAGGAAGTGAATATCCAAGACATTTATACATAGAACTCATATGCTGAATGACAATACAATTTAAAAAACGCACAGAAGATTTTAATAGATACTTCTCTGAAGAGGATATACAAATGGTCAAGATACATGTGAAATGATCTTTATTATCGCTATCAGTCAAATCAAAATCAGTATTAAGAAGAGATACTGCCTCACACTTGTGTGAGCATGTGAATGGCTTGCTACGAAAATAACAAGAACTGACAAGGCTCTGGGGAAAAAGGAATCCATATACATTATTGATGGGGTTATAAATTAGTGAATTTATTTTAGAACTAAGTGTAAAATTTACTAAAAAACAAATGGCAAAAGTGAGGCCTGAAACATAGGACACAGGGTAGTAGACATTCCTTGCATGTGGACAGCCAGATTTGATCTCTGGCACCACATGTGTACCCCTAAGCTCTGCTTGAAGTGATCACTGAGCACAGAGCTACAAGAAGGCCCTGAGCATGGACAGGTATAGCCCAAACACCATCGTCTGCTCCACCCCCCAAAAGAAAAGTAGGTAAAAAATGAAACTGACATATGCTCCAGTAAGCATATAACAAGATAATAAAATATCAACAACATATTTTATTTATGCTAATGTTTAC
The DNA here is from genome assembly GCF_027595985.1 of Sorex araneus. Taxonomy (NCBI): domain Eukaryota; kingdom Metazoa; phylum Chordata; class Mammalia; order Eulipotyphla; family Soricidae; genus Sorex; species Sorex araneus. Next base: position 115,243,387 of record NC_073303.1, on the reverse strand, counting down.
TACAGTAATTATTTATAGTAGTTTAAATCTAGGAATAATTCAAGTACCATCAACAGATGATTGAACAAAGAAGGCATGCTATATATATCCATACACATAATAACTGTATCACTGTATCACTGTCATCCCATTGCTCATCCATTTGGTCAAGCGGGCACCAGTAATGTCTCTATTGTGAGACTTGTTGTTACTGTTTTTGACGTATTGAATACGCCAAGGGTACCTTGCCAGGCTTTGCTGTGTGGGCAGGATATGCGCATTAGCTTGTCAGGTTCTCTGAGAGGGGCGGAAGAATCAAACTGGGTTGGCTATGTGCAAGGCAAATGCCCAACCTGCTGTGTTGATTGACAGATTGGTAGCTCTTTCTCAATTTTGTGGGTGGTGGTGCATGGCCGTTCTTAATTGGTGGAGCAATTTGTCTGGTTAATTCTGATAACAAACGAGACTCTGGCAGGCTAACTAGTTGCTCTAGACCCATGAGCAGTTGGCGTCCTCCAACTTCTTAGAGGGACAAGTGGTGTTCAGCCACCCGAGATTGAACAATAACAGGTCTGTGATGCCCTCAGATGTCTGGGGTTACATGAGCTACGTACACACAATGCACTGTAGCACTGTCATCCCATTGTCCATCGATTTGCTTGAGCGGGCACCAGTGACGTCTTCATTGTGTGAGACTTGTTACTGTTTTTGGCATATCAAATATGCCACAGGTAGCTTGCCAGGATCTACCATGCGGGCAGGCTACTCTCAGTAGCTTGCCGGGCTCTCTGAGAGGGATGGAGGAATCAAACCTGGGTTGGCTGCATGCAAGGCAAACACCCTACCCTTTGTGCTATTGCTCTGCTGTGCTATCCCTACATACACACAATATAATACTATTTTATATGTTAAAGAAGATGGGATTTCTCCAGTCACAACAAAATTAAAGAAACTCAAGGAAATGAAACAAAACAAAGTAAGTCTGTAGAATGAAGGAAATGTGAAACTATTGCACAATGTGTGCTATCAGAGAATATACAATTGATGGAAAAAATAAATTGATGGATCTTATCATACAGAACAAAAGATACCTCAAGCGAAGGGGTGATTTATTTATAAGTTAATCACACATATTTCATCTTTCAAAGTTAAAGGAAAAAGAAGAAATACAGATGAAATTATTCTTAGTGTAGGCCTTAAACTGAGATTAAGTGGCATACAAAGAGAAAATGGGTGTGCATTAAGAGGGAGATCTACATAAAACAAATTGGTCTGTGGAAAAGGTCTAAACTGTTTGCAAGACCAGGAGCATGTGGGACAGTTGGAGCCACCAAAAGTTAGACAGACAAGGAAGGTTTCTTCCCTGTGTCCTGCAGTAAGATAGAGGTGCGAGTTAGCCTGTGACTTCTGCTCTTCCGCTCCGCGTGAGAAAAAAACACAGTGAGGACATTAATGCCATGTATTGTTGCAAGCTGTGAAGGTTTGGGGTTTTTTGATATGGCAGGCTATGGAGGATACTAAAACATCCTCATTTGAAAATTATCCCTTGAAATATGAAAGGAGAGATGGATTTCAGTAAAGCATTGGTTAGAGAATGGGAAAGACTGATAATTCCGAACAGCAATTGTCCATGACAAACTAATTCAGGTAACAGGTTATTAACAGTGAATCATTTCTTTCGATTATTAATTCAAAAGAGCTGCCCAGAATTCTTAGCCAATTGAGTCATATTATGTGCACATTTAACGTAAAAGTAATTCAATTCTTTATTAAGCAAACATAAATAAATGAAATAATTTGGAGAATCATGGCCCATAAGAAATCAAATAGCTCATCTATGTATCTGAAAGAACTGTCATCTATTTCAATATTAGAGGGAAAATGTCCAGAAAAATTATTTCAAGACAATGAGGTATAAACAAAATCATGTACAAGTGATTGAACATATTATCATGAATAATGTTAATTATAAGTAATGTCTGTCCTTATAGAAAGAGTTTAGAACTGAAACCTATATAAAAGTGTAATTCCAATGAGTTATCTAACTTTAACTAACATCTATGAAACTGCTATTTAAAAAGTAAAGTTCTTTAATCCATGGCAGATAAGCATATAATAATTTAATTTTTATAATTTCCTGTCATTGTCACTGTCATCCTATTGCTCATTGATTTGTTCAAGCGGGCACCAGTAATGTCTCTCATTGAGAGACTTATTGTTACTGTTTTTGGCATCTCCAATATGCACTGGTAGCGTGCCAGGCTCTCCGAGAGGGGCAGAGGAATCGAACTCGGGTCCGCCTCGTGAAAGGCGAATGCCCAACCTCTGTGCTAGAACCTATTACTATTGCCTGTTATCTAACATGTACAAGACAAATGGCATACTGAGAATGGGGAAGAGTGAGAGTCCAACAGATAAGGCACTTGCTTTATAAGCAACTGGCCTTTGTTCAATTGCTGGCACTCCATTTGCTGCCCCAAACCAACCAATGTGATCTTCAAATATAGTACCAGCAGTAAACCCTGGGCACTGCCATTTATGACCCAGAAAACAAACAAAAAATATTTAGAAGGTAGACTAAGAAGTCAAGGATCAGAATATAATTTTGCTAGACTTCTATTAGAAAACATCAAGAAATCTATTATTATACCAGTCACAGAAATGCATGGTATAAATTTTTAGAAAATAATCTTTTCAGGTAAATATTTTTCACATATATATTACAAAGGGGCTGGAGCATAAGCAGAGCGGGTAGGGCGTTCGCCTTGCTCAAGGCTGACCTGGGTTTGATTCCTTTGCCCCTCTTGGAAAGCCTGGCAAGCTACTGAGAGTATCTCATCCCCATGTCAGAGCTGGCAAGCTACCCATGGCGTATTTGATATGCCAAAAACAGTAACAAGTCTCACAATGGAGATGCTACTGGTGCCTGCTCGAGCAATTCCATGAGCAACGGGATGACACTGAGACAGTGATATTACAAAGATAAGAAATGTAAGGCTTAGACCATTGAATTAAATAATCTAATAAAGATAAGCAAATTCAGTTGTAGTCAGACTCTGAATAGCTGAGATGCTGATGCTTTATATCTATACTCTCACTTTGCCAAATTACTCAGTAGGCATAAAACTTTTATACATATAAAAATACTGCAAATGGGTTACATAATTTGCTTATAGCCAGATACAATATGACAGGCTTAAAATAGCATTATTATTTGGATTAATTTGCAGCTTGGAATAAAGAGTGACACAACATTATATCAGAAAATTAGTTTCTTTACTAAAAATCAAAGAACAGTTAATTTTATACACAAACTTAAAGAACTTGTTTTAAAACTTGGGTTCATTTTTCTTCAATTAAAATTAAAATTAACTGACATCAGCTTACTAAAGACTTTCATGTCAGTGGTTAATAATAGCCAGGATATGGAAATAATGCAAATGATCAATGAGGAATGAGTAGATAAAAAAGATCTGATAGATGTAGATATACACAGTGGAATATTATGCAGCTACAAGAAACTGCAATGTGTTGCAAATTGGATAGAACTGGAGGACATCTTATTAACTGAAATAGGTAGAGGGAGAAGGACAAATACCAGCTGATTTTTCTTATCTAAGGTAAATAGAGGAAGAAAACAAGAGCATGGAAATATTGGCAGTATTGATGGAGGACAAACCCCGGTCTCTTGAGAGCCAAAAGGAAATGTGATGGGGAGAGAATGGAAAGGAAGAGGCAGACTAGGAGAGTCTTAAGAACACTGGTCAAAGGGTTCTAGAATACAAAATCATCATTATCTCTATCATGACCATGTTACCTAAAGTGTAGTAAAATCAAAAAAGAAAACACAAGGGGTTTCACAACACAAATTCATCATTATCACTATTGTGAACATATTTCCTAAAATACAGTAAAATAAAAATTTAATTTTGAAATAATTTAACATACAATTTTTGTTTATGATCACCTGTGCTTCTTCTCTTTTAGAACATAAATAACTTATTCTAAAATATTTCCAGGTGTCAGTCCATGTACCACAAAGAGTGACTAACTTTTCTTATTTCTTATTCTTTGGGCCAAATGGCACCCTAAGAGCTGAGTATAATAGAACAAATTATTGCCGTCTAGAAAGAATTTATATAGCCATACAGTCTTCTGAACCATCAGTACTAGGATTTTGTCAGCAAACATGTAATAATTTTAGCAGTTAAAGCTATAAAACCTTCTGGCAAGGGAAGCGAACACTCTCTTTGGCACAAATGGGAAAAAAGAAACTAATTATGTGGATGATGTTTTACTTTCTAAACTGCCATTCTCTTCACAAAGGATTCACCCTTGTTTCAATAAAACAGTGCACAAGGAAGAACTATTTTAACAAAGTATGGACATAGCACCTTGCTAATGCTAACATCATGGTTCTATTTCAAGGTTAAAATGCAAGGGTTAGTGTTTCATGTCTGATGGCAATGTTCTCTCAAGATAGTTAAAGACTGTGGATTTGTTTCAGCAGAGACGAGGAGGATATCTAGGCAGTATCTGGTTATAAGAAATTGGACTGAAAGCATCAGCTTATTTTATACAGCAGCAGAAACATTATGTCAAGATCTGATTCAAAAATCTTCAGATGATAAAATTCTAGTCCTTTTAGATCAAGTGTTTGGTCTTTCTTCCAGACCTCAACAATCATTCGAGCTACAGGAAATTGTTCACCATCAGCATGGTGGTGTGAATCTAAATTTTAGAATTCTGAACTTGCCTCTAGTCTTGGTCCCATATTCCAACTAATCCATATTCTTGGACATCCCCACTCATAAACAGCACTCCCCCAGAGTTAGATTCGGCTGGTCTCCATTCCCAAAGCGTTAGAAATGAGTGACTTCAACTTGCGGACAGAAAGATGTGAAGGCAGCCAAGAGCACTTTGCCTTGTCAGTGCCAGTGTCAGTTTTTGGCTGGCAAGAGGAGCTCCTATAGCCCCTCCGATCCATTCATCATCATCGCTATCCCCAACACTAGTCTGTTCAAAATAAATCCATCCTTCCTGAAAATGGGTGAATAAGGTATTCAGCTAAAATGACGGTTTGTATATCCTTTTCATCATTTAAAAATTTTTGATATTTGACTTAATGCATATTTTGCAGAGCAAACTTTGTTTTCTGCTTGGATGATTTTGCATTTTACATCATTCTTATAGAAAGGCACTTGCAAGGTTGCTGGCTGTACTTATTTTAAAAAATTAAAAACAATCCTGTTTTCATTTTTTTATATTGTTGTTCACCTGTGTACTTGACTGTTAATTCAGATTGAGTAAAATGACCTCAATATTTTATTGTTACAAAGCTACCATCTTAAAAATTTATAGAATAAAGGTGTTTATGAATAGTATATATCTTCATTTAAAATATAAAAAATCTAAGAGTTCTCAATAACATATCTGGATCCAAATGAGATGTGATAAAATAAATATTACTTACCAAACTCCTTGGGAACTGCTATTGAATAAACACAATTATGGCCCACGCTGTAATTTTTTGGATAGGTTGGTGATAGAACTGTGCCTTCTGAACCTGTTGATCGACTTCCACAGGGTGCTAGAAGATGAAAACAATTGAAATATCATCTTAGGGTATACTTTAATTTTTTTCTATTTTTGGTTATTAATATGATTACTATATCCTAAGGTATACAATGCATTTCTGTCAATGAGATCACCTATTTTCAAGTATATAAATAGTAATGTTGTACCATGCTAAACTTCTAAAATACTTATATCAATTCTACTCAGAAGCGAAGTATTATAATAATGCTGTATGTGACTATCTGCAGTAACAATAATAGCATCATAAAATGATACTGTGGAATTATATAGTTAAGTAAAAAACAGTTTTATTCACTCTCAGTTATTTTTTTAGCTATCGAAATTAACTTAATCTTCTATCAAATGAAATATTTCTATGTGGGTGTCTCTTAGGATATAAGTCAGTAAGTAAACTATTGTTTCATGATACAAACCATGATCCATGTGAATTAAATTTAAACTAAAGGAAAAGCTGATAGATTTGGACTGTTTTATGCTTTTTCAGTCTCAAAAATACTGTTTTTAATATATGAGGATAAAATTAAATTTAATGGTAAATTTTTTGATGGCAGGTCTGTAATTCACAACATAGGCTACACCAATCAATGTTCTAGCCTGGAAAGCAGTAGCTACTGATGACAATTTAGATTTTGAATTTACAAAGACAATAGCTGATATTCATAAAGTGAATGAAAACACCCAGAAAAGTAAGCTAAATTATACCAGCTGGTAAATGAGAAGGACTGAGGAAAGCCAAGATTTAGGGTCTGATATGTGCCATCTAAGAATAAGTTTCTCGGGAGCCATGGAATGAGAGCATTTCTATGAAAAGAAAATGTTCAAAAAGATCAAGTATTGCAAAGTGGTAGCAAATGCAAAGGGGTTTGGCATGCTAAGATTTCTGGAGTGTCATCAAAGTAGACTCTAATCTACTTTTACTTCATGATTTCCTTAAGAAAACATTTTTATTGAACACACTTTTTGGATCCGACCAGTATTGCAGTTTGAGGTGCAACAAGTCCTTAATTGGTGATTCAAAAAACAGGAACATCAATTTTCCTTTCTGTTGGGAATCTTGGCCTACAGAGCATGCTTATCGGGCTGTTCTACATATTTTTACATGAATTGGGACAAATTTATTGAGCAAACGGCAATGAGCAATGCCCCACCCAGAACTGGGTAGCAAGCCAGAAGCTACTGCTCCTCATTCCCAGAAACATAGAAATTGAGGGTTTGCTCTGACTTCCTTTGCTTTGACTTTCTTGGGCTTCTTTCAGTCTGGATTAATGAGAATTCTCAAGTAGCAAACAGCATAATTTCAAGTGGGGTATTTTTCTGTAAGTTACCAGATACAAAGCCAAATATTCCAATTATTAAATTGAGGTTTTTCTTATAGTAATTTTTTCTTTTTGGATGGAAACAGGGGATGTATTTTGGGAGCAACTTACTAACTAACTCAAGCTAACTCCTGGCTCTGTGCTCAGTGAACTATATTATACATTTTTAAAAGTTTTAAAACTAAAAATTAACATTGGATAAAGGCCTATGTGGTCAGCAACACCCAAATACCACCTGGCCCATTATGAAAGCATTTTTAAGTGTTGCTTTTAAAGAGGAAGGAATCATTGCAAAAAGAGTAATATGGACTAACCTAGGCGTTTGTGAAATATATGTTAAGAAACAAAAGATACTAGCTTTATACAGCAATTAAATCATTAGAAAAATGGAAACATATAATTCACATTGGGAATGTACTAGATTTTATGCCTGATTTTCTAATAAAATAAATCTGGACTCAGAGGTGTAAGTTGGGGTTCGATGTATCAAGAAGTAGAAAATAATTTGTGAAAAAAGCCAGAGCACAAAATTTCCATGTAACTAGCACCATCACAAATAAAAGAAAAAGTAAAGAAAAGACACGAGAAGGGAAGGGAAGGAAGAAAGAAAGAAAGAAAGAAAGAAAGAAAGAAAGAAAGAAAGAAAGAAAGAAAGAAAGAAAGAAAGAAAGAAAGAAAGAAAGAAGGAAAGAAGAAAGAAAAGAAAGAAGAAAAGAAAGAAGGAAAGAAAAAGAGAAAGAGAAAGAAACAGAGAAAGAGAGAGAGAAAAGGAAAGAAAGAAAGAAATAAAAAAGGAAGAGAGAAAGAAAGAGAGAGGAAAAAAGAAAGAGAGAGAGAAAGAAAGAAAGAGAGGAGGGAGGGAGGAGGAAGGATGGAGGAAGAGAAAGTCTCTCCTGAGTGTTTGAAAAAGTCAAATTTTACAGATTTCTGGTTACTTTTTTCTAAATGACACAATATTTTAATGTGCACATGCTCTCTCACATCACAAAAGTATATCAAGTTTAGTAGAGTGGCTAACAAATGCTCTGCTTTCCTAATGTTCATAAAATGGTAATAAATGATTATAATTAAAATACTAAACTTAGAACTCTCAGCAACAACAATAAATTGACAGTGATGATAATCAACAAAGATGTATTACTCTCATCACTCATCATTGTTCAAGATTAGAGTAGTTAGGTGTATTCTTATTTCAAAACTGACAACTATTCAACTGATAATGCTACTGATGAGATAATCTTTCAAGAATGAGGTGAGTTTTATTTTAACTTTATGATTTTAAGGTGCTTCCAAACAACAATACTTTAAATCTTTGTCACAAAAATGTTATTTTTGTACTGGTAAGGCATGCACAACAAAATGAACTTCTAACTCAAGTTCAATACTGTGATTTATTCATAAATATTCTGGCATTCCAAATTAATAAACATCTGACAACCTCAATTTGTTTTGTATACTTTGTTTTGCATAATGTATATTAAGGGTAGATTTGATGGAAAATATCACTTATATGTGTGAAAAGTTTTTTTAACCTTTGATAAATATATATATGATTAATAAATATATATATATAAGGTTGAAGTATAATTATATATCCTTAATAAACTAATTTTATCTTAGATTTTATAATTTGTGTTGGCAGAAATAACTTTACAAATTTTCTATTGCCCGTGTTTACTGCCTGGCCCAACATAAAGTATAATTCTGAGTGTTATAGCAACTGACAGTACAATATTTATGTACTATGTAAAGACTATAAAGGAAAATTAACTATACTTTGAGTTAGAGCTTTACTACAATCTTTATGTTTATAAAACTCTGAATAACTCTGCCAGACTAACATAGACCGACTCTCCTAGTATCAGTTTCTATAACTTTTGCAAATTTCTCTTCCTGTTTCAATTTTATCTTATAGGTATACACAAAAAATAACATCCTTTTTCTATCCACCTCTGTCAACAATCAGTAGAAAAACTAATCACTGTCACTGTATCACTGTCTTCCTGTTGATCATCGATTTGCTGGAGCAGGCGCTAGTAACGTCTGCATTCGTCTTTGCCCTGAGATTTTAGCAGCCTCTCTTTACTCATTATTCACAGCAGGGAAAAACTAATAATTACATTAAATTATTCTTATTTTTGTTTTTATTTATTTATTTATTTGCTTTTTGGGTTCACACCCAGTGATGCACAGGGGTTACTCCTAGCTCTGCACTCAGGAGTTACTCCTGGCAGTGTTCAGGGGACCATATGGGATGCTGGTAATCGAACCTGGTTCAGCCACATGCAAGGCAAACACCTTACCTGCTGTGCTATCACTCCAATCCCTATATTATTTTTAGATGAAATGATTTCCTGCTACATCTGTGGGCTTTTGGTCACCTTTCTTTGTTTTTATGTTTTGATAAATCCATCTTCACTAATTAGAATAAGAACTCACTTCTTTTTTTTTTTTTTTTTTTTTTTGCTTTTTGGGTCACACCCAGCGATGCTCAGGGGTTACTCCTGGCTTTGCACTCAGGAATTACTCCTGGCAGTGCTTGGGGGACCATATGGGATGCCGGGGATCGAACCCAGGTCGGCCGCGTGCAAGGCAAACGCCCTACCCGCTGTGCTATCGCTCCGGCCCCAAGAACTCACTTCTTGATTAAAATGAACATGATATTCATCACTAACACTTAAATATGGACATATAATATCTTTATAGGACATGCTATTAATGGAAATAGATCTATGATTTAGAATGTTCAGGAAATACATGGATAATAGAAGGAGGGATGGGGCCAGAGATATAGTACAGTGGGCATGGCATTTGTCTCGCAAGTGACCAATCTGAATTAGATTTCTGGTTAATCCATATGGTGCCCTGAATTCTGCCAGAGTAATCCCTGAGCAGGGAGTCAGAAATAAGTCCTAAGCACTTCTGGGTGTGGACCCCAAAGACAAGAAGAAGGGAGGGAGGGAGAGAGGGAAGGAAAAAAAGGGAGGGAGGGAGAAAGGGAGGGAAGGAAAGGAAGGAAGGAAGGAAGGAAGGAAGGAAGGAAGGAAGGAAGGAAGGAAGGAAGGAAGGAAGGAAGGAAGGAAGGAAGGAAGGAAGGAAGGAAGGAAGGAAGGAAGGAAAGAGTCATTGATATGGGACTTTAATTACACATGCAAATCTGTATGTACAAATAGTGGCTCACTTTTGAATGTGACTCAACACAAATGTCCATGCTGGAATTAGTGTGTTAGCTTCCTTAGGGTTTGAGGAATACTATATACTTCCACACACTCTGGTGGTCATGGGGAATCTATTTCAGCTAAACATTTAATGGGACTTACATACCTGGAACAAACTTTGCACGTGCCTGATTGATATTTTAATATGTTATTATTTGGCTGAATCTATCATTGACTTTTTTTTTTTTTTTTTTTTTTTTTGCTTTTTGGATCACACCCAGCGATGCACGGAGGTTAATACTGGCTCTGCACTCTGGAATTACCTCTGGCGGTGCTCAGGGGACCATATGGGATGCTGGGAATCGAACCCGGGTTGGCCACGTGCAAGGCAAATGCCCTACCGGCTGTACTATTGCTCCAGCCCCTATCATTGACATTTTTGACTGAAATTAATTTTGGAATTGTAGCACTATAGTACTGTTTTTTTTTAATGAGTATTTACCTATACTAAGTATTTAAACCTTTACACATTAAACATAGCCTATTTTAAATGCCCCATTCCTGACACTATCTGACTTTCAGGAGTCAGCACATTATACTTGCTGCCTGTACTTTTATTTAGTTATATCAGTCTTCTTCTCATTTCTCTATCACTGTAACTACCATAATACATACAGTTTCCTGGTGGACTCACCAGTGGTTCACAGTTTCAATCATCTCCATGAGTTTTTACAATTGCTAGTGATTTTCCCAATAAGTAAGTTCTATATTTCTATTTACTTCCTAGAATAATTCTGTCATGGTGAATTCTCTTTTAGTGGATGACTGAAACTGGGACTGCAAAACAGGATACTATGAAACTATGTTTACAGTCAATGTATTATACAAACATTTTTATTTGTTCTTATTCCAGAAAAACATTTAAATTTAAGATAAAATCAAGACATTCCTACTTTTAATAAATTTATATGAACCTATATATTTTTTAAGTAATTAATAAAATCTTTGCTGTATCTGATACCAGGAATCACTGCTGCTTTAAATTCAGTTACTACTGTATATGTGTGTGTTTGTGTATGCGTGTGTATAAATACATAAATATATATGTAGTTTTAAAAGTTAGAAATATATCCAATGATACAAATTTTATAATAGGAGTTACATGAATATTAATTTGTAAAAAATAAGTAAACTTGTGTCTATCATTTTCACAGTGTCAAATTTGTCCTTGCATTTTATCAATGTAGAGCATACTCTAGTTGAGTGAAGAAAATCATGTGGTTTAATTTATAATATTTACTTGTTATAGCTTTTTTATCATCTTTGTTGAATTTGTATGGTTTCACTTGCATGCATGAAATACATCATGCTATAACTAAACTATATATGTTTTTCCTCTAAACTATGGAACAAGAAAAATGTGAGAATGAGACTACAACTGGATTTGAATAAATATAGTCACAGAACTAAAAGAATTTCACTGATACGACTTGATCATGTGTATGAGAGGACAGACGAAGGAGGAGGACTGGAGAAGAAAGACAACAAAACACATTTTGTACTGGATGAAATAAAAGTATTCCAACTCATTGCTTTAAAAAGTACCTAGCTTGATTTCTAAGAAAAAAATTCACACATCTATATGACAATTTTTATTAAAAAGTATATTTATAATTAATTATATATTACTCAAGAAAAATGTAATTTAAGTTGCAAGTAGCTGAAGGCTATGTTGCGTGTATTATAAAGTCTCTAAGGTATTTTTTAAACTGATGAATACAGACAGGTCACAAAAGAACAAGATGGTATATTAAATCAATAATTTCTTAGATGTGTCCTATGACTCCTTGAGTTTGAAATAACTGCTGTATTTTACAAAAGTTCTGGTCTACTTCTAATGAATTACTTATGTCTTGCTGTAGCTTGATTGAATGTCACAGATTATAAATCTTGGCATAAAATGTGCTGAAAATGATATCTCCCATGGATTCTTTATTTTTTTAACAGAAATCCCTTCATAAACCTTAAACTCTATGATATGAATTTGTAATACAGAAAGCTATTATCCCAAATATTAAATTTAATATAAAATACTATCATTTTTTTAATTTCCTTTGTTCAAAACCCTGATCTTAGTAAAAAATGTCAGTTTAGCTATTCATATCATAGCTCTGTTCATTTCTCCTATAAACATAAATAGTTCATTGTTTCTGCCTTTATTCATAAGTCTCCCCAACAACTATTAGAATGGTTTTAAATACTACTTTAGATTACAAACTATTACTCTCAGAGTTTAGCTATTTTTATCTTAATTATCCTATATAATCACTTTTTGTAAACTTACTTATATTTCAGTGAAAAATAAAATCCAAACTATATGAGTTTTCAATCATTTCATCTGTTCACCTATCAGAGCAAAATAAAATCTTTAGTTGTTGATTAATTTGTTATGCTTCCATACTTGTTTTATAAAAATAATCAATTTCAATATTATAATTGGTGGCTTAAAAACTTTTTAATGACTAAGCAAACTAACTAGAATATGAGCTCTTTATCTGTCACCTCATTAATTTTCTAAAGTTATTCACTTACTGTCACTGAATACAAAAGCATTCCTTGTATTTTCCAGCATTCTAGGTACATGTTCATAGGCGTATGCTATCAGAAAAATAAGAGGTTCCTAGGACAAGGGATAATCAATAGCTATTTTTATTGGTCAGGTATTCCATTTTACCATATTTAAATTCTATTATTAATGTGATCTGTCAGTATTACTATTCTAACAATGATAGCTCTGTCACTCAGTTTTAACCTCATTAAGATTGACATCTAATTCACACACCAAGAAATTCACACTTTTAATGTTTACAATTGTGTAGTTTTTTAGCATATTCAGAAAGGTCTAGAACAAATTTCACACATTTCAGAATATCTTTCTTCCCAATGATTTGTCGCTCTACTTTGGCAGTAATCTGAGCAGTTATGAGCATGGGATAGAGTGAATTGGGATCTTTGCAAATGGGGGTGCAGTGAGTGATGGTCTTAGTTTGGTCAAGGGAGCAATGAGAGAAAAAAAGAAATATCTGTGTCACTCCTAAAGTAATGTTTGTACTCAATATCAGTCATTCCTCATTCAATCCTGTCCCAAATCCCTAGAAATCACTAATATATTTATTATTAATGAATGTAGAAACCCATATGAGATAACAAGTTCTTAAAATGATTTTTAATTAATGGTACTTTGCAAAATTTAAAATCCTTTTCCATTGCTTGGTGTAATTCTTATTTCTTTCCAAGTCATTGATATTTAGTGAATTAATCTTTTATATCACATTAAAACTTTTAAATAACTAATTACTGTATCACTGTATCACTGTCATCCCGTTGTTCATCGATTTGGTCGAGTGGGCACCAGTAACATCTCCATTCTTCCCAGCCCTGAGATTTTAGCAGCATCTCCTTACTCATCTTTCCCAATGATTGGAGGCTCTTTAAGGGTCAGGGGACTGAGACCTGTTATTTTTACTGTATTTGACATATCAAATACAACCCAGGGAGCTTGCCAGGCTCTTCCGTAAATAAGTAATACATCAGTAAAGCAAGTTTAGAGAAGAAGGTATTCTAAAAATATATAAGTCCTACCTGAACTGTTAATAAAACAAATGTTGCTTTTGGGGAAAGTCTTCTAGATTTGTTGGAAGTTATCTTCATGCATCACTTCATAAATTATTTCAGGACACTGTAACTTTTATTTATATACTATTAACATGTTTCTCCAATTAAGGTCTATTTCTTTTACTGGAAGCCAAGGTCTGTTAAGTTGAATTTCCAATGTCTTTCCATTTATACCTATGAAAACTTATCAGACTGTCTGTATATACATATATATTATATATACATATAGGTATATGTATATATAATATATATGTGTGTATATAATTGACTTCTAATCAATATATTTCAAGACTATAGGGGAAATATTAAATATATATTATATTTATATAGTAATGTTGGGATTGGAGCTATAGCACAGCATCTAGGGTGTTTGCGTTGCACGCAGCCGACCTGGATTTGACTCCACCATCCCTCTTGGAGAGCCCGGCGAGCTACTGAGAGTATCCCGCCCGAATGGCAGAGCCTGGCAAGCTACCCATGGATATTCAATACACCAAAAACAGTAACAAATCTCACAATGGAGACTTACTGGTGCCCACTCAAGCAAATCAATAAACAATGGGACGATGGTGCTACAGTGTAGTGTTAAGTAATATTGATATATATATTTTTACAAAGTCCATAGATTTTTTCTAACCTTTTGTATAACATGGGATAGTAAAATACAAGATAAAAGTCAAAGCTTTTAAATAAGAAAGTCTAGATATGAATTTCAACTTCACTATTAGTGGGTTTCTTGGAAGAGAGGAGAATTTGTTTGAGCTGTAGAGTCCATTCTGTTTGGAATTATAACACAGACTTAGGTCAAATGAATTAGAATTCAGATGATCTGCTGCAGTATCATCTCAAGGTGATACAATGAGGCTTTCCAAGAGGCTGTCAGAAAAGGCCTATAATTCAGAACCCCTAGAAAAATATATGAAGAAAAAGGGCCAGAGGAATTTCCCTTGTTTTACATCAGATTCCTTTATATGACTATAAAGATATAGTCATATCTTTAAGTAATCCTCCCATGGCAATGCCACTCTGTTAGATCTTAACTTTACTCTCCGTATGTCATTTTCCTTAAGGATGAACAGCGGGGTTCTATACCCTACAACCTCCAGAAAGATGAGCCTTTCAGTTCAATTGAGATGCTGTGACAAGTAATACAGTCCCTTTGTTAACAACTTTTAATGATCAATGCAAATGTGATCATCTACTTATTTGAACTCTCTTTTCGAAGCCCAGGAAGTAAGGGAAAGAATCTTGCCACAGTGAAAAGGGAAGAATCTGGCAGACTTTTTGCCTACAATTTCTTAACATTCTATTATAATACTTTTTTTCTTTCAATGAAATTGTATGAAAATGAAAAAAAATCTTTAGTTTTTACTAGATCTTAGTAGATTTTTTCCTAACAGTATAAGAGCATTTAATTTAATTTCAAATATATACAACAAAGCAATGTAGTACTAGAAATAACCAGGACTTTATCAAAACAAGTGTTCTCAGAATTTCTGTATTGCATTATCTTTGTAAATATTTTAAAAGTTTGCTTATATTAATATTAGCAAACTTCATAATAGTTATGAAACCTACATGTTAGAACATATAGTGTAAGACATTAGTTAAAAACACATAGTAAACCAAAGAAACTTCAATAGCAGATTTATAATCCTCTAATTACTATATTTAACACAATTGGTTTCTTTTCAAATATATGGAATTTATTTTATTTTATATGTTAAAAATGACTTAAGGTCCATAGGTTTCATCAGTGTGTTCAAAGCAAACAAAATAAAATACCTTACATTTAGTCAATTCTTCCAAATCACTTGTTGTTGTCATTTTCGGTCTACTTTTGCTTTTCAGGGAAATTAGGAAAGAAAAAGGTTTTTTTGATCTGACACAATCTAAAAAACTATAATTACATTGCTTGTGTGGTTTTTGTTTCTTCCTAACAGCATTGATACCAATGTTTAATCTTGAACACTGCATCATTAGAAAGATGCTAAAGCTCAGGTTTGAAATTTGGGAAGAAACACCAATAATTAGAGCTGACTTAGGTTTTAGGTTCCTTAGAACCATAGCCAAATTACGGTTGGGATTTACTTACTGACTCTTCCATGGCATAAGTAACTGGATTTGTGTTTTGGGATTGGAGACAAGGAGAGGATTTGCAGAGAAACTTTGATTTTTTCCCTCTCTTATGTATATGTCTCATTAACAGATCTCATGAAGAGTTAATGTTTCTCTAAGTATAAGAATAAAATGTTGCATTCCATAC
Source organism: Sorex araneus (assembly GCF_027595985.1). Classification (NCBI taxonomy): domain Eukaryota; kingdom Metazoa; phylum Chordata; class Mammalia; order Eulipotyphla; family Soricidae; genus Sorex; species Sorex araneus. The sequence continues at coordinate 115,227,395 of NC_073303.1, read as the reverse complement.
TTCCCGGTTTAATAAAGGGAACAAAGTCTGCTGCTGCCTGTTCCCCACCCTTTTGGGTGTTTTTTTGAGTATTTAATATAGCCAAACTTTTGTTTGTCTGTTTGTTTGTTTTTGATTTTGCGTAATACTCAGTAATGCTCTGCCTGTAAGGCAAGTGCCTTATCAATTGTACTATGTCTCCTGACTCACATAACCTTTGAATTTGTTCACAGTGCAAGGCTGAGGCCTTCTGACCTTTAACAGTAAACATTTCTAATTTAGAGTGCTCACAAGCAGAGACAAGAAAAAGTACAGTGTGCCCAGGTGCCTAGCTTGCATATGGCTGACATAGTTTTGATCTCTTGCAACACCTTCAAGTCTCCTGAGCACCATCATGAGTGATCCAGAGGCACAGAAATGAGTTCCGAGAATTGCCAGGTAAGATCCCCAAACAAACAACAAAATACCGTAACAAAGAAACAAATAAAACATACCCAGACAGTGTTATATGCACCATATAAAGATAGAATGTACATCAGTTTTTCTCTTAAGCAAATAAAAGACATACTATTTAGTCTTTCTTTACTTTGAAAATTTGAGATTCTGACTGGTCTTTGTAGTGACTTTTACATACTATGTGCCTTGTGTTCCAGAGATGTTTGTTCAATATTAAAATTATCTTTTGTTCTTCTTGAGTTTGTCAAATGAACTCTGCAAGTAGGATTTTTATTTTTCTGGAAGTAAAGATTTTGTTATCAGTTGATCTCATTTTATAACTTGAATATCATTTTCTAATACTCCTTGAATCTTACCAGTGTATAATACTGACAGTTGTTTATTATTTTCTTTATCCACAAAGAATAAAAAAACATTGAATTGATTCAATTTTCAAAATACTTTTCTCCCTTTCCATCTGCAAAAACTGGTGACACATTCATAAGGCACGTTTAAAGACTTAAATGCAGAGTTTAAAGGGCGGAGAATAAGGGCACCAATGTATAAATGAAAGCCCTTACAGCTACCCATTAGAAGCATGGCACAGGACTGAGATGCCAAAATCATGGTAAATAAAGTGGCTTGAAGTTGAGCTCAAGTCAGTCAGTGGTCAGAAGAAAATATGCTCTGAATTATAGGCATTGATTTTGTAATCAAATTTCTTCCTTACATGGGCGACTCTACATAGTACAATGAAGAATCCATAACAGCAGGGATTTGTTTATAATAGTGTTAATGATTCTCTTGACTAGCATGTGCAGGAGGCCAACTGGAGTGATAATGTACCTAAGAGTGCTTGAAAAATAGCAGGTGTTCAATTACATCAGCTTCCCTTCTATTTTCCTTTTTTTTTTTGCATGAGAGAATAAAATATGCTTTGCTTTTACACTAGTACCACCTCAACTTTTTTTCCTCACAAAATGTATTCCATTTCTGCATAGAGCATATATTTTATGCATTATATATGTGAATAAAAATCCTTTATGAAATTGGTAAAAGGTACATATTTGATGATTCTTTGAAATCCTTACCACCAGGACTTGCTTTCATGAATCTTTCATCTCAGTTATATATTTAAATGATATCAAAGGTAACAGACCCAGCATATTAGTCTATATTAGATAATCTCCACATAAACGTATAATAAGATGGAGGTCAAGATTTGTTTCACATTTAAAAAAAAAGGAAATCTCCAGAATATTTGTAATATAGCATTAGCCCAAGGAAAGGAATGTCATTTCGACAGAAGATGTGAATTAAAAATCCAGTCATTTGGGGCCGGAGCGATAGCACAGCGGGTAGGGCGTTTGCCTTGCATGCGGCCGACCCGGGTTCGATCCCCCGCATCCCATATGGTCCCCCAAGCACTGCCAGGAGTAATTCCTGAGTGCAAAGCCAGGAGTAACCCCTGAGCATCGGTGGGTGTGACCCAAAAAGCAAAAAAAAAAAAAAAATCCAGTCATTTACTTTTTCATAAATTTGAATATTATTCAATTAGAAGTAAGGAATACTTCATTACTAATGAGAGATTACTTTAATATAAGCTAAAATTTTAAATATGCTCTCAATTCTTTTTCAAATGTTTCTCTAGGTGGAAGTTTTCTTCACTCTATAGGATAGGGCTATTCTTAAAATAAAATAAAAAGTTTTTTAACATGTAAAATTGCTCTCATTTATAGCTTCTGTCACTTCACAGTGTTGAAAATTTGAAAAAAAGAATGGTGTCAGATAATACCCTGATATCTAATCTAAACATATTCATGCTCAGGTATAATTAGATGTCATCAGTGAATCAGTGTACAAGTTACTAAATTGCCCCACCTGGAATCTAGGATTTATTTTAGTATAGTAAAACAACAGTATTAAAAATAACACTGCAGGGTTTCAAAGAACTGAGTTATCACCGAGTACTTATTATGACATTCATAGTTCATATAAAACAGCAATTCATGTGACTACTTATATCAGTTATTGGTAGGAATTTCCCTTTACTTAATATTAATACTTATATTTAGGAATTGTTTAAAAGTAAGCGAGAATTCCAAACCTCCAAATCTTACTATGCTGTTTTCATTCATGAAACAATTTCCTAGGAAACATTTAACTAAACTATGCCAGATGTTCTTTTTATCTATCTATCTATCTATCTATCTATCTATCTATCTATCTATCTATCTATCTATCTGTCTGTCTGTCTGTCTATCTATCTATCTATATATAAGGGCAATACAAGGTCTTCTGTAAAACTAGTTGGGCAGTGACTATGAACTGGTCATAAAATTTAGATTGCTAGAAAAGTTATGGAACCCATATCCCTGTCCTGGGTTCCTAATTTGCAAAACAGGAAGAGGAATGGCCTTTGATTCACAGATTTGTAGTAAGGTGTGGAACATTCTGTATGCAAAGCTTCAAACTGTGCTCAGCTCAGTAAGTTATTATTTCTCATCAGTCCTTGTTCCTATGGACTTGGCCTATTAAGCTGCTTAAATTCAACTAACATTTACTGTTTACTCTGGCTTATAGATGTTTACATAAGCTGAACCCTAGGTGGGAAACACATTATCCTCTCCCAAGTTGGACTCACCTTGATCCTTCACAATTATATATTTGGATTTCAATGAAGAAGACTTTTCTTGTATTCTTTATACCTAGGTCAGATGCACCGCCAAGCTGTACTCATCATAGTACTCTGCTTTTATTTCTAGAAATGGGCCTTACTTGTCTTTTTCTCACTAGATTTTAAACTAAGAACCAGGTCCACACTGAAGTCATGCTTTAGCCCTAAACAGTGCAAGACCAGGGATGAAATTGATTCTTTTCAATGCCTAAGAGAATGAACAAGTGATATGCTCTATTCTTTAGAATAATTGGCATGGTAGTGAATCTCTCTCACTGTAAATATGCTTACTGCTAGGTTTTATCTTTATAATTATCTCTCAAAGAGATGTCCACTATCCGACACAGAAATAGAAAAGATCAAGATCATTGTACTGGTGCTATGATCACGACTTCCAAATTAATGATTTCTCCCATAAAACTTCTTAGATTCTAAGAGTTGGTTATTACATCAGAGATACATTTAACCAGGATATCCTGGTTCAAAATTATATACATACACACATATAGATATAGATATAGATATAGATATAGATATAGATATAGATATAGATATAGATATATAATTCCAATATGAGAAGTTTGGGAAGTGGGGATAAATAAGATTTTCTACAAGGAACGCAAAAGATCATATAATAGAAGTGATTATGTGGCAGTCAAAGGAGCTGAGAGAAAATACTCCCGGCAGGAAGAATACCAAGTTTATTTATTCACATTGATAAATCCATTGGCAACACTCTAAGAAAATATGTTATAAAATCTTATACACATTTTATAGACACTTTCTTGTTTTCAGAAGAGAAGAATGGGAAGTCAAAGAGAAAAGAAGACAGTCTGTTGGGACAGACAAGAGACCGCTATAGCAATGATAATTGGGAATGATCACTCTGGACAAGAACTGAGTGTTGAAAGGAGGTAAAGGCATATTAATCCTAAACTTTCAGTACCTCTATTGCAAACTATAATGCTCTAAAGGAAAGAGAGAGACAGAGAGACAAAGAGAAAGATGGGGAGGTATCTGCCATAGAAGCAGGCTGGTTGGAGATTGAGGGAGGGAAACTTGGGACATTGGTGTGGGAAATGTACACTGGCCAAGGGCTGGGTGTTGAAACCTTGAATGACTAAAACTCAAACATAAACAACCTTGGAAATGTGGCTCTCATAGTGACCCAATCAAAAAACTAAAAGGAAAAGACAGATACATAGAATATAATTTAAGAGGTAAGAGAACACTGGTGTTCTAGATTAGAGTAGAATTGCTGAGATATATATATATATATATATATATATATATGATAAGATTAGGTAAAATAAATCAAGCAACAGATATAAAGAGGAAAGTATAGAATCTCTCACATTGTGTTTTATTGCCTTTACTTAATATGGAATCAGATTACAGATAAGAATGATAGATGATTTCTACTTTAATCCAGTATGCCTATAGATAACTAAAGTAACTCAGTTTCAACTTATACTTTTCAAGGTATAAGAAGAGAGGGTGAGAAAAAATTATTTTCCAAATCATTTTTTTCATCACAAAGTGAATTGCTGGTACAGATACTCTGCCCTGCTATCATTTAATAAATGTGACACTCTTATGAGATAAACTTCATGGTTTCTCATCACTGAGAAGGACTTACCACTGGATGCTATCATTTTGTATCTACTTCTGACAAATATAATCGCCCAGTGTCTGACATAAGCTCTTAAAAACATTTTCTCCAGATTTAAAATGTACACTAAATCCTAACCATGATTCAAATCAGTCTTCTAAAATGGACAAATTTGGTTAAATCTTATTGTTCACTTCAGGTTAAAAATATTTGGTGTCTGCTTGTATGCATTAGGGTGTTACATGCTAAAGGGTAATATGTATACAGCCTAATACTTTAAGAACTAATGAATTTTCAACATTATATGAAAAAAACAACATATCAGGTTATTTTGAAATATATTGAATATGGTTATGCTATAGTATTCACTTTTATGTATCACTGTATCACTGTCATTACTGTCATCCCGTTGCTCATTGATTTGCTGGAGCGGGCGCCAATAATGTCTCCATTCTTCTCTGTCACATGCTAGTGTAGCCTGATGGCGCATTGGGGGTTTGTTCAGGGTCAGGGGAATGAGAACCATCCAGGTTACTGTTTTTGGCATATCGAGTATGCCACGGGTAGCATGCCAGGCTCTGCCTTGCGGGCGGGATACTCTTGATAGCTTGCTGGGCTTTCCAAGAGGGACGGAGGCTTTTGGGGGTCCTCTAAGCACCTCTATCACTGTATTACTGTATCACTGTCATCCCGTTGTTCATCAATTTGCTCATGCAGGCACCAGTAATGCCTCCATCATGAAATTTGTTGTTACTGTATTTAGCATATCGAATACACCACGGTTAGCTTGCCAGGCTCTGCCATGCTGGCCAGATACTCTCGGTAGCTTGCCAGGCTCTCTGAGAGGGGCGGAGGAATTGAACCTGGGTTGTCTACGTGCAAGGCAAATGCCCGACCCGCTTTTTGGTATTGCTCCAGCCCTTAAAGACACCTGAGTGACCTTAAGAATTGGCCTACAAAATTGAATTTGCAGAGATGGTAAAGGGGCTGTCGGAAAGGACCTCAAGACATTGGACCAGCTCACAATCTGCAGCTGGGTGTGTTATTGAAGCAGAGTATGTCTGAACAATCACAGTGCCTAAGTAAAAACTGAAAGAAAACTAACTATCAACCGACGGTTAAAAGAAAAAATAAGTAGAACTTCAGTAAAAGAGAAGGTCGTGTACCTTATATATGCTCCAGTCATTTGAGCCATGTCCATGCCCCTATCATTCACTTTTATGTAAAATTATAAAATGAAGATTTGTGTATTTTGCTACTTCGGTTCTTAGCCTTGTAGTTTATTTACTACTAAGTAGTCTAGAAAAGATTCTACCAATCAAAATTTCCTACCCATATCTTTGATCCTTAATTAGTATTCCTATGGAGCACAATCAATCAATCAATCACTAAATACAACCAACAGCGACTAGCCCATCATTCTCAAATACTGATAGAACTTGAAGGAGAGACACAAGCAAATCTACAGGTGAAAATGTAATCACTAGAATAACCAAGAATGATTTCACTCTGCCAGAATGAGGAAATGGTTAGGGAAGAGAAGACTCTTTATATTTTATATTAGCAAATCAATAGATAGGCAAAAGTTTGTCCAGAGAGAAGCCATTTTATATGTTGTAAATGTCATGCAAGATTCAACCAGTACAACTGAAATTAAAAATTAGAAGGTTCATCTTGGGAACAGGACAATAAAATTTCAGGACAGGTGACTTTTTTTAGGCCGCTTAATTCTATTTTCTTAGTTATTTCATTTTTTTGTTGTTAAAATATCTCTCTCTCAAAATCTAAAAAATAATCTATTCTTATGATTAACACACTTATGTAACTCTATTGAAGTGCTGCTTAACTACTAATTTTGGCTTTTATATGAAGTGTTAAATCTGAAGTGTTAAATCTGATGCTCTTCCAGTACCATTAATTCTGGATTATGAATGTGAAAGGAATACAGGTGTGTACACCTGACCAAGAAACTAAAATGTATTAAGCTCTCCTACTATGAGCTGTAGAACCAAGTTTGAAATATGGATTTATTTTAACCAACATTATTGAATATAGGCATAAACAAGTTCATATAAAAACCTACACAATTACTTCAGGGGTGTGGGAAGTTTGGACACATGTTGTGCTGTTCAGAGTTGACTCCTGTTCTGTGCTCAGCCATTCCTGGCATCCCTTGGGAGACCATATGGCGTGCTGGAGACTGAAAAAGGGTGAGCTGCATGTGAGATATATGTTTAAGTCTCGGAACTATCTCTCTAGCCCCAAACTTTACTTGTTTTAAAAAAAATATATTATTATTTTGGTACAACATATAAAGCTTTATTATATATTTCATTTGTCATGGGAGAAATCACCAATTGTAATCCTAGTTTGACTTGAATGTGTCTTAATTTCTTTTAGATTTTACTTGATAATTATCAATGAAAGCATTACGCTTTCATTGAACAACAAATAGTCTCCCATTATATCTTGGCACTGCAGCACTGTTGTCCCATTGTTCATCAGTTTGCTCGAGCAGGCACCAGTAACATCTCCATTGTGAGAGACTTGTTGTTACTGTTTTTGGCATATCGAATACGCCATGGGTATCGTGCCAGTTTCTGCTGTCAGGGTGGGATACTCTCGGTAGCTTGCCGGGCTCTCTGAGAGGGGCAGAAGAATTGAACTTGGGTTGGCTGTGTGTAAGGCAAATGCCCTACCCACTGTGCTATCGCTCCAGCCCTGATATATATGTATATATATATATATATATACATTATATACATTATATATATATATATTTCGGTGAATATGACTAGGGTTAGCATTAGAGTACATGTATTGGGTATGAAAGATCTGAGTTTAGCAAAGAAAACATATTAAAAAAAATAAAAAGAGCCTACTAATATCCATAATAACTGATAATGATAAATATTTTCTAAGAAAAACTGACACCTTTGATATTTTCAGGAGTGACTGGAGATATTTATATAACAACATTACTGGATTAACTTTAATTTTATTTGATGATAAAATATATTAGTTAACAAAAATATATAAACAGTAAATATAAATAATGCTTCCTAATCTGCATCTTTTTAAAAGTCACATATATTAATAAAACTGTTATTAATATTAATAAATATTAATATTTAAATACTAATAAAATATTAATATTGATTAATAAATATTAATATTAATTGATAATTATAAAACATTATTTAGTAGGAAAGTTACTAGATCCTCAATACATGTTCTGACTGTAAATTGGATTTTCACAAAAACCCATTGAGTTGAAATCTATTACTGTTTTAAAGATTGAAAAATCAAGGTTCTACTAGCCTTAAGTCAAAGATAAGTTAGACTATTTCAACCCAAGTCTGCTCTCCTCTTCAAACGGTCTTTAGATAAAACTATTTAAACAGTAGGAAATGCATTTAACTGGGATAGCATTCTTCCTTTGCATTATTTTCAGCTTAAAACTATTTATATATGTTATAGTCTATGTTGAAGTTGACTACTATATGTGTGGACATATAATTCTAAGAAGTTCTTCAAATGCAAGCTACAGTTTTATACTCTCTTCTTCCCTATAGACTGAAATCAAAATATTCAATCATTTATCCTTGTAATGAACACTAGCCTTTGGTCTACAGTTTCCACCGTGCCTTGAACTTTCTCCATTATGACGTTTTGTTATTCTGTGTCAGGCTACTGAAAATTTTTTCAGAAAAATGTCATGGCTTCTTAATGATTACTGACAGTAAATTTGACAGATACTCCTCTAAGGTAACTTAGAGGAGAATCTAAGTTTTTCTTTAAGTTTTCTCATCTCCTTAAGTCCTTTGCATAGTTAATTCAGAGCAATGTCCTTTTTGTATGGGCACAAGAAGACAGTTGATGCTATTCTTTTGTAACGGGAGTTAATCAACTCAGAATGTTATTTTCCCTTGGATATCTACTCTCTCGACTTAAGCCTCAGTTGCCCTTACTTCCTAGATCCTCAAAAGCAGGGTCCCGATGAGGGACTGGATGTACTCAGGGCAAGCTGTGAGCTATGAGCTACTCTGGCATTGAAATGGGCCTGGCCAAAGTGCCATAATACTTAACTCTAAGTTAAGAGCATGGTCATGGACAAATTCTATCATGATTCAAAAAGTGATAACTAGATTGAGACCCTGTTGGTGTTAGGAATGATTAATCTGGCCTGAGCACTAGAGTCTGAGTCTGTGGCGTGATCTCTTCAGAAGTGTACCTACAAAATAACTAATATTAAGAAGTAGAATTAAGATGTCAATTAAGTTGTTGGACTAAGAAAAGGAGAAAAACACCTTAAGTGCTATTTTGCTCCTGAGCAAAGAAAGGGCTTTATTGTGTTGATTTTGTGTGGTGACTACCCCCAATTCAGGGAGTTGGGGAGAGATGAGAGAGAGACCAGGGCAGCAAGATGGAGGTCAGAGAGACTTGCATAGGGGGGCAGAGGGAAAAGAACGTAGGGGAAGAATGTAGGAGCAGGCATGAAGAGACGAGAGAGGTGGCTGCGAGATGCAGTGCAGAGAGATGAGAAGGAGAAACAGGAGGAGACAGGAATGAGGGGCAGTGTGAGACTAGGGGGTCTTAGAGAGACTGAAACAGGCGTGTGGAGAGAATGTAATAAATGGCAACTGATCATCAACTAGCTTGGCCCTTGCTTCCTCCTTGGTCAGCCCATGGCCTGGGCTGCCCCAGGATGGGGACAGACCTCAGGCTACTGAATGCAGGCAGTAACAGGGAGAGCCACAGGGGCTTCCCTTAGCAGCCTGGAGATTATACAAGAACCTATTTTATGTAACCTGCAGACCAGTGGTCAAGTTTTTTTTCTTCAAAATGTTCTTCTAAGAAATATATCCTAAGGACCAGAGTGATAGTATAGTGGACAGGTGCTTGCCTTGCACACTTTTGACTGAGGTTCAATTCTTAGCACTATATATGGTTCCCTGAACCCTACAAGGAGTCAGCCCTGAGCACAGAGTCAAGAGTCAGCCCTGAGCATGGCTGGTTGTTTCCCCAAAAGTAAACAAAACTACTTTATATCAATAAAAACAGATACATAATACTTGAATGCACATCTGTGCACATATCTAGGTATATGTATATTTATTCTATATTTTATGCCGTTAGAGTGAACAAAACTACATTTATTATTACTATGTACTTTGAAGTATAATGTTTTTTGTGTGTGGGTTATCTGTTTCTGATTTATTTTATCAATTATTTGAATGCTGGTCACAACCAGATAATAGATTTTATGACTCACTGGTGTTGACCTATAGTTTGGAAAATCTTCCCGAGATGATATCATCTTATGTCAGTTTTTATAAAATGTATCAGAATTACGTGACTATGAAATCTCTGGTAACTTTCCACAGTGAGATCATTGTTTTTCCCTCACCTTACTTATATGTGTTCTCACCGTAGCTCTACTCTGGTAAACACTCAATATTTGAACAGTATTATTTTGTTCTGGTGAAAAAAGTTTTTATTATAATAGTCATCACAGACATTTTGGATTTTAAATGTTTTTAATCTGTGTCTCTGTGTGTATGTGTTTGTGTGTGCATGTGTTTGTGTGTGTGTTAAATGGTGGTTTATAATAATTTTAATAGTATGGCTTTCTGCATAAAATGTTCCACCACCAACCCTTCCTTCCCTTCCCCCTACCAATGTCTGCTTCCTCCCACCATCATCACATACAGCCCTCATTTCCAAAAAAAATTTTTTTAGGATGTTTCATTTTTTAAATGAAAATAATAAAATTAAAATTTAAAATGTCAACATCACCCTATGTGGACCTTCTGCTTAACACTAAGATATACAGTTTTAGAAGGTCTAAAATTAGCTTATAATACCAGCCCAGTAAGTGCAAACTAGTCCTTATTTTAGTAATGTGCCATATGCTTATCTAGAAATATATATTCATGAATTTCTGAACCTTTATCATCAAAACTTACCTCACAGTTAATTGGGAACTCCCACTGCTTTCCCCTTTGTGTCAACTGAACCACTTTTTAAAAATTATATCAAAAGTTAGTTAATTTTGCATGGTTAGAACTTTTTAGTAAGATCCATGTCTCAAAATCAAGGCAATGCCATTGTTTCAAAACTATCTTTAATACTTGCTTCATTATTCAAAATATTACATCTGTTCCATGAAATATAATTTATCTAAGACAAGCTTTTATTCCAGTGGTATTATTTTGCTCAAAATATCAGCAGAATCATTGACAATATTGCAAAATTGTAATTTGACTAAAGTAACTTTTTTTTTAAACTTTTTTGGTCATACCCGGCAATGCACAGGGGTTACTCCTGGCTTTGCACTCAGGAATTTTTCTTGGCAGTGCTCAGCTGACCATATGGGATGCTGGAAATCAAACCCAGGTCAGCGGTGTGCAAGGCAAATACCCTACCCGCTATACTATCACTCAAGCCCCTAAAGTAACATTTAAGAGAAAAAAATTTTACAAAAAATAAATGATCCAATCCTTTATCAACCTAAATCCCAGACATTGGTCTTGTGCTAGCACTAATTATAACAAACCTAGAAATATTATGTAGGTTTAGAAACTAATTTTTAGAACGTTCTCCATTTTTCTGAGCCTTTGAGTGATTATTTTACTGCTGAGAGTTGACTGAGAGACTCTGCTTTGGTTGTTGCTTCTGAAGAAACCAATTTTTAGACATGTGTATATTTCTATGACCTTTATTACTGATAAACATCCATCGATAATTTTTTATAATATTTCATCTATTGCAATTATCTCCCTATGTTGAAATGTCAATTTCGGTGTGTTTTCCTCACTTACTCAGTATTTTCTTGGCACTGAATATTTTCACACACTTTTAAGTCTAGAGCACACACATATAACGAGAATTGGCAAGTTTCTGGCTTTTGGTAAGTTTTCCTTTCTAACATGTACATTACTAGAGAGATATCTAGGAATAAAACTTTTATAAAAGTAACTTTTCCAATGAACTCAATTTTGAAGTCCTTTATTAAAATCTCCATATTGCCTATATGTAACAACAGATGGGATGTTACAGAATTGATTGTTAAAAATAGAGGTATTAAATATTTCTTGATTCTTTCTAATATAAAAATTCTGCAACATATATTTCTTACCATGACAACTTGGGAGGGCTCTATTCCATCCAGGTCTTCCATCATCTCCCATGATACAAGTAAGTGTTGAATAGCCTTGAAGAACATAACCAGCATCACAATAATAGGTAACCGTTGATCCTAATTTATAATCCATTCCAAGTCTGGTGCCATTCATTATATTTCCTGGATCAAAGCAGGATTCTCGCAATTTTGCTGTAAAACAATTTTAATGCATATAAATTTAGTTAGTTGCCTTAAAATTCTTTCTATAAATTATTAATACTTCTTTATTGCTTGCTTTAATCAGAAGAAAAAACAATGCAATCTCCGCCCCCCCCCAGCACAGCCGTAAGGCCTCAAAGTGTAAATTCTATAACCCTGACATGTATTTTTCTCGTTAATAATAATTAGTCAGAGAAGGGAGGTCTTCATTGAAGAATAAAATAATCCATTCAAATTTATAATATATATATATAGAAAACCACTCAAAAGGATCCATAGCACTTAAAATTGTTATGAAATGTAATTTATGTGTCAATCTTTAAATTAATTTGGAAAAGAAGCAGAACTAATTTAATATTTCTTTCTTTGAAAGATATTTCCCTAAATGATATATATCCGTTCCATATGACTGCAAATAACCCGACTGTTCCAATCTATTGAGCTCTGTTGAACTCAGTTCATTTCTCTACTAAAGGAAAGTCAAAGTTCCCATTTCCTAATTTAGCTAAAAAGCTGGCACAACCACACATATGACTTTAATTAAAAATCAGATAACTGAAAAAGATCAATTTTCTTATTTCTCCCCTGAATTAATTTATCTTTTTCCTCCCAATAAATACTTAAGAGCAACATATCTGGGCATATAACAGTAGACAAACGGGATATTCTCATAGGCTAACCAGTATTTTAAGGAGTAATTATATTAACTGATTCTAATCAGGTTATTTCATATGAAAGCATTCTGATTCTTGCTGAAAAGGTGACACTGAAATGAAGCAATGGGAGTCAATAAAATAACAAGGTGAAAGGGAGATGAGAGGCATTAAAGAAATCCTGTAGTGCGGGAGTCTGCTAATCTGAATCCCAAGTTTCCATCCTAAGGTAAAGAAATTGATTTTTTCCCAATCATAAGGTTGCAAGCACATGTACAAACTCAAAACAGACACACACACACACACACACACACACACGGCAATCTGTATTCAAATGTGACCTTAAAAATTGCTTTTAATCCAAAAAACATGTCTTTGTATATAAATATAAATATTTATATAAGACTTTTCAGAAAACAATCCAAAGGAAAAATAGTAATTTTGATCATTAAGAATGAGGCCTTACTGTTGCAGGTATTGGTCTGCCTCTGCTCTAGAGATGACATCACACAAGTATTTCTTTAAACATGAAAGCACAGTGAAATTTTCAGGTAGAATTGTAACCTACTATTATAGCTGAACTTTATGAAATTGAGTCTCTTGAAGGTAAAGGAAGAATTGAAATTTCTGTTCAAAAAAGATTAATCTTTTTTATGCCTAACACCATAATATTTATCTTCTGAAAATCTTCCTTCAATTTTTTTTCTTGGAAGTTTTAGTGAAATACCAGTGAATTAATAACCATCTCACTTTTCTATAGAAGAGATATATGATTGACAAATACATACTTTTTTCCTTGAGATAAAATTGCAACGGAAAAAAAAAATTGCAACGGAAGTCATGTTTTGAGGGGAATTATTCATTTAATTATTATGCATACATATCACTCAAATGCTGTGTGATCAGCCTTCTATGGATAATATTGCTATTTGTTTTCATATATGTCAGAGCAATTATGTGCGGACATTTAAAAAACATCTAAACAGTCTTAAGATTAAGTTCTAGGCAGTTGGCAGAAATATAATTTCCGTTTTGGAAAGAACTATTTGACACAGAAAAGTTGACAGTGTTATTTGTGTGATGTGAATATCTCATATTATTTATGTAAACAGCCGTTTGCCTACTGAACAGAGAGTAAGATAATAAAAATTTGGGGGTGGAGAGTTAACTCAAAGAGATATATTTAATTAGGTTAATTTTTAGGCGTATTATGAACTCAGTACTAGCACTATTTCTATATGCCCTCTGGAATATAAAAGTAAGACCTCATGTGGAGCGCTCTCTCTCTCTCTCTCTCTCTCTCTCTCTCTCTTTCTCTCTCGCTCTCTCTGTCTCTGTGTGTATGTATATTGACTTCATGATTTCACTACTGAGAATGATATGTAGTTACAAAAGTTCCAAGGAAAAGGCTTCTAGTTTACAGAACAAATGTGTGCTTCTTTGTACTATATACTCATTATTTTACTTTACTCTTAGTAATAATACTACTTTATGCAATCATTTATGACACATTTAACAATTGGATACTCAATTTCATCACTTGTAAAGTTAGAATGCATTAACTTAGTGGACAATGCTAAGTTTAATATTGTTCTTGTTCATAGGTCTCTGTTGGTGAGAGGGAGAGATGATAAACTAGAAAGAGAATGAGAGATTGCTGCTAATAAGCTTTTGGGGAAAAAATGCTTTAAAAAATTACTAGCCCTAAATAGCCCTAAGGTATGAGAAACACCTCTTATTGAGATGCAAAGCCTGAACTTTTTGAAGATGGAGAAACTGAGGTACCACCCAGCTGCAGAAATGTAGGTGCCAAGCAGAGAGAGTGGGGACCTCTCAGGGAAGAAACCAAAAAGGCTTCTAGAGAATCTAAAGTTCGCGATAAGAACAGGAAAGGTCCATCAGAATTCCAGTGCTTCCCAATGCCTTAGATAATGCAATTCTCTTCAATATGCAGAGAACTCTAGGCCACAGCAATTAGGAGAAAATGTATTAAAACGTCTTCTAAAGCCATTTACTGCTTTTACTCCTCTGGACAAGTTTTTGTTCTCCTGTGAACAAGGATTTCCGTGAACATGTATCCTTCTTTGATCGCCTCTCACACTTATCTAAATAATCCTGAAAAATAAACTATTTTACTTCACTATTTGCTCTCCTCCTGAAATTTTAAAATTATTTATTGTGAAAGGGAAGGTGACGGGCCGGCTGAGCAGAGATTAGAACTGCCTGTCCTTTTCCTGCGGAAGGCAATTCCCTTCAGCCTGAGTCACTGGTCTCCTGGGAATGCAGGTGGTGAGGCGAGGTTCCCAGGTGGTGCTGAGAAAGGTGGACTCAGGTGTAACTTCAGAGCTGCCTCCTGGGGCTCCTGGGATGTGCATGCATCTGTGTTATTTTGATGCTTAGACTCGCCTTTATCAGTCCTGACCCATGCCAGGTATTTCTTCTGGTGGTTGAGGGGGGTTTAGCAGAGATGTGGAAGCATCATTTCCTCCAGGGCACCTCCCTCCCTCCCTTCTTCACCCAGAATACTGACAACAATGATTTGTTGAAATGTTTACAGAAACGTTCTTGAGCATTGTAAAAATTTTATTCCCTGTTTCTTGTTCTGACTAGGAGCATTTAAAGATCTTTTGATTTTATTTTTAGTGGGACATGATTATGACTCGATGTGTGCTGCTTATCACCAAGAGTAATTTCAGGAATAAAGATAGTTGAGTGCACTTTCTGCTTTCCAACAAAATGAGTTCTATTTTTAAATATGTATTTTGGTTTTAGCCGACACCGCATTATATTGCTAATTTGTTTACATTTCCTTTGGTCTTAATTAGGGAACTGCTAATTTCCTTCTCACTGACAGAAAAAGTTGACACTGAGAACTCTTTTATAAGATGAACAGGAATGCACATATAAGGCCAGAGGGACAGTGCAAAAGGGTCAAGTGCCAGCCTTGCAAACAGCCAACCTAGGTTGGATTCCTTGGCACCCCATAAGGTCTCCTGCGTTCCTTCAGGAGTGATCCCTGACTGTAGCGCTAGAACATAAACTACAGTACACCTGGATGTGACTCCCCCCAAAAAAGTGAAAAAAAAAAAGAAATGTACATGTAATTAACCATGAACGAAGGACAGTACAGAACTAGTATCCCATATAAAATGCTCAAAATTTAAATCATGACAAAGCAAATGTTCACATTTACCTTTATATTCCAAATGAAATCCAGTGTAACTGACAGATCCATCACTTCGAAAAGCCAAATGCATGGTATTTGAGCTGCTTTCTATTCTTTCCGGTAATTTGCTGTCTTGAAAACTTCCAATTAGTGGGCTATTACTGTCTGGCCCATCATATATATAGAGGAAGTCATAGTTTGGTTCTATGCTAAAACTGGGGGCAAAAAGCAAGAAAGAGAAAAAGAAGTAAACAAATGAGCACCAGTAAGGTTATTAGCCATAATAGAGCTATGATCAAATATAAATTCTGTTAATATCTATACACATAACAAATCCTATAAAACTATACCTGGGAACAGCATAATAAATAAGAATATCAAAATATTATACAAGAATATGAACATTTATTATTTTCAGTTTAAGTTTGCATTCTGTTCTTTGGGAATATAAATAATTATAAGGCTAAGAGTTAAGCTCATAAAAGATAGGGGACTGAGAGTCAGAGAAGTGAGTTTAAACCTTGATTCTGTCTGCCTATATTAGTTACACACCTGCAAGTCAGCTGGGTTACATTAGTCAAGTGGAGAGCATGATATATTATTTTTATATCTTTCAGACAGGGTAGGGGGTTATAACAATAATAGAGAGGAATGGCCATTCTGGTGAAAACTGTGTGCTGAAAAGGGGTAAAGAGAATATGCACGATATCCTCTGAATAATAACAGTGAAAACCACAGAGCCTAAAAGGAAAAAAAGAAGAAAGTGGATGCCAGAAAGGAAGACTAGGGTGTGGAAGGGAAACTGCAGACGTTGGTGGAAGGAAGTAGATAATGGTGAAGGGATTGGTGTTGGAACATTGTACCCCTGGAACTCAATCTTGAAAAACTTTATAATTCACAGCAAGTCAATAAATTATAAACATAATACTTGTTTTCATCCAAATATCTTGCAACACAAAGCTAGAACTATTTTTCTTTGTCAATGGTAACATTTGCCTTAAATTTCAAAGCTTAGACTCTTCAAGCCTATGTTCTTCCTTGAACACTTAACTTGCTTGCATGTCTCTTTGCTTACTCACTTGCCTATTTCCACTCTGTAGAAGACTTGTGTTCTTTTTTGAAAATGTGTATCTTCCCCTCTCTCTCCTCACATCTTTCTAAATAGGTTTCAATTAAAACTAAAAGAACTAAAAGAAGTTAACTAAAAGAAGTTAAAAGTCTGTGTATTTTTATTATTTTAAAATTCAAATATCAAATATCAGGTTTAAACAGAAGTTGAAGTAATTGTACTTAAATGACAAAAATAAACCACTGTGTGATGTTAGATTTTCTTTTACTTTTATAGAAATTAATAACCTCTTAGTACTCAAATAGTAGAAATTAAGCCAATACACTTTCAATATTAAATAATATGCAAATAAAAGACATTTTATCATATGGATTATGAAAATCAGTATATTATCATTACAAAATTGAATAATACATCTGTATTAACAAACTTTGACCATAAGAATTTCCCCATCTATCTTTTATATCTATCTATTATAGAATTTATGTGTATTTTTAAACTCTTATTTAGTCACAATACACAAGAAAATTGATAGTATTATGGTACATAGTGCTTTTAAACATGTTAGATTTTAAAATATTAATTTCTCACAATTCTTTACCTTATGCATATAAAAGAGAGAAAGTTCAGTTACTTAGTTTAGTTGGACATAGAGAATGATTAAAAATTGGACAATATAAAGTTTTCAACCATTTAAGTATATTAAGGTCCCTGTAATAGAAAAACATCAGCAACTACTGCATATTATTGCATCTTGTTTAATTTACTCAATAGCTTCAAAAATCTAACTCAATCAATTATGTCTGAAGCTGTTCTTCAGAGTAAAGGCCTTATTCTTCATAATTGTTTCTTACAAAAATAAGAGGATAAGGTGATATTTCATTACTCACTACCCTTGTTCTAGGAGGTTCACAATGTTGCTGAAATTTATTTATTTCTTCATTAAGATATGATGTAGTTACAACTCTTTATCTATCTTAATTACTATAAAAAAGTGCTTTGCTAGTGATATATGATATGCATTACCTTTGAATACAAACACATATAACAACAGATTCTAAACTTTTTTTAAATTCTAGTTTAATCTTAACTTTTCAAAATATTGATCTGTAATTTTTCTTGAAAATAAAGATAGAGCAAAAATGTCTTTCCTAGGAAATTTAGAAAGGTAATAGCAATGACTTTTGACTTAAAACATGGAAAGGAAATTTATTCTAATATTAATTCTATTTTCTAAGGTATTCTCATAAATATTAACTTGGCCATGTCAATAATCCTTGTGATATAAAGATAGGATTAACATTTCTATTTCCCCAGTGAGCACATAAGGCCCTGAAATGTCAGTGTTCTCCCTAAGGTTAGATAATAAATGACACAGCTGGAAAACAAATTTAGGTGATATGTTCCAGGAAATATGGTATTCATCACACAGTTTATTCATTAGAATATTTTAATAAGCAAATAAAGTCCAACATCTTATATCTTTATTGTTATAAACTGTTTTTCTTAATTTCAAAAGTGGGAATCATGAAAATCGCCTCAGGAAATAATTATTTTTTTAAATGGAGGCACTGCGATTTACAACATTTATATTGGCAGGATTAAATCCCAGATAAAAGCGTTCCCAATCACACCCTCCACCCTAGTGTCAGACCCATTTCAACACTCCAGTGTTTCCCAATCAACACCATCCCTCTATGCCTGCCTACCATGATATGCTTCCTACTAAAAAAATATATATTGTGGAGCTGGAGTAATAGCACAGCAGGTAGGGTGTTTGCCTTGCACACAGTTGACCCAGGTTCGATTCTCAGCATCCCATGTGGTTCCCGAAGTATTGCCAGGAGTAATTCCTGAGTGCAGAGCCAGGAGTAACACCTGAGCATTGCTGGGTGTTACCCAAAAAGCAAACAAAAAAAATTGCTTCTGTTCTGTTGCAGAACTCAGTTAGTTTATATCCTACAAGTGAGGGATATAGTTCTGTATCTGTCCCTCTCCTTCTGATTAACGTCACACAGCGTGGGACTCTTCAGAGTCATCCTTCAGGAAGTGATCTGGAAAATAGATCCTTGGCAACTCATCCACATCATTGCAGTTGCTCCTCTATTACAGGTCATCATTGTTGCAGTGCAGATGTGAAAATAAAGAATTGATACTTTATGCTTTTGCCATATTTCCATGATTTCAAATGATGTTTTGTCTTGTCTTAACCTAGTTCAAGTATGTTTGCATACTCTGCGCATAGATCAGCTGAATTTTTCACATGTCAATACTAAGCAGCTTTAACACACTGGCAGAAGCAGAGATTGTGTGTTAGGGCAAAGGTTTACTTGTACAAACTGAAGAGCTGACACCTTTTCTAAATAAAAAGTGCTTTGATTTTCTGTTCCCTGATTAAAATATATTTCCGAAAATATTCATTTACATTGATATCTTAAAGAAAGTTTGGCTAGGATCTTTCATTACAATTTTCATAGGAAGAAACAACAACTCAAGCCAAAGAATTTACACACTGAGGAAATGCATATAGAAGAGGTACAACGACAACTCAAACATCAGCCATGTATTTTCCTGCATGGAAGGCTGAATACTGGAGTATGGAGCAAACTCAGCAACTGACAGGGGCTAAACATAGATAAAGAACTTTATTTGGGCATACTATCTCATGAAACCTGTACCAAGTAGATAAGTTCTACATAAATCATATAGGAATATCCATCAAAGTTTCTTTCTTAACCACTAGAAAGTCTATTCAGTAGTCCTCAAAGTCCTAAACTCAATGGTGGTACTGTATACACAGGAACTGAGTTCCATCTAAAGTATTGGGTGGTGCACAGTTGGGCAATATCCTTGGAATACCTTTCAGAAACTACAGAATTTTGGAAGCACTGATGGCAAATACAGGGATGGGAGAGAGGTTATCAAATAGATGCCATTACCATGGTTCCCCCATGTTGGAATGTGGTGAAAATGCACCAACAGCCTTCACAACTCCAAGGCAGTTGATGTCATCATACAAGGCCTTATGAACTTTTCCTGATACTAATTGTGAAATATTAGGATGGCCATTACCCACAACAAAGCATATAACAGCCATCAGATTTAATCTGGAACAAAAGGAAATGACCAAAACAATTTTTTTTAAAGTAGGTATGAGTAGGAACTCACCTGATAAATGCCAAGGAGATAACATAGTCTGAGTTGACGCTGATCGTCCAGTCACAATCCCTGCTGTGAGGATATGGGTGAGGGAAGTTTGGTGAAAGAATAAACCCTGAAGATCCTGTTAGATTTCCTCCACAAGGTGCTGTAATGGAAACAAATAAAACCTTGAAGAGGAAAATAAAATTTCCTGGCTAAAAATAT
This sequence comes from Sorex araneus, assembly GCF_027595985.1. Taxonomy (NCBI): domain Eukaryota; kingdom Metazoa; phylum Chordata; class Mammalia; order Eulipotyphla; family Soricidae; genus Sorex; species Sorex araneus. Next base: position 115,207,093 of record NC_073303.1, on the reverse strand, counting down.
TTGTGAAAAAAGAAAAAAATTCTAAAAGAATTTTATGGGGCTGGGGAGTTGTGTTTATTTATTTATTTAATAAAGCTACTGGCTTGAATAATACATGTCTCTGAAGAAAGGTAAGTAACATGAAAAATACAGACAGACATTCATATATTGAATTTAGTCATTTTAGTGGTTTTAAAACATTTTGTTTTAAATTCCCACATACTTATTTCCCTTCCTATAATTTCTTTGTTTCATGTAAAAGAAAAACAAGAAAGTGGGTATAATTGGTTTCCTGATATGGTTATGTTTAGGAAAAATATACATTGTTTTACTTATATTAAAGAAAATCTGAAAGTACTATAAAATATCAAAATAAAGAAACAAAATATAGAAACAAAAATTGGTTTCCTTATCTGATTATATTAAGGAAGAATACATTGTTTTCCTTATATTAAGGAAAAATCTGAAGGTATTACAAAATATAGAAGCAAAGCAAATCAAAGCACATAGTAATAAGTGGAATCACAGGAATCAAGATATTTGACTCATTTTCATGTCTTCCTTGATACATGATTCATGTATCCATGGAAGAGATTTGATAATAATGAGAACAGACAATTATTGGAGAAACAAGGGAATTTTATAATAAGCTATTATATTGTGAGTGCAAGGATAAACCTAAACTTCAGTTGCCTGATTTTCTGATGAAAATAAACAGTCACTGAAGGTATTATTGCAGCTTCAAAGGTTGCTGTAACACTTCGATGGAGAAACCAAGCAACAACCAAAAAAAAGTCAGTAAAATTCAGAGAATGGATTCTTTAGGGGATTATTGTTAAAGTCTGCTAACCATGATTTATGATTAGAAAATAATGTATTACACAGAGTTGGCAGCTTCAAAAAATAGAGAAGTCAGGTACACAGGACCCTGTTCTTTGAGGGGAAAAGGGAGGGCAGGAGGGGCTAGGCAGAGGAAAAAAAAGGAAGACAGAGAAACTACAATTATATGTCATGTGTTAGGGACTTAGCAGTAGAGGACGTGATTTTTAGTGAGGAGACCACAGTTAGTTACATCCCTGATATTCACCACCACAACCCATGCCAAGTGCAACCGGGCAGCACGGTTATTTGTGATCCTGGCACCACAATAAAAGATGTACTCTCCAGGGAGCAGTGCAACCAAATTGAAGAAGTACAGCAGCAAAGCATGTGCAACCCCTAGTTCTCAGACAACAATGACCAGAAAGGTAAAGGGGGACCAATTAAGAATTGGGTAAGAAAGCCTTTGAACATGACGGTTTTCTCAGAATGAATTCCACCATTGTCTGAACAGGATACCAGAGTTTTGACAGCATGAAATTGGTTTGGAAGAAAAACAATTTGTGTTTGGGCAACATTTCAGCATCTGTGTTCTTTGCCTGAGTTGCAACATGCAAAAAAAGACTAGAATTTGGCAACCTTTGCCAGCTAAATTATGGGCATCCACTTCATAAGACCCTTTGCCACATTGCCTTCAGTGTCAACCATAGCAGATGACCTCAGCTTCTACTTAATTTAGTTGTTCAGACTAAATTTATTCACCAGTAATTTCTGATCACCTTGAAGGAGTTTATCAAATGATTAGACATAAATCATGCCAACTTCCAGTCTTGCTCCTTCACACCTCAATGTTCCTACATATTTCTCAACTCTACTGAGTCCCTCGGCTTCAACTCAGAACAAATACCTTAATTAGTCACATAAATTCTTCTCTGCAGAGCTTTTGTTCAAGTTTCCAGCTTCCTACCACCTCCATAAAGTGTTTACGTTTCTACCATCCTAAAAATAAAACTAAGTTCCTTATATATTATTTTCACCAATTAAAAATAAAACTAAAAGTGCTAAACTTTATAGGATTTTTTTAAAATAAATCTTCCTCGACCATTTGGGTTTGGTAAAATGGCTTACCCTGAGGAACTACCATTTTCCCACTGGACTCACATAAACCTCACTTACTCATCAACTGATCTCACTTTCCTACACAAAGACAGAACACAGACCCCACAAACTCCAATCTTCATACTTCAAATAGCTGAATTCATCCCTCTCGGAGAGCCCAGCAAGCTACTGAGAGTATCCCACCTGAAGGCAGAACTTGGCCAGCTACCCATGGCATATTTGATATGCCAAAAACAGTAACAACAAGTCTCACCATGGAGACATTACTGGTGTCCACTAGAGCAAATAGATGAACAACAGTACAACAGTGCTACAGTGCTACCTGCCTTCACTGATCAATGGCAATAAAGTGTTTTTAATCAACATTTGATTAAACCTCTTTCTTTTCTTTTTCTTAACCTCAGCACTCTGGCCCTAGCTTCAGCTTTACAGCAATCCCAACCCTAGACACAAGCAAAAGGCATATTTAGAATACAACATTGTCTAACATATTATCCAGAGACTCTAATTTCTATACATGTTCATGTAGCTTTGTGCAAGCTCTTGTATAAGAAGAAAGACTTTTTCATCTACCTCTTGAGGTGTTCTAGATATTTATGTTGACCAGACACTTTTTTTCTCTAATGGCAGTCCTCACTCCTGCAATAATTTGTTCTGAATAAAAAGTTTGCCTTTGCCTATTTAAGATTTATTTCCTTTTCACTTCACAATGGAATCACTGAAAAATAGGTCTAATTTCATTATCTCTCTTCTTTTTTTTTCCTTATGTGCTAGATATGCCCATAGGCAGATGAACTTGATTAGCAAAGCAAGTTACCATCAAGGGGAAAAAAAGTTTCTGATGCTTTTTTTCAAAGAAAAACATCAAAGTATTCATATTGTGAAAACTTACCCTAAGGTTTTTTTAATTTTTTTTTATTTTACATTATAGAGAGACACAATTACCTTTTTGTTGCTTCGGGACTTTAGATGTGTTTATTGGGCCTTTTCTGCCTCTATTTCAATCCAGTCATAGATCTTTCCCTCAGCCTACTTGCCCCCAATACAAACTCTTCTTGGTTCACCTGAAATGACTTTTTTATTGACTCATGTAATGAAGACATTTTAGCCTTCATCTTTCTCCTCATATCTGCAGTCATGCTTATCTGGTAGCTTTATCCTCAAGTTCATCTTTTGTTTTCCTATGAGGGGAAGTTTTGGTTTTTGGAACTCCCATTCTAATTCTTTTTTAGTGATTTTGTGAAAAACCAATTTTTTTCTTTTTCTTTTCTTTTTTTGGTAATCATTGGCCATTTATTCAAGTCTCACAGTGTTACTTATAGAAAAATCTTGAAGAGTTGGGTGTTGAAGATTATCATAAACAATGAACAGATGTAAAGCCCTTCCTCTGGGGTAAGATTTTCTAGGAAATACACTCAAGGAAAAAATCTCATATAAGTGTTCAGCACTCCAGGTACCTGTTAGGAGATCAGCCTAAGGTCAGAATTCCATTTAAGGATATATTGCTTTCTTCTTTAATTAGCTAGAAATCCATTTAAATAGTCATCTTAAATTTACTTCTTAATATTTCTAGTCATTTTGTAAGGACATAGTAAGAGATATCACTGTATCACTGTCATCCCATTTTGCATTCATTTACTTGAGTGGGCACCAGTAATATATCCATTCGTCCCAGCCCTGAGATTTTAGCAGTCTCTCCTTACTTGTCTTTCCCAACAATTGGAGGCTCTTTCAGGATCAGGGGAATGAGATCTATTATTGTTACTGTTTTAGGCATACTGAATACGTCACAGGGAGCTTGCCAGGCTCTGCTATGTGGGCGAGATACTCTGGGTCGTTTGCTATACTCTCTGAGAGGCTTATATATTTATTTCCCTCTATGATGATGTGTTGTAAGAATGGCTCTTCCTGGGGACTTCTCGCTATATATCCCAGACTGGAAGACAGTGAATGCTAAACTTTTGTAAGTTGGGAGTTAATTGATTCTATTAATTTTGGGCATCCATCATATTTACTTAAGTCTCAGATGCCTTTAGTTCCTACACTCCAAAAGGGGTACCTGGGTAAGGGACAGTGATGGACTCAGGACAAGCCATAAGCTACACTGGCATTGAAAAGGAATAGGCTAAGTGTCATAAGAAGTATAATAAGTTAAGAGCACGATCATGGAACAAACTTTTGCCATGACCCCCAAAAAATAACTAAAAAAGGAATCAGCTGGGGTTAGGAAAGACTAATTTGGCTTAAGAAATGAGGAGCCCAATTGTACTGAAAAAGGTCTCACATTGTCTTATCATTTTAGTATTCTTCTAATTCCCTTAGCAAGTTGTCTCTAATTTAAACACATTACATTAATCTTTATTGACAATATCTGAATTTTTAATTTATCTTCTATACATATTAATAACTTTTTTTTAACCTATTAACTTCAGCAAACTTGTCTGCTGGTTAATTTTAAATCAAACCACTACCATGATTGATCCTCCTTCAAAAATTCACCTGTGTGTTTCTATCCCTGATTCTGTCTGCAAACCAAATAAAATGGCTTTTAATTCCCCATGTCTTAGCATAAACTAGTTTCCTCTAATCGATCTTCACACAAAAATATTTCATCATAGTATGCTCCTGTAGTTGGTCGCTCTTACCTAAACAATAGACAGATTATAGCTCTCATTATAGCCTTGTACCTCTCCAATTGCAGTGACCATCACTCCCTTTACAAAGTCTATACTCAAATACTACTGAATAATATATATTTCCATGTCTTTTCACCTTGAATTATTATAACTCTTACTTATGTTTCAAGATTCGTTACTTATATAAACCCCCTCATTGAGCTATACTTCAGATATCTCCACTCTGTTTGGTAGTCATAAAAGCTACTGCCCACTGTCATAATTTCTCTCCACCAGATTTTATTAAAATTTTCCACTAAGGTATCTAAATTCATCACTAATCTATAACATAAACATAGACTTCTTCCATTAAAGTACATAGTGACTGAGAAGGTTTATTCTATCAATTATCTCTCTGTGCCCTTGTTGGTTAGTGAAAACTAAAGAAAAAAAGAAAAAAAGTGGGGTGTCAGTGAGGGGGATGTCATTATCCCAAGGTCTCTGTTGATCTTTACTAATACTATGTCTTAAATGTTATCTTTTAGCTTGGTTTCAGATTTCACTAGAGATAATACAAAGGTATGTTGAATTGCTAGTCACACTAATTTTTTATTATAAATATAGGAATGGTCATTAGGGACAGATGCACAATCTAATTTGCAACTGTTTTGATAATGTGAGCACATTTGCCCTTTGAACTTTTAAAATCATATGTAAATTAGAAAAAATATGTGGTTATATTAATTGCAAAAAGACAGAAATTATAGTATGTGCAAAAAAGATAAAAATAATAGCAATATATTCTTTGTGCTTTTTATCCAGTTGTAAATTGCTGAAATTATGTATAAGTAATTTTTGTCAAAATTTTCAGTATTGTATTCAGGGGATATTTTGGTCTTTTAAACTTTTTAAACTTTTAAAAATATTTTGTTCTTAGAGCCAGAGAGATAGTACAATGTGTAAGGTGCTTGCCTTGCATTCGGCTAATAATAGATCCCCACCATCCTGTATGGTCCCCTGAGAACTGCCAGAGGTGAGTAACCCCCAAACATCACCAGGTGTGCCCCCAAAACAAAACAAAATAGTTCCTTTAAACTTTTAATTGTACACATGCATACATCCATAGGCACATTTATATTATTTATATTATTTACACATGATCATGATCACATATGATATCTTTTTAAAAGATACCGGAAAAGTCATTGCATATGCTTGAAACCACCTTACCGGTTATTTTTGACCATTATGCTATTAGTTGGTCATGATGGTAGAGGCAAAAGGGAATCAGGCAAGGTGAGAGTAGGAACAGGGACCTAAAGAAAGGGAACCATCAGTATGGAATGTCACTAGCTAGACTAGGTGGTACCTGATAAACTGGATGGCTGGAGTCCTTATACTCAGTCTAGAAACCTTGATGCCATAAAACCCACATTCTTGGAAAATAATAAAGAATTGTTCAGCCCTTGGCCCCCTACACACACACAATCACACACACACACACACACACACGCACACACACACATTGTTTAAAACGTATTGAAACGGAAAGACTTCTATCTTTTTCCAGAATACTTTTTAGGGGAGCTGTTCCAGAATCCAGAATCTTCCCTAAATTCCTTAACCTTACTTTCTAATTTTCCCTTTAATAAAGTGTTTTCTGAATTCAGCCACTTGATCTCTAGTCCTTTGCTTGCTTTCAGTCTTGACTGCTTTTTAAGAACTCCAAGGTCTGTGCCCATTATACAAATAAAATATTTAAAAATTCTTTAGCTTTATTTAATTGAAATGCAGTTAAATTTAAATTATTTATAAAGTTTATCGGAACATAACAGGACTGGAGCAATAGTACAGTGGGGAGGGCATTTGCCTTGCATACAGCCACTGAGGTTTGATCCCTGGCATCCCATGAGGTCCTCCAAGCACTGCCAGGAGTTATTCCTAAGTGTAGAGCAAGGAGTAACCCCAGAGCATTGCTGAGTGTGACCCAAAAAACAAAAACACAAAAACCAAAATAAACTTATTGTAACATAACATAGATTTTATTGATTAAAAAAATCTATAAAAGCCATTGAGACATGCAGAGACATTATCTGATATTCACATATTTCAAACACACTGAATAAAGAAAATTATTGCCACCTTAACATAAAAATGTTAGTATTTGGAAAATACATATTTATTCTAAATAGAAAACATTCTAAATAAGGTGTTTTCTCCCTCCATGTTTTATTTTACTACAGGCATTTTATTTAAAAGGGAGAGAAAAGAAAACACGCTAAATAGAAGACTTGTGTTTCTTAATCCAGTCCACTGAAGTAAAAAAAAAAAAGGGGGGGGGAGGTAACAAATTCCACAATTCTCAGATTCTCCTTAAGTCAATTTTTTTTCTTTTTTCTTTTTGGGTCACACCCAGCGATGCTCAGGGATTACTCCTGGCTCTGCACTCAGGAATTACTCCTGGTAGTGCTTGGGGAACCATATGGGATGCCAGGGATCGAACCCGGATTGGCCACATGCCAGGTAAACAGCCTAGCCGCTATGCTATTGCTCCGGCTCCAAGTCAAATATTTTTTTGTGAATTACCATTATTTTTCTGGTAAAATCAGACCAGACTGGATCTATAGCATAGTGGGTAGGGCTTTTGTCTTGCATGCGGCCGATCCAGGTGTGATTTTTCCATCCCTCTCAGAGAGTCCAGCAAGTTATCGGGAGTATCTCACGTGCAAGGCAGAGCCTGGCAAGCTCCCCGTGGCGTATTCGATATGCCAAAAACAGTAACAACAAGTCTCACAATGGAGACATTACTGGTGCCCACTCAATCAAATCTATGAACAATGGGAAGACAGTGCTACAGACAGGCAGTGCTATTTTTTCTGGTAGGTTTCATAGAATTCTCACCTAAATGATCTTTCTGAGGGTGGTTTCTTTGAAGGAATTAAAAGGGCATCAACAATTAAAAGTTCTTTTTTAATCTTAATTGTTTTCAATTCAGTTTTATTTATGTCTCTGTGTTTCTCAGCAGACCACCCACATTAACGTCTTTGTTATTTACCTTCAAAACTGTGTGCTGCCACCTTCCCTCTGGCAATGTCAAAGCAATCTTCACACTGTCAATTTCTCGGGAATGAATTCTATTAACTCTCTTAAAGATGAAGTCCTCCCTTTTTTTTTTTTTTTTTTGGTATTTACTATGAGGCTGACTACTTCTACATGCAAGCAAAATGCTTTATGTCTCCAGTCTGAGACATAGACTTATGGAGTTTCTAAAAAAGTTCAGGGTTTAATCTTTGGTATAGTATTTGCAATCATGGAGTTCTTTCTTATCAGTTTCTGAGGTCAAGCTTTCTGCAGCCTTAGCAATTTTTTGACTTTTTCTTTTCAAGTTATTTTCTTCTTTAGAGAAGCTCTAATGCATATCCTCTCCTCAAGCTATCTTCCAAACCAAAAATAATACACAGCGGCATAATCCATTAAAGAAAAAAACTTTCTAAACTTTCTCAGTATAATAAGATTTAGTGCTCAACATTTTTTTTCAAAATTAGGATTTGATAACTAGTCTTATCTATAAATGAAATTTGATAATGGCCCCTTTCAAAACTCAAAATTTCCTTTGAGTTGGATGATAGTGTTTCTTAGGATTTTAGTATAATGTTCAATATTTTTAGGATATTAAACATAGAGACACCTGACACAGTCCATGTGATCAAATAGATAAAAAATCAAATATCATTTCCTTTTTACAAAAATATTGTTTTCATAAAATATTTGAATCTTAATCAAAATACAGCATTTTAATTTGATGGGAATGTCTTAGGTGAACTGAGTAGCAAACTATCTCCAATGTTTCAGTCTCTGATTCTTTATCAAATGTTTATTGATAAGATCCGCTTGCATTTTATCAGTGTCATATTGATACATGTAAGTTAATTAGCATTTGCTCTTTTAGAATTTGCAGCCCTATCTTAACAGATCAAGCTAGACCTCATCTTGTGTTCATTGACCCTTCTCTGAAACAGACTCCACTTTGTCACTCAATGACATCGTGAATATTCAGAGTAAATCTCAGAGGCAGCCTGGCCTAGCAAACTTTAGCTAAAAAAGAAGCATGAGACTTTCAGTTGTTTATCATAATAGCACCGGAACTATAGCCTTTTGTTTAAATATTTTGGTCAGTCAGTTCAACGTTTCAATACACATGACCTAAACTCAGTTTACTTCCCAGCTTGATTTTGAAATTCCCCTGGGCCCTCACTGTGGATCACCCACCACTTGGGAAACCCCCTTGCTCATTGATCCTCCCCATAATTCCCACTCTTGAATAAATGTTTCTTTGTATCTCATTATATTGCATTCAATCTATAATTTAACTCTGTTGCCTCCTGCCACCACAAGCCACCAATTCTCTTTAGTAAGGAAGCTTTTTCTTGTTGTCCACCGAATTTTCTAGTGGTCAAATCTTCCCCTTCATTTAGTGACTGATTTAAAACTTAATATATGTTTTGCTTTATGCCTTATCTTTAAAATTTCAACATGCAAAATAAAGAAAATGTAATATAGGTATCCGTGAGGCAGCTCAAGTGGCTGTGCGCTGTTTTGTATGATGGGATGTTTGCATCTGATCCCTGGAAGCACTTGATGTGACCTCAGAGAGCAGAATTGTGACTAATCCCTCAGCACCACTGAGTGTTAATTTCAAGGCCAGAGAAAAATAAATATGACTCACAATAGTTTCTTTTAAATGAGAATGAGAAGTGACAATTGAGAAATGAAATAGTTAATTTCACTGAAAAGTAATATTACAAAAAACTTCTCGACTAAACTCACAATACTTGTCTAGCCATGCAAATAACTTGTGTAAATGCACAATCATGTCTAGAACATAGTGAATGATTCATTGTATCACTGTCACTGTCATCCTGTTGCTCATTGATTACTCCAGCGGTGCCAGTAATGTCTCCATTTGTCCCTGTTGCCTGCTAGTGGAGCAAGCAGATACAAATAGTATCTGCTTGCTCCAGGAACATGAAGAGCATGTTACTGTTACTGTTTTCGGCATATTGAATGTGTCACGAGTAGCTCATCAGGCTCTGCCATGCGGGCAGGATATCCTCAGTAGCTTGCCAGGCTCTCCGAGAGGTATGGAATATGAGTAGGGACTGTCTTATGATGTGCCTCATGGTCCAGGAATATGTTCACTGGTATGTAAAGCTTGGCCCTAGCGTGTGGGAAGCAGCCTGGAGCACGGCGGCAGTTGGGTTGTGGAGGTGGGCTGCTGGGGTTGGGTCCCTTGGGTCAGCCCCCCTCTGAGGCTCCCCAAGTGAATGATGAATATACTCATTTTGAAACATATCTGGGCAACTGCATGTTGGAATCTATAGAGTTCTGACAAGAAGCCACTTTCTTCATATTACTATGTGACTCCGAAAGTGACTACAATATAGTTATTTAAAATGCAAGATAGAACAATTTTTAATGAAGATAAATCTCATCAAAGTTGAAATATAGAAGTTGAAATATATATATACATATATATACTTATGAGTCTAAGCTGAAAAAAAATATTTCCTTCCCTTCTAACTGTGAAAGTTTTTTCATGGGCTGAATGCTATAAGCAATAGAATGATGATATCGATGTCCAGTGACAGATAGTGAATCATGAAGATGTGCTATCTATACACAGTGAAATGCTACGCAGCTGGAAGGAATGATAGAACCATGCAATATGTGGCAACATGAATTAAACTGAAGATACTATGATAAATGAAGTAAACTAGCAGAAGGATATTACTTATATGTGGTATGTGGAATAAGTGGATGAGGAAATGCAAGTATTAAAGGGGTGGCACAAAGATCACCCTTTGCCCAGAGTATAAGGGAGTTGGAAAGAAGTAGAGTGGAGGGTAAGAGGAAAAGAAACAATGGGATCAGGGATCCCAGGTATTCAGCTTTATTGGTGGTCTTAAGGAACAACAGAGTTAAATATCTAATCTACAGTGTCAATAACACTAAAATCATGAGACCCAAACTTTAACAACTGAAGATAAAAAGATGCTATTAACTGGGCAGGCTGGGTGCAAGGGAATTTAGTCCGGGGGTGAGATCACAGGGAATCTGAGGACATCAGTGAGGGGAGTTGACACTGATGTTGGGATTGGTGTTGGAAATTTTGTATGTCTAAAATTTACTTGTAAATCATGTTTTTTTAAGTAAATTAAAAAAATAGAACGATAAGATAGGAATCTCACATTGCTTGAAATGCAGTAAGAGAGGGATCAAAAATACTGAAGCAGAATAAGTATATTCTACTCAAGGTTTCTAGTAAACTTAATTCTAGGGACTGCAGTTATACTACAGGGTTTAAAGTGCTTCTCTTACAGGTGGCTTATCCACATGTAATCCCCAGCATCACATATGATTCCTGGAGCACTGCCAGGATTGATCCCTGAGTGGAGTCAGGAGTAAAGCCTGAGCACTGTTGTGTGGGGACCCATAACATAAACAATCAAAAATAAATAAAAACAAATAGAGAAATTATCAGTTCTAAAGAACCTGAACTGAAATATCTGATGGTAAAATAGTTTAAACTAAAAAAAAAGAAAAAAGTGAAATTGAGGAGTGGGACAGTTAGTACAGGAGTAAGGCGTTTGCCTAGAATGCAAGTAAATCAAGTCCAATCCCTGGCATTGAATATGGTCAACCAAACACCTCCAAAACACAGAGTCAGGAGTATGTCCTGAGCACTTATGTGTGTGGCCCCAAGTCCAAATTACATATATGTAAAAAAATTGAAAATCAAAGAAATGTTCCTGCTATTTCTAGTTGCATGTGTTATACCTTATTATTTTTCTCATACCCAGCACAGAAATCATAATAATCTTAATTGTCTAGGGCATAATTAGACACTCAAATATAGAACATGGAGATAAAGTAAAATTTGAAGTATGAACCAAGGTGTTTCAAGTCCTTGAATAATCAAAATAAAAACTGATATTTTTTGGAACACAATAATTTAATAGAAAAGTTCAACCACAAGTTCTTCAGTTTTAGAGAGATAATTAATATGTAGAGAATAAGGATGAGGTACTTCAAAATACAGGATCATCTTAAAAATAGGTTTTAATATAATATTCAGATTTTAAATGTACATAAAGCATAAGGTAAAATCAGGATTTCTCTCTCTGCTCTTTCTCTCCTTCCCTCCCTCTCTTCATCTCTCTCTCTCTGCCTCTCTCTCTCTCTCTGTCTCTCTCTCTCTCTGTCTCTCTCTCTGTCTCTCTCTCTCTCTGTCTCTCTCTCTCTCTCTCTCTCTCTCTCTCTCTCTCTTTCTGCTATATTTTGTGTTCAGGGCATTCAGTTGGAGATGCCTAGGAGTGACTCCTGGCTTTGTGATCAGGGGCTGCTCTCAGAGGTTCATGCGTGCAGTGATCAAACACTGGCCTCCTGCATGCAATTCATGCACTCGGCCAGTTGACTTATCCCTCTGGCTCAAGGTCAGGAGTCGTCAAGAACTTTTGCTTTGAAAATGTTGGTGGGATTTTAGGAATACTGACATTCTCATGCAATTTTGGAAACTCTCTGATTTTTTTGAAAGGTCACTAATTTTTCCATCGTTGGCATTTTGTAGGCTCATACACTTCTGAAATCACAGATAGAATTGAACTATTGCTCTTAATAATACCAACAAGTTTGCATCATTGTTTCATGTTTAAATCGGAGCGAACAATTTAAAAGAACATTTTAAATTGTTCTTTAAATGTTGGATGGGGTACTTCAAAATACAGGATGATCTTAAAAATAGGTTCTAATATAATATTCAGATTTTAAATATATATAAGGCATAAGGTAAAATCAGGATTTCTCTATCTACTCTTTCACTCTCTCCCTCCCTCCCTCTCTTCATCTTTCTCAAATGTTCTTTTAAATTGTTCTTTAATTCATACCTATACAGACTGGTGGGCTGGGCTGCCAGAAGTATCGATTTTCGACCTGAATGCAGGTTATTCTTTCCTCTCCTTGAAGTTCATATCCTGGGTCACACTGAAAAATAACAGTGTCCCCAGGTTCCCGTCCATCCCCATTTCGAGTTCCATTCATTGGCACCCCTGGGTCCCGGCACGCCGTGGCAACAGAACCTGTTGAGACAGAAACAGAACTTTAGTTGAAATGTTACCTAAATCAGTTTCAAATGATAAATCCTATAATCCAGGACTTCCATATATCTGTCTGTTTTTTAGAAAATTAACTGGTCAGAGTGCTTAGGATAATTTTTAAAGAGGCACACAATAAAGTTTTTAAGATTTTTGTGAGATAATATTTATTTTCAAGAGGATAAAAAGAAAGAAACAGCTATTAGAGCAAATGTGCATGAGAAATATCCCACAAAATATCTGTATACAGAATCATCTGAAATCATCTAAACAATCAACTGAAACTCAACTGTTTGGAAAAACAAGAATAAAGTCCAATTAGAAAATAAATAGCAAAAAATTCTACGAAGAGAATACCAGATGGCATATAAAAACTTTAGCCATTAGGGAAATGCAAATTAAAAAGAACAACTTGATATAACCAATACCTATCAGATGAGATAAAATTTAAAATATTATAGCAATAAGTACTGGTACAATTCTGGAGAAAAATGAATTACTCATACCAGGAATGTAAATGGGATAGTCACTATAAAAATATTGCTGTTTCTTGCAAAATTCAACTTGTGTTTACCATACAACCCAGTAATTTTACTCCTGCAGAGTTATCCCAGATAAATAAAAGTTATGTTTACATGTAGACTTGGTCATGGATCTTGACAGAAACTCTTTTCATACTAATTAAAGACTAGGAAGAGCTCAAATACATTTCATCAACAGAACACAGATAATGCATTTCATGAACTCAACAATAATTAAACAATATTATGAACTCAACAGTATTATGATGATAACTTGGGTGGCTCTGAAGGGAATTATGCTGAATATAATGATACACTATCAAAATGTTGTAAACTGTTTATTTTTATGTAACACTCTGAACTTACAAAGTATTAGTCTCATGAAAAATAATAAATGATTTTTGACTTTATTTAGGTTCGCTGTAAGCATTGCTCAAGAGCCCTTACTGTCCTGACTGGTGATTCTTGGCCAACTGGAACAGCAGGTCAATGCATGGACCTGCATTTGTTTTAGGGTCATCCTGGGTGGTTCTCAGGGATTATTCCTGGCTCTGCACTCAGGGACCACTCTTGGTGGGCCCTGGGAACCATAGGGGGTGCTGGGGAGGTGAAACCCAGGTTGACCGTAGACAAGGCAAATGCCCTACATGCTTTAATAACTCTCTGGCCACCCAATACATTTTAAGTAGATATTTGATCCTCTCTGTTCTTTTCAACGTTCTGGGGTAATGTAAAAGGTATTTCTATTTAATGAGAACTTTGGGCAGGTAGGCATTTTGAAGTTACTGACTATCTCAGTTATACAAATATTTTAAATTATACATCAGAAAGGCCGGAGCGATAGCACAGCGGGTAGGACATTTGCCTTGCATGCAGCTGACCCAGGTTCAATTTCTCTGTCCCTCTCTGAGAGCCCAGCAAGCTACTCGTGGCGTGTTCAATATGCCAAAACCATAACAACAAGTCTCACAATGGAGACATTACTGGTGCCCGCTTGAGCAAATTGATGAACAATGGGACAACAGTGCTACAGTGCTAACCTTTAAATGTTCAACACTAATTATCTTTCTGTCTCTCATTCTAGTTGGAACAGCACACCTCCCCAAAAAACACCAATACATTTCTGATAATTCTAAATATCTGTGTTAATTTCTTGAGCACCACAGGGCGTGGTCCCCAAACAAACAGACATAATAATAAATACATCAATTTCTTACTTAGTTACATAAACATTACTTATTTCATAAACTTAAAATTATTCACTACATTCTATTTGCATGTATTTTATCATACTGAATAGCCAGTGTATCTAATAAAGAGATAAGAGCTTTTTCCTGTGCATATATTAGAATAGGCAACACTAAAATAATGATCATTTTACGATCTTTACTAAAAGCATAGGGTGTGGAAAGAATTGGGCTGAGATTGATTATTCACACTCTCAAGAAAAAGCACAAATCCTTATAAAATATTCTTAATACTTATGCTTATTAAGAGCATTGATACTTTTCATGTATCATATACTTATTAATGTTAATACTTGCCAAATGTTAATACTCAAAACAATATATATTACAAATCATTATGAAATACTCCTAATAAAATAAACATTTTTAAGTGAAAAAAATGAGCTTTAGTGATGTTAAGTGCTTGCTTTTAGCAGATTGGAGGGCTGAATTTAAGATTTTTACCACTACAGTGCAATCTTACTGCACAAGCATATTTCATTAGATGTAAAAAGTACAGAATCCCGACATAGCAATGGAAGTTTGACTGTTGTTTAAAAAAAAATTAGCAAAAATAGAGGAGGCGGTTTGCAAAGAACTATAAGTCTGAATGGAAAGGGTAGAAACATTGAGCAGTTTCTTATATTTAAGACAAAAATAATTCTTGCTATTGTTATTTCATCATAAAGAAAAGGGAAAAAAGAAAAAAAACAAGTTTTTTTTTGATATATACTAGAAATAATCCAAATAAAAATTAGCCTTAATTTCTACAATTTGGTTATATATGTATCAATATATAGATATTCCTTAATTACTGTGCCAAGAACAATTCATTCCAATTGTTTCTATTCTTACACTTTTCTTCGCTTTTTTAATTTTTATAATTTCTTTCCTTATGATTCATGGATCAAATAAAAGCTATATGCCAGAACTACCCACATTTACTACCATCAAGTACCCAAGACCACTAGATAGGCATTGCCATTTGCTGCTTTCTCTCCTGTTGCGATAGAGAATGTACATTTTTCTTTGACTAGGATTGCATTAGTTTTTGTGCTTTGAGTATGAAAACCTCTCCCAAGGACTTTATACAATGATTTCATTTTTAAAAGATTTCTTATCACTTCTCAATCACTGATGTCTTCTCTAGTGGGTCATACCTGAGAGCACATATATTGTGACTTTTGTCTTTCATCTTTTAACAACAACAAAAACCTCACACTACATCCCCCAACCTTTTCCCTACTGTTTTTCCATTTCTCTTCTTTAATAGACTACCTACTGAGTAGGTCTCCTAATGGAAAAATCTATACAACTATCTTCAATTTCGTCATCAGTCCATTATCTAATATATTTGTTAAATTGCTTTAGCGCTTTTGTTAGATCTAGGCTCCCAAATTGCACAATAACTTTTGTGTCATCTTTTTTTCTTTTTGTCAGAAACATCTCAACAACATTTTCCACAGCTGACCAGTTCTTCCTTCTTCCAGCACTTGCTTTTCTTGGTATTTCAGGCAAAGTCTCTGCTTATTTTCTTCCTGTTCACTGGCATAAAGACTCCTTTCTTGGCTATTTTTTTATTCTCTACTTTTCTAACTTACTAAGTACCAGAGTACTTCAGAAAATAAAATTATAATGTTCCTGTTCCCTTCTATGAACAATTTCTCTTTTAATTACTTCATTCAATTCCATGATTTTAAATGTATGCTTTAGATAACTAGGTATTAATGAGTCCCAAATTTCTATCTTCAGCATTAACTTCCCTGGACACATTATCATCATATCCAGATGCAAAATCATTTATCAAAATGTTCAAAGTTCATATTTTTATAAAGAACAGTGAAAAAAATTAAATTTTACCTCTGAATTCATTTTATGATACTATTGTCAATAAAAATAAGCAAATAATTCATTTGAATATAATTTTTTTTGCTAATTTACTTTATTTGTTTCTTTTAATACTTACATATGAATACCTTTCTTGGAAATGAATTTCACATGAAAAGTAAAATTATTGATGCAAAAATAGACTGAACATTAGCAAAATATATAATCTTATCAATTCTACTTTATTTTTATGTTATTTTATTGCGTATTTATAACAGTTTTATGTTAGCACAAACAACTTGTATGCTTAGCAGTTTTTTAATGATCCTCATGATCCAGAATATTAAAAAAGTAATATAACTCAATGACTATCTATTATACACAGAAACAATTATCAAGGCACGCTGTTCTTAGACTAAATCATAAGTGGATCCTTCATATGCATTAACTAACTAATTTGTACTCTAGTTGAGAAAGCTTACATTAAAATTACTTAGAAATTGTTTCATAGTAGTTTCAGTACCCTCCAATAATCTAAAACCAAATGAAGATTAAAATGCAATTCTTCTTCTTTCTTTTTGTATGTGTGTATATTTTATTTTTCTTATCACACGAGGATGTGCTGAGGGTTTACTCCTGGCTTTGTGCTCAGGGAATATTCCTGGCAGGGATTGGGGGATTAGGAATTGGGTACTGGGGAATGAACCTGGGTCTGTTGCATGCAAAGCAAGTACCCTGCCTACTGTACAATGACTCTAGCCCTAGAGCATTTCATTTTAAATAACGTGTTTTAAAGAAACTTTAAATGAACCTTTGACAATAGTTATGAGTATTTCCTCACCTGTTTATAAAATGAATGAATGAACCTAACTTAAGTGGGTGCCAAAGATCTATTTAACTTGTGGAGAAGAGTTCTCTAAGCAGTGCCCAGGGTGAGAAGGAGCTGTCTGCCAGCAGGCAGGTTTTATTCTGACTTAGGGTTGCACTTTTGCTACTGACCAGTGGTGTGGGGGGCCACTGATGCCATACGGAAATGGGGAAAGGAGCAAAAGCAGTAGCAAGAACTGAACTCAGCAGCCCTTTGAACTATAGCCTTAAGCATTGAATGTATAATTTGATCCAGCACATATTTGACCCAGCAAAGTATTTATTCAAAATAGGCAGGAACTCACCATTCATATGATGGTGTGTATTTTACTTTCATCTATTTGGTGAAACTGAGGATACTTTGAGAAGAAAACAAATTGCAATGTTATAAAGAACTCAGAGCTCACCTTGTTCTGAAATTCCATTTTATAGCTTTCTTTATCTAAATGGCTCAATTTGATTGCACTGTGCACTTTATGTAACATACCAATTCACCAAATATGAATAAAATCCTAATTCTTGAGTTAGAGGTTTCAACTTCAGTATGGATCTGCTTTCAAAGGTAAGGTCTGAATCACCATCTTAGTGATGTAGGGTAAATCATCACACACTATCTTTACAACATTGCTTTGCATAACAAAAAACATATATTTAAAATACATATAAGTTGGCCGCGGCTCGGGGCTTCTCCTGAAGCCCCTGCCTGGCACCTGTCCGCCGCCGCCGTCGGATCCTGACCAATCTCCATCCTGCAGAAAGGAAGAGGAATAAAGAACTACAAGGTGCCAGCTCTGCACTTCCGTGACAATATGAAGAAACAGCGAAAATCCCCTCCACCAAGAGAGGGAGAAGAAAAGATACTAGAAACCTCAAAACAGTCTCCCAACATCTACGACCTCTCAGATAAACAATTCAGAGAGGAAATATGGAGGAGAGTCGACCTACTCCAAGCAAATATGGAACAGACATCCAATAAATTAAGGGAGGAGATGAATCAAGCGCTGGAACGGTCTACCAAGAAAATACAGGAAGAAATGAGAGCAGAAATGAGAGCAGAAATTTCAAACCTTCGAACCGAAGTCTCACAAATAAAGCAATCGGTAGATGAAATAAAAATATCACTAGATGCCCTCAACAGCAGAATGACTACAGCCGAAGACAGAATCAGCGAGCTTGAGGATGAGCTGCAGAAAGCTTACAGACAGCAACAAATCATGGCCAAAGACCTCAAAATGGCTATAGAGCGAATCAGAGCCCTGGGGGATGACTTCAAGAGGAACAACATAAGAATCATTGGAGTACCAGAACCACAGGGAAGTAACCCCAATGAAAAAAACATAGTCAAAGACATCATCGCTAAGAAATTCCCAGAGCTGGAGAAGGCAGGCGTCCAGATACAAGAAGTCCGAAGAGTGCCAGCAAAAAGAGACCCAAATAAAAAGACTCCAAGGCATATCATAGTCAGAATGGCGGATGCTCTAGATAGAGACACAATTCTACAAGTAGCAAGGTCAAAGAGGGAAATCACATACAAAGGAGCACCCCTCAGATTTACGGCCGATCTGTCAGAAGAAACCCTCCGAGCCCGAAGACAATGGTGGGACATAGTGAAAAAACTCAACGAAATGAATGCCTCACCAAGAATACTTTATCCGGCTAAACTCTCACTCAAACTCGAAGGAACCATACACTACTTCTCGGATAAACAACAGCTCAGGTCCTTCATAGACTCAAAACCAATCTTGAAAGAAGGTCTAAAGGGGCTACTGTAAGGCAAGGAGGAGCCCCATAAGAACAACAAATCCCACAGAAAGATGACACAAAACCACATCACAATAATCTCTCTCAATGTCAATGGCCTAAATGCACCTATCAAGAGACACAGAGTAGCTAAATGGATCCGGAAATTAAACCCAACATTCTGTTGCCTGCAAGAAACACACCTGAACAAACAGAGTAAACATAGACTCAAAGTCAAAGGATGGAAAACAATCCTCCAAGCAAACAACCCCCTTAAAAAAGCTGGAGTGGCCATCCTGGTATCCGACAACATAGATTTCAGGATGAAAAAGATCAAAAGGGACAGCGAAGGTCATTTTCTGTTTATCAAGGGATATGTACAACAGGAAGAAATCACACTCTTAAACGTATATGCTCCTAACGAACGACCGGCTAAATATTTAAAACAACTCCTAACAGACTTCAAAGAGGACATCACTAACAGCACAATTGTAGTCGGAGACTTCAATACGGCCTTATCACCTCTAGATAGATCCACAAGAACAAAACTCAACAAGGAAACACTGACCCTGAATGAAGAAATTGAAGAGAGAGGCCTAATAGACCTATACAGGGCCTTACACCCCAAAAAGAAAGAATACACATTCTTTTCCAGTGCACATGGAACATTTTCAAAAATAGACCATGTACTGGGCCCCAGAACATACCTCAATCGAATCGGAAAAATAGAAATTGTATCAACCATCTTTTCAGACCACGATGCGCTGAAGATAGAAGCTAACCACCCACAAATACGGAAAATCAAATCAAACACCTGGAAATTAAACAATTCCATGTTGAACAATGAGTGGGTCAAGAAGGAAATCAAGGAAGAAATCAAAAGATACTTAGAAACAAATGAGAATGAAGACACGAGCTACCAAAACCTATGGGACGCAGCTAAAGCCGTGTTAAGGGGAAAATTTATAGCTCTCCAAGCATTCCTCAGGAAGGAAGAAAGGACCCACATAGATAGCTTGACTTTACAACTCAAGACCCTAGAAAAGGACCAGAAAAAGGACCCCAAACCAGACCGAAGGAAAGAAATAATAAAAATTAGAGCAGAAATTAATGACATCGAAACCAAAAAAACAATCCGAAAGATCAATGAAACAAAGAGTTGGTTCTTTGAGAAAATAAATAAGATTGATAAACCGCTAGCAAGTCTCACAAAGAAAGAAAGAGAGAAAACTCTAATAAATCGAATCAGAAATGAAAAGGGGGACATCATAACAGAAACCAATGAGATTCAAAAGATCATTAGAGACTACTTTGAAAGTCTTTACGCCACAAAAAAGGAGAACCTAAAAGAAATGGATGGATTCCTTGATTCCTACAATCTCCCAAGACTGAAGAAAGAAGACCTGGAATACCTGAATAGACCCATCAATGTTAAGGAAATTGAAACGGTAATCAAAAACCTCCCCAAAAACAAAAGCCCAGGCCCAGATGGTTTCACTGGCGAATTCTTCCAAACATTTAAAGAAGACCTATTGCCTGTTTTCCTCAAACTTTTCCAGGAAATTGAAAAAACAGGAACTCTCCCAAACAGTTTCTATGAAGCACATATCTCCCTAATACCAAAAGCAAACAAAGACACCACTAAGAAAGAAAATTACAGACCAATTTCCCTGATGAACACCGATGCGAAGATCCTCAACAAAATACTAGCAAATAGGATCCAACAACTCATCAAAAAGATCATACACCACGACCAAGTGGGATTCATCCCAGGGATGCAAGGATGGTTTAACATTCGGAAATCAATCAACATAATCCAGCATATCAACAAAAGGAAAGATAAAAACCATATGATCATATCAATAGATGCAGAGAAAGCATTTGACAAGATCCAACATCCTTTCATGATGAAAACCCTTGCCAAAATGGGCTTTGGAGGAACTTTGCTCAAGATAGTCGAAGCCATCTATCACAAGCCTACGGCAAGCATTATCCTCAACGGGGAAAAACTAAGGGCCTTTCCTCTGAGATCAGGCACAAGACAAGGATGCCCACTCTCACCACTCCTCTTCAATATAGTACTGGAAGTACTTGCGATAGCTATTAGACAAGAAAAAGAGATTAAGGGCATCCAGATAGGAAGGGAAGAAATCAAACTCTCACTATTTGCAGACGATATGATACTATATCTAGAGAAGCCTAAAACCTCTACTAAGAAACTCTTAGAAACAATAGACTTATACAGTAAAGTTGCAGGCTACAAAATCAATACCCAAAAATCCATGGCCTTCATATATGCAAACAATGAGGCAGAGGAAAGGGACATGAAAAAAGCAATCCCATTCACAATCGTGCCCCAGAAAATCAGGTACCTCGGAATCAGCTTAACCAAGGAAGTAAAAGACCTTTACAAAGAAAACTACATAACGCTACTCCATGAAATCAAAGAGGACATGAGGAAATGGAAACATATACCCTGCTCGTGGATAGGGAGAATCAATGTTGTCAAAATGGCAATACTCCCTAAAGCATTATACAGATTCAATGCGATCCCTATAAATATACCCATGACATTCTTCAAAGAAATGGATCAAGCAATCCTAAAATTCATATGGAATAACAAACGTCCAAGGATAGCTAAAACAATTCTTGGGAAAAAGATGATGGGAGGCATCACCATCCCCAACCTCAAACTTTACTACAAAGCAGTAACAATTAAAACAGCATGGTACTGGAACAAAGGCAGAGCCGTAGACCAATGGAACAGGGTGGAATATCCCTACACACAACCCCAAATGTATGACCATCTAATCTTTGATAAGGGAGCAAGAAAAGTGAAGTGGAGCAAGGAAAGCCTCTTTAACAAATGGTGCTGGCACAACTGGACAACCACATGCAAAAAAATGGGTTTAGACCTTGACCTGACACCATGCACAAAAGTCAGGTCAAAATGGATTAAAGACCTCAACATTAGACCACAAACCATAAGGTACATTGAAGACAAGGTCGGCGAAACCCTCCACGATATTGAAGATAAGGGTATCTTCAAAGGTGACACGGAACTAAGCAATCTAGTAAAAACAGAGATCAACAAATGGGACTACATTAAACTAAAAAGCTTCTGCACCGCAAGAGATACAGTGACCAGAATACAAAGACTATCCACAGAATGGGAAAGGATATTTACACAATACCCATCAGATAAGGGGTTGATATCAATGGTATATAAAGCACTGGTTGAGCTCTACAAGAAGAAAACATCCAACCCCATCAAAAAATGGGGCAAAGAAATGAACAGAAACTTTACCAAGGAAGAAATACGAATGGCCAAAAGGCACATGAAAAAGTGCTCTACATCACTAATCATCAGAGAGATGCAGATCAAAACAACCATGAGATACCACCTCACACCACAGAGAGTAGCACACATCCAAAAGAACAAAAGCAACCGCTGTTGGAGAGGATGTGGGGAGAAAGGGACCCTTCTTCACTGCTGGTGGGAATGCCGACTGGTTCAGCCCTTCTGGAAAACAATTTGGACGACTCTCAAAAAATTAGATATTGAATTCCCATTTGACCCAGCAATACCACTGCTGGGAATATATCCCAGAGAATCAAAAAAGTTCAATCGAAACAACATCTGCACATGTATGTTCATCGCAGCACTGTTTACAATAGCCAGAATCTGGAAAAAACCCGAATGCCCCAGAATGGATGACTGGTTGAGGAAACTTTGGTACATCTATACAATGGAATACTATGCAGCTGTTAGAAAAAAGGAGGTCAAGAATTTTGTAGTTAAGTGGATGGGCATGAAAAGTTTCATGCTGAGTGAAATGAGTCAGAAAGAGAGAGACAGACATAGAAAGATTGCACTCATCTATGGTATATAGAATAACAGAGTGGGAGACTAACACCCAAGAACTGTAGAAATAAGTACCAGGAGGTTGACTCCATGGCTTCGAGGCTGGCCTCACGTTCCGGGGAAAGGTCAACTCAGAGAAGCGATCACCAACTACATTGCAGTCGAAGGCCATGTGGGGGAAGGGAGTTGCGGGCTGAATGAGGGCTAGAGACTGAGCACAGCGGCCACTCAACACCTTTGTTGCAAACCACAACAGCTAATTAGAGAGAGAAAGCAGAAGGGAATGCCTTGCCACAGTGGCAGGGTGGGGTGGGGGGGAGATGGGATTGGGGAGGGTGGGAGGGACACTGGGTTTACGGGTGGTGGAGAATGGGCACTGGTGAAGGGATGGGTTCCCAAACTTTGTATGAGGGAAGTGTGAGCACAGAAGTGTATAAATCTGTAACTGTACCCTCACGGTGATTCTCTAATTAAAAATAAATAAAAAAAAAAAAAAAAAAAAAAGAATTGCAATTGTTGCAAACCACAACACCAAATCAGAGAGAGAGAACAAAAGGGAATACCCTGCCACAGTGGCAGTGTGGGGAGGGGGGGAGACAGGACTGGGGAGGCGGGGAGGGATGTTGGGGTTTACTGGTGGTGGAGAATGGGCACTGGTGAAGGGATGGTTTATCAAACTTTGTAAGGGAGAAACATGAGCACAAAAATGTATAAATCTGTACTGCACCCTCACGTTGACTCACTAATTAAAAATAAACTAATAATGAAAAAAATAAAATAAAGTGATATTACAGTGAAAAAAAATAAAATTGTAATATACAAAAAAAAAAAAATAAAATAAAATACATATAAGTTGTCCACTGTCCTTTACTGCCCCCAAACTTGACATTGGTATAATCATGTTCATACTAAGATCTTAAAAATTAAATATAGTTGTGGGTTAGTATATGGCCCAGATTCTGTCTCCAGTGGCACATAAGCAGTTGGTGAAGTATATATCTAGGAGTGGTCTTCAGATTGACTGAGCACTGCATAAGAGTCCCTTTCCCACAAAATATCATGTCAAACATCCTTAGATAGAAGAATTTTGCTATCTACTCTTACAAAGTTCAGTTCTTTTGCATTTTTTTGGCAATATGTCAGTAGTCTTTAACAAGGTCATTGTCCAAATTTGCTATTCACGTAGTCTTTTATTCTTCCCTTCCAGTTTTATTGCCTTATAGTTCTGTATTGACTGAAAAAATGACACTATACTCTCCAATTCACTATCTATAAGGAAATCATGTAGGGTGATGGAAATACTTAATATGAGAGGAAATTTCATCCAGGGTGAACTCAATCAGAAAGTGTTTGAAATGCAGATGGCAACCGGGAGGTTCATTTCACCCTGGAGAATTTTGCCCTTGTTGAGCCCTTGCTTTGTACAAGATCCATCAATTTTATAAAGAATGTTCAACATCATTATTAGGCCTACACTCTGCCAGCTACACAGTAAGTGGCTATCTTTAGAATTTCATTATGCTCCTAAGGATATACCTAATGATATGGCAAGTCAGGTTAAAAAGGATGGCAGCATGACAGAGACATTGCCATCAACTTAAGAGGGAAACACAGCTGCTTAAATGTATGGTTTACAGAAGCAAACGCCTGACAGTGCTGTGATATATTCTTAAGAATACAAAAATATTAATTTCCTTAACAATCATTTATTCACCACATAATTGTTTTTTGGCTACTATGAAACAACTAGTGTGCTTGGTATTGCAAGTGTATACTAACAAGTGATAATAGCTCTTTGTCATCATTGATTCTTATGCTCCAAAATTAGGACAAATGTGAAGTTAAAATTGCTAATTAAAATTATAAAATATATTTTTTCAAAACAGTATGGTGCTGATGGCACAAAATTATATACTATGAAAGCATACACATCAGTGATTCTATAAACATAAATATAAATATTTAATTTATAAGACATAGAAGTTTGTAATATGAAATAGGATTCTTATATTTGCAGAATTGATGTGCAAAACAAAGCAAGAACATAAAATGATTTTGCATATTTTCTGACAGTATAATTTGACCTGATTAAGAGATATTTCTATTTAATTAAATTCATTTAACATTTTCTAAGTACTAAGTCCCAGATGCTGGGCCTAATTCTAGAGATACAAATGCCGAAAGGATTATATGCTATGATTTTAAAGGAAAAATATCTGCAAAAGTAGTAATAGATGTGTATACCTGTTTAATATTTTAAGACCAGGGCACTTAAATTTGGCAAATCTATTTTGGTTCCAAAGGATTCAACATCTGGCCTCCCATATGCAAAGTAAGGACTCTATCACTAAGCTATGTGTGATAGATATTGGAGACTTTTGCCATCTAAAATTAAAATGGCAATAAGTAAACTATCTAGTTATAAGCAATGCCAATCATTAGATTAAAACAAATAATGGCTAGTTAATATTACATTGATAACATTATTAAGTATTATACAAAAAATTAAAATGTTCTAAAAATTGAAAATTCCACTTAACTGTGCATAAACATATTGATATGAATAATCTAAATATAAAATATAGGCAAAATAATTATTTGCGGTATAGACCTACATTTTTCACTTGATTTTTTTCCCATCATTAAACATCTCTCACTATTTCTTCTAAGAAATTTTTTCAGTAGAATTTTAGTTCTATTGGTTTTGCTAAAGTTAGTTTTCAAATATTTTAAATTGTAGGCATGTTTAATTGAACCTCCAGAGGCCATCCTACTTTAAATTGAAAAACTTTTAGACTTTCAGGTGCTGACATATCTGGCAAGTTTAGGATTCTTTAAAATAGAGAAAAATATATTTCATTTGAGGTTTTTACATAAAGCAATGTTTAATATTTCAGCTCATTAATTTTATAGGGACAATTGTCACTTATTTTAAGAATACCTCTTTGACAAGGATCTTTATAATATATTGCATTTTTATAATAAAAATGTGTCAAAACATCTTAAGTTATGATTTTAAATATTCTTTCAAAACCATATTGTTATTTTACTGGTATTCCTTCCTATTTAAAATGTAAATTTAATCCTATTAACAGTAGCAATTGAGAACATCTTTCTTCCATAAGTATCCACGCAAATGCCTAACAGTAATTTCAATTTTGATTTTGTGTGGTGTTTGAACTTCCAAATTTAAATGATGTGGAATGGCTTACTAGAAAAACATTATTTATAAGATATTCATATCAAATATTTATCTTGGACACACCAAATATCAAGACTAGGAAAATTATCAGTGGAAAAGTGATTTATAGTAATGAAAGAGTATATTGAGAATATACAACACCTAAAATGTATATAACTAGATTCTTATCTACATATATATCTAAAGCAAACGGAATAGAAGACAGAAAACATATATAGACAAATGAACAATCAGCTCAGCGATCTTCTTTCATTAATTGATTTTTAAAAGTAAATTTTAAAAAAGTATATAGAAAACCAGAAACAAAATAGAATGTTTCAAATATAATACTTTAAATATGTTTCTACCTACAAGTCTATATTGTATTCACAGAACACTAAACCCGCAAATACTACTTATAGAAATCCACATGCAGGCTGGAGCCATAGTACAGCAGAAAGGGTATGAGTCTTGCATGTATCAGACCCAGGTTAGATCCTTGGTATCCTATATAGTCCCTGAGCACCACCAAGAGTAATTCTCAAATACAGAGCCAGGAGTGGAGTCATCCCTATTACTGAGTGTGACCAAAGAAAGAAAGCAAAAAAAAAAAATCTATATGCTAGGTCATATATTATCTAGTAAATTACTTTATAACATTAATATGGCATGTTTGAGTTAAATTTACAATACCGGGTGTTTCATCTTGGGCACATAAAGCTTCAAAACTATACATTAATATTTTGAAATAAAAGCAAAATTTTAAATGTACAAAAGTGAAATAATTGAGGAAATTGGTGCTGATCATTTAACACAAGTGATATACCTGATGACAAACTAGATTTACTAACTTACTGGTTGGTGGGCGGCTTTGTGCCATAGCCGGAAGTGCTTAGAGGGCTATTCCTGGCATGGGTTCAATGGTTACTGCTGGTGGTGCTGGGGGGACTATCTGATGTCAGAGATGTCACCAGGATTAGCCCCAATGTGCAAGGCTCGTGCCTTAATCTGTTTGATTTTAGTTACCTTCATTTAAATTTTAAAGACATTTGTTGCTAATTAAATGGCGTATTGAAAATTTCTTAAATACAGAAGAGAACTTAGAATATAAAGGGATAAAATTAGTTCAGAGTTTGATTATATTTAAAAACGCTAAGAAGTATATTTTCTGACTTTCATACAGTGAACTATACTATCTTTTTCAATATTTATATTCTTATTTTACTTTTAAATGTTTTTTGCGATTTCTATACATTTTATTTTCATAAAGTAGTTCATAATAGTTCATTGCAGATAATATTCAAACACCCAACCAGCAACCATCTTCCCACCACAATCAGAGGGAAGTGTGTGAAGATTGTTGTATTTTATTCTGGGGCCATTTAAACTCATATATAAGAGAATATAAGCAAGTATGTTAAAACCAAACACATGCACTTAAAGCATGTGTGCTGCTTTAAGTACATCAGTGGGGTAGAGTACAAAAGCTCTCGAGGTCATGAATGCGGCTGCTACTCCAGGAAATAATACATCACTCTTTTCTAAGAGCTTTATTTTATAGTCTCTGGATCTTGGCCATTGATGAGATTACATGGCACGGGGGCAGTTTGTGGGTGTGACTGCCAAGCTACTGGAAAACTGGGATATGGGTGGAGAAGGCCCAGTCCAGATCTGAGCAAACTTGGAGATCTTAGTCAGGGGTCCCATATACCTGGGGCTCCTCTGCCAGTTCCTTCATGCCTGAGACTTGTCTGAGCATGTGAGAGTGTCCTGGAGCATGGTTGTGGCTGGGTTCGGGAGGTTTTTGGCTGTTGGGGTTCTGCTTGGGGTGGGCCCTCCAAGGGGTCTCAGTGAAGACAGCCTGTTGTGGGGGCAGGAGATTCTGCCCAATGATATTACTCTTGTCTTGTATAATTTTCTGATTTGTGATTTTTGAGATAAGCACACTTGTAGTACTAGCCAATGTATTTTAGCATATCATGTTTATTAATAGTATTATTACTACTATTTTAATTTTATTGAGATACTAGTGAGTCGGCTTCTACTTCACTTATATTATGAACAATTATGAAAATCTAGCTGTAAATTCCATTCCAACAATTTATCAACTTAAAATTTGTAACCAAAATATTGTTATGCAAAGTAAGCTAATAATTATTTAAAAGACTTCCTTTTATATGGGAGAAATTTTTGCTTTACACACCCCTTGAAAAGAGTTCATACCCAAGTCACATAAAGCATTCATAATTCAAGAACTGAAAACAAAACAATTACATCTGGGAGAAGACCTTTTACAAAAAGTGAGGTGGAGGAGTAAAACCATTTCTCCAAAAAAAAGAAATGGTAGGAAATGCATACCTAAAGAAATGACCAGCCAGCATCATGGTTATCAAAGAAATAAATGCAAATCATAATGAGAAGGAAATTCGACCGTGGACCAGCAATGACCTTTATGAAAGAGGCCAGAAACAATAAGCATTGCCGAGGACAGGATATGAACTAAGAAACTCACTCACTGTTGGAAGGAATGAAAACTTCTCAAGTCTCTAAGGAAAAAACAGTTTACAGATTTCTCAAAAAATTAAATTTAAAACTCTCATATCTAGCAATTTAACTCAAGTGAAAAGTGGAAACCTATACACAGGACACAAAAGCAGGAAGTCAAAATGATTGTTGCCCCTTTATGTTCACTGTATTATTTACAACAGTCAAGCCAATAAACTTTACTAGCAAAAGATGCATAGATAAGGACGTTGTGTTCTCTCTCTGTCTCTCTCTCTGTCTCTGTCTCTCTCTGTGCTTGTGTGTGTGACAGCCTATGACTAACAAATATAAGAAAAGATGGAATCTTGCCTTTCTTTTTTTTTTTAATCTTTTTTTTTAATTTTTTATTGAGTCACCATGTGGAAAGTTACAAAGTTTTCAGGTTTAAATCTCAGTTATACAATGCTCGAATACCCATCCCTTCACCAGTGCTCATATTCCACCACCAAGAATCCCAGTATAGCTCCACCCCGCCCCCTCACACCCCTAACCACCCCACGCCCCTACCCCCCCCCACTTGTCTTTCACTGCAACAAAAATATAACTGGAGGGTGTTATGCTAAGCAAAATAAGATGGACTAAAAAGAAACACCAAATGATTTCACCTACTAGTAATGTATAAAGAATGCAAAAGAATAGACAATGATCAATTGAAACAAACTCTGACTCTCTAACAGAACTGTTTACTTCAGGGGGGTGTAAGGGAACAATATATATTTATTTGGAGATATTAGATCCTTGATTTCAACAGTATCAATTACAGGCCTGGGATACTGGTCCTTGGTAGTATTGTGGTGTTATATTATTTATTGCACATCAGAATCTAAAAATATCCACATGCCTGCAAACTAACATTACCTCAATCAGAAAATCAAATTCCACTGCTGCCCTACATGTCAATTGTAAGGCAACATTATGGGTAATTATTGCTGACAAAATAAATTGTTGTGGTTCACATTATATTCTGTGGCTCTGTAGAATATTTTCTCAGCATCTGTTTCCATGCATGTTTCAAAAAAATGCATATTTGTTCCATAAAAGTACTGCCCAATAGATTCATGTATTCTTGAAACCATGGCACAGACTATCACTTGCTATGTAAAAATCAACTTATAAGGCACCAGCATCAAATGCTTCCCAGACTGACGTTCCAAACCAGAATGGGGTTTAATTGTTCACAACTGAACATATTTTATTTTATCATCAAGTGCCCAGTATAAGCTATCCTTGAAAGGAAACGTTTTCTTGAAAGGAAAGTGCGAATTGCCTCTCCTCTGGAAAGATGAGGGTATACTGCTAAACTACAATACTTCCTTTTAAATTTAACTAGGTATAATACTATAATACTTACTGAGAACATTTCTCACACACACGTTAATGATATTAAATACGAAATAGATCTCTAACAAATGTACCTGGGTTATTTTAACAGACCTACTAATATGATATCTTGTTAAACTTATAAAATATAGGAAAAATACCAAATAGAATGTGAGAATAACAGGCATAACTCAGGATTGTCATAGGCAAATTGGGACATTAAAACCATTTTAACATGGTTTAGTTCTACGACAATTCAGATGGGGGGGTGATAATGTTGTCTGAGAATTAATCAAGTATCCTTTCTAATTAAGAAGATATCATTTGATCTGAGATCTTGACATGATTAAGAATTTATAGATTTTAGAATGTGGACACAATTTAAAATTTAAAGAGTATTTCTATCCCAGGGAAAAGTTTCCCAAAGATATGCAAGTGAAAGGACACAGAAATTCAGGGCAGTATGGCCAGATAACACAAAGCATGCAAATGTGAAGCTGGAAGGTGGTTTGGTGTAAAAGGTGGGGATTTTAAAGGTAATTTCCCAAAGTCTTACATTTAAGACAGAATTGATATTGAAGAATTTTAAAGAGAGGAGTGCTGTTCAATTTGTATTTGAAAAATACCAGTGAGGTGGAAACATGAAGAAAAGTTTAGCTGGAGGGATAAGGAAGTGACTGGCTATAACATCCCTGCAAATGATAAGAAAGAGAATGAGGACAAAAGCAGAGGCTGTGTGAGTTGCTTTAGGTTTGAAAAGCATCACTCACATGTGCCTAAGGAATCCATTTCCTTGAGAAATTTCAACAGTGTAACTACAGGTCTGGGTATTTTGTATTACCCAGCAGGGGTAGATTCTTAACAGAGAGGTCAAAGAGTTGAAGGGCATGGAAAATGCTTTGTCAAAATGAACTGTTCTGTGGGCAAATGACAGCATGAAACCCAAAGATGTCCTCCCTGGTGAACGAAAGTGGGACAAGACAAGCAGATTACAAATTTAAGCAGGGGATAGAGAGGCTGGCTGCTGAGAACCAAAGGCAGTGCGCAGGACAGCATGAGGTGGCAATGTCAGACTTAAGTAGCTCTGATTAAGCAAAAGTGCCTGGCAGAATGTAAGACCAAGAGGCAAAATAACAGACTTCACAAAAGAATGAATAGATCATGAAATAGAAGTCGTGAAGCTGCTGAGCGTAGCCTAACAATGATCACGACGTTCCTATGTGACCTATATTTCAGTTAAATTCACTTTGCACCAAGTTCAGTAAATGAGTCATTTTCATTGGTTGCCATTTGTTACTCAAGACGGTTGTGTTGCTGTTGCCAAACTTGTTCCTTTTTGATACTTAACAGTCAACATACCAGAGCAATTTGTTCAAGAAATAAATCAGCATAATGGTGATGGAGAGGAGAGTGGACATTATTTAAAAAAAAAAGTCTGATCATACTCCACTAAAATGAAAATACATCCTGATTTGGCTGTAACGGTCCAGGAGGCTTATTTATGCCTATTGTCCAGCTCAAGTTTTAATAGTGTTATTTTAGTCTCTAAAATTCTCTTAGAGTTAGATAATAAATTATAAGAGCACCACAACTGGAATCTTTGTTCTTTAGAGATGAATGGAGATGCAAAAGTACACATGATATATTTGGAGAAGAAAGTCACACAGTTAGGACATATTTTGAATAAATGAGATGACAAACTGCCCTATTCACCTTTATGAGAATAAAATTATAATTATTTCCTAGAGTAGGGTCCCCAAAGTATTATACAAAGAGAGGTCGGGAAATATTTTATGAAGATAAGACTTAGTGTTGAAGAGAAGGATGAGAAAGACATAAGGAAAAGGGGAGCAGCTGGGCCAAAGAGAAAGATCGAGGGTCTGGAGCACATTTTTCGTGCCCAGCAGGAGACCCAGGTTCAATCCCTGACACCATATATGGTTCCTAAACCCTGCCAGCGTTGACCTCAAGCACTGAGTTGGGACTTTCAGGTTTCAAGGTTTCGAGAGAAAAACCAAAACCTAAGCCATAACAATCTCAGCTGCCTGTTTGTGGAAACATTTGCCAGAATGAAAGAGAAAATGATTTGTAAAAGCGTTTTGGATTGAAATCATTCAATTCATGGAGGCATGAACAGAAACAGATGGTACTATGCTAAGTAGCGGCAGGACAGAATGATCTCTCTCATACGTGGGACACAAAGGAACACAGCAGCAACACATGGCTGAAGGAAACAGAATGCAAGAATTGGGCTACATGGGGCTGGAGTGATAGCACAGCGGGTAGGGCATTTGCCTTGCACACGGCTGACCCGGTTCGATTCCCAGCATCCCATATGGTCCCCTGAGCTCGGCCAGGGGTAATTCCTGAGTGAAGAGCCAGGAGTGACCCCTGAGCATCGCTGGGTGTGACCCAAAAAGCAAAAAAGAAAAAAAGAATTGGGCTACAGTTCTGAGTTTATCAATGTGAGGGCCACTGGGCACCGTAAGACATTGGTGGAGGGAAGCCGACACTAGTAGGGGGTGCATGGTTGGAATGATGCTATTAGGAAATGAACAATAAGTAACAGCCCTTTCATGAAAATGGAGGAAGTAAACTTAATTTTTTTCTATTTTGTCCAGCATATGCTTATATGCAACCAGATAAAGATAGCATATTAACAGTAATCACTCTTAAACCTTTACAATACATTAAAAACAGAGTGTCCAGGTCCTTTTACATATTTGGATTTGAATAGCAGCTCCAGGAAGCTACTAGTAGTTTTCCCTTGGGGGAAAAAAAATGGACTCACTTTCTGAATCTCATTATAGTTATTTGGGGATGGCACAACACACCTTCCATGAACTTGATTTATACAATGCAAAATAATTCAATTATGTTTGTCAGTTGTGTCAGATTCCATAAGCAAAATGTCCGCCAAGTTGTTTGAATTCCACTGCTCAGTTATTTTCCTACAGCAGTGTATTTTGTGAGCAGCCATTTCAAAAGTATCTCATGCTTTTTCCATTACTCCTTTGCAAATTGTAATTATAATCTGATTCAGAGGAAGCTATCAGGTGCCCCAAATCGGCAGCAATTAAGGAGCAAGGACTCTAATTCAGGAAACTGCTCAGCATTCTTTCCTGGGTTTGTCTTAGAAATCTGGATAGGTCACTGGGACTATTTTTTTTCTAAGTTCATACAATTAGAACCTCCACCAAATAATTTTCTCAAAGAGATAATATGTGTAGTGAATAAAAGTTAAAACAGGAAAATTAATATTTTTGTTTTCACCCATTTTCTCCAGCCACTAAACCAAAATCTCTCTTACAGAGCAGCCTGTATTTAGCCTCTTTTCAGTGCCATAAAAAGAAAACAAAAACAGACCATTAACACTTACACAGTGTAATTGCTTACACTGAAAGTAGAACTAAAATATTTTCTAAAATATGTAATTAAGGTTGCAAACAGATGAAAACTTATTAAAATCACAATGTAGCTTATTTAAAATGAAAAGCATTCACTTATCTATTAAAAACACCTTTTGTACATTTGTAACTTTATAGTAAGTAAAAACTATTGAATGTAATTATTTTATTTAATCAAATTAATTAATTAATCAATTAACATTATTTTTAAGGAAAATTCACTTCATAATGGGAAATTCTCTTCACAATTAGGGATTGATCCTTTAAAAATTATCACTTTTTTCAAATATAGTCTGTCTGACCAAACATAGATGAACAAATTAAACAAAAAATAAGTATGTTTAAAATTTTAAAACCAACTGAAAATTTGAGCAGTGACTATAACAAAGCTACTTGATAGCATTTTACACTTAAGTAATGAAACAACTTACTTGAAAACTGAATTGCAAATCCAGATTTACTGATATAAAAATCTGTATCAAACTGGATGGTTACAATGTTGAGGGTGCTATGAATTCCTTCAGGAATAAGTGATCCACTGATTTCCTTTAAGAGCATCTCATTTTCTGGTGGACCATCCCAAACTCGAAGTATATCATGTGATGCTTCCGTATCAAAAGCAAGAAACTGAAGGCTGTAGGAGAACCATAAACTCTGATTACTTTAAACATATATTTAGGTTAACTAAAGAATTAATAAAGGTGTTTCTTTGTTATATGTATATACACATCTATTCTGACAATTAAAAATGTTTTATAAAGCATAATATTCAAACAATGATTGTGTGTGTGTGTGTGTGTGTGTGTGTGTGTGTGTGTGTGTGTTTAGAGAGCAGGGGGTGCAGGTGGCAGGTGGTTGTTGGCCACAGCCTGTGAAACTCACTGTTTACAGCTTATTCCAGCTCCTGGATTACTTTCGGAATATAGTTTGCTGGGTATCAAACCTGGGCCATCTGTGTGCAAAGCAAGTGTCCTACCCACTGTACTATTGATCCAACCCCTGCTTTTTTTTTCCTAAAAAGTATTATCTGAAAAGTGATTATACCAAATCTGCTTGATAGTATTTTACACAATAAAATAACTTAATTGAAAACTGACTTGCCATTCCACATTTACTGATATAACTATATTTATTGTATTTTATCACTTTTGCAGATGATAGAAATGTAAGGTATAAATTCTTTTCAGTGTTCATAAGTTTTAGCTCTGACAACATAGTATTGCATATGTGTCAGGTAATGTACTACTATTTTCTTTGTTGAATGTCATAATTATTCAGTAAAAAGACAATTTTGTCTCAATTTAACAAAAATAACAAGTTTAAGCTTAATAAAATTGCACAAAAGGTGGTAAAGTCATGCATTAAAATCTTTATCTATGTATATGACTCCATAAAATATATGCAACTGCATATGGCTATAAATGTATATTGACACCTATGCATATATTTTTATAATAATTAAGGTATACTCTATGAATGAAAGAACAATTCACATTCTAAATCCAATAAATACATTTGTTCACTTAAGTAATTAAAATTTAAAAAAATCATGAGCATATGAATGTGTACAGAATATAAAAAATAAAAAGTTCTGCTTTTATTCACAAAATCACACCAGCAATGTAGGGTACAGTAAAACTTCCTTATCTTGAAAAACACTGTCTACACCCTATCTCCCAA
This sequence comes from Sorex araneus, assembly GCF_027595985.1. Lineage (NCBI taxonomy): Eukaryota > Metazoa > Chordata > Mammalia > Eulipotyphla > Soricidae > Sorex > Sorex araneus. Next base: position 115,172,233 of record NC_073303.1, on the reverse strand, counting down.
AGTCACTGTCACTGTCACTGTCATTCCGTTGATCACTGATTTGCTCTGCGGGCCCAGTAACTTCTCCATTTATCCTAGCCCTGAGATTTTAGCAGCCTCCTTTCACTTGTCCTTCCCAATGGTGCCACATTAGAGGCTCTACAGGGTCAGGGGAATTAGACCCATCACTGTTACTGTATTTGGCATATGACTATGCCACAGGGAGCTTGCCAGACTCTCCCATGTGGGCAGTAAACTCTCCCAAAGTAAAGCATCAAAATGTTTCCATTTAAAACCTATTTTGCTTTATAATCAAAATCATAGTCAAGAAAACTAGTACATGATACTATTTGATATTGTTAGTGCCAAATATTAACAAACAAATCATAACATAAGTTGAACTCTGTGAATATTTGATATTTGATATATGGAGTCACATTAATTACTTATAAGTTAATATCAATATTCTTTTGTTTTAAAGAATAGAATTCCATTGTATGTCTCTTTTCAAGTTTACTAACTATAGATTTTCATATAAAAAGAGTGCTATAATAAAGAGAAAAAGGCTGAAGATTCATTCTGTACAGTCTAGTTTGACTATTGCAAAGCAATGTACTAATTCATAGCATATTCAACAGCTCATGGAGTGTACTTTCAACATGGGACTTGCAGGATAATAATTGAAGTTTTGCAGAACTTCCCTCACTACTTAGTAGTCTGTAAAGTCTCATTTAAATAAAGAATAACATTTTGGATTAAAAACATTGTTGAGCAGTCATAAAGCTCTTGAGAGCTCATACATCACAGTAAATTTGTTCACAAATTAATCCATTCTCAGCCACAAGCACAATAGTTAAAGGAGTGCTGAGAGCTTGGGTTAGCTTTCGAAAAGCCACTTGTGTTGATCTGAAATAATGACAGGCCATGGCTCTGTCATCATTTTAGGGGGGTGAAGGGAAGAACTGTGAGTCACAAAACTAAATTCTGCAGGAAAAAGAAACAGATGAAATAACAAAGAAAAAAGCTTCCAAGATCATGCTAAAATCTAGGAAAGACAGGATATTATTATTCAGCCCTTGTATACTTAATTTTCTAAATGTTTGTGATGTTGAGCCTGTATAGTAATTTGAGGCAGCCAAGTATTATTATTGTTATATTATCATTATTATTATTATTATTTTCATTACCACTATTATTTGTGTGTGCTGGGGATAAACCTAGGGGCATACACCAGTGAATTAGGCACTCTAATACTGACCCACTTACCTGAAATTTGGCTACTAATAGCAAAACAATACCACACACTGTTGCCATCCTCATAATCTTATAAAGTAGCAGAAAGTTCACAAAATGAAAGAAAAAGTTTGCTCCTCTCAGTTTTCTTATGAAGATGATGATTTCTCTCTAGAGATTCTGTGAGCTATTGCTCTGGGCCACAAATCAAAGAAGGGTGTATATGAATACCTTTTATCATACCCTGAACAGATGGAAACCAAGATTTTCCTGCTCAAGATTTAAGATACCATAACATCTTAATGTTGATTGACATTGCATATTGGATCACGTCAGGAAATCCAGATTCCCTCCCGGATTTGAGAAAATGAAATTTATTTACCTGACAATGTTTCCTGGATCTACCTCAATCATCCACATGCAACGGAGGTTATTGTCATATGGAAAGGGGTAACCGGGAGATAAGATTCTTCCTGAAGATTCTCCTTTAAAACGACCTCCACATTCAGCTGATAAAAGTGTTCAGAAAAAGTCACAGTGTAAGTTCAGTCTCTTCAAAACCGATCTATAAACTACTTAAGTGTTCCTCTTAAGGAATTTAAGGGTGGGGTTCAGACCTCTTGTATGCATTTGAAATTAATGTATTAATTGAAACTAGAATACATTTTACAAGAATGCAGTGGTGTCAAGTTACAGTACCAAAAACAAATGAAAATTAAAAAAGAAAACAACTAATTAGGGAATCAAAGAGGGGGCACATTAAAAAAAAAAAAAACTCTGGGTTTAGGCCTCTAAAATTTTTAATGTATTGTTAAATAATAACTATGTAAACAGAGGCAACAGATGGTGAGCTGCTTGCTGCTTGTTGGTTTCAAGCAGAATAATTCATCATCTTGCTACCCCACCTCTGAGAAAAACTAATCTTTACTGTGATCCCTTAGGCCTTCTAAATTTCATTGTCCTTTTATTTCCCCTTTAAATCACTCTAAACTCTCCCTTTTAACCTCCCAAAGTCAAAGTGGCCTGGCATATTTATTGAATTTCTTATTTCAGTTCAATCTAGTTTGGTTTTGATTTAACACGGCCTCCAATTTTTATCAAATTTATAGGACTAAAAATGTAAGTATCATAACACAATATAATTAGAATTTTAGCTTCAGGGGATTACTTCTCCATTTTCATATGACTTAATATCTGAGGATACCTGGAGTGGCTTTATTTTGTTAAGCAGAAAGTTTAGAAAGAATTCTTTCAAGAAGAGAGAAAAATTTGACACTAAAGAATTTCAGTTAGTACACTTTTCAGCATGTCTAAACCCTAAACAGGGGGACTGTTGTGTAAAATCACTTTATCACTGTGTCACTGTCATCCCGTTGCTCATCAATTTGCTCGAGTGGGCACGTCTCCATTGTGGGACTTGTTGTTACTGTTTTTGTTATATCGAATACTCGACGGATAGTTTGCCATGCTCTGCCGTGCGGGCAGGATACTCTCGGTAGCTTGCCAGGCTCTCTGAGAGGGGCGGAGGAGTCAAACCCAGGTCAGCCACATGCAAGGCAAATGCCCTACCCTTTGTGCTAACAAACCTTATTTCCTGTTATGAATATCATCACAATACATTGTCCTCAATTATTCTTGAAATTTTTCCTGATTATATGTTATTTTTAAAAGAGTTTACCCTCTCATGAAATCTTGAGCAGTATAGTTTACTGAACTTTAGCTTGGGACTTTTATATATAGAAAATGCATTGATTTGTAGCAAAAATTCTTACAATCGTCTTCATATTCAGGTTAAATGTCCTTTCAGGGGACTGGAGCGATAATACAGAGGGTAGGGCGCTTGCCTTGCACGGGGCCGACCTGGGTTCGATTCCCAGCATCCCATTTGGTCCCCTGAGCACCGCCAGGGGTAATTCCTGAGTGCAGAGCCAGTAGTGACCCCTGTGCATCGCCAGGTATGACCCAAAAGGCAAAAAAATAAAAATAAAAATAAATGACAAATGTTCTTTCATTTGTATATTTTTTTAAAAAAAGTCTTCAGCTTTGTTAAATATATCAGAAAATGAGTTTTAATGTTTTTGTTTATAATTTTTATATTAAGGTTAACATGGCTTGTCCATATTTATAAGTTTATAGTTTTATGCTATTGCAATCAACAATGGTTTTCTGAATAGATTTTGTATTTGAATTAAAGAATATAACTTCAGAAAGAATAAAAGAGTTGCTACATTTCTTTTCTTAAAAATAGGCCAACTGGCTGATGGTCTTATTTCAGAATCCCAACTTTGCTAAATTTGATTATTTTAGATATAATCGTATTACCTGAATAAAATAAAAATGGCATCTGAAAGGAAAGGAGTGAAAATTTTGATTTGATTAAAAACATGTTTGATTTCTAGGTGAATCAATTATTTTAATATATCTATAGAAGTTTTTTGGCATCAAAACTCGTGCAATTAATTGCCACACCTCTAGTAACAAAAATTTTATTTTTTAAAATCACTATTATAAAAAATTTTGCATAGACCCCTTTGTTGAACCTTAAAAAATGATTCAAAAATTTAGAATATTCAAAGGGATCATACTTTCTACATTAAATATGATCTATTTTAGATGATCACTTATAATTACAAAAACTTTTTAAATGTTTAAACTACATTATACACATAGACCCAAATATAAAATATTTTTGTGCCTCTATAAAAGACATAAAGGTATATTAATTGCTAAAGAATCACTGCATATTTGCTTCTAGCTGAATAATTGGTGTTCTGTTAATATGCTGTCATCTTTTGCACTACTACTCCAATCCTACCTATATGAGCTTTGGAGCAGAACAGGAAAAAAATGGAAGTTTAATTAGCATTTTTTCCTCCACCCTCCTAACTACAATAGAAGTAATTTATTGATTAGTCTATAATAAAATAATATAGTATTTCAAGTATTCAAAGAAGAGAGAAAATTATCATTTTTAAGTTTCACTGAAACACATGAGAATTGGTTAATATGCTGTACCACATACAAATAAAAAAGGATACACATGCTCCCATGTGTTTTAAAAATTGTACATGTAATGGAAGAGTAAAATTATTATTATTATTATTATTATTATTATTATTATTATTATTTTGGCTACAGCTAGTGGTGTTCACTATGTAATCCTAGCAGTGCTCAGGGGGCCTTATGGGGTACCTGGGATTACATCTGGGTTAGCTGGGTTATCTGCATGGAAGGCAAGTACCTCACCCACTGTACTATCCCTCCAGCCCCAACTGAAATTATTCATGAAAGTTCACTGTGTTTTAGCAATCTAAATGCCAGAATGTGCACCTTAAGACAAATGTGGGCAAGGTGATTCAATAAATATGTGTAATTTGAAGCCAACATTTATAGGTAATGAGTTGAATTTTATATTGATAAGACAAATAAATAACTTCATGCAAATCCAACAGCATAAAAATATGAATGCACTGTTAAGACTGTGGAAATTGCCTGGCCACTTTCCATTCATCTCCTTCTGACACATTTGAGTGGAAAGTTTAGTAATGCAATGATTCCGGGTGTAAATTGGGTTTGAATGGCCGGATGATTCGAAAAGGAAACTATATTTTCTTAATACTCATAAGAAGGTCTTCGGGAAACTCTGGAAAAGCAGCCTACCGATACAGGAGGGCAGGGGGTAGTCCCACGCCCTCCTCTCCCCTGTCATGCACTTCAGAAGGCTACTGCCATGGAGGGTGTAGCCCGGGTTGCATCCGTAAATGATAGTGCTGCCAGCAAAGTGGCCTTGGTCGCTGATCTTGTATCCGAATTGTGGGATGCCAGGGTCCTCACAGTGTGACAGTTCAAAACCTGCAAAAGAAAATAAATATATTGCAGGGAAAATTTGACAGGAAGATTTTAATATTTTCAGTTTTATTTCTTTATTTTCTTGAATCACCCTTAGATGCACAATTACTAAGTTGCTCATGATTAGGTTTCAACCATGCAGTGTTCCAAAACCAGTGTACATTTCCAGTAATGGAAGTTCCTAGTTTCTCTACTCTACACCCAGTCGGTCTCTACCAAAGGCACTTTCTCTCTCTCACTCTTTCTCTCTCTCTCTCTGCGTCTCTGTCTCTGTCTCTCTGTCTCTCTCTCTCTTTCCCCCTTTGGGAATTTACAGTACAAGTACTAAAAAGTTATCATGCATATTCCTTCACCTCTTTTCAGCATTCAATTCTTGTCAGAGTGATGGCTTCCAACTACCATTGTTATGGTGGTCCCTTATCTATCCTAATTGCCCTCTCCCCGCAGCTTATGGCAAGCTCCCACCACGGACCAATCCTTCTTACCTATTAAAATTTACAGCACATAATTGCCATAAGTGTTTTATTGTTTGTGTCTAAAATTAAAATGGCTATATGTTTCAAATGTCACAATGATAACCCATTACCTATATGTTATAACATTCTTGTTATAGTGATAATCCACTTTCCTACTTTAAGTTCTTTATAGTTAAAATATTTGGATGAGAATGAAATAATAAAATGATTTAAAATTCAGACAGACAAAATATTGGAAGCCATGAGTGCTTATGTAACAAATATGTCAGCTGCAAAGATAAACAGAATTTTTTAATAGAAGAAAGTGAAATAATCTCATCAAAATATAAGTATAGTATTACTAGCTAATATCACATAGGTCCACGTGCAGTATTTTTAAAATTTTATATACTGCCTTCTCCAGAAATGAATGGCTTTCAAATACTTTCTCAGAGTAAAATAGACAAAAGCGGACACTTCCCTACAATGTTATCATTCTCGATAAGAAAATATTTAAATGCTATTGCAGTTGGTGCTTTCTCTATGAATTTTGCTAGAAATCTGGTACTCTGGTCTTAGAGTGGTCTTTGTGAAGTGTAGGATAACATAGCCTCAATAGTTTAGGTTTATTGGGTTACTCCCATTACAGTGCTCCTATTCCTCTTTGTTTATTTGTAGCTTCTTTCTTAGTGTTCTGTTGACTTGTAAATAATGTTTTTCTCTTCTCCTTGAGTCCTTTGCATAGTTTATTCAGAGCAAGTCCTTTTTGTATGGACACAGGAAGACTTAACAAATGTTATGCTTTTGTAACCTGGGAGTCATTTGACTCTACATGATATTTTCCTCCAGGACATCTGTTCTCTTGACCTAAGCCTCAGCTGTCCTTACTTCCTAGCACCCCTAAAGCACGGTCCTGACGTGGGACAAGAAGGACCCAGGGCAAGCGGTGAGTTGTGTGCTACCCTGGCATGGAGATGGGCCTGGCCAAAGTGCCTAATGCTTAACTATAAGTTAAGAGCTTGATCATGGACAAATGCTGTCATGATCCAAACAGTGATACTAGATTTGGACCCTGCTAGGGTGAGGAATGATTAATCTGGCCTGAGTGCTGTGGTCTGAGCCTGTGGCAAGATGTTGCCAGGAGAGCTGCCTTGCAAGCCTCAATGTATCCCTTGCTATGTCCATACAAAAATAACTAGTATTAAGATGTTAATAAGTTCCTGGACTAAGGAAAAGAAAAAAACCTTAAGAGTGAGGAAGGGCTTTGGAGTGCCCTGCCCTCAGGAAGGGCTTTCTTATGTTAATTTGGCTACCTGGCTGGTTGGCCTAGAGGGCAAGGTGAGAGAGACAAGTAGGAGGAGAGAGAGAAGCCAGGGAGAGGCAGCAGTTGAGCAGTAGATCCAGAGAGAGGCCGGAGCTGGGAGTGCGGGAGATGAGAAAGATGAAAGATTGAATAAACGGTAACTAATCAGCAACCAGCTTGGTCCTCATTCTTCCTTCGCCTGTCCTTGACCACCGGCCGTCCCGATCCAGTCCCCACACTGCGGTTCCAGAGCACCGGACGCGGGCGGTGAGACAGAGCCGCCCAGAGAGCCCTCGAGTGCACTCACCCCTCGGCGAGCTTTAGTTTTTTACAGTGAAGTTTATTTATTACTTTAGGTGTAGTGAGAAAATTTCAGAGTGATTTCAATCCTAAAGAAGTTTTAGGATTACATTTCAAGATCAAGGGAGGATAAGATTTAGAACGTTACAGAGATCCTAGATTGTAAAAATAATAGGAGCCATAAGAGGCAAATTTGAGCCTTTAAGCAACATATTAACATTCCAATGTTTAAATGAAAACCTAAGATCCCGTCTGCCAAATCTCAAAAAAACAAAGCTTTTTCTGCTTTGCATCTCATTGCTAGAGGTATAAGGACTAGATCAGAGAAGGTATGTAAGTATAAAAACAGACTTATTATCATTATTATTACTGATGCCCTCAGATATCATTATGATTCTATTATGTAAATAATAACTAAGTGGCTTGGATTCCAAAGATTTTGTGTTCATATTCAGGACTCAAACTTAATAAAAATATAATAAGGACAAATAAAATATAATTAAGACAGCACTAAAATTTTAATGAATTATAATAATTCACTTCTAAGATACAAAAATAACTAGAAAAATGTGCAATTTAAAACAAACATGACACTAGGAATCAAAATCTGAGCTATGAAACTGTTCTGTCTTTTATTTTTAAAAAATGCACCATTTTAAGAAAAATCATGAATGAAAGAAATCTTTGATTTCAAGACAAATAATGTAGGAGAAATTTAAACTTTTGCGTACCTTGAATAATGATAATGAAAAGGGATTTGCATCTTGTTCATAGCATAGATCTTTAGTAAAATGAAGCTAGATTTAAAGTGGAAATTCAGTTTAAATACTGAAAGCACAAGGGAAATGAAAGCAAAACTGTATTTTTCACTGCTATCAAATTACTCATTTCCATCACTGATTTTCAGAGCAACCTTAATGTACCTAGTATGACCTAAGTACTTATACAACATTTAGAACTGAATTTATGCAACAAAGGGACTCCTCCTAATATTTGAAAGCGATCATAATCGGCATTTTTGTGTTTACTTGTAAGGTTACTTTGCACTTTTTAATTCAATTGTAATGTTTGTATTGCAATATTTGTAGCTTTCCTTTGTTTTCCTATTGGTTTTAATTAATTTCTCCCTCTTTTCCAAAATTGCCTTTCCAGCACAAATCTTGGCACATAGCAGATGTTCAATAATGTCCTGAGTATATACAAAATCTAGAGGTAATTATTTCTAGGAGATATTAAAAAAAAAAAACTAAAATTTTTGATGACTAATGGAATTTTTGAGACAACTGCAAAAAACATCCTGGGGGAAATTCGGGTGTGTATCAATTTGTGACAGTCCCATTTGGTGAAAATATGTTAAAATAAAGCAAATGCAAACAACTTCAGAGGCAGATCATATAAGTGATTAGAAGTTCTTAACTACAAGCAACCTGGTCCAAGCAAGTCAGCTTTTCAAATACAGAATTAGAAACAACAAAAGAAGCAACTTTAGTTTCCAGGACAGATTATTTGGCATGGCTATGCATACTTAATAGAGCATTTGAAGTGTCCCTGTTCAAAATGACAAGTTCCCATTCTTTCCTCCAGACATGATATTCACTTTATCATCCAAAATGCATCCAATTTGGAGTTTTACCATGTATCATTTTTCAAAATAAAAATGGAAATCAAGCTCTTTTCAAGGTTTATTACCAAACTCATCTTTCCTTAATTTAAATGTTCTTTAAATGTAGTTGGCAATAGCTGGTGATGAGGTAAAATGGAAACAGTTTTTGTACATTACGGAAATTTATGATATTCTGCATTGTAAATTAAAATACACATGGACAATAGTATATAAGCTACAAGGCACAACATAATTTAGTCTAATTTGGTGGAATTATTGTTGCTTTCATAAATATTCAGAACTGTCTTATCTTTGCAGAAACATTCAGCTGCCAGTCTTTTTATTGAAAAACTCAAGTACTTGAAACTTACAATTCAATAAAGATGCATAGACAAACCACATTTACTATAAGTATTCACCATTCCTTGTGAAATCTGATATTCTAAATTTATTTATTTATTTTATTTTTGGGTCACACCTGGTGTTGCTCAGGGGTTACTCCTGGCTCTGCACTCTGGAATCACCCCTGGGAATGCTCGGGGGACCATATGGGATGCTGGGAATCGAACCCAGGTCAGCCACGTGCAAGGCAAACGCCCTACCCACTGTGCTATCACTCCAGCCCAAAATCTGATATTCCAATGGAATAACATGATGATTAAAGATTTCTAGCACAGATGAACTGTAAATCCTCATTACTTAAATTTTGTAGACATGTTAAATAACTAAGAGATCTAATCTCTTTTTTTTGCTACATGGATGTTTTCTTTAAGGATTTCTAAGTAAATATTGTTTAAAACCTCCAAAGGGTGCAAAAGATAAAAGAGCCAACTGTGCATTTAATTCTATCAGGTTTTTGAGTCATATTGTTTCAGATTAATGTTATTTCATATTAGTTTTAAAGTTAACAATTATATTAACTGATCCATTTTCACACTAATATTTCCTGTTGACTGCTTAAATTTGAGTATTTTCCCAAATTATTTCTGATCTTTCCTTAATAAGTGCAAGAAAATATTGTTAAGCAATTTTTTGTTTTTTTCTATATATTTATGAAAATATCTTTTTCAAGTATTTATACATTTTCTAAATTATTAAAATATTTAAATCTTTCGAGTTTGGAGTCCAGATAGATAATACAGTGGGTAAGATACATACCTTGCAAACTGCTGACCCAGATTTGATATCCAGCACCCCATCTAATTACCCTGAGCCCACCAGGATTAATCCTTGAGCACAAAGCTAGGAATAATCCCTGAGCACAACTGAATATGTTCAAAAACAAAACAATATTTGGAGGCTTTATTACCACACACTGTGCTTTTATCTTTATAATGCAGTACACGCTCTTATTTTTCTATGTGATTTTTCATTTAATTTCTCTATGCTATTCCATTTGAGGCAACCTACAAAGTTGATAATTTTCCAGGTTACAGGATTTATATTATTTCCAATTGTTCATTGCTACAAAAATATGAATTTTTATTGATTTGCATTTCTTTGGGGCCACACTTTGAGAATCTCAGAGTTTATTCCAAGCTCTGCATTCTGGGGTCACACCTGGTGGTGCTTAGGAGACCATGTTTGGTACTAGGGATAAAACTCAGACTGGATAAGTGACAGGCAACTTCTTTAAGCCCTGATATCAACTGTCTACCCAGACCCCCAAAGATTATAACTCTATATCTCCTTCAGCCCATGAGAAAATATCTCCGTAGGGCTTTATACAACTATAAAACTATAAAATTAATTTTGTATAAAACTATAAAATTAATTTTGTTCTCAATGTTCATCAAACTCCACAAACATGCAGCTTAATTTCTGCTTCGGTCAACAGATAAATACTTGAATATATACTTGAGTATACTTGAATAAATCCTTGAATAATGGTATAATTTCTATTAATTGCTTCTATGTAAAATTGTGTCTTCCAAACAGGATGATATCATATCTTGTAAAAAAATTGTATAGAAAAAATAAGGTATGCAGTTTAGAAATATTTCTGAAAACTCACTTTTTGAAATAAGGAGTATTTTCAATGTCTTTAAAACAAGGAGGCCCTGGCATGCTTTATTTTTCTAAAATGCATTTAAATATAAATGTTCATCATTAAATATTCTGAAATAATATTTTTAGGAATCAATTATAAAAGGTGTTAATTTCATGTTCTATAAGAACTTTTAAATTGCTAACTAAAAAGGAAATGTATTGCTAATGTGGCAATTGAGAAAGTATGTTAACTAAATATACTAGAGAAATATCCTTTTTTTAGTACAAATCTGTAGCTTTACTAAAGCTTTATTTTAATTGATATTTAATTGACATACATTATGTTCATTTGCAGAACATCATGATTTAGTGTTTGCGTAGACTATGAAATATTCAGCAAAATAACATTTAATTACTGGGCACTAACATATATAGAGTATTTATTTGTGATGAGCACTTTAAGATATAATATCTTAATGTAATATTTATAACACATTTTTTAATCTAGTACCTGAAATATAAATTACATTCCCAGTACTTACTGTATAGTTGAAAGTTTGTAAAGTTTTACCACCCGCACCCATTTCAAGTGACAAATAATGAAACCATTCAATCAGAATATAAATCACTACAGAATTATTTAATGCACTTAATGTTACTTAAAAATAATCTTAAGAATTATACAGAACAATGACTGAAATGCAAGCATGAAAGTTTGTAAGTCTATAACTGTACCTCACGGTGATTCATTAATAAAAAATTTTTTTAAAAAGGATTATACATAACATTAAGTAATTAGGTTGCATATAAGCATAAGCATTAAGAATAATCTCCTAGAATGCTTTAAAATTAAGTAAAATGAATAAATCAGAATGTCAAATTTGCCACACTAAAATTAACAAGTATAAAATAAATGATGACTGCATATGCAAACTATATAATTCTTTTTTATTTAGACATAATGATTATCAAATTGGAAATACAGAGTAAAAAATAAGTTGATGAATAATTTTACTTCCCTTTTTCCTCTCCCATCAAGCTCATCAATCAAAATCAAAGATTTACTTCTTACTAATCAAACCATATTAAATAAGTCAGAATTTCAAACTACATCTTTGAACAAAAATTGAAAGACAAATTTTAGGGTTTTGAGTTTATAGAAACTAAAATTTTAAACATTTAAATTCTAAGAATAAAGTTGTTTATAAAATATTTTTGCTTACTAAATTTTAATCTGTTGGACATGAAACTATAGGTAACATCATCAAATTGCTAATTTATGTTTTATACATCAAATGTTTCTATAAAAATTTGGAAAAGTGAGATTTAGTTTTTCTCAAATATTATTTTCAACCATCATTCATTTGTTTTCATTCCCAAAACACAATAATATCTAGAAATTATATACATATATCTATACATATGTATATCTATAAATGCAGTTCTACCTGATTTCAACAAATTAATACCTAAAAATTATTAAATTTATTTCATCAAAATTGCATGTTTTACATTCTTCAAATTATCATTTAATAATTATACTACATTAACTGTTACTAATTTTATGAACAGCAGAATATCATTTTATCTTAATGTTTTAATTTCCATCTAGCATTATTTGTTTGACTTAGAGTTTACTGAACTTTCCTCTTTTGTGAAATTTTCTCATATTCATGCTGTTAATGTATTTTTGCCTACTGAATTCTAAGATTCCTTCCTATAGAGTATGTTTCTCTGTTTCATAATTGTATGTACACATAGAAAGTCTAAAGTAACTTGTATTTTTAATGTTTTGTTGTGTGATTGCTTTTTAAAATTGATGTAATGAGTGGGGAATTGTTTAGGAAAATAATCTATTTAGTTTGGCTTGCTCAAAATTAGAGATAAAATGCAACATACAGAGGGGGTGATGAGGTCAGAAGACCACTGCTGGATTTCTGGAATTGTGAGCTTTACAGGAAAATGACCCCCCATATACAAGCACCTGCCACTCTACGCTCCCCCTTGCAAAGGCTGGAAGAGAAAAGCAGCTTTTCCATCATCCTGCCTTTTAGTTGGCACAGGCCACTTCCTTTACCATGGAATATAAGCACAGATTTTCATCAACAAGAATATAGCAATGTAGTGACCAAAACTTTAGTCTCCACATTCCTGGGAAATACTTAGAATAGCAGGAATGCTCCTGATACTGACAGAATTGTGTTTACAGATTTTTTTTTTCTTTTTGGGTAACACTAAGCGATGCTCTTGAGTTAAGTCCTGGCTCTGCACTCAGGAATTTCTCCGGGCAGTACTTCAGGGGACCACTTGGGACGCTGGGGATAGAACCAGGTTGGCGGCATGCAAGCAAACACACTACCTTTTGCACCATCACTGGCTCCCCGTGTTTACAGATCTTACTTTGGAATGCTATCTGACTTTAAAGACTAGCTGTATAGCCCAGGTGTATTTTTTTTCCTCATAAATATTTTAAAGTTTTGAAAATTGAATTTCAGTCTGACAGAAATAAATTTAATGTGAAGAGCAAACTAGCAGGTCTTTTGGGATTCGGGTTCAAGATTTGCAAGGCTTGTAGGATCTGAATGAAAGCTGTGAAATGTTAAAATTTATTTTGCTACCATAGTATGAAGAAATCATATATAGGGCTGTTGGATATCACCTAAGTGTTTTAGGCTTCACCCGGTGAATTGCCCCTTTCCTCCTCCCAGAGAAGCTTACCAAGCCCTGGCTAACATCCCTCATTTGGTTAAAGTCTATCTTCAACATTTCTTTTGTGTTGGATATTAACCCTAAGTGCTTTAGGCTTCATCAGTGAATTGCCCCCTTTCTTCCTCCCTAAGAAGTTTAACATGCCCTTGCTAGCATACCTAACTTAAAGTTTGTCTTTAACCTTTCCCTTGCATTTTACCTCTCATTATCATAGTTCCCCGAGTCAGTCTTGATTAGTTGTAAAGCCAAAACTTTCTGGTAATTCTGAACTTGTATTTATGCTGCTTTGCATTTGAAGTGTTGTATGTTTGTGCCTGCTTTTCTATTTCCCATGTACCCTTTTTACTATAGAGCAATGTTCTTTGGTTAAACACAGAAACACTATTAATGCTATGCTCCTAATATATGGGAGTTTACTGACACTGAAATATATCTACTCCTGGGCATAATTACTTGATCATAACTACATGACTCAGGGTTCAGTTTCTGTAGTTCCTAACGCCCCAAAAGGGAGGTCCCACCGTGCGACTGGGATGGACGCGGGGCGAGTGGCAAAACTATCCGGCATCGAAATGGAATAGGACCCCCATGTGGAAGGAAAAACTGAACTGGCCTGAGGACTTAGGCTGGGATTTACTGTAAAAGCCTTGCTTGCTCTCAGCCCAGAGAACTAAGTGTTAGGATCTTCTTCTCTTACTGTGTTTATCCAAACAACTGCAAATATTGATAATTAATACAACTAGAAGGAAAGATAAAAGCAATGTAGATGTCCTTGGGAGACAAAGTGTCTTCTTGAGTTGATCTCCCCAAGATAATTTCCTCTGCCAAATATTTATCTATGTAAATGATCAATCACACCTGTCTTTACCACAATCCCCCTTCAGATGTTCTATAAGTATGCGAGCAACTCTGCATTAAAGGGGCAATTTTCACCATCAGACTGTGGTTCCCAGCTTCCCCATCTCCCCATCTCTCTGTGTCTCTGTTGGGGAGCCCTGGGGAGGTGGGGAGACAGGGAGGTGACTCAGGGCCACCAAACGCACACACGTGTCCAGCAGCCTGTTGGGGTGTTAGGAACACGTGTTCCATGGGGGTCCTGTCTCTTAGGTTGTAACAGTTTGCATCAAGACCATGCATGTAGGGTTTTTGTGTTGCACAAGGTCGACCAGAGTTTGATCCTCAGCATCTCCAACGGAGCCCTGAGAACCACCAGGAGTAACTCCTGAGTGCAGAGCCAGGAGTGACTCCTGAGAATCACTGAGTGCAACCCCCTATCCCACAAAAAAGGCAATATAATACTACCTAGCAAATGATAGTCAATACTCATTTATTATTTTATTTTGACCACATAATTTTTATAATGTATGTATTAGTCACCATGTTTTTAGTATTTTGAATAATGTAAAGATTTAAAGAATAAAGGAAATGTGAGATGCATTTCTTAAGTGCTTTATACCATATAGTCTTACATAAAGTAACTTTGTTACTCCCTTGTAATTTACTTATTTTCCACTTGCATTTGCATTAAATAAATTATATAGTAAGAATAAAATTAGAGTTAATAGCCCACTGTATTGTTCTCTATGGTTAACATTGCCAACAGTGTGCCAATAACTAAATTAAAGAGTTTAAATACGGCAATTTATTTTATATTAACGAGGCCATCATACAAGAGAAGACATTATAAATTAGATACTTCCCATTTTTATTTTGAATGTAAAGTTTGGAAATACCAGGTTCTATGGGGAAACCTAGAAAGTTCAAATAATTCTGAACATTTCTCTTGGGGTAACAGACTTTCCTCTAATAAAAATTTTAATAAATTTAATGTGCAGGTAATAACAATAGAATATCTGAAAACATGGGTACTGTCTAATGACTAGGGATCAAGAATATGTGGACCAAATTTTGAAAAGATAATGCTACAAACCATTAGCAATATGTAATTTAGCTCTTTAGCAAATGGTTGTTTAAAATGTCTTCTTTTATTCCACTGAATTAGAGCAACTATAAATGGAGGAGAAATTCACAGTGAAAATATCATCATGAACTAAATTTTAGAGACTTTAAGAACAAAATTAACAACACTAGAGCTAAAACATTCCCTGATATTAACTTTGACTAAGAGGAATTCATAAAGATCCTCAGGTAGAAATTAGCAAATGGTCTTTTCATAAGAATTGTATTAACATTTTGAAAATTATGCTTTATAACATAAATAATTGAAAGGTCAGATATGACATTTTCAACATAATTTTTAAATGTGATTGGAGGTAAAAATGGCATAATGCTCAAAGACGGGAGGCAGAAAACTTCAGTTCAATATCCAGATCTGCAATTAATAAATATCTATGTGACACCAGACAAATTATAGAACATACTCATACTTTGTTTTTCCTATGGGTTTCACTGTGAATAGTTACACTTTCCTCTTAGGATTTTATCAAGTACCTCATAGGTAGTAAACAAATGATAGCTATTTTCACTGTTATACTTAATGTTTCTGAAGGTCTTTGTGGGTCTTCCAAACAAAATTTATGTCTTTTACTACAGCTCTCCTTGCACATGTCTGGCTTCTAACTTTATTTCACATTTTGTCCATTCCTCTTGATCACGTAACTCCAGTCATGCAACTCAAGCAAAGCTTTCTTTTAAGTCCTTCAAACTGCAGTTTACCCATCTAGAATGATCTATGATGCATGTCTCTATCAGGCAGTCCCTACTATCTGTATAGTAACTCAGGGACATCTCTGTCACAGTGTCCCCAAACAAGCTACTTTTTCCCATAGTTTGTAGTACCTATCTCATATTCCTTATAATTCCTCATATTTCCAAATGCATCATCCTTACATGTCATGTATCTTTATTTTGCTCTAATAAATGAGACTGCTAAATTTCTAAGAATCAATTTTTGTTGACAGGTTTCAAATGAATCAAACAGAAAGTAATCATTTCAGTTTTATAGGTGCCTTTCTTAGATAATGTTCTACAGGGTAGAAATTATAGAAATATACTATTTTAGTATGAATTATTTGTCACTGATACTGATACTGATATTCCTCACTGATACACAGTTTATATTATGCAATTAATAAAATAATTCATTTAGTTCATTTAGAAATTAATGTAATTCACTTGTGGATCTGTTTTTGAACTTTTACCTACTATTCAGAACAGATGAATTGAGAATAAAAAAGAAAAAAATAATGATTTGTTCTAATAATTATTTAAAATTAAGGATTCAACCCAAGAGCAAAACAAATTTATAGCTTTAACTTTACTTAGTGTAGTCACCTGAAATCCTGGAATTATCAATGATTGACCAACAAACTATAATAAACACACAGTGTTTTGCAGTTATAGATGAGAACAAAAGCATTAGTCTTTCATCTATTAACATTTTTTTCTTAAAAGAATAGTTTAAATATTGGAGAGGGAAAATACTAGGTACATACAATGGAGGATGAAACATCTTTTAAAGTTTTCAATTATTCGTGCTTGGAATACTGGAAAAGCATAAGCAAAAAATAAAAATGGATCATGTCTCAAACTGTAACAAAAGTAATTCCAAATGGCAAGTAAATATTAATATGTGCTCTAAATCCACAGACTGCTAGAGAGAACATACCTGTAACTTTCCATAATATAAGCCTGAACTATCTTTTTAATGAGTCAACTGAATTGTTAAAGAAAATGAAAGCAAGTGTGAATACGTGGAACTACATCACACTTAAAAGTAATTACATTGTAAATGAAAATATGGTTGGGGATCAGGGAGAGGACTCAAAGGCTTACGTACATGCTTTGCTTTGAGGAAGCTTGGGTTTCATTGTAGAACCATATGGTCCTGTCTCCTGACCACTGGAGAAAGTGACCCCAACTGCTAAACAGGGAGTCGTCCTCAAGGACTGATGGCCCCAAACCAAAACTAAGAAAGGCTAAAATACAAAGGTAACTTACAGAACAGAAGATTATACTTGAACATTATCATCTACTGGAAAAAGAGTTAATCTTCAAGATATATTAAACTCTCAGTTGATTAAGAACAGCAACAAGAAACTATCCTATGAAAAATAGAAGAGATGGATGGATACTTTTGCAAGAAAACATTTGAATAGGTATATTAAATAATGCTTCCATGATTACTATAAGGAAAATGCAAATCAAAATAACAGTGAGATAAAAACAGTAAAAATCTCCTGGTGCCAATGAGAATAGCCTAAATGCAAATGTACAGAAACAAGAAAATAGTGAGAGTGCGTTGGAAAATGGAACCTCATTCACTACTAATGGAGATGCAATCTGATCCAGCGACTATGGAAAAGAGCATGAAGATCTTTAAAAATTGAAAGTAGAACTGCTGCACTGTGATTTCACCTCTGGGCATTCATCTCAAGAACTCTATTTCATCAATGCAAAGTTATTCATCACAAAACTATTTACTAGAGCCAAAGCATGAAATGACACACATGTCCAAGGACCTATGTGTAAACAATGTAATTTTGGTATATATATATATATATATATACATATATATATATATATATAAAAGGTGAAACCTTGCATTTTGCTACAACATAGATAAAGTTAGAAGGAATTACACTAAGTAAAATAAGTCAGGAGGAAATGGATAAACACCAGGTCATATGTCTCATATGTGATAAATAGTGAAACTAAGCTAGGAGATGTATAGTAGCCAATGATAAAAGACCCTTAAAGTTCAACTACAGAACTGAGATTATCAAACATTCAGGGAGGAGACCTATAGGGGTGGGGGAGAAAAAGGGGAACTAAAAGTGATGTAAGCTTAGTGGCAGAGGTTCTTCGGGACTTTAGGGGCGGAGGTAGCATAATAACTATATCCAACAAATATGAAAATCCATACTATTTTATTCATCTTTCCTCCAACACAAAAAAATGTTAGAAAAATGTTTAAAATGATCCGAGAGAGATAGTATCCATATTATGCTACTTGTTTTGCTTGAGAAAAATAATAATAGAAACATTTAAGACATTAAAATGCTATAGATACTGTACCAGGGTTAAGGCACTTGCTTTACATGAAGTTAACTCTCCTTCAATTCATGACACTACACGTGGTTCCCAAAGCATCATCAGGAATGAATCCTGAACACAGAGCCAGGACTTAGCCCTGGGCACTAATGAGCATACCCTACACATCTCCCAGTTACACTTGAAAGACATGTAAACAAGTAATTCAAAGTCATACATTTCTTAATTTCTATGTACCTTAAATATTTCACCTTGGGCATTTCAACTGTGAAATGGCAGTAGTTAAAACACTGAAGTTTATGGAGTTTAAAGTCAAATAAAATTATAAACTAAAAATTGATGAGCAAATCTTGACAACCACTTCACCTGGTGAATTGCTGTCATTTAAATATTTCTCATCATTAGTGTCTGACACTTCCTTTCCCCAATACTTACTCGTATAGACAAGCTGGAAGCCTTCATCTGATCCTTCCGCATCAGAATTGAATTCCAGCCAAAGCTGATTTGAAGTACTGCTGAGTGTCAGGCCTCTCATTGATGCTCCGGTAAAAGCACCTAGTAAATGAGTCGTTTTATCTTTCCCATCATAAATCTGCAAATATGTTTAAGATCAAACTGTTAGGGTGACATTGGCAACTATTTCAAATAAAATATTTCTATCTACAAAGAAGAGAAAATTATTATATGCCCTCTAAAAATCAGCTCAGTACACATATCCTATGGATGATATTATATAGTAAGTCTTATCTATACTAGGTTAAGAAAGTTAGGATCCAAGTACATAATTAAAATTTTTCAAAGTCAAATGTTCTATGTAATATCTGAACTCATAATATAGCACTTGCTATATTTTATTATGATAAAAGCAATTATTTTCATGGAAGACAACTTGAAATTGAGAATATCTACAAAATGTTTGGTTTTCCAGTTTAGTTGGTTCTTTGTCACATTTGAAAGGTCCTAATACCTGCCCTTCTAGTATGAAAATTCATATAAAATATACTTTTTTGTTATAACTCTAGAATTCATCCAGGCTTTTAATTTACTTAGTTGTGTTAACAACTAATACTTCTATATATTTTAGCCTAAAATTATATAGAAATATTAGTTGTTAGTAAGAATTTATTTGTCTTCAGTAAAACTGAATCAATGTGGAAGTTTGTTTCCTGGGGGGCAAATTTTGATTAAGCATATAATATTTAACTTTTTTCCCTTAATTTTTTTAATTGAATCACCATGAGATACAGTTACAAGCTTTCATGTTTGAGTTACAATCATACAACGTTCAAACACCCATCCCTCCACCAGTGCACATTTCCCACCCAATATCCATCTGACAAGGGATTAATATCCAGCATATACAAGACACTAGTAGAATTGTCCAAGAAAAAAACCTCCAACCCCATCAAAAAATGGGGAGAAAAAAATGAACAGACGCTTCCTCAAAAAAGAAATATAAATGACCAAAAGGCACATGAAAAAATGTTCCACATCAGTAGTTATCAGGGAGATGCAAACCAAAACATGAGATATCATCTCACACCACAGAGACTGGCACATATTCAAAAGAACAAAAGCAATCAGTGCTGGTGTGGATGTGGGGGAAAAGGGACATTCTTTCACTGTTGGTGGGAATGCAGACTGGTCAGCCTTTCTGGAAAACAACAAGGACAATTTTTCAAAAACTAGAAATCGAGCTTCCATATGACCCCGCAATACCACTTCTAGGAATATATCCGAAGATACAAAAAAATCACAGTAGAAATGACATTCTACGGCAGAGGCTGGCAAGCTGACCATGGCGTATTTGATATGCCAAAAACAGTAACAACAAGTCTCACAATGGAGATGTTACTGGTGCCCGCTCGAGCAAATTGATGAACAACAGAACAGCGCTACAGTGCCACAGAAATGACATTTGTACCTTTATGTTAATTGCTGCACTGTTCACAATATTTTTTTTCTTAAGATTTACTAATTTCATGAAAAAAATTACAATCACCACAGACAAAGTCCCCAGGAAATATTTAGTCCTTTCTTCCAGGAACTTTGACCTCACCTCCACTTCTCACCCCTGGCATTCTTTACTCTGTTCGTACATTTCTTTGTATTTTCTTGAGGTCTTTTTCTAATCAGATCAGGTTTTGCCAATATGTATTTGGGTGCATTTTACTCTGCATAATCCAAGGAATTATAAATCATGTCCAAATCAGTTGTCTCACTATCACCATTGTGTGTTTTAAAATCTTAACACAAAGTTACTTATTTCCTGAGTAGTCTTGCCATTTGAATAAGTTTTTCTCAAACGTCTGTCCTATTTATTGTAACTGTTACAAATGAAGGACTTTGGTCAAATGAAGGACTTTAATGCCTTTCTTTTTTCTGTTGAAGTTATCATTGGCTATGAACTTTGTAGTCCAGATAGTTGTGTGTGATTTATGACGGTGTGTAACTTCAAACAATCGTGAAGTAAAGAACTAATTTCTTAATAAAAGTAATAATTTGAGAAAATTCAGAGGTAAGAATAAAAGTAGTCATTTTATATCAAATGCAGAATTTCTACTTTTATATATAAATTGATATGATGAAGAGCATTGAGGATTTTTATAGTATCCACAAAACTTTTGGGGACTTTAATTTATTGAAAGGTTTAATTAATCTGCTTTCATCCTTATGCTACAATAACTATTACTTTTTATAGTTTTTTTAAATTCAAAAAACCTTTTGTAATAGAAAATGACCTGAATTTATTTACGATATACTAGAACCTATAAAATCTGAGATGTCAAGCACTGTTTTGATGAATGTTTTTCCACACCTAAAACTACTGATGTTTTAATTACATAATAATGCATAATAAGAAGCAGTATTATCACAATAAATTAGCACAAGAGATGTTACATAATTTCTGAGTAATGAGATAAATAAAAATAAAGTGAAAAGAGAAACATTACATATGTGTTTATATGTAACCATACCAAGTTTCAAATTATTGCTATGTATACATATAGCATTTTAAGGATATTTG
The DNA here is from genome assembly GCF_027595985.1 of Sorex araneus. NCBI lineage: Eukaryota > Metazoa > Chordata > Mammalia > Eulipotyphla > Soricidae > Sorex > Sorex araneus. The sequence goes on along the minus strand of NC_073303.1, from coordinate 115,150,772 downwards.
TCTTATAGGTTTATTTGGAATTTAACTTTTTCTAGAATGTTAATAACATCAAAGTTTAAAAGAAAAAAATGATTTGATAAAATAGTCAAACTAGGGGCTGGAGCGATAGCACAGCGGGTAGGGCGTTTGCCTTGCACGTGGCCGACCTGGGTTCTAATCCCAGCATCCCATATGGTCCCCTGAGAACTGCCAGGGGTAATTCCTGAGTGAGGAGCCAGGAATAACCCCTGTGCATCGTTGGGTGTGACCCAAAAACCAAAAAAAAAAATAGTCAAACTATAAGTATACTTTTCTAAACTTCCTTATCTTTCATCAAAAATAATTTGAAACAGGGTCTAAGATATTGTGCACAGTGGGAGTTTCTTGCTTTCCACATGACTGGCCTGGGTCTGAGAAGTATACAAAGTCAGTGTATAGAGGCAGTTACCTGAGCATCTTCAGAGGTGAGGCCCTGAGCACAGAGTCAGGAGTAAGCCCTGAGCATTGCAAGATATGACCCCAAAACGAAAAATTAAAAAAAATATATAGATAAAATGAATTTAAAATAGAGCAAAGATATGATGTAAGCATTCAAATAAATATGTATTTGGAGAAAAGTATGTATTTGAGATAAATATGTCATATATCTTTATATATTAGTATATTTTAGCAAGGAATTCAGAGATATAAATAAGGGTCCTATATCCAGGGCTTTAATTTTGTGTTATGTAACAAGGTTAAAAAACTAAACCTACTATTAATGGGTTATATGATTTGTCACAAATCATTTCACTTCCTTGATCCTCAGCTTGAGAAACAATGAAGGGATTTGGGGAGGGTTATACCTGGAGATGCTCAGAGTTCATTTTGGAGCAATATTCAGGGAATTATGCAAAGTAGACTGAGGCTCAAGCTGGAGCTTGTGTATGAAAGCATGCACGCCAATCTTTCAAGGCATCTAATACAAATGAATGGTTTTCTGATCCCTAAGAAAACACTCTATACAAATGGGTCTTTAGAGAGTGCATTAAAGGAAGCATAAACAAATATAGCAGAAAACAGGTAGATTTGGCAGATAAATGTGTACATCTGAGGTCACTGATGTGATGGAAAATATTTAGGAAAATATTTAGGAGCTCTGTTGTGTGTGTGTGTTTGTGTGTGTGTGTGTGTCTCAAAACTACAAAGCATGTGCTATATATCTGAGCTACATACCTGAACCCACACAGCAATTTTTAAATAACAGTTTCCTTAAAAGAGAGACTTTTTTTGCATAAATTTTACCTGAAAATGACAACAGCACAAATACTTTAGACTTTTTGAGACATGACATCTTTGTCCCAAGTGCTCATTCCTGTCACTGCCATACTAAAGCATTCATGGATAATGTGTTAATAAATTCATAGGCTTCATTTTTCCAATAAATCTTTAGTATCAGAAACTAACTGCTAATTGGCCCAGTGCTAAGACTAAGCTCTGTGAAATTCTAATTAACAGGATTTATAAACAATAATAAAATATAAAAAATCCATTAATATAAATTCCATGAAATTAATTAATTCTTGCAGAATACTTTTCCTGTCTTTTTCCCCCAGACTTTTATCTTTGTAACTTAAAACTGCAATAGACAAGAATGATATATGTGGTTTGAGGTTTTTTTTTTTGTTAACAAATGAGATGAAAGTAAAACATCATTAACAGTATATTATCAGTATTTCACCAGTTTGTAAATTATATGAGCAACTTTTCTGATACACTTCAAATACCCATAGGTATACTTTTCAACCTTTTGTGCAACTCACAACAGCCACAGACATAACCTTTAAGTACAATAGCAAAACAATAAATCAAATAAGTGCTTGCTGTATTTATCAATTTCAGCAGCATAAATTTTAGTACTAGGGACAATACTAAGGAATCAATGTGATACCACTGAATGCATACTTGAGAAGTGCATATCCTGATATTGTATTTCATACAAAAAAAACATGGTGCAGATCTAACTCAAAATATAGAATGTACACAAAAGTAAAATAATTAGAAAATAAAAAATCATATTTTAGTTTAAATTACTTAAATTATTATATAATTATGGGCTGGAGCGAGATCACAGAGTGTAGGGTGTTTGCCTTGCATGCAGCCCTCTCGGAGAGTCTGGTAAGCTACCAAGAGTATCCCACCCACATGGCAGAGCTGGACAAGCTAGCCGTGGCATATTCAATATGCCAAAAACAAGTCTCACAATGGAGACGTTACTGGTACCTGCTTGAGCAAATCAATAAACAACAGGGTGACAGTGTACAGTGCTATATAATTATAGTATATGTTAATTTGATGTTTAATAATGGCTATGTTTAGCAGCCAAGTCACAAAGTTACTAAAAACTTTACAAACTTTACAAAGTTACTAAAAACTCTGACAAATTATCCTCCCAAAGTCACACATAGGTTAGGAAAGAAATTTGAAAATGATACACCTTAGAAAACATCAATAACAAATTAATAATCTTCTTATATACATCACAACAAAGGCACTTATCTATAATGCTTTGTGATACTTTTCCTTAATTCCTATTTTTCTAATTCTTGAACAAATTTTAACTTATATTTCCAGCCTATTTCCATAATACAACATTGGATATACACTTCACAGAAAAACAAGATTTTATACTATACAATACTGACTGGTAAAGGGATTGCATTAAATGTCCTTTTAATAGTCTTTTGTCTAAACATAATACTTTATCATTCTTTGGAAAACAAAAACAAATATACCAACAGAAAAGATTGAACTATATATTTGAACGTATTCAGCTTCTGTTCTGCCAGGCAGACAGTGGAACTATTCATTGCCAATTGCTTAGACCCTATATAAACTAAGTATCCCCATCCAGTGACATCTGAAATTATTATTATTCTATTTGCAAACATCCTATTAATCTCAATGTTGACACTAAATTAGCAAAAAAAAGAAACACTTTATTTTTAAAATAGAAAAATCCAACAATGGTTTGACAGTAGCAGTGATCTATAAAGAGCATTTCTGTTGCTGACTGGAGAAAAGGACAAGAAGAAATTGAGTGTCTTGGTGTTTTCCAGGAAATAATTCTTGAGTCTAAAAAAAAATCCTACCAGTATAATTATTTGTTGAAGAACTAAAAATTACAATCAAAATTATGCTCCTGGAAACAGAAGAAAATAAATATTTCAAAATCTGATTCAACATGAATGACCTACATCTGCTGAACTGGAATATCAGGATATCCTAAGTTTTGTCAAGATTTGTGAAAAAAAAATGTTGAATGTCTTACTTGACCTTAAGAAAATTAGGGGAAATTTATAAAATTAAATGTTAATTATTTAAGTGCAACTTTATGGAAGACTGCACTTTTATTATAATACGAATATCGATTACATTACCCAAGTGTTTGCAACACAGAGATTAGCAGCACGGTAACATTGCTTTAAAAAACTGATATTTTAAAAAAGTAGTCATTTGATTTGATTACTTCAAATTTAATTATCACCAATTTAAAAAATCTTAATAGCTTTTTATAATGGAGGTTTATTATTATAAAGTGTATCTGGACTGGAGCAATAGCATAGCAAGTAGGGTGTTTTCCTTGCACCAGGCCGACTCAGGATTGATTTCTCCTTCTTGGAGAGCCTGGCAAGATACCAACAGTTCCCGCCCACACACAGAACCTGGCAAGCTACCTGTGGCGTATTTGATATGCCAAAAACAGTAACAACAAGTCTCACAATGGAGATGTTACTGGTACTCGCTTGAGCAAATCGATGAACAACAAGGAGACAGTGCTATTTGTTCAGATACTTATTTGATATCGTATAGTTTTACATATTTAGAAAATATAAATTTTTGATACCCATAAATACAGTTATTCATGCATTTCAGCATAAACAGATTAATTACCTGAAACACAGGAAAATAAAATCAAATTATCATTGTATTTCTTAAAGAACTAACCATTCAGAAATTGACTATTTTATGTTTGTTTTTTTTTTTTTTTTTGCTTTTTGGGTCACACCTGGCGATGCACAGGGGTTACTCCTGGCTCTGCACTCATGAACTGCCCCTGGCCGTGCTCAGGGGACTATATGGGATGCTGGGATTTGAACCCGGGTCGGCCGCGTGCAAGGCAAATGCCCTACCCGCTGTGCTATCTCTCCAGCCCCTATTTTATGTTTTTAATGCATGTAAGTATCTGCAATGAAGTATTATTTCATTAGTGTTATAAAATATAACATTTATATGTATTGAAGTAAATGTAATGATGGAATTAAATTACAAATTAATCCTGAATTAAAACTCTATGATAATAAAAACACTGGAAAATAAATAATGCTCAATTTATGAAAGGTAGAACCACTTTTGATTACATATACACATAATACATACTTATAAACATAAATTATGTGCTCAATGATTAAAAATTATCAAAATACACATAGTGTTAAGTTCGCTTACCTTAAGAACATCTCCTTGTGCTAAATGAAATGTTCTGGCTGAAATATTGATTCCCTTTCCTGCTTGAACCTGAATACTATAAATACATTCATGGTTGTTTTCATAGTTGAGTGGATAATTTGGAGAAAGTAAGATCCCTTCATTATTTGTTGCAGATGCACCGCATTCAGCTGCAGGTAAAACAAAATATTGAAGAACACTTTACTAGAATGCATTATAATTTTCAAGTAATGTATGGAAGTGTAAATGCATTTATTTTAACTAGAACCTAAGAGCAAAATAATGTTTACAATGATTGTGTGTATAGATGATCTATTCCATCTGAAAGAATATGCAGGACAGAAAAAATACCTATTTGTAGATAGGGCATGCATACAAAAATGTACATATATATATACATATATATGCATATATGCATATACATATATATAGTTTTATGCATATATGAACTTAAAAATTTCTGGCCCGGATAAAAGAATATCATGGAAAAGAAGGACAATTAAATAACTTCATGAAGGTTTTTAATCCTTTATCTCTAATTTATTACATCTATTTTAATAATTTAATTATTCTAAAGCATTCAAAAAAGAGATCAATTTTGTAAAGAATTATTTTTATGTGGAATTTTTATTTTTACTTTGAGGTTGAAGTTTTCCTCTCAATAATCAGTACTTCCCTGATATAAGGAAACTTTCTTTTAAGAAGGAACAAAAAAAACTGCATTTACTTGAAAATGGATATAATTGATATAACCCATTAAATGTAATACATTGGTAATTTTAAATGTTGAGTATCTTTAGAAGTTTTATTACCTAGATCATTTAAAAGATATAATTAATTAAGGCATTTTTACAACTAGTATTTGGAACTGCAAATAATGAATTTTGAAAAACTATTTTCTTCAAGAGTTTTCTAAATTTTAATTTATTACCTTTAAAGGCTTTTAGCAATATTGTAAAATCATGCTGTCTTTATAATAACAAAACATGTTCCGTAGGTCTCAGAATGTCAATGAATTCAGTTCTATATTTCATCTAATAAATTGCTACTTATTACCATATCACAATCCAGGAGTCATTGTATTTTTTCAAAGCTTTAACAAAGCAGAAGATAAAGCAAGTCATTATTTTTCAGAAATAAGATTTTTAAAATTAATGATTCCTAGGAACAGTTACAGGAGGTATAAAGAGGGTGAAGGGTAATGAGTAAATTTACCTTCTAAGTATTTAATCATTAACATAAGGCAAGAGAAAAATCCTAATGAATATGATCAAGATGAAATAGTCAGAAAATCAACATAGTGCACTTAATATCAAAAAATAATGATGTGATGCCAACAACTCACATAAAATGTCACCCAATAGCATATCCTTAAATTTATTTTAAGAGACTCAATATTTATTTAACTTATTTTAATTGTTTATATATACTTGAATATGTTAAATATTAAGATAATGTATATTATATGACTTTGGGTATACACATTTAAATAACAAAATAAGCTCAAAACAGAAAAATAAAACAACAGAAATAGTAAAGTTAAAAATAGCAACATGGTATAAGACTTTGTTTTCCTAAACTAAGTCAATCTTGGCAATACACATATGGAGCCCGCTGCTAGGGTTCAAGTTTTAAGAGTTTGTTATTCCTTTCCTCTCCACGCTCTTTATGGTTAAAGCTTCCCTCATTTTATCTGTCTTAATTGTTGGAGGGTGTTCACCAATAAAATCCACCATTCTGCTATGCATCCTTCATTTCATAGGAGAGGCACTTATAGTTTAAATCTTTTTTTTTCCTTTACACTAATTTACAAGATTCTAGGTGTGCCTACAAGAGACAAATACAAATATAGCTGAAATACACAGATGATAGAGAAAGTAAATATATTCTTAATGTTTTATTTATTTCAGCATAAAAGTTTTAAATTATGTTACAGGATAATGGAGTCATGAGGCTCTTCTCTAGAATGCTAACTTTCCTTTTTCTTTTTTTTTTTCTTTTTGGGTCACACCTGGCTATGCACAGGGGTTACTCCTGGCTCTGCACTCAGGAATTACTCCTGGCGGTGCTCAGGGGACCATATGGGATGCTGGGATTTGAACTCGGGTCGGCCGCATGCAAGGCAAATGCCCTACCCATTGTGCTATAGCTCCAGCCCCCGAGAATGTCAACTTTCAAATTTGACATATTAGGATTTAGGCTTTAAAACTCAGAGATTTATTATCACAATTATGCTCTATGGCCAATCTAATTGGCTCCAGTAAATTATTTATTTCATACAAATCTCATTCTCATTATTATAATGTAAATAATACAATGTTCCTAGGAAAGAAATATAAAATATTTGTACTCCTGAGAGTTTTATATATATATATACATGTATATGTATATGTATGTATATATATAAATATACATATTATGTCACTGTTACTGTCATCAATTTGCTCCAGTGGGCACCAGTAACTTCTCCATTGTGAGACTTGTTACTGTTTTTTGCTTATAGAATACAACTCGGGCAGCTTGCCAGGCTCTGCTGTGTGGGCGGGATACTCTTGGTAGCTTCCCGGGCTCTCCAAGAGGGGCAGAGGAATTGAACCTGGGTTGGCCAAGTGCAAGGCAAATGCCTACCCGCTGTGCTATCACTCCAGCCCCATATATATTATATACACACTGTATCATTGTGTCACTGTCATCCCGTTAATCATTGATTTGCTCGAGCAGGCCCAGTAATGTCTCCATTCATCCTAGTCCTGAGATTTTAGCAGCTTCTCTTTATTCATCCTTCCCAATGGTGCTGCATTAGAGGCTCTTCAGGATCAGGGAATGAGACTCATCATTGATACTATATTTGGCATATGAATATGCCATGGGGAGCTTACCAGACTCTCCACTGTGTGGGCAGTAAGCTCTCGGTAGCTTGCCTGAGTGATTTTAACTATGGTATGATAAATAACTTATTTAACTTATTTATCATATCTAAGTGAGTAAATTACAAAATTCCTACTCCAAATCAGCAATGTGATAAATTATTTCATTACACTTAAAAATATTAATTATAGTATTTAAAAATGTTTAGCACTTGCATGGACTTTCTGCCACAAATGCTTGGTTTGTACTGAAAATTTTACAGTTTTGCTTTTTCTACTGAATATATCCTGCTTTTGATATTTTTAAATATTTTGCTTTGTTTTAACGGCATTAAATTATTTTTTTATTTGGTGAAATAAATTAGAACAAAAAGACATAGAAGAAAATTTAGGTAAAATTAGCACTTTTCCTCCTTAAGCGCATATGTCCAATAAAATAAGGGGCTCTGTGCAAAGTGATAATTCAGTACCTCTTGTGAAACAGATTAATACCAATATCATTAAAACCAATTTAAAGGCCTGGGAATGGTGCTCTGCAAGATAATGTGAGAGTTTCATAAAGCTTCTCTTCCCTAAAGCCATCTCTCCCCTTCATGCCAACACTGCAAGGCAAAACTTATACGCTCTCAGTTGTAGATAAAGACACCAAAGAGACTGTTCTCACTAAATAAAGTCACACAAATAATGTTTGGCATAGCTAGGAGTTATAGTGGAGCTGTCTGTCATCACCTATGGTGTTGTACTGGTAAACATGAGATTTTCTTTTGGATAAAAGTGCTATTTTTAATATGAAGAAAGACACATTAGAATTATTACAACTTGCATATTTATTTATGTCCAAAAATGATATGTGTGTATCATCTTTTCTTTATTCCGGGACTGGTGCACATACTCTTTGATAAAACTTTTTTTTTAAAAAGTAGGAACCAAAGAAGTATTGTAGTGAATAAGGTTACATGTGGCTCTGTGTATGACCAATGTGCATTTGATCCCTGGCACCCCATTTGGTTCCCCAATCCCTACCAGGATAGATCCCTGAATTCAGGCCAGATGTAAGCCTTGAAAATCACTGGGATTTACCCCAAACTAAAATCAAACCAAACATTTTAAAAGAGGAGTATTTTGTAACAACTCAGGGATTACCTGGAGGTTAAAACATGTTTTTTTTTATATAATTCACAGATCAATAGTTTATTAGACAGTTTTTAATGTTCAGAATGATCATATCATATCAAAATTAAATGCAACCCAGTCCAATTAATTTCTTAGCTACTGCCAATCATTCTTTTCTATGGGCCTTTGGTACTCAGCTATATTGTCCTTTGATCACAAATTCTTATGTTGAGCCTTTGAACATTCTATTTACTCTATATGTCAGTACTACCTCTGACCAATAAACTGCATAATTTTAGAGCCCAATAAAGAAGACAATGGCTTAATATGGAATTCTACTTTTCTTTCCAGAATCAGGTTGCTCCCGGTGTATGGAATAAATGAAATAACGTCACACTGAATTACCAGGGATAATTCTGACAAATAAGAGCCAAGCATACAATACTCGTGAATGTTGGTGGAAGAAGACTTGCCCTAAATATCTCAAAAATATTTAAAATTAAAAGTATAAGCACTGGTATACTTTGCTTTGATAATACTGATATGCTAAAATTTATAGTGAAGAGATACTGGCAGTAGAACAGTTAGCCCCAAGAGAGGAGAAGGATGTTTGCTGATTTGAAGAACAAGAGATTTTATAGAAGAATCCCAACTACAGGGGATAGAGGATTTTGGATACGAGAGTCTTAGAAACTCAAGAGGCAAAGGTGACTTGAAAAAGTGTTGATCAATCTCCAAGTTCTGGTGACATATATACACAGTATCCACGTGCCACTGGACAAATATAAATCACAATTAAGAAGTCACAGACTTTTGTGCTTTAAATAAATTCATATGTAATATAGCCTACATTTGTGATATATTTATAAAAATATAATGAGTGAGGTCCTTCCAAATTAAACAATATATTTGCTTCATGCATATCTTGGGAGATAATGTCTACTAAGGTTCGAAACAAATGAATGTAGATAATATGTGCAATTTAGGAAAAATAAATCAATCGCCCAAGTTATAAAAAATCACTTAATGCTTTTTACGCTTGGCATGGGAATTGCAGTGTGGAAATACTCACCAGCTTATGCTTCAGTGGTAAAAGTATGTTTCTATTTAATATTTAAGTAAGTGTAGTATGTGCAAGAATAAATCTTGGATATCTCCTCTATTCTGATTCGTGTTAAGTAAAATAAGGTTTATAGAAGATGTGGGGTTAAATTCCACAAATAGAATAAATATTTATGAAAATTTATATAGGAAAGGTTCTGGGAAGTTAAAGAGTCAGTAAATAGATGACTGTACTTTGCAAGAAATAGGTCTCTTGGGATATGGATTTATTTTGTTTATAAGGAGTTGTAGGAAAAGATGTTTTTCTGAGATGTAATAAAAGAGATGTTTCTAGTATGCAACGGTAATTGTTCTGTGTCTGGGGAATATTTTCATCTTGAAGGTTTAGTTGAACGTAGAACATAAAAATTAGATATGATTGTTTAAACTATGCTTATAAAATAATCATTTTATTTTGAGTGAGAAAGCAATTGATCTTAACATCTCCAGATATTTTCAGGAGATGCAATACAACTGCATTTAGCCTTACCTGAATGTATGCCCATCTACTTTGTTTCCATCATGCTTTCAACTAGAATAAATTTCATGTCTTTGTCAACTGATATTTTGACATTTCTTAATATGAATTTCCTATAAAATAGTCTTAAGGATCCGGGAGGAAGTACAGTGGTTAGTACAGCACATGCTAGGCATGACACTCTGAGCTTGATGCCCGGCACCGCATGGACATCAAGCATAGATGTGTGCATCCCTGGATCCTCCAGGCACCAACAGGAGGGTTCAAGTATTCACTGACACCAAAACAGCATCACATTCTTTGCATTAAACCATCATCTCAGAGAGTCAAGAAAAAGTTGCAGGTTCCTCAGATCTCCCTAGCATCATTTGGAGGAGCCCTCACATACATTGTATTAAATTATTAATCAATACTAATGTCCTTGTTCTGATTTGGAGAATTAAAATTAATGATATAAAAATAGCATTATCAGAGTGTTAGGGAAATAATTTTTGGAGAACCTCAGTGCTCTTCATTGAATATAAATATTGAATATAAATACAAATCTCCAGATGACACTGATTCCATGGTGTTTTTATTTCATGAAAAATAAATCCTACACATTGAAGATGTTCTTATTTAAACATCTGAGTTAAGGCATTTGTTCAAGTTACCAATATGAAATGCTGCTGAGTGAAAACATGTTGATGAATGTGGCCTTGCTTGGATTAGAGCAGAAAAGATATGTATACTGGAATCTGGTGATAAGAGCCACTGCTACAGTGAAGAATTCACTACAGCACAGATACCTACAGAATTTCAATTTTTCCTGCTTTGCTAAAATGCGGGCAAGCCCATGCATCGTTAATCTCCATTACCGAGGCAACAAAATCTCATAGCATGTATTGTGGGAATATAATGATATATTTTTAGATAAATTGGTAGAACACTTTTTAGTAATTTTAAAAGTGAAACACTTTTGAGTTAAATTACTGGAAAATTTGATAGATGTCTGTGATCAATTAAACATTGCAGTTATTTATTCAGCATCTCATTGCAACTGAATTTCTCCTTGGTATCTGATAGCAACCTTATAATTTTAAGTTTCTTTTGTGAAAGCAGCTAAAATAAACTGAAATGATTTGAATCAGGAAGTACTGGCATCAAAAATATGGCGTATAAATTCAAATAACATAACATTCAACAAAGATATCTTTTTTTATATGTTTGATAATTACCCTAGAGAAAAGAATGGAAATGCATGTTTGGGGTGATACTGGAAGATGTGTGAATGTGTGTGTGGAAGGTAGTACTAAAATCAAATTTAAATCAACTGTCTCATTTTGCTGCATATTTGACATCACTTATTTTCCTTTTTTGGTTGTGTGCCTTTTTATCGGCCAGTCTTGCAGTGCTCATGGGCTAATCCACATCTCTGTGTGTGGGTTTATTACAGTGGAACTCACGGGACCATGTGGTGTGGGGTTTGAATCCAGGCTTCCTACATGCAAAACATATACTTAGCCTACTTATTTTTCTTTTCGGTCCTGCTGTGATTTAATTTTATGGAAAATTTGTGAATGGAGTAGTCATAGATCATCCTCGAGTCATAAATAAGCAAAATATACTCTACTTTTGATCCCTTTGCATTTATTTAATAAAATAAATATGTATTGGGTCAAATAAATAATAACTTATTTGAAATTATTCATTTATTTAATTTTCCTGCTAACTGATTCCATTGTCTAAATTCATTGTCTAAATTTAATTCTGACTTTTTTTTTGAGTCACACTCACTGGTTCCCAGGGATCACTCCTCATTACCATATCTGGTACCAGGAATTACACTGGCACATGTTATGTGCAAGGCAACTGTCTTATACTATGCCCAATCGATCCGAATCTTACTTTTTTGTTTATTCATCTGTTCTCTTGCTAATATATTGTTACTATTTCTATATTTTATCAAATTCAATCATCACTGATTGAAAACAGCATCATTATTTTGTTTCTTAGAGAGTCCAAAATTTAAAAAAAAAAGGCTACAGTTTCCTTGTGTATCTATACAGTTATGGTATAGATACACAAGGAAAGACTACTCAGTAATAAGAATTCAGTAATAGCTGAATCATGCAAGTTTCTGCTGTGTGAATAGAAATAGAGGTTGTCATGTTGAGTGAAATCAGTCAGAAGGAAAGGGACAGATAGAGAATGATCTCCTATATGTAGGCTAAGAAGAGATATAAGGAAGTAATAAACGGTCACAGGGGTCTGAACTGAAGAGCTGGTCCATGACACTGAGCGAGTGGGGAAGGGAAGGAGATCGAAGGGAGTGGGGGGACGGAGGGAAGAAACAAAGGAAGAAAAAAAGAAAGGAAGAAAAAGAAAGAAAGAAAGAAAGAAAGAAGGAAAGGAAGAAAGAAAGAAAGAAAGAAAGAAAGAAAGAAAGAAAGAAAGAAAGAAAGAAAGAAAGAAAGAAAGAAGGAAAGAAGGAAAGAAAGAAAGAAAGAAAGAAAGAAAGAAAGAAATCATGGTAACTATGATTTTTTTACTATAAATAATTATTCTTTTATAATAAAAATTAAGGAGAATGAGTATGTCATTTTTAACTCCTTCATCATAAGGTCATATTTTATGAAATAAAATATCAAATATATTTTATATATAAAATAATCATTATAATAATCATAATCAATATATATCATCATCATCATCATCGTCATCATGCTGTTGATCATTGTCTTTCTCAAGTGGTGTCAGTAATGTCTCCATTCGTCCTAGCCCTGAGATTTTAGAAGCCTCTCTTTACTGGTCCTTCCCAACGGTGACACATTGGAGGGTCTTTCAGCGTCAGGAAAATGAGACCCATCATTGATACTGGTTTGGGCATATAAATAATATAATTATATATTATATAATAATCAGCAGAGTCTGGCAAGCTACCTGTGGCATAGTCGATATGCCAAAAACAGGGGCTGGAGTGATAGCATAGTGGATAGGTCGTTTGCCTTGCACACAGCCAACCCGGGTTCGATTCTCAGCATCCCATATGGTTCCTTGAGTACCGCTAGGGGTGGTTCCTGAGTGTAGAGCCAGGAGTGACCCCTGTTCATTGCCGTGTGTGACCCAAAAAGCAAAAATTAAAAAAAAAAAATTTAAAAAAAACAGTAACAAGTCTCACAATGGAGATGTTACTAGTGCCCACTCAAGCAAATCGATGAACAAAGGGACAACAGTGCTACAGGGCATTATATAATAATATAAACAATATATAAATCGATTTTATGACAAATCATGAGTGATTTCTTAAATCCTCATATCCTTCAATTTTTATTAACTTATTTTATTTTGTGGCCACATCCAACAGTGTTCAGGAGTTATTCCTGGCTCCATGCTCATGAATCCCTCACGGTGAGGGTTAAGGGACTGACAAAACAAAAGCCTTGCCGACTTCATTATCTCTTTGGCCCCTTTCATCCTCTTCTCTCCTCCATAAACAGTGAATGTGGATGGATTGTATTATGTTTATTCTCTCCTATAACTTAATCAACTTCATTTATAATGCATAGGTATATTCTGGGAACTATGTTAGTTCTTAGAAATAAAGACTTTGTCCTGATATGTTATGCTCAGGGAACCATTTGTAGTGCCTAGGATCAAATTTGGATTGTCTGTATGAAAGTCAGTCGCATTTCCTGCTGTGTTATCTCTCTGGTATTAGAGATGAAGAATGTTTTAAATGAAGCTACAATTTATGAGTCAAGACTTCTTGGCAATTAGAGTCCATGACTGAATAAAGAAACCATGGGCCATATACATAACGGGATACTAGTTGGCTATCAAAAAGGATGAATTTGAGGCTGGAGCGATAGCATAGCAGTTTGGGCATTTTTTCTTGCACGTGGTCAACCGGGTTCGACTCCCAGCATCCCATGTGGTCCCTCAAGTACCGCCAGGAGTAAATCCTGAGTGCAGAGCCAGGAGTAACCCCTGTGCATCTCTTGGTGTAACCCCAAACAAAAGCCAAAAAAGAAAAAAAAAGAATAAATGAACACCCAGAGTTAAAAAAAATGAAATCATGCAAATTTCTGCTAAGTGGATAGAGATGAAGAACATACTATGAGTGAAGTTATTCAGAAGGAGAGAGACACTAAGAATAAGTATTTTCATATGCAGGATTCAAAAAAAAAAACATTGTTGGGAATAACAAGTGTCCAAACCAACAGAAACTGAGAATATATACATTTTTTTTTCACTTTGCTACTATAGTAATAGGAGTTTTTTGTTCCCCCACCACCACACACACACACCCTTCAGTGTTTACCACAGGGTTTGATGAGGTCTGTGGAGGGGCAGGGAAGAGAGATAGTGGGACAGTGGAGGATGGAAGTGAACTCGATGGATGGCGTGGGGATGGAGTTTTGTATATATAACTCCCTTACCATCGACTGTATTGTAAATCATGGTGTGTGCTTAAAATCAAGAAATCCAAATACAAACAAATAAAATAAAATGAAAATAAAATGCAGTGCCTTTACAAATGAGCAGTTTCATAGTATAAATGTGTGATAGATGAATAGAAATTCTAATACAGAGCTATAACTGCTATTTTCCTGGAGAAAAGAATAAAATAATTATAAATTAAATGATAAAATGCTATGTGATGTCCTAAATGCTATAAAATTAATGTGGATTAGTCTGTTGAGAACACTGTGAACAGAATATTAAATCTTGCATTGTGGATGTTGAGGGATGCTCATAGAGAAAATAAAACTAGATCTGGCTTTGAAGACCTTGAAAGAACAAGTCCAATATGTGAAAACAATTTTAAATGCTTTTGATTGTTCTAGATACATTTCTCCTTGTTTTACTCCACAAATTCTTAAGAGGCATCTCCAGTGAGGGAAAGCAGATTATAAACAAGGACTCAACTTCTATTTCTAGGGGAACTAAAGACTGAATGAAAACCTCCTGGGAATCTATTCGCTGTCCTTGTACATCAGTTTCTCAGGAATAGTGAATGTGCTGAATATTCCTTGAAGATGTTTCACCCTTTATAGTGGCAACGCATTCTCCATCTCCTATCAGCACAGGATATGACTAAGAAAGCATAGAATTTAGAGGTGATATTACATGGTACACAGCATTTCAGCAGCTTAGAAATCCCAGTACCAATTACACTAATGCAACCCATCCTTCCCGATTTCTACAGAGATGCACTATGGCATTAAAGCCGAGTTAGGAAAAGGGCTGAAGATTAGTGCTGTCTGATAAAAAATCCACAATATAAACATACTGTGCTCTTCTCTTCATATTTTAATAGATCTCTATTACATTGGAAAATAATTTTTAATGCAAAGGCAATGTGCTCTAAGACCAAAATAAAATAGTCCATGTATGCCTGGTTTGAAGGTTCTTCACAAATTTTCACATAGGGGAAAATTTGGAAAAAAGGAAAAAAAGGAAACAATTCTTTATAGTCAACATAGTAAGATTTTATTTCATTACTTCTTTTTTTATTTTGCTACTATAGTAATAGGTGTTTTCCCCCCACCCCTTTTGTTGCTTGTTTGTGTACATTTCTTTATGGAAGAAAAGTGCTTTATAAAGCCAAACTTAAAAGAAGCAAATCTCCTTGTAGCAAATCATATGAATGGATATTCACATGATATTTATCTGAATTGCATGATTAAAATATTTTAATTCAAATAATAAACCATCATTATATGAGGCTGACTTGAGTTCAATTCCTTCACCCCTCTTGGAGAGCCTGGCAAGCTACCGAGAGTATCTCACCCACACGACAGAGCCTTGCAAGCTACTCGTGTCATATACGCTATGCCAAAAACAGTAACAAGTCTCACAATAGAGACATTATTGGTGCCCGCTCGAACAAATCAATGAGCAACGGGATGACAGTGACAGTGACACTATATATAAATGTATCTAATGTAAAAATATCAGACTGATAATTCTACTTCAAAGTTCTAAGCAAAATATGTTGAAATATATTGTAGTTCGTTAAATTGCCACATTGTCTCTTTTCCCTTGGTTTTAGCTGGAAACACCTGCCATTCTTTGACACACTAAGTTTTGCATAAGAAATACTATGGTGTGAATGCAGTGACATTAGTTCATTTGTTCCACAAACACTGGCTGAACATCTCCTATGTATCTGATATTATCTTTTGTGCTAGAAATCCAGTCATTAAAAAAAGCACTTATTCCTTTGAAAGGAAATAGGAAAACTATATGAACTAGTATAGAAAAATAAAGAAATCCAGTAAAGCCTTACATTGTAAACTCAGTCTTTCTATGACCTACTGTCAGCTCACTCGATCCTTCCTCTTACTGAATGTTCTCGAGTTGCCGTGTACTGTGTGGTGCTCAGTTCAACTCAACTCTATTGGGATTCTGATGAGAGAGTAACTGTCAAAGGACCCCTAGGATGCATGACTTGTATAGATCATTCATGATCTCAGATGGCAATGGGATTTTGGTGAAGAAAGTGTGCTCAGAGGCATTTACTATTAGAGAATCATTATGATTACATAATATAGAATAGACATACTTTGTTACTTATAAAAATTATCCAGAAAATATAAGTGTGCCAAAATAAGGGGTGATGTTTATGTCATGAAAGCAATGATGTTAGTTAAAAGTCACAATATTCTTTATTATCAATTTAGGAGAAAGCTGCCTGTAAAATATTATGAATAACACTAAAATTTTTCTAAAAAGCAGCATTGAAATGAAAAAATGTTATTATATATTTATGAAGTATAGAAATGTTTTTGTATCACTTTTATTAATGACTATAAAAGTGTAGGTGTGATTTATGAGAATTTGAATTGCATCATCTTCAGTAACAGCATGCAAAATGCAGCCACTTATAAGTTTAAAATGACATACAAAAATATTTAAAATCTCAGGAACACTTATAGACACTATCTGTTAACCATAAATAAAGTTATTTACTTATTTTTGATACAGAATATTTTCTTACAAAGAAAGATTAGGAGGGGAGAGAAAGAGGAATACTTATTCAAGAGAGAACATGGACTTGACAGAGAAAGCTAACAAGCAAGCAGAGACATAGATATTTCAGACTAAACTAAGAATGTTATGTGCATATGTTGACCTTTTCTACAGTTTATATATGTATATATGTAAACTGTATATTGAATATACATACATATGTATATGCCCAATAACATTTATATAATGAACTTGTTTGAAGAAAAGCCTGTGTCTACAAGATATTCTGGATTCTCTAAAATATTTCACATGCTACAAATAGAACAGTTTTCTGAATTTGTAAATGTTCTCTCTGACAATCTTATTTCATCTAGCAAGATCTGAGGATCAAATATATTCCTCCAACTGAGTTCCATTAATCTGTCTCCAGGTTTATCTATCCTACCGTCATTCACATATCTCCACCCAATGTACGCTGTAAGCAGCTAAAACCTCAAGTAGACGGTATTTATTCTATTTTCCAACTGTTGCCTTTTCTGCTCTTTCTCCTTATGTAAGTGAACACCACTACCACAAATACATTTTGCTCTTTTTCTTGATACAATCTTTTTGCAATAATCTGGAAAGTATATTCTTCCCATTCACACTCATGTCACCACAACCCACACATAAATGATATATATTTATTATTTTTTCAACAGTAGAACACTTGCTATGAGCCTCTGCTGTTATAAAACAGCTATCATACTATCAAGATTAATTTTTTTATTTGCTAATATATTCCTCTACTCATTTATTCTTTTTTTTTTTTTTTTTGCTTTTTTGGGTCACACCTGGCGATGCACAGGGGTTACTCCTGGCTCTGCACTCATGAACTGCCCCTGGCCATGCTCAGGGGACCATATGGAATGCTGGGATTTGAACCCGGGTCGGCCGCGTGCAAGGCAAACGCCCTACCCACTGTGCTATCTCTCCAGCCCCCTACTCATTTATTCTTCTTGAAATCAAGTAATTAAGTGATCAACCCTTCATTTTATGGTGAAACATGAGAGTAACACTTGACTATTCTAAAGCTAAAGAAGACCAACTTAAATATGAATTAATAGAAATGTGTAAAAGAGATTTTTTTGCAGAAAATTGGTTCTTAATGGGGGATGGGGTGGGGGTAGTGGGAAGAATACTGGGAACATTGGTGGAGGAGAATGGACACTGGTGGAGGGATGTAAACAAAATGCAAACATGAAAGTTCATAAGTTTGCAACTGTACCTCACGGTGATTCACTAATAATTTTTTTTTTTTTTAAAAGAGGGTTTGAAACACTCAAATTCCTATTCTGCTGCCAGGTACCTGAGGTATACACAGATGGGAAATGGGATGTAAACTAAAATATAATCCTCATCTCTTTGCATAGTCTTAAATTTGAAATCGAACACTTTATTTTCTAGGAAAACCATTAACAGTAAGTCTGAGAGAGAAAACTTAAGGTAAAAATATGGGATTAGAATTCTATAACACTGTTAACCAGAATCTCTGGAACAGAGGTGTTAAGTTAATGAAGTTCCTTATTACTATGTGCATATATATGTGGAAGAATGTAGGATGACATTACTTTGTCCTCTCCCCCCTTGCCACAAGTAGCTTGTCCCGGTTTTCCCCAAAGTATAGGTTTACCCCAGTCTCACCCATCAAGGTGTTTCCAACTCTCTCCCATCCCTTTGTTTAGCTATAATCACTTCTCATGCTCTCTTCCCCAAAACAGTTAATCTGCGGCTTTCCCTTAATCTGACTCTGCTAATTTGTAAGGTCAGACCTTCCTAGGATACTGAATTTATATTATATAAATTAATATTGCCTTTCTCCTCTTCTTGTGCCTTTTGAATAATTTACTTTAAAGCTATGTCCTTTTTGTATAGACACAAGAAGACAATATTATGCTTTTATAACTTGGGACTTAATTGGCCTCGAATATTATTCCCTCCCGGGCATCTGCTTTCTCCACTTAAGCCTCATTTGCCCTCAGTTCCTAGCACCCCAAAAGCAGGGTCCCGTCGAGGGACGGGAAGGATCCAGGGCAAGCGGTGAGTTATGTGCTACCCTGGCATCGAGATGGGCCTGGCCAAAGTGATTAATTCTTAACTATAAGTTAAGAGCTTGATCATAGACAAATGCTGTCATGATCCAAAAGTAATGATGAGACTAGGACCCTGCTAGGGATAGGAAAGACTGATCTGGCCTGAGCACTGTAGTCTGAGATTGAGATGGCCCCAGGAGAGCAATTCCATAAGCTTTAATGCATCTCTTATTGTGTCCATACAAAATGATTAATATTATAAATTCTTATAAGTTTTCTGGCTGAGAAGAAGAGAAATACACTCATGGGACTCCGCCCTTGGGTGGATACTCCTGCTGAAAGATAATTAAGTCCTAGGAGAAGCATCCCCTAAGGGAAAGGAACCTTACCCTATTGATTGTGACCACACCTATGTGTATGCCCTAACCCGCTCATGCTGGGGAGATTTAACTAGGCTGGAAGAGTGGGTTGGGGGGCCAGATCCACAGATCCTGAGAGAGACTGAGAGCCGGAAGAGAAGCAGAGAGAGAGAATGAAATAAACTGATCGAACAACCAGTTTGTCCTTCTTCCTTCCGTTGCCTGCCCGCGACCGACAACACACACAGCGGTTCCGGGGCACCGAACTCACCGAACTCAGGCGGTGAGACAGAGCCCGCGGAGAGCCTGCAAGTGCTTGCGCCCTTCAGCAAGCTTTAGTTTTTTACAGAAGAACACATAGACAACTATCAGAAGATCTATTATATCAAGAAATTAATGCATTTATGTAACAAAACTTTCTCTTCTATGTGTAAATCTATGGAGAGGATTTCCTGAAGTTGAATTCATAACCTGCAATCTAGTCCACATTCCCACTAATATGACAACCTGCAATCTAGTCCACATTCCCACTAATATGACAACACTTTTTGTTTATTTGTAAATAAACAAAAAGTGAGTTTTGTAGTGAAACTAACCTGGATTCAAAATCTAGTTTTATCACCCATGAGCTAAGTCTTTTTTGCCAAGTCATTTAACATGGACTTCTGTTTCTTATCAGTAATTTATCCATTAAATGAAATCTTTTTTTATACCTAGTAAACTGTAAAAATCATTAACTATATTGTTTAGAACCAGGATGGGAACAGAGTACTGAGTGGCTATATCACAATTATGCACTTCTGTAGCTGAAATATTAGGCTTATTTAAGTGTGTGCATTTTTGGTCAGAATTATCTAAATCCATCACGTAGAATTCATTGACAAGTTCAGTGAAATGAAAACTAAGCTGTTTTTAATATGATTATAATTTAGAAAAAAATTACACTTTGAATAGCTCTTTAGAGACTAGTAGCATATTGAGTTGTCTAATTATGTGAATGATATTTTATCACAATTGAATTGATAAACATAGAAACAAGAACCTCAATTTAAATGTCCATTGTTATAATGGACTATATTTACATAGAACATTACTTTTTATTTTAACTTCTTTAAAGATAATAAATCAAAATTTATTTTAAATTAACATATTATAAACATATATAAGGTTTGAATGCTCTCACATGACACGAGAATTACTCTCCTGAGTGATAATTTTGATTTTAGAAAAATATTTATTTCTTTAGAGACTTCAAGCAGAAAACATTTAAAATGAATTTCCAAAAATGATTAGAGTTTGAATTTAAAAGTAGAACTTCTTTTGGGGATAAGGCTAAACAAACCTGATGAAGTTTTATCATAAAATACATGAATTGTTGCAAGCCTCCATTGTACGTGTTTCAGGATGACCCTGGGCATTTCTATAGAACTTGAGAGAAAATTCTGAAATGACTTTGTACTATGCCTTGCACAATCAAGACAAGGTTATACAAATTTCAGACAGTTGTAGGGAAAAATAACAATTATCTGAAAATAGAAATTTTCTTTTAAATACGTAACATTGTACTTTCTGGTAAATTAATAGTAGTCATATATGTGTTAATCGTACTTATTTTAGTAACTTCATAAGACAAACAAGTACATACTTTAGTATGAAAAACTTTCAAGATTAAAAACTAAATTCAGCTACTTGATAAGCAATAATGTTAATTATAAGCCTAAATTACCATCTTAATGGTTAAGGTCCTAGCAAGAAGTAAAGATTATTTAACCTTGACCAAACTCAGTGGGTTACTTTTTGTGTTAGATTCAGAAGTAACTAAAGCTTTGAAACATTTAAGGTTTATCCTTTTTACCTTACCAATATATACCTGATAACATTTCATTATTTTATTGCAAAACATAAAGCCCAAAAGGAAAGAGAGAAAGAGAAATAGAGAGAGAGAGAGAGAGAGAGAGAGAGAGAGAGACAGAGAGACAGAGAGACAGAGAGACAGAGAGACAGAGAGAAACAGAGACAGACAGAGACAGAGTCAGAGTGATAGAGAGACAGAGAAGAAAAGCCAGCCATAGTGGCAGGTAGGTGGGAGAAGGGGGCCAGAAGATGGGAGGGAAATGAGGACCATTAGTCATGGGAAGTGTACAGTGATAAAAAGATGGTTGCTGGAAAATTATATGACTGAAATGCAATCATGAACAACTCTGTAAATGTGTTTACATGTTATTCAGTTAAAAATAATTTAAATAAAATAAAATAAAACATTGTAACATAATGAAGATTAGGAAAAAATATATATCTTGCAAATGATACTTGCATGTTATTAAACACTAGATCCATCATGTAGATGGAAAAGAAACACACAAACTGAAGAATACAAAGCAAATTATATTAATTTAGAATTCATTAATTCCAATACTCTGAACGAGACAACATAGGTTTTGACAGAACCTGAACAAATATGAACTTCCACACCGAGTTAACTTAATGATAAAACCTAATAACAACTCTTGATATGTATTCTTAAATGCCCGTGAAAGTATCCAGCCTCCAAATTTTACATAATAGATTTTATTTTACTTTTCCAGATTATATAGCACGGTGATTGGTATCTAGAAACAATAGAATACTATCTTAACTGAAGCAATGGTTCAGATTCGATTTTTGGGACACACTCAATGGTTTGGAGGGCTTCTCCATAGCCCTGTTCTCAGGGATCACCCTGACAGTGTTTACAGAAGTGTGTGTACTTCTGGAGATTGAATTAAAGTTTGTTGTAGAAAGCAAGAGCCTAAACCTCTTCACTGTTACTCTGGTCTGCTCAAATTAAGTATTTTTTACATTCACATTGGACAGGATATATAATTGTATATGTCATAACATTTCACAATATTGTAACTGATTCCAAAATATATAATGTGCTGCCAACAAATGTGATCCCTAAATAAAATTAAGATAATAACCGAAGCATCATAAGTAAGTATGAGTAAGAGTGTTGGTGATAAATTTGCTATCTAGGAAAACTAGCTATCATAAACAAAATATAACAAAGAAACAGTGAAATTAGTATCACTCGCTGTTACATAACTTAAAAGATATTTTTTTTCAGAGGAGAGCATGACAAAAATCCCCCACTGCCAAAATATGTACAGTTGAGTTCCCTACATTTGGGGGAATTGCAGGGGTCAGCACATACAGTGGTCAGTGCAGTGGGTCAGCCTTGCCCTGGGAATAACACCTTCGTGATCACAGTATTTCCCCTGCCAGGTAAGAACAGAAGAATAAATATTTGTGCTAATTAAATATCTGTCTTATTTTCACTTTAAGACAATAGCAGCTTATTACCTCTGTTATTGGGAAGGGGATTTCCATTCTCAGCTTATTTAATTTTAGAAGCAAATATTTCCACAAAGAGTAGCAATGAAGCTTCTTTGGGCTGCCATTGAGATTATCATGTTTGGGAGAAGCAAAACATAAAAATAGTAATTGAAAGTCACTAAGTGGAAATGAGCTATCATTTCCCCTGGGTTCTTATCTGGACTCTACCTCCTCTGTGACTTCATACAAGCCATTTAATGTCATGAAATTTCACTTAAAATGGAAGACTATTCTTTGTAATTCAGTGTTATGATAATTGAAGAAGTTAGCTCATGTAGTGAATTTGGAATGAGTCTACACACCAACAAATGATCATTAGCCTGGTATAATTTAATCCTCACTTACAATACAGGTATTTAATTTTTTTTTCCTATTTTAAACAATGAGTACAACTTAACACTAAGAAATACTGCCTGTTACATCTCTGGTACCCTCCTAACTATAAAGCACTTGTGCCGTATAAGACTGAACAAATCATAGCATTGACAGAACGTTAAATAGCAGAACATTGCATCTCTCAAGAAGACACACAGTAGTGATATGATGACCCACCATGGTAGTAGGTGGTAAGTTAGCTTGCTGCACATCTATAAATTCTGCTGGTACCAACAGCACAAACAACTGTATTAAATATGTTATTGATAAGAAACACAAGATCAATATAGAGTCACTTATTTATGTACCTTGCCTCAGGGGGCGCCAAAGAGGCTAGATTGTAGATGACCTAAAGTTTAGGGCTGCACTATGCCAACTATATGTATACTATATAAACTTATACACTCTCGCTAAGACTATGGAGTATGTAAGCTATGGCACAGCAGTTTTAGACTTATATGGAGGCATGTAAAGGTATACTATGAAGAGAATATCAGAAATCCTGATTCAGTAGAAACTTAGGAGGTGGGGAAATAAGAAACGGCCCTTAACAGCTCGTCATCAGGCTGTGCATCTCCTGCTCTCTCAGAAGGAATTCCAAGAAGGGCTACAGAGAGTTAGGTCAGACTACACAAACCCCAACCCCATGACTTTTGTGTAAATGGGCAAAGGTATCAGGGAGCTCACAAAAGATTTGTTTCCTTACAGGACTGTTGGCCTTAACAATTTTGAGAGCAAGACATTTTTACAAATATTATAACAAAAAATATCATAGATGATGTGTAGTTCAGCCGAGAGCACATTTAGCCTTAATATATGCGAGCATATTGTTTCAGGACAAAGAAAAAGGAATTGCTTTCTTTTGTATGATATGTAATATTAATGCTCTCACAGAAGCTGGATGATTGTTCTATTCATATTCTAAAAAAATTATTTTTCTAAACATTCATATTTTTGGCCCAGACCATTATTAAAACACAGTAGGAAGAACATGAATTAGTGTTTAAAGCACAAGTAAGGTCTTTGCAATTTGGGGTAGATTATGTGTAAATATGCCTAGGAGAAAACAACCTGCAAATGCTAAAAATAGCCAGGCTCATTAGTAAAGCACACAGCAGTTTCAAATCTGTAATTATCTCACTAAATAAAGAGTCTTCTGTTGTTTAAAGAGGTACATTCCACTTTGATCCTTGAAGGTCAAAAACTAACAAGTTCAGAATATGTTTTTAAAAAGGTCATAGCCAAGAAACATGAAGATACTGTACCTTTTCCTTGGCATTTTGGGCATCAAACCTGAAGTGATTATGTCAACCAATTAACTGCAATGATTTGTTTTTTACTATCTACCTCAATCTATACTTGGTATTCCTTCTATTCTAAAATTTTCGTATAAATAAATGAGACTCAGGGTAAGAATACAAGAACTACGTGTATATATCTGTAGCATGCTGTGTCAGTTCCTTTGGCACAGGCAATATTTGATACAGACAAAAGAACGTTCACATCTCATTTTCGTGAAAAATATGGTGATAGTTGCAGGTGGGCTGTGAATCTATTTGCAGCCATGTACTTGTATGAATAGAAATCATTTCTGGAAGGTAATCTTACAAAATCGGGTGTTCATCTACACTCTTATCCCATGTTATTTGAAGTTAATGCATAGGAAAAAGGTGCTGGGGCCTGGAGAGATAGATAGAATTGAGCTCATGTTTTCACGCCACAGAACTGTGCTCCATGCCCAGAAATATTTGGAGCCCCAAGCAGGTCTGGGTGTTCCAGAGCACCACTGATTGTCACCTGGTAGGCCCCTAAACACTGCCAGGGACCTCTAAGCCCCCTTCCACCACAAATGTACCTGATAATCTGGAGTGATTTGTAGGTAACCAAATTATAGAAATGAAAACCTGAATAAGAATTCAGTAAGAGGTCAGGAGAAGGACCAGGACCTTCGGATCTGATACATCGGCATCACGCTGAATTGGGATGCATTCTACGGCTGCAGGTGCAGCAATAGAACCTGGCCTCAGCAATCCAATATAACAACTTCCTGTGGAACAGATCTCCAACGCCTCCTGACCAAAGAGTTAGGACGCTGAGGTCATAATCTCCCTGATCTCTACTTTTTCTCAAGTCTTTTTTTTTCCTGAACATGACCTCTTTTCCAACTTTGCTTTCTTCCACTGCATCCCCCATTCTATCAGCTGATACTCTATTTTAGGCTGTGGCCCCTCATTGACACAATTTTCATCTGTCGTCACCTTGGGAAGTCCTAGGGGACCATAAGATTGGTCATATTAATTCCCAGTGGAGAAAACCTGAGATCTAGGATATTTTTGTCTGAGATACCATCTTACATAAAGGTGAGATGGTCTCTCTTTATTAGGCGTAGGGCTTAGCAGAAACTAAATTGATTTAACTTTGTTTTGTTTCAGCTTGGGGATCACAACCTGTTCTTATCTATCGGATCATGTCAGTGAGGGATCAGGGGACCTTATGTGGTGGTGGGAGTTGAACCTGGATTAGCTGTGTGCAAAGCAAATTCCTGACATGTTGTACATGCTGTGCAATCTCTCTGATCCAATAGCTTTTTTTTTTTTTTTTTTAAGAAAGTGTTTGGCTTTGACTTGTTTAACAGAGCTCTGTGGAGTATTCATTTTAAGTACAATCATCATAACAATATATAAACAAGCAGTGAGACAATACAAAACTTGTTTTCCAAATCAATTATTTCTTACAATAACTCTATACCCATTTAAATAAGGGGTTACTGAGTGACCGTGTTCAATTTCCACAGCTAGTAAGTAATATGTCAAACTTCAATCCTGATCTTTTGATTTGACTATGACTGTATCACTGTATCACTGTCATCCCATTGCTCATCAATTTGCTCGAGTGGGCACCAGTAATGTCTCCATTGTGAGACTTGTTACTGTTTTTGGCATATCAAATATGCCACGGGTAGCTTGACAGGCTCTGCCATGAGGATGGGATACTCTTGGTAGCTTGCCAGGCTCTCTGAGAGAGATGGAGGAATTGAACCTGAGTCGGCCACGTGTAAGACAAACACCCTACCTCCTGTGCTATCGCTCCAGGCCTTGACTTGACTAAACATTTTTTGTCCCGTAAGCAGGATACTAAATGATTGAAGAACAGTAACTCAAGTAGCCAGCACATGGCAGGAAGTGGAAGGAAACTTCACAAAGCCTTAGCAAGGAATTCTGGATTAATATGGGAGAGTCCTTCAGGTTAAAATGGATCAGCCTAAAGTCATGTTTTCTTATCTAAAACCATGGCATACACTAAGATTCAGACTACGATTGAATTATTAGAGCGGAAGACTTTAAATCATAAAGGAATTACCCAGGGGGGCACATTTCTCATAGCTCTCAAGTTAATTTCAATTGAGAAAGTGCAATTAGGAACAGAAATAGAAATGAAACAAGAACTAGAAATATGGTTATTAAACCCTAGTTGAGACTGAAAGCAAAGATTTTAAAGATTGGTATGATGCCTTTGAAAATGGTGAAACTGCAATCAGACCACGAGAATAAACTGAAGTAAGATGTACCAATGGAATTTGTTTCAAGGTTCCATTTGTGTAAGATCCTGTGCAGCATTGCATGTGCACAATTTTACATCAAGGGACGTTTTAGTGTGAGCTCCAAATTATTTGAGCTTGAAGTAACATAATTTGTATCAGGTTTTAGGAGGATCCACCTCTGAAACAAGTATCATAGTCTAAATCTTAATCCCCATGGGATACAGATGGTTGATCACAACAAAGAATAAGGAATAAAAAAAACATGGGCACTTATGCCAGAATGAAGACATTAATTGAAGACACTGTTGCCTAACAGTTTTATCAGTATCCCAGAGAGAAGTGTTGAGCCTCAATTACTCATAAACATAATTACAAACTCTAGCAAAAATACTTTTCTTTGGGATGGGGGTGGGGTTTTGCTCATTTAAGATAATTTGATATTTTATAACTCTATCTTTGTTTATATAAAGGCAGGTGAAGAGCTAGAGAGACACCATAGGGGACAATGTGCTTGCTTGCACACATTCAACCTATGTTCAATGCTAGGCACATGTGGTCCCCTGACAATAATCAGGAGTGATCCTTGTGCACAAAACCTGCATTTAGCTCTGTGTACCACCTAACCCCTTACTCTTGGCCCCCATCACTCCCTGCTCTAGGAAAGGCAGATGAACTCATATGATTATCAAGCCCTGGAATCAGATTCTAGGTTATAATTAATTTATGACTTCACTTCTTAGATAGCAGGTGACATTTTCCTTACCCTTCTTTTGCCTTAGGCCCTGCATCTCTAAAGTGAGTATTTTATAATAAGGCCAGCTTTGGATTACTATAAGGATGGCATCATTGTAAAAGCTTAGCTCAATGCTCTTGTGTTAAGTGTTTAGCAGCTGGTATTATCCACCCCCTTGCTTTCCCCGCTGCCTTCTTTCATGTGGCTGCTTTCCCTCCCATGCATCACTTCTTACTGTGTCTGGAGGTGGAGTAGAATTGCATATTGCTCATCATTACTATTCCTTCCCTTATTCTAGGCTTTAAATCACATTGAATCAGGCTCTACTTCTCTTGTTTCAGTTATCTACGCCCCCCCATCGCAGCCCCCCATTTCTTGACTAGATTTTAAGCTTTTGGCTCATGGTGAAGGAGTCAAAGAATATCTACAGCCCTATATTTTGGCACTTCCAACATTTCCTACTCTATTTATTCTTCCATTCTTTTGTGATGATTCCATACCTTTCCTTCTCTTCTACGCAGCCAACGCATCATTTTATATACTCTTCTTAGCTCATGATCCTGCACTGAAAACTAAATGGACTGAAACAATACAGACAGCTCCCTACTCATGCAGTACCACATTCTTCCACCTATTTGATGTCTGGGCCACATTCTCTGATTTTCTCCATGATATCCATCATTTAGAGTGATCTCTCCATGTTTAAAAATCTCTCACATTGCACAACCCGTCAACTTGCACATTCCTCTTGTTGACACATTATATCACTACTAATTTGCAATTAACTTCTCATTAACTTTCTTCCTCCTCATCACTGGATCATTTTCATTAGCATAGCAGTGATCTTCTACTCTTTTAAGCAACAATTAAAATACCCTTTAAATCTTTCTGTTCAACAAAGAGTCTACAAATAAGGCATCTAGATATTATCTCACACTCAATGATATATAAAAGGAAAAATGCCCACCAGCAACTGGAGGTATAAGGCAAACAAAGTCTAAATAGAATCTACCAAGTCTTTAGTTGTAACTTGCTGATTCCATGACAAAAGTGTCAGGGATTGAATGTTGGGGGGTTGGAAGGGTGTGAGTAGGAATAGCAATGTGATATTAAAAGATTCAAATGACACAGAAAGAAATTTTTTTAATCCAAAACTCTAGTGAGTTTTTCAATCCCTTAAAAATGTCATTCATTGGAAAACATAAAGGAGACTAAAAAATTTAAAGCAAATAAACCTGAACTTTTATTTCAATTTTAATTTGAAAAAAAATGTTAGGATGATATTTTGGGTAACATTTGAAAATTTGAGTAGGGTAAAAAGATGATAAATGACTTCAATTGGGGTCATATTACAATTATGGAGGAGAATAGCCAATTTTTAGGGAATACATATTAAAATTGCTTGTTGTGAGATATATATCTTCAAAGTTCAATATTGTAGAATGGGACTAGAGAGAGACAGTGTGGAGGGGAATGCTATTGTCTTGCACTCTATTTATTTGGGTTCCATCCCAAACACCCCAAATGGTCCCCCAACCTGGCCAGAATGATTGCTTAGTGCAGAATAAGGAGTACGCCCTGGTCACTGCTGGATGTGGCTCCAAAGCAAAATTAAAATATTAAAACAAAATGTTAGAGAAAAATTCACACAAAGCAACTCTGAATATAATCTCAATGGTTGGTAAACACAGATGGTATTTTATAGGCCATATATTGTTTCATCTTGGAAATTTATTTTTAATGTCACAAATAGTTGGGAAAAATTTTCTGATTCAAAATTATCTGTCACTTACTTATAAACATCTTTATCCTACAAAACTAGAAGAATGATCCTAATTTTTTAGACCCCTGTGACTGTACTAACGATGCACAAATTCACCAACAGTTGCTCACGTGGCCATCTAAGTTTGTCCCTTTCATCTTTGCAAACATTTGGCACAAGGAATATTCCTTTGTCTTTGAAAAATATATGCTTCTAGGAAAACTTGTTTTTCTGCTACTTTACAGGTCTGTTCTTCATGGTCTTCTTTTGGAACTCCTTTTCAAGGTCTAGTGTCTAATTGTAGGATAACATAGCCTCAGGTAGTTTAGGTTTATTGAGTTACTCCCATTACAGTGCTCCCACTCCTCTGAGTTTATTTGTGACTTCTTTCTTAGTGTTCTGTTGATTTGCAAATACTGTTTTTCTCTTCTCCTTGAGTCCTTTGCATAGTTTATTCAGAGCAATGTCCTTTTTTTTATGGACACAGGAAGACTTAGCAAATGCTATGCTTTTGTAACCTTATGTCATTTGGCTCTACATAATATTTTCCTCCTGGGCATCTGTTCTCTCGACCTAAACCTCAGCTACCCTTACATCTTAGCACCCCCAAAAGCAAGGTCCTGACCAGGGACGAGACGGACTCAGGGCAAGTGGTGAATTGTGTGCTACCCTGGCATCGAGATGGGCCTGGCCAAAGTGCCTAATGCTTAACTGTAAGTTAAGAGCTTGATCATGGACAAATGTTGTCATGATCCAAAGAGTGATAACTAGATTTGGACCCTGCTAGGGTGAGGAATGATTAATCTGGCCTGAGTGCTGTAGTCTGAGTCTGTGGCAAGATGTTGCCAGGAGAGCTGCCTTGCAAGCCTCAATGTATCTCTTGCTATGTCCATACAAAAATAACTAGTATTAAGATGTTAATAAGTGTTTAGACTAAGGAAAAAAAAACCCTTAAGAGTCAGGAAGGGCTTTGGAATGCCCTGCCCTCAGGAAGGGCTTTCTTATGTTGATTTTGCTACCTGGCTGGGTGTAGCCTAGAGGGCAAGGTGGGAGAGACAAGTAGGAGGAGAGAGGAGAGAAGCAAGAGAGGCTGCAGTTGATCCAGAGAGAGGCCGGAGCTGGGAGTGCTGGAGAT